>NW_027507789.1:154448906-155648906 GCF_037356315.1 Lithobates pipiens | reverse complement strand
TGGAAGAAGACATTGTTTTTGTACGGCTGCCATAAGTGACAGCAAGCAGAGGGAGCTTTTATCTCCTGCATATGAAAAGGGAGTCTGTCATGCATATTATCCCCTTGCCACCGAGTGTACGCAGATGTGCGTACTCGACTTCCGGGGATTATACCGGGATGATGCCCACACCTGCAGGCATCATCCCGGTACCGTTTTTCAGAGCGGGCGAATGGCTTTCCAGCTATAACAACCAATGAGGCTAAAAGCCACTCGGCTGTTATGCCGGAGGAGCGAGAGGGGACCCCCCCCCCCCGCCGCTCTTACTGGGGCTCCCGTTCAATCGGGAGCACCGATGCACGATCTGCCGCTTCTGGTGGCTAGGGAAGGACTGGAATGAAGCCGCTGTCTCCTAATTGTAAACACAGAAGCAGCATCATGACGTTCCTTCCTATTTACTCGGCTGCCAATGGCACCGGATTTAAAAATATATACAGTATTCAGAATCGCCGAAAACGGCGATCTGAATACTTTGAAGTGTAAAGGAGGGGTGGGGGGTCTTTTAGACCCCCGATCCCTCCATAAAGAGTACCTGTCACCACCTATTACTGTTACAAGGGATGTTTACATTCATTGTGACAGCAATAAAAGTGATCACATTTTATTTTTATTTTTTTAAACAATTTATTAATTTTAAAATAAATAAGAAAAAATGGTGTTCAAATCACACATGTGAGGTATCGCCGTGATCGTCAGAGCGAGAGCATTAAAGTGGTTGTAAACCCTTACAAACCACTTTGACCTACAGGTAAGCCTAGATTAAGGCTTACCTGTAGGTCCAAGAAATATCTCCTAAACCTATATAGTTTAGGAAATATTTCCCCGAAAACAGGCACCGCTGTCTACGGCGCATGCGCCGTAGACAGCGGCGCGCAGGCACACTGAGCGCGGCATTCTCAGCGACGGAGCTGCCACGCGTGTCGGCTCCCGTGCGCATGCGCGGGAGTGACGTCATCGCGGCTTCGGCGAATGACAGCGGCGGAGCTGCGAGACCCCACCAAGAAGATGGATGCGGCGGACTACAGGGGACAGCGGCGACTTCGCTGGCTCCCGTGTCAGGTAAGTGACACATAATGGACTACTATGCGATGCATAGTAGTCCATTATGATTTGCCTTTGCAGGGAATGAAAGAGGAAGTAAACTCATCAGGGTTTACTTCCTCTTTAATTCTAGCATTAGACCTCCTCTGTAACTCTAACCTGGTAACCGTAAAAAAAAAAAAAAAATTAAAACGTCGCCTATTGAGATTTTTAGGTACCGTAGTTTGTCGTCATTCCACGAGTGTGTGCAATTAAAGTGTGACATGTTTGGTATCTATTTACTCGGCGTAACATTATCTTTCACATTATGCAAAAAAAAATAAAAAATTGGGCTAATTTTATGGTTTCTTTTTTTTTAAATTGTGTCCCTTTTCCCAAAAAGTTGCGTTTAAAACACCGCTGCGCAAATACCGTGTGACATAAAATATTGCAACAATTGCCGTTTTATTCTCTAGAGTCTCTGCTAAAAAATATATATAATGTTTGGGGGTTCCAAGTACTTTTCTAGCAAAAAATATGGATTTTAACTTGTAAACACCCAATGTCAAAAATAGGCTTAGACATGAAAGGGTTAAATTACAATTCTGTCTGAAAAACAGACTTTCATTTTTATTTTATTTTTTCTTTGACCGCCTCACTCCCCCCCCCGCCATCATATGAGGTGACGGAATTTGAGCGGGTATATCTGAATGATGCCTGTAGCTACAGCCATCATTCAGATATTGCCGGTTTCAGTCAGCGATTCCCTACACCATAAGAACGATCATAGTGGCTGTTCTGCTGCTTGAACGTTCTTAAGGGAGGCGAGAGGGGGCGTTCCCCCCCCCCCCCCTCTTGCCACCCTCCGGTGCTTCTACCTACTCACCTCTACAAATCGGCAAGTCAGACAGAGGATCCACCGGCCCCCGGATGTTCAACATAGAGATTTCCGGCAGACCAGATGGTTCCTGGAGTCTCTACGATCGTCAGACGTCGGGCGCGATGTTATGAGGTCAGGCCCAGCCTCTGCATTAAAAAAAAAAAAAACGGCTGGGAATTGATTTTTTTTTTTTATATTTCAGTATCCCAGCCTAGAGGTGAGATGTGGGGTCTTACTGACCCCATATCTCACTATAAAGAGGCCTTGTCATGTCATATTCCTATTACAAGGGATGTTTACATTCCTTGTAATAGGAATAAAAAAAGTGATTGAATTTTTTTTTCCAAAAGTGTCAAAATAAAAAGAAAGTATAATTAACAATAATTTTTATTTTATTTTTTAAAAGAGCCCCTGTCCCCATGTGCTCACACAGTGAAGCGAACGCATACGTAAGCCCCGCCCCCATATGAAAATGGTGTTCAAACCACACGCGAGGTATCGATGTTAACACTGGAGCGAGAGCAATCATTTTGTCCCTAGACCTTGTCATGGTTATGCAGTGATCTTTCTGGTTGCTTACCTCCCCTCATGTGTTCAGACTAAGAGGCTAGCCACTTCCACCTGGTGGTTTTTATAACCTCTCCTCTAAGCATGGCTCCACCCCAGGCCCTATCAGGGAACCCTATATTAACCTGTGCACTGCAAGCCAACAGTGCTGATCAACCATTGTGTATTCATTGTGTGTTTGGCTTCCTGTTACCTGCCGTGTGCTCTTCTGTTCCGTTACCGACTTTGGCGTGTCTTTGACTATCCCTGTTTGCCTGTGATCCTGACCTTTTGGCGTGTCCCTGACTATTCCTGTCTGCTTGTGGCCCCGACCTTGGCTTTGTCCCTCACCATCCCTATCCTCCTGTTGCCTACTGTGGGTGGGAGCTGGGGGAGCCTGGGGGTCACAACCTGGAGCCAGTTGCAGCCAAGTCCATCCTCACCACTCGAGGCTCTGGTGAACACCTGCTGGCTCTTAGACTCCGCGCCCCAGGGAATCTTACGCTCTAACCCCGGTGGGACCTGTCTCCCATCTGCAGCAGTCAGCCGTAGGGTCCACAACCTTGCGGTGCACTCCTAATCCCTACGGTGTGCATCTTTCACCTCGCCTCAAGGTGACCTGACAGACCTCCTCTGTAACTCAAAACATGTAACCATTAAAAAAAATTTCAACTGCCGCCTATGGGGATTTTTAAGTATTGAACTTTGGCGCCATTCCACGAGCGTGTGCAATTTTGAAGAGTGACGTGTTAGGTATCTATTTACTCAGCGCAACTTCACATTTCACAATATCCAAAAACATTGGGCTAACTACTGTATTTATTAATTTTTTTTTTTAAACACAACAGTTTCTTTCCCAAATACCATGCAAGATATAAAGTTGCAACAACCGCCATTGTATTCTCTAGTGCAGGGGTCATCAACCCCCGGGCCGCGGCCCACTGCCGGGCCGTGGCCTGCTTGCAGCCGGGCCGCGAAGGCTGCACTCTGATGAGCGGCGGCGGAGCAGGCAGAGAGATGACATCATCTCTCACCGCCCGCCCGCATTACCGCTGTTCCGCGCTCAGAGCGGGGCCGCTATATGGAGGCGAGCGAGCAGTGAGATGAGATCATCTCCGCCCGCCCGCATCGCCGCTCTTCCGCACTCACAGCGGGGATGCTATAACGCTGGAGTTGAGGCGGGGGAACAGAGAGATGAGCTCATCTCTCACTGCCCGCCCGCTTTACTGATACACTATTGAAGCTGAGGCAGGTGAGAACATTGCTCACTACTGGCGCCCCACTGCTGTTCTTCCTTACTACCCATTAGTGCAGGCTTGCCTCTGAACTAATGTGCACACCTGTGCTGCCACCACTGCAGTAAAAACAGTCATGTGGTGGCAGGTGACAATCCACATTTGGTGGCAGGTGTCATGGCAAATGACAAGCTGCATCTGATGCAGGCGATGCCGCAAATGACAAGCTGCATCTGATGGCAGGGGACGTGGCAAGTGACAATCCAAATCTGGGGGCAGGTGACGTAGCAAGGGACAAAATGCATCTGGTGGCAGATGACATGGCAAGTGACAAGATGCATATAAAGGCAGGCGACATGGCAAGTGACAATCCGCATTTGGTGGTAGGTGACGTGGCAAGGGACAAATTGCATCTCGTGACAAGTGACGTGACAAGGGACAAGCTGCATCTGGTGGCAGGTGACATGGCAAGGGACAAAAAAGCATCTGGTGCCAGGCGACGTGGCAAGGGACAAAATGCTTCTGGTGACAAGCGACGTGACAAGCTGCATCTGAAGGCAGGCGATGTGGAAAGTGACAATCTGCATCTGGTGACAGGCGACGTGGCAAGTGACACTCTGGCACATTCTGCGTTATGGTGAGTTGAACTATTTCATTATATATTACAATGTAATAATAGAAATAATGCGCTTCAATCATCCTGACATCATATCAATGATGGTGCCGGGATGATTGAAGTGCCAACGCCAGCCATCGCCCGATAAATTGCCCGCGAAAAGCTGCATACGCCCCCCTGGGCCTTGGCACTATTTTCTTCAACTACGCCGGTCCCCGGTGCCAAAAAGGTTGGGGACCACTGCTCTAGGGTCTTTGCTAAAAAAAAAATATATATATATGTTTGGGGGTTCTATGTAATTTTCTAGCAAAAAAAAAATGATGATATTTACACTTAGGAGAGAGGCAAGTGGTTAAATAAAAAAATGTGATCTCCAAGTCTGATATTTACCAGATTCAACTTCTAATAGTATATATAGTATATCTTTTCTGTCTGTTACTCTCAGAGTGGATTAGAGATTTTGCTCCCCAACTATATATATATTGGTTATTTATATTTACCAATGCATAGAGATATTGATGAATAAATTGCCTTTTTTTTTTTACTTTACATATTAACTAATTTATACACCACACTTTTCTATTAAGGTTATTATCCGATTAATTGATACAATAAATCGGCCAACTAATCGGTTATGAAAATAAATTGTTAGTTGCAGCCCTAGCCATCATCATCATCATCTGTGCTGCTGCACACTGCTGTCAGTGTCACTGTGAGAGTCATTTTCAGTCTAATTTCTTGCCCTCCCGAGGAGTCCCGTCCCCGAGCTACTTACTTACTAGATCAAAAATAAAATGTTTTTAATCTTAATATCTACCTTAAGGCCCATTTCACACTGTCAGTGTTTTTCAGGCGCTACAGCGCTAAAATTAGCGCCTGAAAAAAGTGTCTCCATTCACTCCAGTGTGAAAGCCTGAGGGCTTTCACACTAGAGCGGTGCGCTGTCAGGACATCAGAAAGAGTCCTGCCAGCAGCTTTTTTGGAGCTGTGAACTCACCGCTCCTCCAGCGCTGCTCTCCATTGAAAGCAATGGGGCAGCGCTGTGATACCGCCAGCCAAACGTCACTCCGGTGGATTTAACCCCCCCCCCCCCCACAAGCGGCTGAATAGTGCCGCTAAAATGATGGTAAAGCGGCGCTAGAAATAGTATCGCTTTACCGCCGACGCCCAGGGCGGCTCGTGCAAAAGGGCTCTAAATCGCATTGCTAATTGCATATTGTACTTGTTTGTAGTCCAAATCCGTACGTAAAACTAATTTTGTAACTTTTGGAAATGCCAGTAAAAAAACTTGGCTGTGCCAGTAAATTTCAATCTGGTAGGTTGGCAACACTGGTTCCAGCACATGATTCTGCAGCTCTGTGCAAGGAAGCAATTGACAATGGGTGTGATCTCTGTGAGCTGTGACGACACCCATAGGCTCTCAAGGCCCAGCGGTTGTCAAAGCTCTGTCCTCTCCCCTGTTACAGCAGCTTACCGACACAGAGCTGCAGTATCACACGACCGGAGCGGACAAAAAAATGGGTAAATACCCAGATCTTCTTTAACACAGGGTATGCAGGATAGGTAAGAGGAGGGGGAGGAAACGTTATTCTGAATAGTTCGTGTTAGGCTTATCTTCACCTTTAATAAAAAAAAAGATAAAGAAGATGTTTTCTTTACAGATAAGTGTGTTTGTATATATATATATATATATATATATATATATATATATATATATATATATATTATGGAGGCATTCACATAGAGGTCAGTCACCTGGGCACTCATCCACATGCAGTGCCATTTATTTCCTTTTTGTACTAGCACTGAACTGCATGCAGGCAACTCATACAAAGTGAATGGATATACATTGGTTGTATGGGTTTGTAAAACAACCCATCCATTCAAGGGTAATTCCAGCCAAAGAGGGAGAGGGAAGTACGTTATGCTCACTCCTCATGCCACCAGCAGCACATAACATACACATACACACACAAACTGTTAGAAACTGTTAGATAAATTGCAATCCAACATGCTGCAGATTTTCTAGTGTAGAACCACGTGGTTGTGCACGACACCGAGATGGGCACCGATATGGCACTGTGATGAGCACCGATATGGCACTGTGAGGCACACGCCCAGCTACTGTAAACGGTGGAGAGAGCTGGGGAAGAAATGTGTGTGTATAGTGTATAATGTATATATATATATATATATATATATATATATATATGAAAGAAATAAGGTACAAAAGGAACATTTTTGAAAGTTTGGAAGGATACAGATCAAATTAGTTTAATTTCCACTAGTGGCCCATTGATTTTAATGGCATCCATTCCTATCTTTGCGACTTTGAAAATCAACAACATTGAAGCAACTAAGGCTAGAGTGGAAGTTTGATGTAGCTTTGATCCGACTTTACACTCTCTGGATCACAGTCCCATCAAAGTAGTGCAGACACCTTTTCAAAGTTGCAGATTTTCAAAGTCACACAGCTGGGAACGGGTGCTATTGAAACAAACGGGCTGTGACTTGTTATGCACTTTAGGTGTCCAAAGTCAAGTCACACTAGTGTAAATGGAGCCTCAGCCTTCATTTTTCACTATTGTGACCCCAAAGTTGTGTGATATAGAGTGTGATTTTGATGCAACTTTGATCCAACTTTACAATCTCTGGATCAGTCGCATCAAAGTAGTGCAGGTACCTTGTGTGTCCAAAGTCGCATTAGTGGAAACAGACTTAGTATGGTTGCCAGTACTATGATCCCTGTAGACTGAGACCCCAGAGCACTTCCAGCTACACTTCCAGTCCCCCCATGTCCAGCTCCCTTCTCTTGTGCTAGTCTTCATTCAAAGCCCTGCACAGCTATACTGTAAATGTGCACTGCACCTCCCAACCCCCGTGTCCGGTGAGGATGGGACTTTTTTTATTTCATTTTGTCATGAATTGGGATGTACAATGAGAGAACACTGGGCTGGAATCTATGATCAGCTCCTCCCATCCTTTATACACCTTTTAGTAGCCACACCCACTGGCTAATTTTAATCACAGAAGGAAGTAGAATTGAAGTCATGTGACAACACTGGATTGATTCTGCAAAGTAAAAAAGGTAGAAAACTGGGATTTTTTTCATTTTGAGACATAAGGCTGAACTTGGCTCACATTAATGATTGCAGGGGAGAATTTGAGTATTAGGCTTTGCTTCCACTGTTAGTTTAAAATAGAAATGAAAGCCAAAACATTTTTTTATAGACATACAAACAAAAAATAAAATTTTCCCTTTATTACAAGTGATCACATTCCCTCTATTCTCAACTGCATAAAAGCTGGGGGGAGGAGAAGCAACAGCACACGGAGCATCCCAGTGAATGACTGTGCGGGGGGGTGTCATGACAAGTCTGATCGTTGGAGGATAGCAGGCCGAGTTCCCAGCACAGCTAGAGAACTGGCCACTCTGCTTAATGTGGTCAGTTTTTAATAGGAAAGCAGAGGGATTGTCAGGAACACCAGGGATTTCACACAAAGGAAGCAAAAAAATAAAATAAAGTACAGGATATTTTCTCATACAAGTATGTAGTGCCGGATCCTGAAGAGCACGCGCTATGTGTTTTCTCTATTTAAAATTCCTAAAGCCACAGTTGGGTTTTAGGGTCAATTATACCAAATTATGGTTTCAGTACCAGTCTAGCTGGATTGCACTGTGTTCTGCTTGGCCACAGGTGGCGCCATCATCAAGTGTGAGAAGGCAGTTTAGCTAGGCCCATTGAATGCCATTCTTTCTCGGAACCAGCCCAGTGGGAGTGTCATCTTGCTGTGCATTCTGGGAGAGGGTACTTAAGGTACTGAGATCACATGCTTTTGAGTTCCGGTCCAGAAGATCTTTCTTTTACAAAAGTTTTATTATTATCTTGTACACCAACATAACAGGTTTACATTTAAATGTCAGTACAGGCGTTTCATATTACAGTACAAAGTTGGACAGGCTATTATCAATGTAGTAATCACAAATCCTGGACCCGGGTCACCCCGGGTTCTTTACAAAACTGTTAAACAATGGTACCGTTCAACATATAGTAAGTCTATAGTTATCTTCAGAAAACAGGTGAGGGAAAAAGGGAAGAGGGAGGTGGACTGAAGACTAAGGAGTGAGTAGAAGAGCTTTAGAGAAGAAAATGGAGGGGGGCAGTGTGAAGCAAGAAGGGAGAGGGGGGAACGGGGAAAGAAAAAGGGGGGAGGCAAGGGGTTCACGAGGTGCACCCAGCCAAGGTCCTATAGCGATAATAGAAGGGGGCAAGTGCTGCAAATGGTCTGGAAATGGCCTGACCCACATCCCAGTTAATGGTAGATGCGGAAAGGGTGTCTTCAGTGGGACTTTAAAGGGGCAGGACAAATATTTAGTAGGCAATATCTTACTTTAAAACAAATATTTTTATTTTACTACAAGTAAAATCAAAGGGGTAGTTGTTATATGGGCAAAACAGAAGCCCAAATGGAAGAAGGAATATGAATAAATGTGTGGATACAAAAAGCAAAAAACAGGATGCAAAATACAATAAACACAAAGAGCACAATACAGGTGAAAATTCCTATTACGACGCGTTTCAAGTGTTTCAAACTCTTCCTCAGGGAAATGGATCAGCAAACATATAATATCAATCTACAAAAAAAATAGATAACATAAGATGCGTGGCTAATACAAAGGTTATAGTCACTGTAGCATACTAACATTGAATAAAAGCTAGGGTTGTACTGACCCTGTATCAGAAGCTCGATACGTCATAAATGCATCCATAATTATACATACCGTATATACTCGAGTATAAGCCGAGATTTTCAGCCTCTTTTTTGAGGCTGAAAGTGCCCCCCTCGGCTTATACTCGAGTCATCGCTGTCTGCCCGCTCGATCAGCGTGTCGAGCAGACAGACAGCGGCCATTCTGATTCAAAAGCCGCGCCTCCGGCTCCCCCTTCGCCTGTGATAGGCGGAACACTGAATTTCCCAGCAGCCTGTGTTCCGCCTATCACGGACTTCGTATCATCCTCGTACTACGGACGAGGATGATACGATGTACGTGATAGGCGGAACACAGGCTGCTGGGAAATTCAGTGTTCCGCCTATCACAGGCGAAGGCGGCGGCGCAGCTTTTGAATTTTACAATGGCCGCCGAGGCGCCGACGAACGAAGAGGGCACGGGACGGAGGCAAGGCACAGGACGGCACGGCACGGGACGGGACCGGAGGCAAGGCATGGCATGGCGGCGAGGCACGGCGGCGAGGCACGGAGGCAAGGAGGCTCGGCACGGGACGGAGGCTCGGGACAAAGGCTCAGGACACAGGTAGGCTGGACACACACACACACACACACACACACACACACACACACACACACACACACACACACACACACACGGATGGATGGACGGACACACAGGGATGGACGGACACACAGGGATGGACGGACACACAGGGATGGACGGACACACACACAGGGATGGACGGACACACACACAGGGATGGACAGGCATGTCTTACCCTCGGCTTATACACGAGTCAATAAGTTTGCCAGTTTTTTTGGGGGTAAATTGGGGGCCTCGGCTTATATTCGGGTCGGCCTATACTCGAGTATATACGGTAGTTAAAAACAATGATGGACCTCAGGAGAACAAGAAGGGGGGGGGGGTGTTTTTTGTGCTGCCTTTTATCTCCTCGCATCCGACGAAGGAACCAGGAGGTGGAGAGAGACTGATCCTTGAAAAATTGCCCCCGCATTGGATGGAAGGCTCACGACCTTGAGTGAGGAAATGGGGGTTCACCCAACAGAGGGCGTCAATGGAGGTCCCTCACAGAACCCGCGGGGGGTAATCTAAAAAGGGGTACATAGGATGTAAATAAGATTGAAAGGAGATTGAGATAAAAGTAAGTAGTGTATATATATATATATATATATATATATATATATACTGGGTAAGCTCAAACAGGTCAGCATAAAATCAAAATGATTGACCGGGTATGGCCTCTCCGTGAGCAATTGAAGTGGTAATAAGGGAGTAAGATTACCTGGAAAGCCACTGAAAAATTTGTAGAATTGTATTGCGGAAAAAAGCTGGTGGTGGTAAATGACGGACACAGCGCTCAGATCGAAGCACGTCTGGTGTTTCAAACAGGCAGTGGGTCTGGAAATAGTTGTTGTAAATAGTGAATTGGGGGGAAGGGAACAAGGAGAAAAAAAAAATACAATTGGGGTATGGTACAATAAGGATATGATGGGGATGAGTAGTCAAACCAGAGGCTTACCTTGATTAGAGCAGCAGTGTGTGTGTCAGTGTAGCCGGAAGTCTCAGCCAGACTGACAGGGTGGAAAGCCAGCCTTTTAAATGGAGGAGGGTGGGAGTGGCTAGGAGATAGGGAGGGATAGTGACGCCCCCCGAGTCGGTGGCGCGGGAGCCCGCCCCCTCCGCATGTAATGTGCGGTAGATGGAGGGGGCGTATCCCGGTGCCGATTATGGGGAGGGGAAGCTCCCCTTTGACAATGGGATTGGCTGCAAAAAAAAAAAAAAAACCCCAAAGGAAGCTGCTGCAAAAAGGATCTTGCAGTCGGCCTCCATATGGGGAGGTCACTTCCGGGTACATGCGCCCACTGTCGTGACGTCTGGGGCAGCCGCCAACGGGGACCCGCACCCGTGTCACTGGCTCGCAGCACACAAATGTGAGGAGGGAGGGGACAGACGTATGTCCCTGCCTCTCCCCATGTGAAAGGGCCACCGGCACTGAAAAGCGCAGTGGTGGCCCTTTGTGCGCTGAGTGGGGGAACCCGCACCCGAGGGAGGAGCCGAGGGGCGGGAGCATGGATCAGTGCACGCCGTGGTTGCCCCGAAGGGTGGTACGGAGGTGGTCTTGAAAGGGGGAAAAAACCCCGCAAGGCAGCAGCAATTAAACCAAAAAAAAAAAAAAAACAACATGTCAGGAAGAAAAGAAGGGAGAAGAACAGTGTTAATAATAAACACAAACAAAAAACACAAATCAAAGACCATACACATAGGGATTTGATTGAACCAATAAAGAGGAGAGAAAAAAAAAAAAAAGCCCATACACATACAAATTTGATTGAACCGACAATAAATAAATAATTATATATAGAATTTATTTTTACGTCATATTTGTTAAAATGAGTGGAGAATTATTTTATGGGGGGGGTTCTTACATGGGAGGTTCCTATTCAGAGGCCCTGGACGTGAAGCCTTCCAAAAATGGTTTAAAGGAGATAGCTCCATTGAGTCCGGGTGGCTTGGTAGCATTTAAATTGAAAATCCATTTTTGTTCAAGTTGGAGCAATATTTTGTTTAGATCTCCCCCTCGGATGCCCTGATGTACCCGGTCAAGTATTATGAATGAAAATTTGGGGAAAATGCCTTCATGTACTAGGGTAACATGTCTGCCAAGGGGTAAATTGGGATTGCATGTCTTCATTGATAAAAAGTGTTTGTATGCCCTTCTCCAGAATTCCTTGATAGTTTTGCCTATGTAAAAGCTGTTACATTCACATGTAAGCATGTATACAACACCGCTAGTGGAGCAATTTGCATAGTGCTTAGGTGTAAAGGTGTCACCATTGGGTAATGTGATATTGCGGGAAGTGTTGAGGTATCTGCAATAATTGCAGCCTCCACTTGTGAATGTACCTTTATATTTGCAAGGATCAGTTTTAGTGCCCTTGTATTCGCTGCATACAAGCCGGTCACGCAGAGAGCGTGCTCTCCTGAATGTGACGACGGTCGTGGCTGGCACAAAAGGACCAATAAGAGGGTCCATGGTCAACATGTGCCAGTATAGTTATAATTTTCCAAGGATCAGTCTCTCTCCACCTCCTGGTTCCTTTGTCGGATGCGAGGAGATAAAAGGCAGCACAAAAAACATCCCCCCTTGTTCTCCTGAGGTGCATCATTGTTTTTAACTATGTATAATTATGGATGCATTTATGACGTATCGAGCTTCTGATACAGGGTCAGTACAACCCTAGCTTTTATTCAATGTTAGTATGCTACAGTGACTATAACCTTTGTATTAGCCACGCATATTATGTTATCTATTTTTTTGTAGATTGATATTATATGTTTGCTGATCCATTTCCCTGAGGAAGAGTTTGAAACACTCGAAATGCGTCGTAATAGGAATTTTCACCTGTATTGTGCTCTTTGTGTTTATTGTATTTTGCATCCTGTTTTTTTGCTTTTTGTATGCACACATTTATTCATATTCCTTCTACCATTTGGGCTTCTGTTTTGCCCATATAACAACTACCCCTTTGATTTTACTTGTAGTAAAATAAAAATATTTGTTTTAAAGTAAGATATTGCCTACTAAATATTTGTCCTGCCCCTTTAAAGTCCCACTGAGGCACCCTTTCCGCATCCATAGCGATAATAAGGCGACATCGAATCTAGGAGAGTGATGGTTGCCAAACCCTGAGAAATTTGTTATGGGTATCAGAGAGAATAGCGAACAGTTTTTCATTAACCATAACATCATTCAGGCGATTTTTGACTGCCTCAAAGCTCAGGGCTGGGGTTTTCCATGCTCTCGCTATTGTCAATTTAGTTGCAGTAAAGGGATGTTGTGACAGTTGCCATTACGGGCGTAATAATTCAGTGATCAGTTTGCCAAGGAGTGCCTCAAAACGGATCCCTTTTAAGGCTCACTTGAAATAGACTACGAAGTAGTGCGTATACTCTGATCCACAGTCTTCATACCCGCGGACACGTCCACCAAATATGGGCCATGATGCCCTCCTGGGAGCACCCCCTGAAGCAAAGTGGAGAACAGGCTGGGACGAAGCGGGCCAGTCACATCGGAGTGCAATACCACCGGTACAGAACCTTATAAGTGTTTTCCAATATAAACACATTACGCGAGCACTTAGATAAGGCTAATGTCATTATTTGCCATTCCTCTGGGTCCAGCCTCTTCCCCAATTCCTTCTCCCACTGCAGATGATAGGGCCTCAATGGAGATTTCTTTGTGGAAATCAATGCTGAGTATATCAGGGATATCAGGCCAGGTGAGTGGGGCCTGGTTCTACATAGGCTCTCAAATGGCGTCAACGTATATGGAATGGCTTGAAGTTTAATGAGGCTTTGGAGAAAATGACGGATTTGTAAGTATCTAAAATGCTCACGCAATTGTATGTCATTCGACAAGCGCAAAGCCTCTAATGACGAGATCCTAGTGGGGGTGAGCAATGAATGTATGTCGACGAAGCCATTCGTGGTCCACCATGTAAATTGCACGGGGTTATCTAGACCTGGGGGAAATAACGGGCAATGGAGGAGCCGTAAAAGAGGGAGATGGGGAGAAATCAGCCTAGCAGAGTATTTCATCGAGTCCCAAACTCGCAGTGTCCAGAAGATCTTTCTGCTTGTTTGGTCCTGGTCCTCCTGACCAGCCCCCCATGGCCCTCATGGCCTGGGGTGCGGAGCCATCCAATTCAGAGACTCGGGGCTGGCTAGCCCGAGGCAAAGTAACTGGAAGGAGGATTCAAAGGTGGTCCCGGTGCCATCTCATCTGTGGAGGCCCAGCAACTGAGGAAGCAACCAGGGGAGGGCTCCTCGGGAGAAGTCTGCGCTGAAGGCTGGCTTCTCAGAAAGAGCCTGGAGGCTTAGTTGAAAGACACCAAGTGAATCTACACTCATACGGTATCGCCGGACCGGCTGCGAGATACTGGTACCGTATGATGGCTCTCTAATTTTATCTAAATCCTTCCGTTACATCCAAGTCTGTGGCAGAGACTTTATTCACAAGTGTTCTACATTCAAGTCTGTGGCAGAGGCTTCGCTTTTCTCAAACACTCTATCGGCTGCTAGGCCTATTGAGAGGATGTTTATCCGATAGCGGTGAGAATCCAGTTGTGAGTGGCAATCCTCTGGATTTCTATAGTGAGAGACTTCCTATCTTTTTGCAGTTCTAAGAGTACATGAACTTCCTACCTAACCCTCTACCCTTCATTGTTCTGTCTACTTGTTGATAAATAAATAGCCTAAGGGCCGGTTCACACTGCAGGCGAGGCGACATCGACTTGCCTCGCCGCGACCTGCCGCGACCTCAGCAGCAACTTGCAGATGACTTCTGTATAGAAGTCAATGCAAGTCGCCCCGAGGTCGCCCAGAAGTAGTACAGGAACCTTTTTTCTGAGTCGGAGCGACTTGAGTCGCTCCTCTCAGAACGGTTCCATTGTACAGAACGGGGGTGACTTGTCACACTGCGGCGAGGCGAGTCGTGTCGCCTCGCATCGCCCGCAGTGTGAACCGGCCCTTAAAGCGGATCCAGTGTCAGTCCCTGCAGTTCTTTGGGCCATCTACCTTGGGAAACCCCTAGACGCACACAAGGTCAAGAAGGTAACGGTAAGCCCAATAAAATCAGCCGCTCCTTCGGGGGTCAGTGCTACAAGTACATGGTACAGCAATCACACATTAGGAATATGAAGTGTTAGGGTAACAAACGCTTTAACCGCACAGCTTAGTTTGACTGGTACGGCCCCCGGACACAGGGCCTGTGTGTCAAGGGCCATGCACCCGTCCCCGTGTACCTGTCAAACAAGTTCATACAGCCGACTTATATCAGTCCCTACTGCTTACACTCTAAGGTCCCTAACTCACAATTATACGTACATATAGTAGAGCCAATTTAGACAGGAGCCAAATAACCTACCAACATGTGTTTGGAGTGTGGGAGGAAACCCACACAAGTACAGGTAGAACATACAAACTAAAAAAGCACAAATCTATTGCGCTAGGGTTTGTACAAGAATCCTAAATACAGCAGCTAGTGGGGGTTAAATGGGCAGGTGTGCTTTAGGATCGGTGTATACAGTTCCTCAAAGATGCTGCTTGCAGGACTTTTTTTTTATCGTCCTGCCGGCGCACCACTCCAGTGTGAAAACCCTTGGGCTTTCACACTGGAGTGAAAGGAGAGGTGCTCTGCAGGAGCTATTTTTAGCAATACAACGCCTCAGTGTGAAAAGGGTCTAAGAGAGTGCTCCTAATCTCAGCTTGTTACCTGTATAGAAGACACCTGGGAGCCAGAAATCTTACTGATTGATAGGGAATCAAATACTTATTTCACTCAATAAAATGCAAATCAATTTATAACTTTTTTTTAAATGCGTTTTTCCGAATATTTCTGTTATTCTGTCTCTCACTAGTATATATATACACCGACCGTTAAAATTATAGACTGATCATTTCTTTGTCAGTGGACAAATGTACAAAATCAGCAGGGGATCAAATGTTTTTGTAGCGGCAGCTCCTGAAGAGCACGCGCTATGCGTTTTTCTAAAATTAAAGTTGCCTAAACTGCAGTTTGGTTTGGGTATATTTGTCTAAATTGGACCTCTGCATCAGTCTGACTGGACTGTGAGATGTTTAGCCTGGCCACAGGGGGCACTGTCTCTGGTGGCAGGCGTGGAACTATAGTCTGGTTAGGTGCTTAAGTTACTCTCTTTCGAAGCCAGGTCAGTGGGAGTGGCCCTCTCGCTGTGCCCTCTGGGAGAGGGTATTTAAGATGTGGATGTCACATGGTTCGGGGTTCCGGTCCAGTATGATGTGCTGATTACATGGTCCTGATCCTCCTGACCAGCCCCCAGGAAGGCTATGGCCTGGGGTGTGTGGATCCACCCAACTTTAATGTCTTGGAGCTGGCTAGCTCAAGGCAAGGAAACTAAAGGAGGATTCTGAGGTGGTTGGGTGCCGTCTCCGGTTCAGGAGACACCCAGTGACTTCAAGCATTCCAGGGGAGAACTCTTTAGAAGAACACCACATACGGGTTGGTTTTCTTAACAAGAGCCTAGAAGGGCTGAAGTAACCGAGAGAATCCAGTCTTGTAGACATCGCCAAGCTGGCTGAAAGATCTAGGTATCCTACAGGTGTTCTACAGCTTAGTTTCCCTACGTGTTCTGCAACAACGTCTGTAACAAAGACTTGTTCCTGAGTAAGCACCTTGTTGGCTGCTAGGCCTTGTGAGAGAGGGACTGTCCAACCTGAGTGTTCATCCAGCTGCGAATGGCTATTCTCTGGATGCAGTCAAAGTAAGCAAGTTCCTTAATGTTTATGGACTTTGACATTGAGAGTAACTTCCTTTTCCAACCCTCTGATCCCAAGTTGAAAGACTGTTCAATTGTCTGAGTTTTTGCAAATAAAATCCATTCAAGTGGATCTATTGTCAGGTCTCAAGTTACTGGGCCATCTACCACGGGACATCCCCTAGACGTGCAACAAAGAGAACGGAAGGTAACGGTAAGCCCAAAATTAACCAGCAGCTCCTTCGGGGGTTAATGCTATACTTTTTCCCTTAGAGTGCGTTGGGAGCCTCGCGGTAAATCGCTGCTATTTTTAGCGGCGCATTACCATCGTTTTAGCGACAATATTCGGCTGCTAGTGAGGGTTAATGACGCCCCGCTAGCAGCCGAATATTGTCGCTAAGACGATGGTAATGCGCCGCTAAAAATAGCTGGGGCACTTTAAGAGCTGAGTATACACCTCTCCTACAGTGCGGAAAAGATGCGGCTTGCAGGACTATTTTTGCCGTCCTGCCAGCGCACCGCTCCAGTGTGAAAGCCCGAGGGCTTTCACACTGGAGTGGCGTTTTACAGGTGCTATTTTTAGCGCTATAGTGCCTCAGTGTGAAAGCAGCCATACTGTATATCTAAATCTGCTATTAGATTTAACACTCCCCTCCCCCCAGACTGACAATGGTGCTGTCCAAAGGGGATCCCCTGTACTCAGTCCTCCAGAGTTGGGTTTAACACAGAAGGTGTGTTACTGGCCAGATCACCGGGTGAAAAAGGCAAAATAAAAGAAAACGAATGCAGCCACCACATCCTATGATTGGAAAGCTGCAACATATTACGTTTTGAGTTTAATACCACTTTAATACTAAATATAGAGAAACCAGAACCAGTCCATTCATGACTGGTTTTCTTACCGGCCAATCTATACAAACCACGAAACACGCAATGCATGTGTAATGGAAATAATGTTTATACAAAGTGCGCAACAGAGAGCCCTTTGAAAGGATTAAACATCTCATACTATTGGGTAACAACTAATCTTCTGGATTCCAAGCCCAGGCCTCCCATTTGATGTCTGTTAATGCAGGTATCCATTATCTAACACCATAATTGATTCTTAACACAAGGTATCAGCTCTGCTGGAGGCTTTAGTCATTACTGTATTTAAAGATTAACTGTCATTTGGATTAAAAAATAAAGAAGGCTGTGATTAACTACACATAGCTATATTATTTCCTAATTGTTTACAAAAGATGGGGTTTAAACTAATTATAGCTTTAAAAAATATTTGATGTATATCCTCCAAAGAGAAGTTCTTTTTTTTCTGATTATATTTAAAAAGAAAATTCTATTCTAGTATGTATTCTTAAAGAGCTATTAAACCCAAAACTGAAAATGTAATACATTGCAGCTTACCAATCATATGTGGTGGCTGCATTAGTTTTCTTTTTTTTCCCCGTCTTTTCTCCCTCTGATCTAGCCGGTAACAAACCTCCTGTATTAGAGAGTGTCCACACACTGGATGTATGAGCATGGGGGGGGGGGTCGCAGTGTTAGATGCACTAGCAGATTTAATTACACTAGCACATTGATACTAAACGCCAGCTAATATTTATAGCCCGTTACAAAAAGTTTTCTTTCCTTTTGGGATAAAAGTTTTACATAAATAAATAAAAGCTGATCATTGCAAGCACCCCCTGTCAGTGATAAATGATTTGTCTAATCCCTGTAACTGATGCAATCTGTAGGAACGCTTGTTCTGTTGAAAAACAGACACTGGCCAGAACACCAGGTCAAAATAGAAAATCTAAAAAGAAAGACTAGAGGAATCAATTGCACATTAGGAATGCCTACAAATCGGGCTTCATGTAAGGGGAGGAGCAAACAAGCAACAATGGTAAAGCACAGGCACACGAATTCGTAAACCAGCAGGTAAGCTTTTAATCTCCTTAAAGAGGAAGTAAACCCTGATGGGATTACTTCCTCTTTGTCTCCCTGCAAAGGTAAAGCATAATGGACTACTATGCATCGCATAGTCGCCCATTATGTGTCACTTACCTGACACAGGAGCCAGCGATGTCACCGCTGTCCCCTGTAGTCCGGAGCATCCATCTTCTTCCGGGTATCGCTGCTCCTGCCACTCACAGCGCCAGAGCAGCGATGATGTCACTCCCACGCATGCGCACGGGAGCCGCCACAAACGGCATATCGCCGTTAGCGGTGGCATGCGGCTAACGGCGATAGTGCGCCTGTGTGCCGCTGTCTACGGCGCATACGCTGTAGACGGCTGTCACTGTCTTTTAGTAAATATCTCCTAAACCATGTAGGTTTGGGAGATATTTCTTGGACCTACAGGTAAGCCTTAATCTAGGCTTACCTGTAGGTCAAAGTGGTTTGTAAGGGTTTACAACCACTAAGCCCAGGTTTACAGGTAGCTGCAGGAATGAAGCCGTGCGAATTCAGCACAATGTTACTCCCGCATGTCAGTCCCGATTTCGGCCGCAATTACAGAGACATCCGTGCAAGTTTTTCGCAAAATACAGTACAAAAAATAATCCCAACCATGGCACTACCTGCCTGGAGTTTGCATATTCTCCCTGTACGGGTTTCCTCCCACACACCAGACATGCTGATAGACAGGAACCAATTAACCTAAGTTGGCCTTATTACGTATATCTATGAATGCAAGTTAGGGACCTTAGATGCTGAGCTCCTTAAAGTGGTTTGCCCATTAAAAAAAAAAAAAAAAAAAAAAAAATTAAAAAAGTCAGTTACAAATACTGCAGCGGCTGACTTTTAATAATTGGACACTTTCCTGTGCCAGGATGCAGCAATGCAGGGGGTCAAAGCCCTGCTTGACTCCCCCTTGTTTGGCATTGTGACTGTGGGTGCACCGCGAGTGGCCGTGCAATCATCTGGGACCTGTCATGTGTCCCAGATGATTGACAGGAGGGAGGGGGCAGAACTGAGCCCTTCATGCACCGAGAGGAAGTGATGTCACCAGCCCAGGCACTAAAGGAGGCAGACTGAGGGACCCCCTAGCAACAGCCATTTATTTTTATTTTTTGGGGGGGGGGGCCCAACTCCACTTTAAGGGCAGTAACTGGTGTGAATGTATAAAAATATGTGCTGTGTAAACCGATGCCGCTATACAAGTACCTGTAGTAATAAATAAATATAAAAAAAATAAAAACATTTAGGCCATTTCTTCTCCAGGTTACGTGTTATTCTTGATAAAAAAAAAAAAAAAAATAGATAACTTAAAAAATACAACATCATGGCCACTAGATGGAGCTGACCATCATGTCAAATAAGTATTTATTTACTTTGATCATCTACTCCATCTAGTGGTCATACTATGGTATTTTCCTAAAAATTAAGAACATTCCACCGGGAGAGAAAATAGTCTGAAAAACGTTCATTTTGCCCTCACTTGCACAGAATGGATATACATTTTAGTTTCATAGGACAAATAGCCCTATGACTCTTAATAAATACAGTACTCTCCTACATGCGGAGGCTTGAATTTTTCAACACCTGAGCAACCCAGTGTGCCCCATTCATGTTACAACTGAGCAGAAGGAGAACATTAAAAAAAAAGCAGCATTTCTGAATTTAAGTCTCTGTCCACTGCCACACGGCAGATCAGTAGTGCATAGAAATTAATGAAGTGTCACTGTGTGAAATTTCAATAAAGTTACTGACCACTTGACCTCCAGAAGATTTTATCCCCTTCATGACCAGGCCATTTTTTGCTTTTAGGCACTGTGTTATTTTAACTGGTTATTGCGCGGTCATGCAAAACTATACACAAATAAAAATGATATCATTTTTTTTTTCACACAAACAGGGCTTTCTTTTGGCGTTATTTGATCACCAAAGGGCTTTTTTATTTTTTGATATCAAAAAAAATAAAAAAATATACATTTTGAAAAAACAATCCAATATTTTGCCGTCACAAAACATACCTAATAATAATAATAATAATAATAAAAAAAAGATCTAATTTCTTCATAAATTTTGTCCAAAAAGTATTCTGTTACATGTCTGATAAAAAAAAATCCCAAAAAGTGCATATTGATTGGTTTATATCTGCAATCTATGGGATATATACTGTCATTTTTTTCCACCAATAGTGGCGACCAGTGACTGTTCACTGGTCATGACGTCACTTCCGGTTTACTCAGCTGCTAATGGCGCCAATTTAAAAAAAAAACCCTAGTATTCCAAAACACCAGTTTTGGCATTTTGAATACTTTTAAGTGCAGAGGAGGGATTTGGGGTCTTATAGACATAGACCCCAGGTCCCTCCATAAAAAGTACCTGTCACTGCATGTTACTATCACAGTGGAATTTTCCTTTTTTTTTTTTTTTTTTTTTTAATACACTGTCTCTTTAATACAAAAAATGCATTGTCGTGCCTGCAAATGTAAATGATGTCCAAACCATACACCTGAGGTATCGCATCGAGAGCAATGTCTTCAGCACAAAACCTCCCCTGTAAGGGCTCTTTTACATGGCCGATCCGTTCAGGTCCGCCTGTCAGTTTTTCAGGCGGACCTGAACGGATGCTCCATAGAGGTCTATGGAGGGACGATGTCAGCGGCGCCATGTGCCCGCTGACATCCGACCCGCTCCGATCCGAAAAAGTGTGACGGAGGAAAAACCTACTTTTCCATCCATCTGTGGGTCGGATCGGGTGACGACGAACTGTGCGGTCCGTCATCATCTGATCTCCCATAGGGGAGAGCGGCGCTCTGACTGGTCCGTCCCTGCACAGTGTGATTTACTCGGTGCAACACCATCTTTTACAATATACCAAAAAAATTGGGCTAACTTTACGGTTTAGTTTTTTTAAATTCAGTTAAAGTGGAGGGCCACCCTAAAATAAAAAAATTGCAATAATATTCTTAAAAAAAAATTAAAACTTTTTTTTTAACTTACCTGAAACCCCTGTTGCTAGGCAGTTTTCCTAATCTGCCTCTTCCTATTCCGCAGCGCTTCCAGCTCTTCGGCAAGCGGCCCCGTTGCCTTCTGGGACATATGTGTGTGTCCCTGAAAACAACTGGGCCATTCACAAAGCACGGCGCGACTCACATATGCGCAGTAAGAAACAGGCAGTGAAGCTGCAAGACTCCACTGCCTGTTTCCCTTCGTTAAGATGGAGGCGCGGGCAGCTGATCCGATGGACGGATCGGCCTCAGGCGGCCGACATCACGGGCTCGCTGGACAGGTAAGTGTCCTTATTAAAAGTCAGCAGCTACAGTGTTTGTAGCTGCTGACTTAAAAAAAAAAAAAAAAAAAAAACGCAGCTGGAACACCACTTTGAGTGTAGTTTTTCCAAAATAAATTGCGTTTAAAAGACCGCTGTGCAAATACCGTGTGACGCAAAATATTGCAATGACCGCCATTTTATTTTATAGGGTCTCTGCTAAAAAATATAATGTTTTGGGTTCCAAGCAATTTTTTTTAGCAAAAAATTAAGATTTTAACTTGTAAACAAATAGTGGTTAACCACTTCAATACTAGGCCCTTTTGGCCATTCCTGCCCAGTACAATTGTCAGCTTTCAGCGCTGTCACACTTTGAATGACAATTGCACGGTCATGCAACACTGTACTGAAACTAAATTGTTATCATTTTTTCCCACAAATAGAGCTTTCTTTTGGTGGCATTTTATCACCTCCGGGGTTTTTATTTTTTGTTAAACAAACTAAAAAAAAAGACCAAAATTTTAGAAAAAAAATAAAAAGTATTTCTTAGTTTTTGTCATTAAATGTTGTTTTTCCCTTCACTGACGGGCACTGATAAAGTGACACTGATGGGCACAGATATGGAGAACTGAGGGCACTGACAGGTGGCACTGATAAGGTACTGAGAGATTACTGACAGGTGTTACTGCTGGGCACTGATTGGCACTGTGGTGGGCTCTGGCACACTATTGTTGGGACACTGCTAGGCACTGATATGCGATTTGCACACCTGAGGGGGGTGTGCCGATAATCAATGTGCTGATTATCAGCACAGGACCCACCCCCCCCCCCCCCCCAACAGGGAGAGCCGCTGATCAGCTCTCCATCATGTCAGCGAGGAACCGAGAAATACTGTTTACTGGCACTTCCTGGATCACACAATGATCAGCTGTGATTTGTCACAGCTAATCACGTGGTAAGAAGACCCTGACAGAGGCTCCTTATCACGATCGGAGACGGGCGCGCCCGGCCGTCATTCTGCATACGGCAGGCGGGAAGTGCTTAACCGCTTAAGGACCGCCTCCTGCACATATACGTCAGCAGAATGGCACGGCTGGGCACAATCACATACCTGTACGTGGCTCTTTAAGTGCCCAGCTCCGGGACCAGTGGACCCAATCACTACTGGTGTCCCACGATTGGGTCACAGAGCTGAAGAACGAGGAGAGGTCTGTGTAGTGTGAGGTCTGTGTAGATGCATAGTGTGTAGTGGCGTGACACCGCCGCTGAAGACGTCAATGACGAAACGCGTTCAACAGAGAGTTACGCTTACTACGTCACTTCCGGGTCGCCTACGGTGGTTGGAACGCAGTTGGAGCGCACGCTGCACATCCACCGAGCGGACCCCGCAGTGTGTTCAGGAGATTCGCTAATTAGGGCTCTACCCTAGGGGAATTTACAAATAATATATTTTTTGCAAACGGAACCAATCTGGGAATATTGCTCACTCTTATTGGAGCAATTTATAAAGTAAAACTCAGGACTGTTCCTGTCCCCTTTGGGCCAGATAGCCATTAGCGTATATTTTATCTGTGTTTTTGTATTTTTATTTTTATATTTCTTACACACATTATCTTGATTCTTTCATTTTATTTTTTAGGGCTGATATATAAGAAATGGTTCAATAACCCACGGAGTCTATGTTAAGTGGAAGTTTTGGACTGTGTTCCATATTGATTACCATTTTCTTTTATAGACCCTTTTTCAAGATTATATGAATTTTGTTTTTTGTGGAAATAAACGGTTTTTAAATATTCTATCAGCATCTCCTTTAAAATAATTTTTATACATATTACACTATGGAGATTATAATTTTTTTCCTATGAGGGCAAAATGGAATTTTCTTCTGGATACGAATGACCACACAGCATATGGGCCAAGGAGCTGGATTTCCTCAAAGCTGGTTTAAAGGCGAAGTACCCCTGTAGGGGTGTATTCTTCTGGTGAGTGGGGTACCTTGTGGGGGAGCACGGAAGTCACTTTGAAGAATTTACAACAAGCACTAAAGTCACCTTATGGACATATACTGTTGGATTTGCACAATTGAAGATTTTTGACAGTGGACACTATAGTCTTTTTTTTTTGGGGGGGGGGGGGGGGTTTGGTTTTTTCTTTTCTTTTTACTATTAACTCCTTTTTTTGCTGTTTTTATTTTTTGCTTTGTTGTTTTTTTTGCTTGGGTTTTTATTTTTAATTTTTCATTCTGGGTTTTTAGTTATTTTTTATTGTGATTCACTTAGTTGGGTATTTTTTAGGAATATTTGCTTGTGATATATGTTTACAGTAATTTGCACTTTAGAATTTTAATTTGAATTTTAATTGTCTTACTTGTATCTAATTGCACTTCATACACTTTTTCATATATCTGCACTTTCAAATTAGACTTGTTTACAAATTTATCTGATGAGTGGTTGGATAAGTCACATTATTAATACTCATGCGACTTTAAGGTTATGGTCGCATTGAGTATCACAGTTGTTATTTAGATTTCTTTCACATAATTTACATATTTTCTTGGTAAATTATAATTCTTTTAAACACAGATGCAAAATACACATATATTACAATAGATAAGGTCACACTTACTACATTTCTGTCCGAATCGCAAAGGGTCAATCTATGCGATTTTAGATGTTAACAGCAGAGGTTATCATTCTGTCTAATTTTGTACAGTATTAGAGCTAGTGGGTTTGAAAGTATTGTATCTCTTTTGACAGGGAGTCAATATCTCCATGGGGTGGCAACTGGATGTTTAAGATTGTTATTTGAGAGACAGGATAGTTCTTAGAATAAGTTGGTGCATTATTGGACTTGTTGGCATTATCAGGGTTTCCCACCAAAATACACTCTCTTTTTGGGTGTTTGTAATTATTCTACAATAGTTTTTTAATAAGAGGTAGCGCCAGATACCCCAGTTTTTTAGGTTTTATTTAAACCTCTCCCCATGCTTCCTACTGAGCCTGTCACTGATCGTCTGTTCCCTGTTATAGGGAAAGACGATCAGCGACATCAGACGCCAAGCCACGCCCCCTACAGTTAAAAAAAAACACCCCTCCCCTAGAGGTTAACTCCTTCACTGCCAACGTCATTTACACAGGAATCAGTGCATTTAAATAGCACTGATTGCTGTATAAATGACAATGGTCCCAAAAAAAAATGTCCAATGTGTTCGCCATAATGTCGCAGTCACAATAAAGAAAAAAATATATCGCTGATCGCCGCCATTACTAGTAAAAAAAAAAATTTTATAAAAATGCTATAAAACGATCCCCTATTTTGTAAATGCTTTAACTTTTGCGCAAACCAATCGCTAATTGCAATTTTTTTTTACCAAAAATATGTAGAAGAATACGTATCGGCCTAAACTGAGGAAAAACTTTTTTTTTTTTATATATATTTTGGGGGGATATTTACCTCATCTCTCCAAGTTCGTGCAAATATGCGAACGCATACGCAAGTCGTGCCCACATATGTAAACAGTGTTCAAACCACACATGTGAGCCATCGCGATCATTAGAGTGAGACCAATGATTTTAGTTCCAGATCTCTTCTGTAACTATACACAAGTAACCTGTAAAAAAATGTAAATCATCGCCTATGGAGATTTTTAGGTACCAAAGTTTTTCACCATTTGAAAGCACCCCATCGCACCCACATATGTAAACATAAGTAAGTCACACCCACATATGTAAACGGTGTTCAAACTACACATGTGAGGTATCGCTGCAATCATTAGGGCGAGAGCAATAATTGTAGCACAAGATCGCCTCTGTTAGGGCCCATACACACGACAGGACTTTTTGACAACAAACATGCAAATTAGCTGTTTTGGAGCAACATCCGTCCGTGTGTACGCTCCATCGGACAAACTTTTTGGGTTTTCATCGGGCTTTTGTTGGCTGTGCGAACGGACAAACTTTCTGCAAACAAAAGTCCGATGGAGCAAAGTCTGATTGTGTGTACAGAAAACCATAGGACTTTTGTACAAAGTACAAACAGGCATGCTCAGAACCAATGTAAAAGATCAGACAACAATACAGAAGTTGACCAAAGGTGGCGGTAAAGAGCAGAAAAACCACATGATTTGGTGAAAGTTGGCTGAAAAAGTCCTGCTGTGTGTATGCAATACAAGTTCAGGGCCAACACCCTTTGTACAAACTTTCCCTTGGATTTTAGTACAAAGTCCTATCGTGTGTATGAGGCTTTACACCTCTTGCACATTGGGGTACTTTGCAGGTGCTACAGCGCTAAAAATAGTGCCTGCAAAGCGCCCTAAAAGAGACGCTGCTGTCTCTCCGAGGGCTTTCACACTGGAACGCTGCGCTGGCAGGATGGTAAAAAAAAAAAGTCTCGTTAGCAGCATCTTTGGAGCGGTGAAGGGGTGGTGTATACACACCGCTCCTGCCCATTGAAATCAATGGGCAGCGCGGCTATACCACCAGCAAAGTGCTGCTGCAGCAGCGCTTTGCCGGTGGGTTTAACCTTTTCTCAGCCATTAGCGGGGGGGGTAAAGCACCCCGCTATCGGCTGAATAGCTCTGAAAAATTTACGATAAAATGCCGCTAAAGATAACAGCGCTTTACCACCAACGCACCCACTGCCCCAGTGTGAAAGGGGCCTAACTGTAAAAATTTTTAAAGCGTTGCCTATGGAGATTTTTAAGTACAGTCGCCATTCCACAAGCGTAACACGTTAAGTATCTATTTACTCAGCATAACATCTTTCACATTAAAAAAAATTAAATAAATTGGGCAAACTTTTTTTTTTTTTATTCATTTTCCCCCGAAAAAAAAAAAAAAACGGGTTTTAAAAAACTGCTGCGCAAATACAGTGTGACATACAAAAATTTTAACGACTGGCATTTTATTCCCTAGGGTCTCTGCTAAAAAAAATATATAATGTTTGGGTGTTCTAAGTAATTTTCTACCAAAAAAAAGAAACAGATTTTTACATGTAGGAGAGGAAAGCCTGAATTGGTCCGGTGTGGAAGTAGGTAAGCATTGTAGTTTGTCCCCATTCCACGGGCAGACACAATTTTAAAGTGGGATATGTTAGGTATATATATATGTTTGGGGGTCATTTTCTAGCAAAGAAAAGTCGATTTTTACATATAGGAGTGAAGTGTCAGAATTAGCCTGGATAAGAAGTGGTTACAGCAAATTCTACCCAAAAAGTGGAACTTCCACTGATCTGATTCTCCCCCCTGATGCCACATTTTCCAGCTTTTGGGGGGGGTACCTCGTCCCCACTTCTGTTGGACCTGGTGAGATAGGTTGGAAGTTCTGCCCCTCTCCTCTCACCCCCCGCTAGGCCATTCAGAAAGTGCAGCGAGCACGTGCAGTAGGGACCAGGCAATGGCAGCACCGACAGCTGATGGAGACATGCCGACATCGCGGGCTCCCGGGACAGGTAAGTGTCCTTATATTAAAAGTCAGCAGCCGCAGTATTTGTAGCTGTTGATTTTTATTTTTTGGGGGTGGGCGGAACTCCGCTTTAAAAGCCACACAAGGCTTAACGCTCAAAATATCGCATGAAGCTACTGTGCCGGGTTTCTGTGAACGAGCTGACCTTTGTGTCCAGTGCAAGAGCATGCTTTGTGACTTTGCACACATTTACCAAACGCTACATGTGAGCGCAGGCTTTAGCGTTCAGTAAATGCGTAGAGAACACGCGCCACACTTTCGTTGCCATTCATTGTTAACGACACCCCAAAACGCAGCAGAAAAGATGTGCGTTTGTCAAATCAAAAACACACGGGTTAAAAAAAAAACGCACAAAGCTCGACACCCAGAATTATGCATGAGTTACTTAGTCGCATTTTTGCGCCATTTATTTGGATGGGCCTGGTGCAAAAACACGCGTCACAATAGTACATGCGTTTACGAATTGCTGCAGGCTCAGCGCTGAAGGGTCCTTACTGTAACTGCTTCTTCCTGCTGACCTCCAAGTCACTGAAGGACACATTAGTGGTGTGGTACTACAAGTCCCAGCACAGGCTCTATTCTATTATGAATGAGCCCCAGGTGACGTCACCAGGCCTCTCACCTCGTCATCATTCCGGTACCTCTTCCGCATGTGCCCCAGGTCCATGACGTCACTTCCACTTGTACAGCTGGCCGCTCGGACTGAGTGTGATCCAGAGTACCGAGCTACCTGCCACAGAGACGTCACCAACCCCCGCCACATGGAACAACACCACCTGACATTACAGATCGAGGGTGGAGCCAGCGTCATGGAAACACGAAGGACCAATTAGCTGCAGCGAAGCTACAGCCACGTGATGGTAGGTGGTGTCACAAACAAGGAAGTGGTGGTACACCTGGAGGGAAATTAGCCAATCAGCGTAGGCGGCACTGACTGGGGTAGCAAATCACAGGCGAACTGTCATTGAGAGGGGGCGGGGCTTAACATCCGGAAACTGCGGAATGTAAACAGACACATGGAGGTGAGAGAAGGCAGTGAATGAGAGAATGGAGATCGTGTGATCGGGGGGGGGTGGCTGGGCTGTGTGTGCACTGGGGGTGCTGATCAGGGTGGGGGGCTCAGCTTATCAGCAGTGTCCTGTCACAGGGGAGACACCTGGGGTCTGCGGATTGGGGCATTCCTGGGGGGGTCCTGTGTGTCAGATAATGTTATTATTATTATAAAGAAATGATATAGAGCCAAAAGTTTGCCCAGCCCTTCACAGAATAGATCAGATGAATGCTCCAGGTATAGATCCATGCTGGAAATCAATCCCTGGGGTCAGGGGCATTGCTAGGTCTACAAAAGATCTGGGGCTAGAGCCCATAGCAGCGAAGTAAAGAAAGTCATACGCTTGGGCAGGCATACACATGTATATAATATACGTACGTGTGTGTGTATATATATATATATATATATATATATATATATATATATATATATATAATATATATAATCTCCAGAGAGCCCCCCCCTTACATCAGGGTCCCCAGAGCCCCCTTACATCAGGGTCCCCAGAGCCCCCTTACATCAGGGTCCCCAGAGCCCCCCCTTAAATCAGGGTCCCCAGAGAGCCCCCCCTTATATATATCCCCAGAGAGCCCCCCCACTTACATCAGGGTCCCCAGAGAGCCCCCCTTACATCAGGGTCCCCAGAGAGCCCCCCCTTATATATATCCCCAGAGAGCCCCCCCACTTACATCAGGGTCCCCAGAGAGCCCCCCTTACATCAGGGTCCCCAGAGAGCCCCCCTTACATCAGGGTCCCCAGAGAGCCCCCCACTTACATCAGGTTCCCCGGAGAGCCCCCCACTTACATCAGGGTCCCCAGAGAGCCCGCTTATATCAGGGTCCCCAGAGAGCCCTCCTTACATCAGGGTCCCCAGAGAGCCCCCCTTTCCTTGGGGACCCCTGCAGAGACTCGGGGGCTATGTGCCCCAGATTCAGGGCTATAGCCCCAAAAGCCACCCCCTATCAACAACGCTGCCTAAGGTCATGTTTACACTTTTGGTTGGGGGAGGGGTGGTAAAAACAATATGATGGGGGTGTACACATGCTGCTTGCAGCCATTATGCTTTGCATGGCGGTGCGGCAAAAATGATTCTCATAGTAGCAGTAACGTCCCTCAAATGGCGGGGGGGTCACATAAGCACATGAAATGCATGTGGTAGTGAGGGGGTTTAGGGGTTAAATCAGGCAGTGGGGAGACAGCATACAGCTCTCTGATGGGCGATCCACCACAGATCACTTTTCAGGGGGTAGTTTAATGCCCCATACACACGATGAGATTATCAGACGAATGATCGTCTGTTTTTTATTGTATACTAATCTCAGATCGAATCTGATGAGTTTACTAAAGTCACCAAAATTCCCGCACGACAGAAAAAAAAAAATTGGAAGTGATGTCATGTGCTGTAATGCATTTGTATTACATTTTCGAACGACAGCTGTACTGATTAAACGAAAATCGTACGATCTGGCATCATACGGAAAAGATTTCCGTGCATATCCGATAGAATAATATCAGATGAACTGTCCTGATCGGCTCTCAAAAGCTCTGTACTAATGATCTGATTATCATACGATCGATTCGAAAGTGGTATTTTCCCGTGCGATTCTCTGATCGTATGTTTTTATTTTTACACTGTCCCTTTGAATTTCTTTGTATATTTTTTATCACTTGCATTACTATTACAAGGAATGTTTACATTCCTTGTAATAGGAATAAAAGTGATAAAAAATTAAAAGGGGCAGTGTAAAAATAAAAAGTAAAATAAATAAGAATTTTTTATAGGGCATGCATGACAGGTTCTCTTTATTGAGAGATCTGAGGTCAAAAAGACCTCAGATCTCACATTTACCTTTTAAAAGTGAAAAAAAAAAAAAAAATTATTTTCCCTTTAACAAAAAATTAAAAATAATCAGCCCATTTAAGACCGTGAGGCGGAAGTGACATTAGACATTGCTTCGGTCCTCCAAGGGCATAGAGTCGAGTGGGGGGGGGGGCACTATCTTGCCCTCACTTGACTTCCTGCCTATCACTCCAGCAGATCGGATTGTTTCCACCTTTACTGATCTCTTTGGTAAGCGTGGAAATTATCACCTCTCCCGCCGCCTCTAAAAGTGATGTCGTGGTGAATGTGCCGCTGAGACCAATTTTATTTTGTAGACAATCACCCACAGAACAAGAAGATCCCAGAGTTATGGCAGTTGGGTTCTGCCATAACAACAATTTTTAGCGTCAAATTAATGATGTAAATGTACTGTGGGTGGTCGTCAAGTGGTTAATGAGCCCTAATGGTCAGGATAGCCTCAGGATTGGAGAACTTAGGTCTATAGATTTCTCCACCAGAGTGTTCATGAGAGAAATAAGGACTTTATTACACCAGAAGTTTACCCACATCAGTGCTGAGAACAAGTGATAATTCAGTTTACTTTTTAAATCTAATACATTTACTCTTACAGGGGTCTTATATAATGAATGGGGAATTATAAATGTCAAACCTAAAAAAAAAAAAAAAAGCCATTAAATTGGAACTAAACCCTGATCTCTTTTACAGCCAAGGAAGCTGCCATCTTAGTCTCCATGTGATCTGCATTTACCATGGTGCTGCACATCTGATCAGCTATGACATCAGCCACTTGACAGCTTGAAAGTTTGGTTCAGAGGTAAGATAAGCACTCTAGTAGCGGTAGCAGTTATAATTTTTTGTGGCATGCCTTGAATGTGACTGTTTTGGAAAACCGTTAAATCGATGGATTTAGTTCCACTTTTTAAATGGACTTTAGCTGCATATTGACAGTTACAACAGATTTAAAGTGGAAGTAAGCCCATAGATTCAAATGTTTTTAAAAAACAGTTACAGTTCCGGCACATGCCGGGAAGGTAACTGTCACATTGGTTGCGATTTCCACCAAACTGTCGAACCATCCAATGGCTGGTGTCATAACTGATCACATATGCAGCATCATGACAGTTGAAGATTAAACAGAGGCCAACATGGCAGCTTCCTTGGCTGAAAACGATAGGAGAGTTTAGTTCCACTTTAAAGCCAACTGAACTTTCACTTTAAATTTGCTAAATACATTACAATCCTGGAACACAGAGTAAATTTGAGTGAATGGAAATTTCAGCAGGCATGCTTGGGAGGTGCAAGACCCAACTGTAAGGATTTCTAAGAAGAAACTATGTAACTAATTAAAAAATTAAATTGAAAAACAAATTGATCCCTATTATATTGCTGCTAAAAAAAAACCCTGAGGGAACCCTTCCATACTAATTGAAAAACCTTACTGTGAGTTCTCAGCAAACCTGGGGCAGGTATAGCGGTAGTGAAGGTTTTATTTTTTTCTAACGCAGAACTAAACCGTCCTATCCTTTTCAGCCAAAGAAGCTGCCATCTTGGCCTCTGTTTGATCTGCAACTGCCATTGTGTGGTTATGACTCCAGCCATTTGAGGGTTTGACAGTTCGGTTGAGAACACAAGCAAACGTGACAGTGAGCAATTTCAGCATGCTGGGAATGTAACTGTTTTTTGAAACTGTTAAATGGATGGATTTAGCTACTTGATGGACTCATCATTAATGACTGGTTTTATCATTTAACCGCTTCCGGACCGCCCACCGTACATATACTGCGGCAGGGTGGCCTGGCTGTGCAAAACAACGTACCTGCACATTGTTTCCTCTTCCTGGATCTGGGGCGTGCAGAGACTCGGTTTCGCTCTGATTGGACACAGCAGGAGCCAATCAGCGGGTTCAGCGGCCGTGATGGCCACCGGCCATCGTTCGTAGGAGAGGCAGAACGGCGGTCTGCCTATGTAAACAAAGCAGATCGTCATTCTGTCAAAGAGGAAAAGAGAGATCTTGTGTTCCTGCTATTCAGGAACACAGATGTCTCTCTTACTCTCCACATGGTATGAAAGCACACCCTAGGAGCACACACAACCCTTTGATCGCCCCTGATGTTAACCCCGTCCCTGCCAGTGCCATTTATACAGTAACAGTGACATTTTTAGGCCCGGCTCACAGTATTGGTGTCACTGGTCCCCAAAAAGTGTCACTTAGTGTCCGATTTGTCAACAAATAAAAATTCCATAAAAATATCCCATAGTTTGTAGATGCAAACCAATCAATATATGCTAAGTGGGATTTTTTTTTACCAAAAATATGTAGCAGAATACGTATTGGCCTAAAGTAAAGTGATGAAGAAATTAGATTTTTTTACATGTTTTTATTGCAAATGTTTCGTAGCAGAAAGTAAAAAATATTGTTTTTTTTTTTTCAAAATTGTCGTTTTTGTTTAGTTTATAGCGCAAAAAAATACCACCAAAAAAAAGCTCTATTCGTGGGGAAAAAAGGACATCAATTTTGTTTGGGTACAACGTCGCATGGTTGCGCAATTGTCAGTTAAAATAATGCAGTGCCATATCTCAAAAAATGGCCTTGTCATTAAGGGGGTAAAACCTTCTGGGGCTGAAGTGGTTAAACTACACTGATTTATTTTTTATTTTTTAGGGCTCGATATTTTTTTAAACAAGCAGATATAATTTTTCATCATTTCAGAGCCGTGCGACTATATCTAAACATCATTAATTGAATTCTTTTATGCCTTTTTCCTTCATGTTCACCTGGTGATCCTGCTACCACCATGCTGCCTGTCCTATGTTGACAACGCCCACTCACTGTCTTGTATCTTTGGAGGAGCAGCACTGTCAGCATAGGCTTCTTTCCTGATTCGGGCTACAAATACCTCCGCACTCCTCCTCCCTATTACATAAAGGACTGTTGTTTTGTAGTTCACAGAAGATAGCTAGTGAGGCTGATAGCATTGCTTGAGGCTCCGTTTAGTACATAAGAACTTATAAGGACACAAGGTTTCTGAAAATTAGTGTGTATTTTTACTTACAGAAAATGCACTTAGCCTGAAAAAAAGAAAAATTTGTGCAACAATTTATGGACTGATGAGCTGTAATACAGTCATGGCCAAAAGTATTGGCACCCCTATATATCTGTCAGATAATGCACCACTTCTCCCAGACAGTTGTTGCAATTACAAATGTTTATGAATTTTCATGTTTATTTCTTTTGTTTATATTGGTATGACACAAAAGTGGAGAAACAAAAAGCCAAATCGGACACATTTCATGCAAAACTCTAAAAATGGACTGGGAAAAATTATTGCCACCCTCCATGCAATATATGGTAGCACGCCCATTGGAAAAAGTAACTGAAATCAATCACTTCCTGTAACCATCAATGAGTTTCTTACATCTCTCTACTGGAATTTTGTACCATTCTTCTTTCATCAACCAGGTCTTTCAGATTAGAAGGATTCCCTTTTCCCAACTTCTTTTTTGAGATCTCTCCACAGGTTATCTATGGGATTTAGATTTGGACTCATTGCTGGCCAGTTCAGTACTCTTCAGTGCTTTTGTCTTAAACCATTTCTCAGTGCTTTTTGATGTGTGCTTTGGGTCATTGTTCTGCTGTAAGACCCATGACCTCTGATGGAGACTCAACTTTCTGACACTGGGCCCTACATTGCACCCCAGAATTCCTTAGTAGTCTTTGGATTTCATAATGCCATGCACATGCTCAACACATCCAATGCCTGAAACAGTAAAGCAACCCCAAAACATCAGTGAACCTCTACCATGTTTGATCATAGGGACTGTATTCTTTTCTTTAAAGGCCTCATTCCTTTTTCTGCAAACAGTATAATGATGGGCTTTATCAAAATGCTATCATTTTGTTTTTCGTCTGTCCACAGCACTTTCTCCCAAAAGGATTTTGGCTTCTTCAGGTGAATTTTGGAAAACTCCAATCTGCCTTTTTTATGTTTTTGTGTCAGCAGTGGGGTCCTCCTGGGTCTCCTACCATAGCATCCCTTTTCATTCAGATGGTGATGTATAGTGCAAGCTGACACAGTTGTACCCTGTGCCTGAAGGTCAGCTTGAAGATGATCGAGATTCTTTATCCACCATTCGCCCACATCCATGGAGATTAGCTAGAGTGCCATGGACTGTAAACTTCTTGACAGTGTTGTGCACAGTGGACATAAGAACATTAAGATCTCTGGAGATGGACTTGTAACCTTGAGATTGTCCATGCTTTTCCACAATTTTGTTCATAAATCCTCAGACAATTATTTGCTGCTTTTTGTCTTCTCCATGCTCCATGTGGCACACAGAAATGCACAACAGAATGGTTGCGTTAATTTTTCTGGAATCGCCTTTCAGGACAACCCCGGAGAGAGTGTAGCTCCACCTTCTTCTCAGGAAACACATGCCAGTATGCCTAATAAAAACTCCTCCCCTTCCACCATGGCTTCAGTTATTGTATTTCCTCCATGGTGGAAGCATGTGCCTGGAACCAGGGAAGCTACATGCTCTCCGGGTGGTGGAGCAGGCTTACCTGTGGTGGTTGTTTGTTTCATTGCCAGCCAGCAGCCCCCCCAGGTCCCGCCGTCTCAGGGGAGTGAGGTCCTTCAGGGGGCCAGCGTCTTGTGCCTGGGGTCCGTGGCTTAGCGCAGGGAGGGCTCTGTGGCTGGCGGGGGCCGCTGCAGGTCAGCGGCATGTCCCCGTTTGCGGGTCCAGGTCCCGGCCAGCAACACAGGGCACTTTGAAGGGACGTGGCGCTGTGGTTCCAAGCGCCTGTAACGTAGGGACCAGGGGGCGGGTCAGGTGACCAGCACTTCCATTTCTGGCCAGCGGTGTCCTACTCGGCGGAATGGACAAGGGGAAGACAGCAATGGTGGAGGCAGGCGCCCCTAGCACCGGTCCAGCCCAGGTAGGTGGGGTGCAGTGGTGCCTTTCTACTCTACCCTATGGGCTTCTGTAGGGATTTTTTGTTGGTACCTCCCTGTTGGGGGCCTGTCGCTGCAGGGTCAGAGGTGACTTCACTCGGACCCTGCAGCATGGTTCAGGGGTCTCACATGTGCCTGTGGTGATGGGTCTCTGCACTGACTTGGTGGTGGTTGTTAGCAGTTAGACACTAGGCGAGTGTAAACTGTATGTCCTTTCAGGAAAAATGATTAGAAAAGCCTAAACCAAGCCAGAGAAAATGTCCTTCTTGCAAGAACCCCCTTAGAGATTCGTGGCAGAAGGCAATGTGCAGAGTTTGTATTAAGGAGCTGGTGGAGGAGGAGACATCCCAGCAGTACAAGGATCGATTTTCCTTGGTTAAAGAGCTGACAAACTCATTAAGTTCCGTCAGATCCATCCTAATACAAAGTCCATCAGTGCAGGTTGAACCCCAGAACCTACCACCTAGTCTTAAGGCATCTTCATCTAAACCAGTAGAGACCGTGGACTCAGGTGATGAAGGGGGGAGCACTCTTGTCTCCCTCAGAGATTCAAAGGAAGAGGATAGCAGGACCTCTCCGTACAAGCTATCACTGGAGGAGGTAGATGACATATTGAGAGCAATCTACACTACTCTGGAAATTCAGGAGGAAAAAGTACAGTTGTCAATTCACGACAAAATGTATCAGGGTATGGACGAAACAAAACGTAGAGTTTTTTCGGTCCATATGGTCCTTTTGGATTCAGTCAAGAAAGAGTGGAAGGATCCAGAAAGAGACCCTTTTTTCAAGTCCCTCAGGAGGAGATTCCCCTTTGAGGACAAGGACTCTGAGGTATGGAACAAGAAGCATCAAGTTGATGCGGCATTCTCTCATATCTCTAGGTGCACGGATTTAGCCTTTGAGAATATGGGAATCTTAAATGATCCGATGGACAAAAAAGCCGACTCTATCCTTAAAAAATCCTGGAATGCAACATCAGTTAGTCTTAAGCCGGCTATGGCCACCACAGTTGTGGCCAGGAACCTGGAGTGCTGGATGGAGAAACTAAAAAGCCATGTAGAAGCCGGTACGTCTCACAAAGATCTTTTAGAATCTTTTCCCCTAATCTTGAATGCGGTCAAGTATATGGCTGATGCTTCAGCTGAGTCATTTAAGCTAGCTGCAAGATTATCGGCTCTGGTAAATTCAGCCAGGAGGGCAAGCTGGCTGAAAACCTGGTCAGGGGACACAGCGTCTAAGGTTAAGCTATGTAGCTTGCCTTTTTCGGGAGATCTTCTCTTTGGGCCTGACCTGGAGTCGGTTCTTGACAAGACAGCCGACAAGAAAAAGGCGTTTCCGACTAAGAAAACCGGCAAGAAAATTTTTTGTGCTCTTCAGCAGTCAGATAAGAGTAAAGACCAGGACCATAAGGGCCAGTGGGGCTCCCAGAGGGGTAGAGGTAGGGGCGGAGTTCTCTTTAGATCTCCCCTAGAACAGGCCTCTAAAAGTAAGTGACAATCTCCCCCCCCCCCCCAGTGGGGGGGAGATTGTCAGCTTTTCACACGCAGTGGGACTCAATATCGCCAAGTCTGTTTGTGAAAAGCCTTATTGCTCAGGGTTACAAGCTGGAGTTTTCAGAGCCACCCCCGAGAAAGTTTTACGTAACAGCCCTACCAAGGGACCAGGAGAAAGGCACATCATCGCAGAAGCTATTACAGGAACTGATACATTCAGAGGAGTCTGAATCAGGAAGTCTTTCTGATGATTTCCAAGTCTTGGGGTCTTCCGCAAATAGACCTATTTGCCAGTCAACAAAATTCAAAAGTAAGCCGATTCTTTTCTCTTCACCGAGGGGATGAAGCGGTAGGTTTGGATGTGTTTGCCCACCCTTGGCATTACCAACTGTGTTACGCTCCCCCCCCCCCCCCTTCTCTCTGATTCCGCTGGTTCTAAGAAAATTCAGAGAGGAAAAGACGGATCCGATTCTAATCACTCAGTTTTGACCAAAAAGACCTTGGTTCTTGCGGTGCTTCTAAATCTAGCCACGAAACCCCCATGGAAGCTACTGTTCAGGAAGGATTTGTTATCCCAGGGGGCAGTAAATCATCCGGAAGTGGAATTTCTGCAGCTAACGGCCTGGTTTCTGAGGAGGACCTATTGAAAGCAAAGGGACTTTCAGACAAGGTGGTAAAAACCCTGCTGTCTAGCGCAAAGAAGTCACGCAGGCAATTTATATGAAGGTCTGGAAAAAATGTAATTCCTGGTGTGCGTCCAGAGACCTCAAAGTCAAGAGGGTGGTGTCTGTTCTGGAGTTTCTCCATGAGGGAATGGAGAAGGGTCTGGCAGCCAGCACCCTGAAGACTCAGGTTTTCTTTGAAAAGACATTATCAAAAGAAACTTTAATTTCTAGATTTTTTTAGGGCTCTTGCTCGAAGTAGGCCAGTAGCCCTTAAAGACTTTCCCAGTTCGGATTTGTCTACCATTTTGCAGGGTCTCTCGGGAGCTCCATTTGAACCCTTACGAGAAGCTTCACTATAGAATGTGGTTCTCAAAACGATTTTTCTGGTGGCCATCACCTCGTTGAAGAGAATTGGCAAGCTACAAGATTTGGCGGTTACAGAACCTTTCTTAAGGGTATTTGCGGACAGAGTGGTCCTTCAGACAGACCCAGCGTTTCTACCCAAAGTATCTTCAGCCTTTCATCGGTCACAGGAAATAGTGTTGCCCACCTTTTATGCAACTCCAGCTAATGCAGGGGAAGAGGCTTTCCACACATTAGACGTGAGCAGGTGTTTGCTGCAGTTTCTCAAGATGACCATGGAGTTTAGAAGGTCAAACGCCCTTTTTGTGGTCTTCTCAGGACCACGCAAGGGAGAGAAAGCTTCAAAAAGTATGCTGGGTAGGTGGCTTAAGTTGGCTATAGCAGAAGCCTATAAAGCAAAAGGATAAATACCTCCCTCAGGTATTGCTGCTCATTCTACCAGATCTACGGCAGTTTCCTGGGCTGAAAGGGCCGGTGTGACGCCTAAACAGATTTGCAAGGCTGCCACTTGGTCCAGTTATTCAACGTTTCCCCGGCACTACCGTCTGGATTTACTGTCTGCGGCAGATCAGGCCTTCGGCAGGAAGGTACTGCAGGCAGTAGTCCCATCCTAGGGTAAGTTTCTCGGTTATCCTCTCCGGGGGTTGTCCTGAAAGGCGATTCGAGAAAGACTTAGACTTACTGGTGACAGTATTTCTAAGAGCCTTTCAGGACAACCGATACTTCCCTCCCTAGGTTAATCTTAGGAGTAGTATTAAGTATCTATCATGGTTGTGTGGTTTTCGGTGCTTTGTTTTCCAGTTGTCAGAAGACCACAATAACTGAAGGCATGGTGGAAGGGGAGGAGTTTTTATTAGCTGGCATGTGTTTCCTGAGAAGAAGGTGGAGCTACACTCTCCTCTGGGTTGTCCGGAAAGGCTCTTAGTAATACCATCACCAGTAAGTCTAACTAAGTCTTTCACCATTCTAACAGTTGCCAGTGTGATTGCTATATTGTTAGTACCTGATAATTGTTACAGGTAGGGGTGCAACGGATCGTCACCGATCCGTGATCCGAACGGGTCACCACGCTTGGATCGGCACATGCCGTGATCCGCGGAGCGCTCCGCGGTCACAGCCTTAGGAAAGGCTGTGGCTTCAGCCTAGCTCCGAAGTGGCGACCATCTTTCTACAACCGGCCGTTTACAATGTGAACGCTCCGTCAAATGACAGAGCGATCACTTGTAAACAAACCGGCGTCATGACGCCGGTTTCTCTCTCCCCTCTCTGTACTGATCTGTACAGTGGAGGGGAGAGATCGGATGGATGCAGCGCTGTGGGCTGCATCTGTAGTGCCCACAGCGCTGCTCTTTGACAGCCTACTCTGCAGTGCCCTGCCAATACTCTTACATACTCTGCCAATACTCTGCCATACCCTGCCAATACTTTGCCATACCCAGCCATACCCTGCCATACTCTAATACTCTGCCATACTCTGCCATACCCAGCCATGCTCTGCCATACCCAGCCATGCTCTGCCATACCCAGCCATGCTCTGCCATACCCAGCCATGCTCTGCCATACCCAGCCATGCTCTGCAATTCCCAGCCATGCTCAGCCATACCCAGCCATGGTCAGCCAATATTACAGTGGGGGAGATTGTGGATATTACAGTGGGGACTATATGGCGGTAGAATTTTCACAGGTTTTTCCAAATTCAATTATTATTTGCTGATCCGAAAAATGATCCGATCTGTGACTCTGATCCGAGGAATGATCCGATCCGTGAGTTTTTTGATCCGTTGCACCCCTGAGTTTAATTACAAATTACAGGAGCTTCACGAACTTGGATCGCAATTATTACTTTTACTTTTGGATCGCAATTAATATTTTGGGACGGTGCCAATCATTTTGTCCAGCCCATTTTTGGAGTTTTGTGTGGAATGTGTCAGATTTGGCTTTCTGTTTCTCCGTTGTTTTGTGTCATACCAATACAAACAAATAAACACGAGAATGCCTAATCATTTGTAATTGCAACAATTTTCTGGGTGAATTGGTGCGTTATCTGACAGAAATGCAGGGGTGCCAATATTTTTGGCCATAACTGTATATTTTTTTTTTGTTCTTGGATTTCGATATACTTCTTACATTTCACTTTCATTTATAAAGGGTTCATTCACACTGGGTGTGCTTGGACTGCTCTGGAGAGGTTTTCCCGGCACAGTACAAGGCAAAAAGCTGAAAAATATAAAAGTACAGTGGAACCTTGGTTTACGAGTAACACGATTAACAAGCGTTTTGAAAGACAAGCAACTTTTTTTTTTATTCTGACTCGGTTTGTGAGTGTTGTCTCAATTCAAGCTAATGGGGTGTTCAGTACTGCATTTGGCCAGAGGTACGGGGGCCCCGGTGACACTCGGAACAGTTCGGAGCCATTCGGAAATACTCCATTCCTGAGTGTTTCCAAGCCTTTCGAGTTCAGCCGAGCTGTCCGAGTATTTCCATTAAGACATACTCGGAATGACTCAAATACTCAAACACTCGGAAATACTCCGTTCTCGAGTGTTTTAGAGGCTTTCCAAGTTCAGCCGAGCTGCCCCCTCACATTTTTATAATTTTCTTTTTTATATCTTTTCATGTGACAGCACTGAAGAAATGACACTTTGCTACAATGTAAAGTAGTGCATGTACAGCTTGTATAACAGTGTAAATTTGCTGTCCCCTAAAAATAACTCATCACTCAGCCAAGAAAATGTCCAAATTGGGCCCAAAGTGTCAATATTTTGTGTGGCCACCATTATTTTCCAGCACTGCCTTAACCCTCTTGGGCATGGAGTTCACCAGAGCTTCACATGTTGCCACTGGAGTCCTCTTCCACTCCTCCATGATGACATCACAGAGCTGGTGGATGTCAGAGACCTTGAGCTCCTCCCTGAATCTAGTTTTTTTTTTAAAGATTTTTTTTTCTAGAAAATTGCCCAGCTCTAGTCACAGTACATGTTGGCATTCATGGTTCCCTCAATGAACTGTAGCTCCTCAGTGCCGGCAGCACTCATGCGGCCCCAGACCATGACACTCCCACCACCATGCTTGACTGTAGGCAAGACACACTTGTCTTTGTACTCTTCACCTGGCTGCCGGCACACACGCTTGACACCATCTGAACCAATGAAGTTTATCTTGGTCTCATCAGACCACAGGACATGGTTCCAGTAATCCATGTCCTTAGTCTGCTTTTCTTCAACAAACTGTTTGCAGGCTTTCTTGTGCATCATCTTTAGAAGAAGCTTCATTCTGGGACAACGGCCATGCAGACCAATTTGTTGCAGTGTGCGGCATTTGGTCTGAGCACTGACAGGCTGACCCACCCCTTCAACCTCTGCAGCAATGCTGGCAGCACTGATATGTCTATTTCCCAAAGACAACCTCTGAATATAACGCTGAGCACGTGCACTCAACTTCTTTGGTTGACCATGGCGAGGCCTGTTCTGAGTGGAACCTGTCCCGTTAAACCGCTGTATGGTCTTGGCCACCGTGCTCTGCAGCTAAGTTTCAGGGTCTTGGCAATCTTCTTATAGTCTAGGCCATCTTTATGTAGAGCAACAATTCTTTTTTTCAGATCCTCAGAGTTCTTTGCCATTAGGTGCTTCCACTTGAACTTCCAGTGACCAGTATGAGAAATTTAACACACCTGCTCCCCATTCACTCCTGAGACCTTGTAACACTAATGAGTCACATAACATCGGGGAGGGAAAATGGCTAACGGGGCCCAATTTCGACATTTTCACTTAGGGGTGTACTCACTTTTGTTGCCAGCAGTTTAGACATTAATGGCTGTCTGTTGAGTTATTTTGAGGGGACAGCAAATTTACACTGTTATACAAGCTGTACACTCACTACTTTACATTGTAGCAAAGTGTAATTTCTTCAGTGTTGTCACATGAAAAGATAGAATAAAATATTTACAAAAATGTGAGGGGTGTACTCACTTTTTTGGGGGGGGGGGGATAAATATATGCATCCGTCAAAAAGACGTTGATATGGACCGTTCTTAGCAGGGGAGGTGGACATTAAAGATATAGTATATTTTCTAATAAAACTGTAAATATCCCTTGTAGGTCACTCATGTATTTTCTTAATAACGCCATCCTTAGCCAAGTTGATGGATCGGACTGCAGAACCTGAACAAAGGCGTGACAAGTCAGATGAGGGTGCAGTTGGTGCTCCGGTGCACTGCTCTCCAGATGGAGCCAGTAAGCCAATCCAGACGCCAAAGTAAGTGACAACAAGTGCCTTTCTATTACTTTAGAGTTTTCACTGTGGGCAGCAGTAAGAGTTTTAGGCATATTTAAAAAACAAATGGTGTTAAAAACTGTATGCATCCAAGCCAGTAACACACAATATAACCCAATTGCAAAATCATTAAGTGTTCAGAGAACAAAAAACACTAAGAACCCTTTCATACTGGCTGTGTCCCTTCCGTGTGAACAGATCCCATGCAGAATTCAAACCGAACAGCTAACATGAAGCTCCGATTTAATTCTGCCAGAAAAACTGACAGGCAGATCTAATTGGACCACCCGTATGAAGGATGCAGTGGCTCTGGGGGTGGGGAGTAGATACTTAGGAACATGTTACATGTGACACCCTAAATACAGGTGTAACATATTAATGCAATTAATATTGGTGCACTGCCACAAAAATAATATTGTTAATACAGGTGTTCTATCAGGATGAGGTAGGCCTGTCAAGTTCCTCCACCCCAAACTCGCTCATCCATGTCTTTATGGACCTTGCTTTGTGCACTGGTGCACAGTCATGTTGGAATAGGAAGGGGCCATCCCCAAACTGTTCTCACAAAGTTGGGAGCATGAAATTGTGCAAAATGTCTTGATACGCTGATGCCTTAAGACTTCCCTTTACTGGAACTAAGGGAACAAGTCCAACCCCACACCATAGTCCCCTCCATCCACCAAATGATTTGGACCAGTGCACAAAGCAAGGTCCACAAAGACATGGATGAGCAAGTTTGGGGTGGAGGAACTTCACTGGCCTACACAGAGTCCTGACCTCAACCTGATAAAACACTTTTGATGAATTAGAGCAGAGACTGCGAGCCAAGCCTTCTCGTCCAACATAAGTGCCTGACCTCACAAATGCGCTTCTGGAAGAATGGTCAAACATTCCCATAGACACAGTCCTAAACCTTGTGGACGGCCTTCCCAGAAGAGTTGAAGCTGTTATAGCTGCAAAGGGTCGGCCAACTCAATATTGAACCCTACGGGCTAAGACTGAGATGCCATTAAATTTCATGTGCGTGCAAAGGCAGGAGTCACAATACTTTTGACAATATAGTGTATATAAATGTGCAGCTGCAGCTCCCACACCTATAACAACTCAAAAACAATAAATATAGTGTAGTGCTGCTCATAAGTTTAAGGCCTCATGCACACTGCTGATGTTAAACTCAAGTTTTTGTGAGTTTGGGCATTTTTTTTTAACTGCCAGACGTTTTTAGCAGTTTATCAGCAGAGGAGTTTATGGGCTGTTATCTGAATGCCCCAAAAGCGCGTTAAGTATTGTATCAATAAAAATACACCATTCATCTGAAATCAGAGTAAACTAAATAGAGCACATATAACACATAAAAAGTCCACAAATATATAATTATAATAAGCAAGTAATAGATGAAAATTTTCATAAAAACATTCAGTGCAAATTCTTCATTACTCATATGTTTCAACGTGGAATGTGTGACCACAATACCGGTGCTGCAACAAAATCCACTCACTGGTGATACACCCCAGTGATCAAGATGTGCCCTTACCTTAATATTTGGACCTATAGGTGAGTATAGGTCAATACACGTCTTCCCCAACCTCGGGTTTATACAGATATCCCAGGACTTCTCCAAACACTTTTGACTTTCACTCCAAGCATGGTGCTGTCTCTTTAAATAGTTGATCTTATTGAAATGGGCACTGTAAATACTCAAAACCCTACAAATGCCACAATAATGTAGTAATTTAAAGTAATTCAGCAAGTTTTATTAAAAAAGAATTTCACTCACATAGTGACAATCATAACATGGCATAAAGAAATAACCTTCGGCTCATGGTAAGCAACACTCCCGTCTCACTTCTGGTTTCGGTGCCTACTTCACCCGACTCCCTACTAACACGTTGCGCCACATATTTCATAGTTCATCAGAGCTTCCTAAAGGTGAACCTAGTCTTTAAAAGGGAGGAAATATGGTACTTAGTAGTGTATAAAAGGGATACTAGTACGCCACATGAGCCTGCATCTGATGAGCATTTGGCCGAAACGTGTAGGGGATGTCTCAGAGATGTTGAAAGCTGATATGAGCTGAATATGCTGCACATTGGAAAATTTAAGGTAACATTTTTATAGTTAAATTCCTATAGAACTGCAAAATATGGAGCATCTTTTTTTTGTATATTACACCTGAGCCTCTGGGAATGAGGATAAGCCTGAACATCTATTACCATAGGAGCATAGAAACTCTCAAGAATATTTGGCTGCTGAGCCATACACAAGCTCTGTTTCTTCTCAAATATACAAGTGGTCAGACCTTTGCTTGATGTTTGGTGTAGACACGGCTGTGTTTTTGAAACTTCATCTAAAAGTGTGGAAATGGAAGTGTGCAGGAATACAGTATCTCACAGAAATTAGTACACCCCTCACATTTTTGTAAATCTTTTCTTCTATCTTTTCATGTGACAACACTGAAGAAATTACACTTTGCTATAATGTAAAGTAGTGAGTGTACAGCTTGTATAACAGTGTAAATTTGCTGTCCCCTCAAAATAACTCACACAGCCATTAAATAAGAAGTAAACCCTGATGGGTTTACTTCCTCTTTGATTCCCTGCAAAGGTAAAGCATAATGGACTACTATGCATCGCATAGTAGTCCATTATGTGTCACTTACCTGACACAGGAGCCAGCGAAGTCACTGCTGTCCCCTGTAGTCCGGAGCATCCATCTTCTCGGTGGGTCTCGCTGCTCCGCCGCTGTCATTCGGCAAAGCCGCGATGACATCACTCCCACGCACGGGAGCCACCACTCACGGCATATTGCCGTTGACAGCGGCGCGCTCAGTGCGCCTGCGCGCCACTGTCTACGGCGCATGCGCCATAGACAGCAGTGCCTGTCTTTCGGCAAATATCTCCTAAATCGTATAGGTTTAGGAGATATTTCTTGGACCTACAGGTAAGCCTTAATCCAGGCTTACCTGTAGGTCAAAGTTGGTTGTAAGGGTTTACAACCACTTTAATGTCTAAATCGCTGGCAACAAACGTAAGTACACCCCCTATGTGAAAATGTCCAAATTGGGCTCAATTAGCCATTTTCCCTCCCTGATGTCATGTGACTTGTTAGTGTTACAAGGTCTCAGGTGTGAATGGGGAACAGGTGTGTTAAATTTGGTGTTATCACTCTCATGCTGGTCACTGGAAGTTCAACATGGCACCTCATGGCAAAGAACTCTCTGAGGTTCTGAAAAAAAAAATTGTTGCGCTACATAAAGAGGGCCTAGGCTATAAGAAGATTGCCAAGACCCTGAAATTGAGCTGCAGCATGGTGGCCAAGACCATATAGTGGTTTAACAAGACAGGTTCCACTCAGAACAGGCCTTGCCATGGTCGACCAAAGAAGTTGAGTGCACAGTGTCATATCCAGAGAAATAGACATATGAGTGCTGCCAGCATTGCTGCAGAGGTTGAAGGGGCGGGGGGTCAGCCTGTCAGTGCTCAGACAATACGCTGCACACTGCATCAAATTGGTCTGCATGGCTGTCCTCCCAGAAGGAAGCCTCTTCTAAAGATGATGGACTAGAAAGCCCACAAACAGTTTGTTAAAGACAAGCAGACTAAGGACATGAATTACTTTAACCATGTCCTGTGGTCTGATGAGACCAAGATAAATGTATTTGTTTCAGATGGTGTCAAGCGTGTGTGGGGGCATCCAGGTGAAGAGTACAAAGACAAGTGTGTCTTTCCTACAGTCAAGTATGGTGGTGGGAGTGTCATGGTCTGGGGCCGCATGAGTGCTGCCGGCACTGGGGAGCTACGGTTCATTGAGGGAACCATGAATGCCAATATGTACTGTGACATACTGAAGCAGAGCATGATCCCCTCCTTTTTGAGACTGGGCCGCAGGGCAGTATTCCAACATGACAACGACCCCAAACACACCTCCAAGATGACCACTGCCTTGCTAAAGAAGCCGAGGGTAAAGGTGATGATCTGGCCAAGCATGTCTCCAGACCTAAACCCTATTGAGCATCTATGGGGCATCCTCAAATGGAAGATGGAGGAGCGCAAGGTCTCGAACATCCACCAGCTCTGTGATATCGTCATGGAGGAGTGGAAGAGGACTTCAGTGGCAACCTGTGAAGCTCTGGTGATCTCCATGCCCAAGAGGGTTAAGGCAGTCCTGGAAAATAATGGTGGCCACACAAAATATTGACACTTTGGGCCCAATTTGGACATTTTGGGTGTTGCCAGTGGTTTAGACATTAATGGCTGTGTGTTGAATTATTTTGAGGGGACAGCAAATTGACACTGTTATACAAGCTGTACACTCACTACTTTACATTGTAGCAAAGTGTCATTTCTTCAGTGTTGTCACATGAAAAGATAGAAGAAAAGATTTACAAAAATGTGAGGGGTGTACTCACTTTTGTGAGATACTGTATATATAATTTTATTTGCTAGTAATGCATCAAGCAGCTTCACAACGACATCCAGCAGTAGAGTATGGGGTGGAGCACTGTTGACTCTACGCATCAAAGAATAAACCTGGGGCCTGGGCCCAGGAAAGTCGTTGTTGGTTGCTATGGTTTTTTTCTGAGTTGATTATGATTTTACAATACTGAAATGCCCATTTTTGTCTCCACGTTACAGATTCCTGTCTACACCAGTCATGCAGAACTGTGACGAGGACACCCCTGCCAGGAAACGTCAAAAAGTCTTTAATGGACCTTTGTTTTCTCCCATAATCCCTCAGCACACGTATGTTACAAAACAGGAAGGTCAGAGAACTGATGAACGATTTGTTAGCAAAAGTACAGTGCCTCCTGAAGGTCAAGGCATACCAACAGAACACTGCTGGGCCACACGTTCTGCTAGTAGGGTGACCTCCCTTTATGCAGAGCTGGTTCGGGAGCTGGAGGCACAAGTTACAGAACTGCGTCAGATTCTGGTGTCACGAGATGAGGCAGTTGCAGTGAGAGAATGGAGGATACAGGAACTTGAGAAGGAAAACCAAGAATTAAGAAGACACATTCAAACACTGGAGGAACAGAATGATGCACTCTCACACAGTGGAATAAGTGCTACCAAAGAAGGTGGCCGTCTCTTGGGATCTGAGGACCATTGTGTGGGTGAGATGTCTCAAAGTACGTTTGTAATGTGAATTTCTTTATATGAACTAAAGATTGCATCAAGAAGGGAAAATATCCACTTTTCCCATGTCATAGCCATAGTTGTGTACCAGTAAAAAAAAGCTAAAATATTCTGCCTGGTGTCTAAAAAAGTATTGTATAGACGCGCAACAATACCGGTGTTGGTGTCGATACTAAGCGTTTGCATGAGTACTTGTGCAAATGCTCCAATACCTTCGCACCTCATTCCTGTTCAAATCACACAATCTTTGCATTGTGTTTTGAGCCCATTCACTTTGTATTGTCTCAAATCGCACCACAAAGGACCAAAAGTATCGGTACTCGCAGGTAAAAAAAAATGGTATCGGTGCAACCCTAGTATAGTATATACCAGTCTATAAGTCTATATTTAAAATCGAAAATTGCAAGATATTTCAAAAATATTAAGGCCATGTTCATACCTGGGCGTATTGGGATCATGGCAAAATCAATCTCAGAATGCACTTCATTCGCAAAATGTAGGTTTAGGTGTCATTATTTTCAATAGCACCTAAAACACGGTGCGATTTTGCCACGACTAATAGCGAGGCAAATCGCATTGCGTGAAGGTTGTCGCCTCAAAAAAGCACCCGATGCGAGCTGTGCCACCACAACCACAGTAAAACCACACTGCGTTTTAAGTTCCATTTAAAAATTGGCATTTGAACCTGCATTTTACGGATGTAGTGCGTTTTGTGATCGCTGCCAGAATTGCAGTGATTCTGCCACTATCCCAAAATGCGCAGGTGTGAATAACAAAGGTTCTGAACCTACAACTATAAAAACACTGGCAATGCTACCTAAGACTCTGCTGAGGAATCCTGCTTTTCATTTTTTTATTTTAATATCATACCCACAGTTGTGTACCATTACAAGGAAAGTATCACACACTGCTGGTTGTCTTAAAAAAAAATTGTATAACGTTATTTAAAACTGACAAATGCTATATATATATATATATATATATATATATATATATATATATATATATATATATATATATATATGAGATATATATATATATATATATGAGATATATATATATATATATATATATGATATATATATATATATATATATATATATATATGATATATATATATGATATATTTGTAGATAATTGATGATCACTATGCACCCCAGTATCTTTTAAAATAGGAGATTATTTTGACACCTGAATTGGGTATAGGACAACTACTTCATTTAAAGAGGAAGTAAACCCTGATGGGTTTACTTCCTCTTTGATTCCCTGCAAAGGTAAAGCATAATGGACTACTATGCATCGCATAGTAGTCCATTATGTGTCACTTACCTGACACAGGAGCCAGCGAAGTCACCGCTGTCCCCTGTAGTCCGGAGCATCCATCTTCTCGGAGGGTCTCCATGGGTCTCGCTGCTCCGCCGCTGCCATTCGGTGAAGCCGCGATGACATCACTCCCGTGCATGCGCACAGGAGCCGCCACTCGTGGCATATCGCCGTTGACAGCGGCGCGCTCAGTGTGCCTGCGCGCCGCTCTCTGCGGCACATGCACTGTAGACAGCGGAGCCTGTCTTTCGGAAAATATCTCCTAAACCGTGTAGGTTTAGGAGATATTTCTTGGACCTACAGGTAAGCCTTAATCTAGGCTTACCTGTAGGTCAAAGTTGGTTGTAAGGGTTTACAACCACTTTAAAACAGTATATATATGGGGATCTTAGACCCTTGCAGTGAGCAGTGTTGGTAAAACAGGCGTGGGTAGCAGTGCTGGAAGAGGAGAGTAGTGTTGGGAGTGGGGGAAGAGGAGAGTAGTGATGGAGAAGGGTTACAGAGGTGGAAGAGAGGGAAGAGGAGAATAGTGGTGGAGAAGGGGTGCAGAGGTAGAAGAGAGCGAAGAGGAGAGTAGTGGTGGGGAAGGGATGCAGAGGATAGCAGTGGTGGAAGAGAGGGAAGAGGAGAGTAGTGGTGGAGAAGGGGTGCAGAGGTGGAAGAGAGGGAAGAGGAGAGTAGTGGTGGAGAAGGGGTGCAGAGGTGGAAGAGGGGTAGAGGAGAGTAGTGGTGGAGAAGGGTGCAGAGGTGAGCAGTGGTGGAAGTGGGGGAAGAGGAGAGTAGTGGTGGAGAAGGGGTGCAGAGGTGGAAGAGGGGGAAGAGGAGGGTAGTGATGGAGAAGGGGTGCAGAGATGTAAGAGAGGGTAGAGGAGAGTAGTGGTGGAGAAGGGGTGCAGAGGGGGAAGAGAAGAGTAGTGGTGGAGAAGGGGTGCAGAGGTGAGCAGAGGGGGAAGAGGAGAGTAGTGGTGGATAAGGGGCGCAGAGGTGAGCAGAGAGAGAAGAGGAGAGTAGTGGTGGAGAAGGGGTGCAAAGGTATAAGAGGGGGAAGAGGAGAGTAGTGGTGGAGAAGGGGTGCAGAGGTGTAAGAGAGGGAAGAGGAGAGTAGTGGTGGAGAAGGGGTGCAGAGGTGGAAGAGGGGGAAGAGGAGAGTAGTGGTGGAGAAGGGGTGCAGAGGTGAAAGAGGTGGAAGAGAAGAGTAGTGGTGGAGAAGGGGTGCAGAGGGGGAAGATGAGAGTAGTGGTGGAGAAGGGGGTGCAAAGGTGGAAGAGAGGGAAGAGGAGAGTAGTGGTAGAGAAGGGGTGCAGAGGTGGAAGAAGAGAGTAGTGGTAGAGAAGGGGTGCAGTAGAGGAAGAGGAGAGTAGTGGTGGAGAAGGGGTGCAGAGGTGAGCAGTGGTGGAAGTGGGGGAAGAGAAGAGTAGTGGTGGAGAAGGGGTGCAGAGGTGGAAGAGGGGGAAGAGGAGAGTAGTGGTGGAGAAGGGGGTGCAAAGGTGGAAGAGGAGAGTAGTGGTAGAGAAGGGGTGCAGTAGAGGAAGAGGAGAGTAATGGTGGAGAAGGGGTGCAGAGGTGGAAGAGAGGGAAGAGGAGAGTAGTGGTAGAGAAGGGGTGCAGTGGAGGAAGAGGAGAGTAGTGGTGGAGAAGGGGTGCAGTGGTGGAGAAGGGGTGCAGTGGTGGAAGAGGAGAGTAGTGGTGGAGAAGGGGTGCAGTGGTGGAAGAGGAGAGTAGTGGTGGAGAAGGGGTGCAGTGGTGGAAGAGGAGAGTAGTGGTGGAGAAGGGGTGCAGTGGTGGAAGAGGAGAGTAGTGGTGGAGAAGGGGTGCAGTAGAGGAAGAGGAGAGTAATGGTGGAGAAGGGGTGCAGAGGTGGAAGAGAGGGAAGAGGAGAGTAGTGGTGGAGAAGGGGTGCAGTGGTGGAAGAGGAGAGTAGTGGAGGAGAAGGGGTGCAGAGGGGGAAGAGAGGGAAGAGGAGAGTAGTGGTGGAGAAGGGGTGCAGAGGTGAGCAGTGGTGGAAGTGGGGGGAGAGGAGAGTAGTGGTGGAGAAGGGGTGCAGTGGTGGAAGAGGAGAGTAGTGGTGGAGAAGGGGTGCAGTGGTGGAAGAGGAGAGTAGTGGTGGAGAAGGGGTGCAGTAGAGGAAGAGGAGAGTAATGGTGGAGAAGGGGTGCAGAGGTGGAAGAGAGGGAAGAGGAGAGTAGTGGTGGAGAAGGGGTGCAGTGGTGGAAGAGGAGAGTAGTGGAGGAGAAGGGGTGCAGAGGTGAGCAGAGAGAGAAGAGGAGAGTAGTGGTGGAGAAGGGGTGCAAAGGTATAAGAGGGGGAAGAGGAGAGTAGTGGTGGAGAAGGGGTGCAGAGGTGTAAGAGAGGGAAGAGGAGAGTAGTGGTGGAGAAGGGGTGCAGAGGTGGAAGAGGGGGAAGAGGAGAGTAGTGGTGGAGAAGGGGTGCAGAGGTGAAAGAGGTGGAAGAGAAGAGTAGTGGTGGAGAAGGGGTGCAGAGGGGGAAGATGAGAGTAGTGGTGGAGAAGGGGGTGCAAAGGTGGAAGAGAGGGAAGAGGAGAGTAGTGGTAGAGAAGGGGTGCAGAGGTGGAAGAAGAGAGTAGTGGTAGAGAAGGGGTGCAGTAGAGGAAGAGGAGAGTAGTGGTGGAGAAGGGGTGCAGAGGTGAGCAGTGGTGGAAGTGGGGGAAGAGAAGAGTAGTGGTGGAGAAGGGGTGCAGAGGTGGAAGAGGGGGAAGAGGAGAGTAGTGGTGGAGAAGGGGGTGCAAAGGTGGAAGAGGAGAGTAGTGGTAGAGAAGGGGTGCAGTAGAGGAAGAGGAGAGTAATGGTGGAGAAGGGGTGCAGAGGTGGAAGAGAGGGAAGAGGAGAGTAGTGGTAGAGAAGGGGTGCAGTGGAGGAAGAGGAGAGTAGTGGTGGAGAAGGGGTGCAGTGGTGGAGAAGGGGTGCAGTGGTGGAAGAGGAGAGTAGTGGTGGAGAAGGGGTGCAGTGGTGGAAGAGGAGAGTAGTGGTGGAGAAGGGGTGCAGTGGTGGAAGAGGAGAGTAGTGGTGGAGAAGGGGTGCAGTGGTGGAAGAGGAGAGTAGTGGTGGAGAAGGGGTGCAGTAGAGGAAGAGGAGAGTAATGGTGGAGAAGGGGTGCAGAGGTGGAAGAGAGGGAAGAGGAGAGTAGTGGTGGAGAAGGGGTGCAGTGGTGGAAGAGGAGAGTAGTGGAGGAGAAGGGGTGCAGAGGGGGAAGAGAGGGAAGAGGAGAGTAGTGGTGGAGAAGGGGTGCAGAGGTGAGCAGTGGTGGAAGTGGGGGGAGAGGAGAGTAGTGGTGGAGAAGGGGTGCAGAGGTGAGCAGTGGTGGAAGTGGGGGGAGAGGAGAGTAGTGGTGGAGAAGGGGTGCAGAGGTGAGCAGTGGTGGAAGTGGGGGGAGAGGAGAGTAGTGGTGGAGAAGGGGTGCAGAGGTGAGCAGTGGTGGAAGTGGGGGGAGAGGAGAGTAGTGGTGGAGAAGGGGTGCACAGGTAAGTGGCAGACAAAAGGTGCTGAGGTGAGTGGTGTAATTCCTGACTGTAAGCATGAAGGGTAACTGACAAGATAGTCAGTCAGAATTGGCCATTTTTGTGATTCTTCCAACACAAGGTTTTCTTGACGTCAGCACTTTTAGCGGACACCATTTTGTCATGTGATCTGATCTGATGCACTAATCCACAGCTGTTTACATTGCTGGAATTAGCATTATGCATCTGAAGACAATGTATGATGACCAAATTGATTTGCAAATTTGGCAAAGAAGCCTCAATTTAAAAAAAAGTCAGTGAAATACCAGAAGGTACGATTTGGCACAGACTTGTTGGCATGCATCTACCAATAGATTCCTGATTTGCTGTGGAATCACTAAGGAATGGTGGTAACGGCTTGGTTGACATCTATCAGTATGAAATATCTGTATGCAATATATCATATACAGCCGACTAAAAATAAAATAACGTTTTCTTTTTTTTTGCTCTGAGCGTAAAAAAAATGTAGACAAACACTGTCGGTTCCCTTTTCCATTCTCTGCAAGTAATGCACAATTACTTTCTTTGTGTATATTTCTCAAACTGCTTTTTGGTACCTTGATAGAAAGTAAGTGATAAAACTCCTAGTGGAGTGTAGCCTATACATCCCACCATGTCACATACATTTGGGTTGTTTATGACCCCTGGATTAATGACTCTTTTGTCTTACCAGTTATCAATGACAACAACATATCCTTCCTAAGAAACCTGGCAGGATTCCTGGAAACAAGTTACAGCTCACAGGTAATACAGTCAATGTAAAAAAAAGTTCAGCAAATCTTTTAGCTTTTAACCATCAAGGCAAAATCTGCCTTTTTTACCATGTTGCACCCGTATTTAGAGTATAACTTGGTGCCAAGATACCCACCCCCAGACCAGCCCCCCATAGGATTGTGGGTACTGCAGGATTCTTCTCTTGTGGCTCCTGTCACCTTTTCAGTGGAATAAAAGTGTGGCAAATGCATTGACACTTTTTTCAGTGTCCTCAGTACAGACATGGAGCTGGAGAAGCCTGTGCGTTTCACATGTGATCCATCCATCCATCTCTTACAATAGTTTGCAGCCTCCATATACAAGAAAATACAACCCCACCTTGGGACACTGTAAAATCGACATAAAAACAGGATGTAATGATTTGCAAATCTAACCAATATTTTATTCACAATAGAAAACATATCAAACGATTAAATTGAGAAAATGTACCATTTTAAGAAAAAAACATTTTTGAAATTGATGGCAGCAACATATTTCAAACATATTGGGACAGGGCAACTCAAATCTGGCAAAGGAAGTGGTACTAACAAGAAAGAGCTGGAAAAAAAACATTTTGTAACTAAATAGGCTAATTGGCAACAGGTATGTAACATGACTGGGTATACAAAGAGCATCTTCGAGAGTCAGAGTGTCTCAGAAGTAAAGATGGGCAGAAATTTGCCTTTATATGAAAAGCTGCATCTTAAAATTGTTCAACAATTTCAGAATGATGCTCCTCAACGTAAAATTGCAAATACTTTAAATATATCATCATCTACAGTACACATCATAAAAAGATTCTGAGAATCTGGAGGAAGCTGTGCGCAAGGGACAAGGCTAAAAGGTAATATTGGATGCCTGTGATCACAAAAGATCTCAGGCGGCACTGCATTAAAAACAGTCATGATTCTGTAATGGACATCAAAACAATATTTGTTTTACTTTTTTGCTATAATAAATATCCCCAAAAAAATGTAAAAAAAATAATTTTTTCATCAGTTTAGGCCAATATTTATTCAACATATTTTTGGTAAAAAAAAAAGCCCAATTAGTGTATATTGATTGGTTTGCACAAAAGTTTTAGCTTCTAAAAAAAATAGGGGATAGATTTATGGCATTTTTATGATTATTATTATTTTTTACTAGTAATGGTGGTGATCTGCGATTTTTAGCGGGACTGCAACATTGCGGTGGACAGATCGGACACTTTTGACACTTTTTTGTGACCATTGACATTTATGCAGCGATCAGTGCTATAAAAATGTACTGATTACTGTATAAATGACACTGGCAGGAAAGAGGTTAACACTAGGGGGCGATCAAAGGGTTAAATGTTCCCTAGGGAGGTGCTTTCTAACTGTGCGGGGGTTTAACTGACAGGGAGTAGAGAGAGATCGCTAGTTCCTAATCACTATGAACAGACAAGAAGAAGGAAGAGGGAAGAGAACAAAACAGGGATCTGCTCGCGCTCACAGATCGCTGTGTACGTGCCCGACGTACAATCGCGGCAATTCACGCAGCCGAACCAACCTGCCTGCAGTGGCTGGTTGGCAAGCGGTTAAAGATCTCTATGGCCGTCTCACCGGCTCCGGGTTATAAAAAGTTAATATCCCCTGAGTGGACAGGGTGGATGGTGAGATGGGGCAGTGACATTATGCTCTCTGCCTCATCCAACTGGAGAATGCTTAACCACTTCAGCCCCGGAAGGATTTACCCCCTTCCTGACCAGAGCACTTTTTGCGATTCGGCACTGCGTCGCTTTAACTGACAATTGTGCAGTAATGCGACGTGGCTCCCAAACAAAATTTTACATACTTTTTTTCCCACGAATAGAGTTTTCTTCTTGTGGTATTTGATCACCTCTGCAGTTTTTATTTTTTCACTATAAACAAAAAAAGAGCGACAATTTAAAAAAATAAAATGCAATAGTTTTAACTTTTTTCTATAATAAATATCCCCCAAAAATATATAAAAAAAACAAATTTCTTTCTCAGTTTAGGCCAATATGCAGAGGCGGCTCTAGGCTTTGTGAGGCCTTAGGCAAACCTTAGACATCAGGCCCCACTAACGCCCATAATGGGAAAAATAATTCAAGTGATAAAAATTAACGGTATAAATTGCATATATAAAGAGCCTTGAACTATGAATTTACAGTTTCTAGAACTTTCTCTAACCAATTCTTCTTTAATCAAATATATATACTACATATATATTATATTACAAAACTGTATATTTTACACTGACACAAATATAGATAACATTTGTGCAGCTGCTACTAGCAATATGTTTAAGGTATAACAAGAGTCAAAACCATATACAGGAGATGGTCCGAGACTGCAGATATGATACAAGAAATGGTCAGAGACTGCATACATGATACAAGAGATGGTCAGAGAGTGTGTGGACATGATACAGGAGATGGTCAGAGACTGCAGACATGATACGGGAGATGGTCATAGACTGCATACCTGATACAAGAGATGATCAGAGACTGCATACATGATACAAGAGATGGTCAGAGAGTGTGTGGACATGATACAGGAGATGATCAGAGACTGCAGACATGATACGGGAGATGGTTAGAGACTGCAGACATGATACAGGAGATGTTCAGAGACTGCAGACGTGATACAGGAGATGGTAAGATACTGCAGACATGATACAGGAGATGGTCAGAGACTGCAGAAATGATACAGGAGATGGTAAGAGACTGCAGACATACTACAGGAGATGGTCAGAGACTGCAGACATACTACAGGAGATGGTCAGAGACTGCAGACATACTACAGGAGATGGTCAGAGACTGCAGACATACTACAGAAGATGGTCAGAGACTGCAGACATACTACAGAAGATGGTTAGAGAGTGTGCGGACATAATTGGGCTGAAATTTCACCTGGGTCACACGTGCATTGCACACAGGCAGTCTCAAACAAGCAGCTTTGTCTCGGCAGTGTGGTGAGCCTCCTCCTCCCCCTCCTCCTCTGTGTGCACAGGAAACATCACACAGCAGGAGAAGGAGGGGCGGATTCAGTTCACTCCACGGCACTCTGCAATGTGTGTGTCAGGCAGCCGGAGACTGGGGGAGAGATGTCGGCTGACTCTGCTCTCTTTGCAGTAAAAAGTGGAGCTTGCGGGCGGCAGGCGGGAACGAAAATAGCCTGCACGCATGCCAGGAAAGGGTGACATACAGGCAAATTAGGCAGCCGTGGGGCCCCTAGGATTTGCAAGGCCTAAGGCAGTTGCCTAATTTGCCTAATTAGAGATCCGCCTCTGCCCTATGTATTCTTCTACATATTTTTGGTAAAAAAATCGCAATAAGCGTATATTGATTGGTTTCCACAAAAGTTCTAGCATCGACAAAATAGGGGATAGCTTTATGGCATTTTTTTTGTAGTAATGGCGGCAATCTGCTAATTTTTTATTGTGACTGCAACATTATGGCAAACACATAGGACACTTTTGATGCCATTTTGGGACCATTGTCATTTATACAGCAATCAGTGCTATAAAAATGCACGGATTACTGTATAAATTACACTGGTAGAGAAGGGGTTAAACACTATGAGGCGATAAGGGGGCTAAGTATGTCCTAGGGAGGTGTTTTTTTTTGTCATGTATGTGGAGCCCTGATGAGCTTAGAGAAGACTTCCAAGTATGGGTAATTTATACATAGTTACACTGGTCCACCTTGGACCAATGTAAATTATGCATAGGCCATACCTGGCTGATGCCCCTGGAAGCTGGAATCACTGAAGTAGACACCACTCCTCTGCTACGTATTTTGTGAATGAATGCAAAGCATTCTCTGGTTGGATGAGGTGGAGAGCGTCACATTACCGCCCCATCTCTCCAACCTGTCCGCTCAGAGAATGCTTTGTATTCTCAGCCGCTTAGCATGAGACCCAGCAACAAGTGGAGATCACTGGAGTAGCAATGTCTACTTTAGTGATTTCCAGCTTCCAGGGGCATTAGCCATGTATAGTATATGCATAGGTACATTGGTCCAAGCCAGACCAGTATAACTACTGTATGAATAAAATAATTTTACCGGGATTCCTCTTTAATTATTTTTTTATGTAAGCAATAAAATATTTGTTGGCTACCTAACAAAAAAAAACATCTTGGTACACTGGGCATCTTGACTGGTCTCCCAATAACAAGTGTGCAGTAGGCATTGATCCCTTCTAATGAAACCATCCATACACATTCCCTTCCACAATATCTTGTTACTAACGCCAATCTAAATTGTACCTAGAAACATCATGGTTCTTTGCCAAATCTTTTCTGACAAATCCCCCGCCTGCATAAAAAAGTGCACAAAAAATCTTGGCACCCCTCAAAACATATACAGTGCTCAGCATGAGTACATCTCTTGAAAAGTAAGATTTTAATCTCAATGAACACAAGAACAATTTCCAAAATTTTGACAAAACTGAGTTTTATAGAACAATTGATTAGCTCATTACATGAAGGTTAATAATATAACAGATTACAAAATCTTCAATTTTACTCAAATTAGTTGATGCAAAAATGAATACACCCCACAACAAAAAGTACTCCATCTAATATTGTGTATGACCTCCATGATTTGTAAGGACAGCACCAAGTCTTCTAGGCATGGAATGAACAAGTTGGTGACATATTGCAACATCTATCTTTTTAGAACCCATTCTTCAAGAACGACCTCTTTTAGAGGTTGGATGGAAAGCGATGCTCAACTTGTCTCTTGAGAATTTCCCATAGCTGTTCTATTGGTTTCAGATCAGGAGATATACTTGGACATCCTGTTTTTCTTCAGAAATGCAAATGTGGCCTTAGATGTGGGTTTTGGATCATTGTCATGTTTGAAATTACACAATGACCAAGGGCACGGAGTAGGGATGCACCGAATGGGGTTTTTGGTGCCGATACCGAAAATGAAAAATACACTAGGCCGAAAACCGAAACCGATACCGAAACAGCACCGATACCGAAAATGACTGTTTTTAAAAAATATTTTTATACAGGAGGTGGTCAGAGACTGGGGACATGGTACAGGAGGTGGTCCGAGACTGGGGACATGGTACAGGAGGTGGTCAGAGACTGGGGACATGGTACAGGAGGTGGTCAGAGACTGGGGACATGGTACAGGAGGTGGTCAGAGACTGGGGACATGGTACAGGAGGTGGTCAGAGACTGGGGACATGGTACAGGAGGTGGTCAGAGACTGGGGACATGGTACAGGAGGTGGTCAGAGACTGGGGACATGGTACAGGAGGTGGTCAGAGACTGGGGACATGGTACAGGAGGTGGTCAGAGACTGGGGACATGGTACAGGAGGTGGTCAGAGACTGGGGACATGGTAAAGGAGGTGGTCAGAGACTGGGGACATGGTAAAGGAGGTGGTCAGAGACTGGGGACATGGTACAGGAGGTGATCAGAGACTGGGGACATGGTACAGGAGGTGGTCAGAGACTGGGGACATGGTTCAGGAGGTGGTCAGAGACTGCATGCATGGTTCAGGAGGTGGTCAGAGACTGCATGCATGGTACAGGAGGTGGTCAGAGACTGCATGCATGGTACAGGAGGTGGTCAGAGACTGCATGCATGGTACAGGAGGGGGTCAGAGACTGGGGACACGGTACAGGAGATGGTCAGAGACTGGGGACACGGTACAGGAGGTGGTCAGAGACTGGGGACACGGTACAGGAGGTGGTCAGAGACTGGGGACACGGTACAGGAGGTGGTCAGAGACTGGGGACACGGTACAGGAGGGGGTCAGAGACTGGGGACACGGTACAGGAGGTGGTCAGAGACTGGGGACACGGTACAGGAGGTGGTCAGAGACTGGGGACACGGTACAGGAGGTGGTCAGAGACTGGGGACACGGTACAGGAGGTGGTCAGAGACTGGGGACATGGTACAGGAGGTGGTCAGAGACTGGGGACATGGTACAGGAGGTGGTCAGAGACTGGGGACATGGTACAGGAGGTGCTCAGAGTCTGGGGACATGGTTCAGGAGGTGGTCAGAGACTGCATGCATGGTACAGGAGGTGGTCAGAGACTGCATGCATGGTACAGGAGGTGGTCAGAGACTGGGGACACGGTACAGGAGATGGTCAGAGACTGGGGACACGGTACAGGAGATGGTCAGAGACTGGGGACACGGTACAGGAGATGGTCAGAGACTGGGGACACGGTACAGGAGATGGTCAGACTGGGGACATGGTACAGAAGATGGTCAGAGAACGTGGTGCAGGCCAGTGTCCCCCATTGCAGCCAGTGTGCCTGTGCCCCATTGCAGCCAGTGTGCCAGTGTGCCATTTTGCAGCCAGTGTGTCCCCTTTGCAGCCAGTGTGTCCCCCTTTGCAGCCAGTGTGTCCCCCTTTGCAGCCAGTGTGTCCCCCTTTGCAGCCAGTGTGTCCCCCTTTGCAGCCAGTGTGTCCCCCTTTGAAGCCAGTGTGTCCCATTGCAGCCAGCCTGTGCAGGGAAGAGAGCCGCCTCCGTCGCCTGTTTGATCACAGCGCCGGGAACATCACAGCTTTCATTTCAATAGCTGTGTGTTCCCGGCCGCGCGCCGTCACACACAGCCCCTCCCCCTTGTTTGGGCACTTTGAAAGACAGATCATCCGTCCAATCCTGCGGATGATCTGTCTATCTAAGTGTCCGGACAAGGGAGAGGGGCTGTGTGTGACGGCGCACGGCCGGGAACACACAGCTATTGAAATGAAAGCTGTGATGTTCCCGGCGCTGTAATCAAACAGGCGGCGGAGGCGGCTCTCCTGCGCTATGCACCCCCCATGATGGGCGTCACCAGGGGCGGGGGCGGAGCCCCACCCAGGCCACGCCCCATTTTCGGCTCCATTATCGGATGTTTTTCTCTTTCGGCAAATTTCCGAAAAGGGCATTTTCGGCCGATATGTTTCGGCGGCCGAAATTTCGGTGCATCACTAGCACGGAGTGATGGCAGCATCTTCTCTTTCAATATAGAGCAGTACATCTGTGAATTCATGATACCATCAATGAAATGCAGCTCCCGAACACCAGCAGCACCCATGTAGCCCCACAGGAGGATACTGCCACCATCATGTTTTACACCATGAATTTTTTTTTTTTGTACTCCTGACCTTTGTGGCGCCATAAAGTTTTAAAGCCATCAAATCCCAAAAAATGTATTTTGGTCTCATCACTCCAGAGTACAGAGTCCCAGTAGTCTTCTTTTTTAGCGCGGGCCCTGGCAAATTCTAGGTGGGTTTTTTTGTGCATGGGCTTTAGGAGAGGCTTCCTTGGTGGACAACACCCATGCATGCCATTCCTCTGCAGTGTACACCGTATTATGTCATGGGAAACAATCGCCCCAGTTTGGCTTTCTACTTCTTTAGCTAACTGCAGTGAACTGCCAATTTTCTTTAACCGTTCTCATCAGAAGACGCTCCTGTCAAGGTGTTAACTTTCGTAGACGACCTGGACGTCTCTGAGATGGCTGCAGTTTCATCTTTGTTACATTTTTGTTAATTAGGTTTTTTTTGTGTAAAATTTAGCTTTGCCCTTAAGACTTTCATTGGGGTGTATTCATTTTTGCAATGAATTTGTTAGGAAAAATACTGTTTTGTGCGTGCAAATTAACAACTCTTGGTTGCAATCAATGGGCCGAATTTGTGGGAGTATCTTGTAGAAGAGGGAGCCATATAAAATATTGATTCTAAAAGGAAAGTAAAGGTTTTCTGAGAAATCTGTTGGGGTGTACTAATTTATGCTGAGCACTGTAGATTACGTTTCTTGCTTTGAAATGTTTGAACCTGTACCAAATTACAAAGGTTCCTATTGTGGCTGGCCTTCCCAAAATGTTAGCTTGGCTGTAGTTGGGTTGAGTATTTGGGTCACAGGCCTGCAAATGAATAATTTTAAAGAGATTCTATCATGATACAAATATGGAAGCTTCTATTGTTGACTTGGTTTAATAGGTGCAGACTCCAAGGCATATTATTTTCTAATTATCTTCTTTTTTCTGCAGAGTTCTACACCACAGTTGATATCAACACCCATCCCAACCAATGAAAACAAACACTCATCAACCGAAAGGCTATCTTCCCCTGTTACACTTTCTCTATCAGAGCCAGACCAGCCCAATTCACCTGCGGCAGTAACCAGCTCCCCTCCAGAAGGAATGCTGCAGGTGAGTGGTGTAACAAGTGGCTTCCAGTACTGGATGAAGATGGATGACGTTGGTGAGAACACAATACCTGAATCTTGTGTGCTGTGGGAGGAACCATTACAAGAAACATTGCCAGATGGTACCCCCACGTGGGCATCACCCATAGAGGTAAGTATATTGTGCGCCCTAGGTTTATCTGTGTATTACAGATGAGAAATTGATCACTTTTAAATTATTTGATTTTCTGTGTTTAGAGTAATGGACGTCCTAAATTGGAGTTGGTGCCTGCCTCTGGGGTTTATATTACATACCAGCAGCTGGAGGATCTTTCCCACATCCCACCAGATAAGCCCAAGCTGATGACCAGACGCCTGCTTGATTACTTCTTCTCTCGGGAGACCTTGGCACGATCTTCAGCCACAGGGCAAAGAATAGCACATAACAACACCACTATGGAGAAACCATTGCGATTACCCGACGCAGTGGTAACTGCAATTAAAGGTGAGATAGTGTTGCCAATACAGTTGCTGAGTTGCTGCAGTAGAGCATATCCAAAGCCTCTTGCTTATTGTGCAGTACCATTAATCACAAGGGCCAATACACATGATGAATATAATTTATGGAAGAGTGCCATGAAAAAAGGCATTGTTGAAAGAAAGCCATAAGAAGTCCCATTTACAAGAAGCCATGTGGGGGACACAGCAAACATGTGGAAGAAGGTGCTCTGGTCAGATGAGACCAAAATTGAACTTTTTGGCCTAAAAGCAAAACACTATGTGTGGCAGAAAACTAACACTGCACATCACCCTGAACACACCATACCAACATGGTGGTGGCAGCATTATGTTGTGGGTATGCTTTTCTTCAGCAGGGCCAGGGAAGCTGGTCAGAGTTGATGGGAAGATGGATGGAGCCAAATACAGGTCAATCTTAGAAGAAAACCTGTTATGCTGCGTACACACGACCAGACTTTCCGGCAGACTAGGTCCAACGGACTTTCGGCGGAGTTTCAACGGACTTTCGGCGGAGTTTCAACGGACTTTCGGCGGAGTTCCAACGGACTTTCCGAACGAACGGACTTGGCCACACACGAACGGACTAAGTCCGTTCGTTTTTAACATGATGACGTAAACAGGACTAAACAAGGAAGTTCAATAGCCAGTAGCCAATAGCTTCCCTTGTATCGTATTTGGTCCGTCGGACCAGCACACAGACGAACGGTTTTCCCGATTTTAGTCCGTCGGAATTGAGTCTGTCAGATCGTTTTGAAACATGTTCTATTTCTAGGTCCGTCTGATTTTTTTTTTTACGAAAAACAATCGGACTAGCCCACACGCGATCGGATTGTCCGACGGACTAATCCCTTCGGACCTATTCTGCCAGAATGTCCGGTCGTGTGTACGCGGCATTAGAGTTTGCAAAAGACTTGAGACTGGGGCAGCACCTTCCAGCAGGACAGCGACCCTAAACATACAGCCAGAGCTACAATGGAATGGTTTAGATCAAAACATATTCATGTGTTAGAATGGCCCAGTCAAAGTCCAGACCTAAATCCAATCTGTGGCAAGACTTGAAAATTGCTGTTCACAGACGCTCTCCATCCAATCTGACAGAGCTTGAGCTATTTTGCAAAGAAGAATGTGCAAAAATGTCCCTCTCTAGATGTGCAAAGCTGGTAGAGACATCCCCAAAAAGACTTGCAGCTGTAATTGCAGTGAAAGACGGTTCTACAAAGTATTGACTCAGGGGGGCTGAATACAAATGCACCCCACATTTTTCACATATTTATTTGTAAAACATTTTGAAAACCATTTATCATTTTCCTTCCACTTCACAATTATATGACCATAATTTTAAAGCAGTATTAAACCCAAAACCAAAAATGCAATATATTTCAGATTGCCAGTAATTAGATGTGGTGGCTGCATTTTTTTATTTTTTATTTTAGGCTTTTTTCTGTCTGTTTTCACCTGGTGTTCCAGCCAGTAGCACACCTCCTGCCTTAGAGTGCCTCCACTCTGGATGAAGGAGCACAGGGGCACCTTTAGATAGCAGAATTTTTAATCCAGGGGGAGAGGCATCTTAAGCAGCCCATAGATTAGTACATATCCGAGGTTGCTAGTGCATCAACTTTGTAAAACTTGGTAAAGATATGCACAGCCGACAAGCTGGCCTCCTTGCAAACTTGTGACACGAATGGCTGATGTCAGAAGGCCCAGGAGGCACTAATTACCCTGGTGGAGCTGCTGTAAAAGGGAAATGAGGAGCCTGACCATTAATGGCATTGGCCTGGACAACCGTCTGCCTGATCTAACGAGAAATGGTGGCAGAAAAAGCCACCAGGCCTTTCTGTTGACTTTCCATGTTCATGAAAAGAGAATCTGAGCTGTGAAGAGGCCGTAGCAGACAGATACACACGCAGTGCCCATACCACATCTAAGGAATGCAGCATACAGAACCACCTTATCCCTGTGTAAATCCAAATAGGGACACTTACAGAACAAGGCTGCCAGCTCTAACACAGGGCTTGCGGGGGTGAGAGAAAACATAAAGGCAACCTCCTGGGAAAGAGTATGGGAAGATTCCTAATTAAAGGGAAGGCTTCTGGAAAACTGACGACAAGTTCAGGTGCCACGGCATCAACGCGGAATGCACCAGAAGAAGTACCTGCCAAGTGCTTGCATGAAGCTACAAATCATTAAGTGCGTGGCCAGAGGGTGTTGAAAGAAAAAGGCAGAAACCTGGTTCTTAATGGTGCTTATGGCAAGTTTCTGATCAACGCCCCATTGAAGAAAGGCTAAAATCCTTGACACCAGCAGCCAAACAAAGACTTACAATGCGAAATTTCATTTTTGTATGTGTGCGCTGTAATCTTTTGTTCTACAAATCAGCAGCCTTGTACCACAAAATGTAAGCCTTCCATGAGCGATGATAAATCTTCCAAGAAGGGGATTTATGTGCCTTCAACATGGTGGAAATTACCGAGCCCAACATCCCAAACCACTTTACCATGCCAAATCAATGCAAACCATGCCAGTAAGCTTTTGAGACACAAGGGTCATGGCCAAAACCGAGCGCAGAGCCGAGCCAGTGACCATAAACATTCAGTCATACATGTCCTGTCCTGTGGGAACATTGAAGGAAGGAGACTTCTCCTCCTTATTCAACCTAGAAATGAGAGGGTCCACAACAGGAGAGGTCCACTTCTTCAGAAAGGCCTCCTCTAAAGGACAAAATAGGCAGAGTAAGATAACCATTAGTGGAAAGACCTTGCTCGTGAGTATCAAAGGGCACAGTCACTTCTTTAGCAGCCCCAGTAGTATCTTCAATTTATTACGGTTTTCCCTCACAGAGGTAATGGGCAAGAACACTTTCCTTGCACAGCAACGGTGACAGCGGAATCGTCCTCGCTCTCAGTGGGGTCACTTCCAGATCCACAGGTAAAGTGGACATGCTGTGGCCAAGCTGAAATCTGGCCCAGAATAGTCTGAAGGGAAAGGGGTTGGCGGGGAAGGGGGGTTCACTTTAACTTGCACCAGAAGGTCACTTTCACCCTGGAGACAAATGACTTGAGGACTGCTAACAGTGCATCCAAGGGAACAGAAGACTCTGCCACCTCCACATGGGTGTCTGGAGGAGATACGTGTTCCTGAGACTCCATGTATGGGCCCACCCCTAGACCAGGCACCGCTGGGAACCAATGCCCACAGGGAGGTAGGAAAATGACACCCCCAATGGGCTGCAGCATAGGTAGGGGGACCCCAGCAGGACTCGCTACCCAAAACCAAGGCCACTAAGAGCAGAGCTGTGAGCCTTCTGCCACAATGAAAAGGAAAGCTGCATGGAGGACCTGAGCCAAAGGGAGACACTGTCCTCACACACACAGACCCTGCGGTAGAGGGGAGCAAAATGGATGCCGTTGCATTGCTACATCAAAATGGACACAGACAAAAAGACCCCACAAATCAATGTAGACCATGCCAACATGGCTACTGTGACTACACAAAAATAGGCGAAGATACGCAGGAACCCTGCACCCCCCCAACCAGCCCCACACTTTAGGAGATCAGTAGAGCAGTGCCCCAAGCCCCCCCATGGACCAGGAGGAGCCCTGATTGCCTGGGCCAGAACATTACACCAGTAAAAGGGCAGGGGCGGAGGGTGAGGACTAAGCATAGGCAACCTTGCCCTGGAGGGGAGGAAGACACCTTGCTGACCACCCTAGGGAGTACCCACAGCCCACCACCGCGCCTGGGGGGAGGGGGCATCTAACTGCTTCAACAAAGGTTATGGGTAGCACTTTGGAGCCAGACCGCAGCTCACCAAGGTGGAGGGGCTGTTGGCCAGAGAAACACTGTGACATGGAAAACAGGTACCCAGTTATATGTATCCTCACCTCATCCTCAGATGTTCTAAATTGCTGTAAACCCTTACATATTCCCAGTGAAGTGACTGGCCTCAGGTGATACACAGAGATAAAACAAACCCTCCTACATAAGTTGTACCTATTTAGTCGAGCAGTCCCTTAGTATTTCCGAGGCTCTCTGGTGCCCCCCCCACCTCTGGCCACATGCGGTATTGCATGTAATAGAAGTGGAACATATTATTTTCGTTTCCATTGACTTCTATGGGGAAACTCGCTTTGATATGCGAGTGCTTTGGATTACAAGCATTCTCCTGGAACGGATTATACTCGTAATCCAAGGTTCCACTGTATATACTATATTTTGTAAATGCTATAACAGTCACGTAAACCAATCAATATACGCTTATTGGGATTTTTTTACCAAAAATATGTAGCAGAATACATACTGGCATACATTTAAGAAGAAATTAGAATTTTTATTTTTTTTATTTGATATGTTTTATAGCAAAAAGTGCAAAATATTGTTTGTTTTTTAAAATTTCCTGTTTATAGTTTATATAGTTTATAGCGCAACAAAAATAAAAAGATCAATGGTGATCAAATACTACCAAAAGAAAGCTCTATTTGTAGGGAAAAAAATTATATAAACTTATATTGCATGACCACACAATTGTCATTTAAAGTAACGCAGTGCCAAAAAGCAAAACAATGGCCTGGTCATGAAGGGGGGTGTAAATCTTCCAGAGGTCAAGTACAGTGCCTTGCAAAAGTATTTACCCCCCTTGGCTTTTTACTTATTTTGTTACATTACAGCCTTTAGTTCAATGTTTTTTTTTAATATGAATTATATGTGATGGATCAGAACACAATAGTCTAAGTTGGTGAAGTAAAATTAGAAAAATATATACATAAACCTATTTTTCAGAAATAAAAAACTGGTAATTGGCATGTGCATATGTATTCTCCCCCTTTGTTATGAAGCCTATAAAAAGCTCTGGTGCCACCAATTACCTTCAGAAGTAACATAATTAGTGAAATGATGTCCACCTGTGTTCAATCTAAGTGTCACATGGTCTGTCATTACATATACACACCTTTTTGAAAGGCCCCAGAGGCTGCAACACCTAAGCAAGATGCACCACTAACCAAACACTGCCATGAAGACCAAGGAACTCTCCAAACAAGTGAGGGACAATGTTGTTGAGAAGTACAACTCAGGGTTAGGTTATAAAAAAATATCCAAATGTTTGATGATCCCTAGGAGCACCATCAGAGAGGTGCTCCTAGGGAGAGGCAGCACAGAGACCTAAGGTAACCCTGGAGGAGCTGCAGCGTTTCACAGCAGAGACTGGAGTATCTGTACATAGGACGACAATAAGCCGTACGCTCCATAGAGTTGGGCTTTATGGCAGAGTGGCCAGAAGAAAGCCATTACTTTCAGCAAAAAACAAAATTACATGTTTTGAGTTTGCGAAAAGGCATGTGGGAGACTCCCAAACTGTATAGCAGAAGGTACTCTGGTCTGATGAGACTTAACTTTTTGGCCATCAAAGAAAACGATATGTCTGGTGCAAACCCAACACATCACATCACTCAAAGAATACCATCCCCACAGTGAAACATGGTGGTGGCAGCATCATGCTGTGGGGATGTTTTTCAGCAGTCAAGACTGAGAAACTGGTCAGGGTTGAGGGAAAGATGGATGGTGCTAAATGCAGGGATATTCTTGAGCAAAACCTATACCACGCTGTGTGATTTGAGGCTAAGACGGAGTTTCACCTTCCAGCAGGACAATGACCCCAAACACGCTGCTAAAGTAACACTTTAGTGGTTTAAAGGGGAAACATGTAAATGTGTTGGAATGGCCTACTCAAAGCACAGACCTCAATCCAATAGAAAATCTGTGGTCAGATTGCTGTTCACAAGCGCAGACTATCCAACTTGTAGGATCTGGAGCAGTTTTGCAAGGAGGAATGGGCAAAAATCCCAGTGGTAAGATGTGGCAAGCTCATAGAGACTTATCTAAAGGGACTTGGAGCTGTGATAGCCACAAAAGGTGGCTCTACAAAGTATTGACTTTAGGGGGGTGAATAGTTATGCACATTGACTTTTTCTGTTATTTCGTCCTATTTGTTGTTTGCTTCACAATAGAAAAAAAAACATTCAAAGTTGTGGACATGCTCTGCAAATTACATGATGCAAATCCTCAAACAATCCATGTTCGTTCCAGGTTGTGAGGCAACAAAACACGAAAAATGTCAAGGGGGTGAATACTTTTGCAAGTCACTGTAGTTATGTAGGTTTTATGTTTTGTTCTAAAAATGTTTCATTTTGAATTGACCACTTAACTTTCTGTTTTCCAGCATATGTGACGAGAGCCTGCGGCCGTGGTTGTAACTTTAATGCAGTCATAAATAGTAAATGTGGAACCTCCCGGCGGGCAGTGAAAAAGATGTCTATTCGCATTGACTGGACAGAAGGAGGAGCAAAACACTGCCCAAAGCCAGAAACATCACCAGCACAGAGACTACAGTGTCTCAATGAGAAGGCCCCGCTTCCTGCTGCAAAGGGAACAGATCTAGCAGTCTCACATACTGTGCTACAAACCAGCTGAGCATCGCTGCTGCATGAACTTGTCAGAATCAAGATTTTAGGACATTTGGATAATGCTATTTGACTGCAGTATGGATGTGAAAAGGACATTTTTAAAGCAGAATATACCACTGTTACTGTAAAAGGACAAAAGGCAATGACATAAAATCACAAATAAAAAATATTTTTTGTAAGTTTGAGCAAAATGTTGCAGTTTTTGAAGTATGCCTGCCTAGCGGAGGTAACTTATTATTATGCTGCAAGCACTAAATCTAAGGGGTACAGTAGTCTAGAAGAAAAAGCAGCAAAAACAGCAGTACAGAATGCTGAACAAAATGTTAGGAGGTTAGTGCCTACTGGTTATCAGGCCTCTGTGACAGATTGACCCCAGAATAAAATGTGGCTCCATCCAGGCCAATTCCAGCACTTCTCTCCTACATGTAAAAATCATCATTTTTTTGCTAGAAAATTACATGGAACACGCAAAAATTATATATTTTTTTATTAGCAAAGACCCTAGAGAATACAATGGCACAATACAATATAACATTTAAACATGTTTTTTTGGGGAAAAAAAACAGTTTTGTGCTTAAAAAAAGAAAAAAAAAACAGCAAAGTTAGCCTATTTTTTTTTTTTTGCATAATGTGAAAGATGAAGTTACGCAGAGTAAATAGAAACCTAACATGTCACGCTTCAAAATTGCACACGCTCGTGGAATGGCATCGAACGTCAGTACTTAAAATTCTCCATAGGCGACGCTTTAAAAAAATTTTACTGGTTAAATTTTTTGAGTTACAGAGGAGGTCTAGGGCTAGAATTATTGCTCTTGCTATAATGTTTGCGGTGATACTTCACATGTGTGGCTTGAATACCATATGCATATGTGGGTGGGACTTACGTATGCGTTTGCTTCTGCATGCGAGCACGCAGGGACAGGGGCGCTTTCAATTTTTTTTATTGTTTAACTTTTTTTTTCTTTTCTTTTTTTTAAATAAAAATGTTTTTTTAATCACTTTTATTCCTATTACAAGGAATGTAAACATCCCCTGTAATAGGAATATGGCATGATTGGTCACCTTTACAGTGAGATATGGGGTCAGTGAGACCCCACATCTCACCTCTAGGCTTGGAAGCCTGAAATAAAATATAAAAAGTGCACCATTTGTTTGAATTCAGAGGCCTGTCGTGACGTCATAACATCATGCCCGGCCTCCGAACGATCATAGAGACTCCAGCAACCATCTGGTCCGCCGAAAATCTCTATGGTAAACATCCGGGGCCGGCAGGTCCGTTATCCGACTCACTGATGGAAGCGGTGAGTCGGTAGAAGCACCGGAGGGCGGTGCCATTCATTTAGATGCGACATATGTTATTTCGGATAATTCGGAAATTCGAAATTTGAAAGGAAATTCCAATACCTATCATTTAATAGTTTATAACTATTATTAAAGTTTCTATTATTATTATTAAATAATAAAAAAAACTATAATAATGGTTAATAATAATAATTTAATAATAATAATTACATTTTAATAGAAAATACAAAAAACAAAATTATCTGGATGTTTTTCGTTCTTTTGAATTTTAGTTCTTATTTTCCGGTTTTTGTTCTGGTGAATTTTTTTATTTTCTTTAGAAAATGTGTTTCTCTTTCGTTCACTGACTGGCACCGCTCCATTATTCTTGACCAGAGGGTTGTTATGCCCCCTTCAGGAGAGGACTAGGCAGAACATGTTATACGTGTGAAACAAAACAGAACTTTATAGTTCCGCCCAGGGGGCAGTCCCTTCAGTAACAACCCCTCAGCCTGCTTCCTGCGGCTTCAGTTTTTTTTTCTGCCTAGTGAAGGAGATGGACCTAGGAACCCTGTGGGACCGTCGGTCCTGGGATTTTTTGCAGAAGTTTGCCTTTTGCGCAAGATTTTTGGATCCTGTGATCTACTATCAACAGCCGGCTGGGTGACAGGCTGGATACGCTTATCCTTGTAGTCTCCCAAGCCTGGCCATCGAGCGTGTGCAGACCATAGCTACGCGCTGGGTCGGCCCGACATGCCCCTCAGGCCTCCAGGGGTGGCCGGTGAGCGCAGCACTCCGGGGCACACATATGCCTGGGCTACTGATGTCTGTGTCACAGTGTGCCCTGGCCAGCAGCCACCCCGTACTGATCGGAGAGTAGGTCTGTGATGGGATGTCCCCAGCTTGTTCAGATGGTAAGTACAGCTCTCCCTGCCTTGGCGGGGTTGAGCAGCTGGGCATTCCCTGGGAGGTCGATTAGGGGGTCCCTCTCCTCCCTCTCCTCTCACTGTCCCTATTCCCCCCCCCATGGGGGATGCTGCATGATGGGCTGCTGAGCGGTGTGTGTGCCTATAGCCAGGGGTTAGCTGGGGGGCTCTCACCTTGGATGGGGGGCTGCACTTGGTGGCTGTGTCCCTGAGTGTCTGTGGTCTCCCCGTTGGGTGTCTGGAGGTCTGCATATGCTGATCACCATAGCGCTGTTCTGCCGCCATTTTCACTGTCTTTTCTCTGTGTACATTTTCCCTGTGATTATGTCCCTTATACTGGGCGGCCATTTTATTGTAGCCCAGTGTGGTTTTTATGCTCATCGCTGGTCCCTGCTGCTCAGAACAGCGCGGTTTCTCATTCAGGACACCTGGGAGCTGACACAGGCACTTGTAGCTGAAAGGCGCAGAACTCGATCGGCGTGGTGAGTCCTGCGGTGTGGGCCCCTCAGTCTGCAGCAGCTAGGAAGGTGGAACTGTGCACCTGTCCTAAGTCCCCAAGGGTGGCAGACAGGTTGGGTCAGCAGAACTTCAGAAACTGGTGTTTCTTCCCCCGAACTCCCGGCAATTGCAACCGGCTTGTCTGCAAACAATGCAGTGCCTTTGAACGCTTTGTCGGCGGTCTTTGATACGTTTGTTGCGCAAAGGTGGTAAAAAGTGCCCCCATCCTCCGGGGAGAGCTCTGACGCAGACTCGGTCCCCCCCTGAGACTGGCGGCCCCTGCTCTGTCGTTTCAGATGACTCTGACCAGGGCCGATCGGACAGTGAGGATGAGTCCCCGTCCGGGTCCATGCAAGACAGAGCGCTAGTTGGAGCACTTATCACAGCTGTGCGTGATACCCTTAAGATTCAGGATACAGCGGATCCTTCTGCTGAAGTAGTGGTCCCTTTTGGGTCCCGTAAGTCAGCCCATGCACATAAGGTGTTTCGGTATTTTACTTATTTCGATAAGTTCATATATAAGGAATGGGGAAGACCACAATGGACCTTTTCGGTCCCAAAAAGTATGGCGGTGTGTTACCCGTTTGAGGAGAGTCTTCTTAAAAAATGGTCGGCTCCTCCGGTCGTGCACCCCCCAGTATCCAGGTTAAATAAAGTAACCACGATCCCGGTAGAGGGGCAGTGGCCGTTCCTTGTTTACAGTTGTGGGGCCAGCAGTGCGACCTGTACTGGCATCCGCACTTGTGTCGCAGACACTTACTGAGTGGGAAAGCTTTTGCACCGCCAGTTGGGGAAGCAACAGACCTCCCCTGTCTGCGTGGAACTAGCAGACCAGTTAGTGCAAGGCCTTAAGTACGTTTGTGACGCAGCCCTGGATACGCTTTCTCTGTTATCCAGGGCTTCAGTGTCAGCAGGGGTGCTGAGGCGCCTGATTTGGCTAAAATGTTGGTCTGCGGACCAAGCATCTAAAAAAGCCTTGACGGATCTACCCTTCCTTGGTGAGCGGCTCTTTGGAGCCTCGTTGGATGACATTATTAATAATGCCACGGGGGAAAAGTACCTTACTCCCACAGACCAGGAAGACTAAGGAGCCACGCGGCAGGCAAGTGCCTTCATTTTCCGATCAAAGAGGCTTTTTCATCCACCCGGGGCTTCGGCTAAATGCTCCCAGCCCGACAGGACGGCCTCTGAGGGACAAAAGCGTCCCTGGAACCGCAAGCCAAACAAGCCTGCAAACAAAAGTGCTACCACATGAAGGTTTGCCCCCGCCCATCTCTCGGATGGGGGATCACCTTTGGGAGTTTGCAGACCGGTGGGTCTCTCAGCTGTCCGACCAATGGGTCTGCGAACTGATTTCCTTTGATTACAAGACAGAGTTCCTCTCTTGGCCACCAAACAGATTTTTCCCCTCCAGCATACTCTTACTCCCAGCTCGCCGTGAATTGGACAGAACAGGATGGCGCAACTCTGATTTGTTCTAAAGAATACAGCTAGCAGACAGACAAGTTTATTTTATTGTAGAAGAGACATGGCAAGTTTCTTCTGTTATAAGGTAGACGTGCAATTTGATTAGTTCCAAATTCGTTTTTTTTATGAATTTCGACAAATTCGTTAATTCAGAAATATCGGAATTAACGAAAATTCCCAAAACTTGTAAATTTGAAATTCAAAGAATGAATGTCCGAAAATAAGAACGAAAATTCAAAAGCCCCGAAAATCTAAAATAATAATTTAACTATTACTATTAAATTATAGGTATTGAAATTTTCTTTCTAAATTTGGCTGTTAGTGAATGTAACGAATACGAATTAACCACTTCAGCCCCGGACCAATAAACACCCTAAGGACCAGAGGTCTTTTTACAATTTCGCACTGCACTGCTTTAACTGGTAATTGCGCGGTCATGCAATGTTGTACCCAAACGAAATTTGTGTCCTTTTCTTCCCACAAATAGAGCTTTCTTTTGATGGTATTTGATTGCCTCTGCGATTTTTATTTTTTGCGATATAAATGGAAAAAGACCGAAAATTTCGAGAAAAAATGATATTTTCTACTTTTTGTTATAAGAAAAATCGAATAAACTCAATTTTAGTCAAATATTTAGGGCAAAATGTATTCAGCCACATGTCTTTAGTAAAAAAAAATGTCAATAAGCGTATATTTATTGGTTTGCGCAAAAGTTATAGCGTCTACAAACTAGAGTACATTTTCTGGAATTTACACAGCTTTTAATTTACGACTGCCTATCTCATTTCTTGAGGTGCTAAAATGGCAGGGCAGTACAAACCCCCCCAAATGACCCCATTTTGAAAAGTAGACACCCCAAGGAAGTTGTGGAGAGGCATGTTGAGCCCATTGAATATTTTTTTTTTGTCCCAAGTGATTGAATAATGACACAAAAAAAAAAAAGTTTACAAAAAGTTGTCACTAAATGATATATTGCTCACACATGCCATAGTTATATGTGGAATTGCACCCCAAAATATATTCTGCTGCTTCTCCTGAGTATGGGGATACCACATATGTGGGACTTTTTGGGAGTCTAGCCACGTACGGTACCCCGAAAACCAATCACTGCCTTCAGGATTTCTAAGGGTGTAAATTTTTGATTTCACTCCTCACTACCTATCACAGTTTCGAAGGCCATAAAATGCCAAAATAACACAAAACCCCCCCAAATGACCCCATTTTGGAAAGTAGACACCCCAAGGAAGTTGTGGAGAGGCATGTTGAGCCCATTGAATATTTTTTTTTTTGTCCCAAGTGATTGAATAATGACACAAAAAAAAAAAAGTTTACAAAAAGTTGTCCCTAAATGATATATTGCTCACACATGCCATAGTTATATGTGGAATTGCACCCCAAAATATATTCTGCTGCTTCTCCTGAGTACGAGGATACCACATATGTGGGACTTTTTGGGAGTCTAGTCGCGCACGGCACCCCGAAAACCAATCACCACCTTCAGGATTTCTAAGGGTGCAAATTTTTGATTTCACTCCTCACTACCTATCACAGTTTCGAAGGCCATAAAATGCCAACCCCCCCCCCCCCCCAAATGACCCCATTTTGGAAAGTAGACACCCCAAGCTATTTACTGAGAGGCATGTTGAGTCCATGAAATATTTTATATTTTGCCACAAGTTGCAGGAATTTTACAATTTTTTTTTTTGCACAAAGTTGTCACTTAATGATATATTGCTCACACATGCTATGGGCATAAGTCAAATTACCCCAAAATAAATTCTGCTGCTTCTCCCGAGTACGGGGATACCACATGTGGGGGACTTTTTGGGAGCCTAGCCACGTACGGGACCCCGAAAACCATGCACTGCCTTCCGGATTTAAATATAAAATGCTAGCAAAAAACTGTTAGCGATCGCAGGGATCAGGCCTGACTCTGAGATCGCTGCAGTTATGTGTTTAGTGTTTTGTAAGTGACAGTGATCGATCGATACTGCACTTGGGTGGGCTGGGCAGAGGGGCAAAACGCAGGTGCTAGCAGGTATCTGGACTGATCCCGCTAACAATGCGTTTTTTTGGAACCCTAAACTGCTGGGGATGCTAGTATAGATTTGATCAGATCAGATATTGATCTGTTCAGATTCTATACCACTACGGGAGGTTTATGCTTTGCGTGTGGGTGTTAGCGGTACTGGCACTAACCTAGCGCTGCCTGGGGCGACGCAGACCCTGACCCTAAAACCTAATTGATATCACCCGCCGGGTGATCAGGGGGTTAAACCTTTATTGGGTAATAAATGGTGGGTGCCCTGATGCTATAAAAAGCAAACTAACCAGACTCACCCGTAGCACTTATACGGTGATCACTGGTGAAAGGGTTAACTAGGGGCAGTCAGGGGGTTCAAATTTTTATTAGGTAGTATATGGGGGTCCCTGGCGCTATATAAAAACCTGACGGGGAACCTAAATAACTAACTGGCTAACCAGCGTCACCAGTGACACTTATACTGTGATCGCTGGTGAAAGGGTTAACTAGGGGCAATCAGGGGGTTAAAACCATTCTTGGGTAAAATCAGGCTGCAGTGAAGTTTTATACTCAAAAGCGCTTAACCTTCTGTATACATGTGAGTTTAATAATTTTTTTTTATTAAATTGTTTATACGAAACGGAATTACACTATTGTGGTCCCTGCTTTTCTTTATATGTGCTCTATTATCCCTGTGGACCTATATGGCTGGAGATAAGTTACCTTTTTGAATGGAGTAACCACATTTGAAATCCCTCTGGAAAACGCAACAGTGAAGGAGTCTACATATATGTACGAGCTTATATGATCCTCCAAATATAAATTTGAGTGGATCCACTAAATCCGGTAAGTGTCCATTTCGCTTGGTGGAGGGATATCACGTGGTGACTGCACGGTTTTTCTAAGAAGGAGGTGTAGGATCCTTTTTCACACATCTGTGAATTATACACGGACATTTAAGAGACTTTTGCTATTTCCACGTTTTATTTTTCTATTTTTTGACCCATTCTTTAGATTATTTAGCTGTATAGTTATATATAGCAAATACCATTTATATGGGATTTTGTTTGGTGTGTGCACTATTTCACTTTGAGAATATTTGCCGAATATATATATTTTTGCAATATTGGCAGTAAATATGCCATGTCTTTAAAGTGCTACACTTTTATATAATAGTTATCACGTCACATTCTATACCTTGATGTTGTGTTAGCAGCTGTTTATATATTCTTTATATATATAAGAATAGCGCAGTGTTTTGTCTTTAAAATAGTATATCGGGGTACCTAGCGCTATAAAAACCTGGCGGTGAATCTAAAAAAAAACTAGCTACCTAGCGACACTAATGCAGGGATCAGAAAAATGATCGCTTAGTGACACTGGCAAAAGGGGGTGAAAGGGTTAACTAGGGGCAATCAGGGGGTTAAAACCATTATTGGGTAGTATATCGGGGTACCTAGTGCTATAAAAACCTGGCGGTGAACCTAAAAATATAACTAGCTACCTAGCGACACTAGCGACACTAATGCAGCGATCAAAAAAATTATCGCTTAGTGACACTGGCAAAAGGGGGTGAAAGGGTTAACTAGGGGCAATCAGGGGGTTAAAACCATTATTGGGTAGTATATCGGGGTACCTAGCGCTATAAAAACCTGGCGGTGAACCTAAAAAAATAACTAGCTACCTAGCGACACTAGCAACACTAATGCAGCGATCAGAAAAATGATCGCTTAGTGACACTGGCAAAAGGGGGTGAAAGGGTTAACTAGAGGCAATCAGGGGGTTAAAACCATTATTGGGTAGTATATCGGGGTACCTAGCGCTATAAAAACCTGGCGGTGAACCTAAAAAAATAACTAGCTACCTAGCGACATCAGTGACACTAATGCAGCGATCAGAAAAATGATCGCTTAGTGACACTGGCAAAAGGGGGTGAAAGGGTTAACTCTAGGGGCAATTAGGGGGTTAAACCTTTATTGGGGGGTGATAGGGGGCTACCCTGAACCTAACACTAACTGCCCTGACAGTTTTTACTTTTACAACTGACACTGAATGCAGTGATCAGTAAATAAATGATCACTGCAATCAGTGACACTGTGACTGGGGGGGGGATCGGGGGGGGGGGGGGTTTGTGTGCCTGTGTGTACCTATATGTCAGTGTAGTATTGGTGCACACTTACTTTCTGTCTTCTCCTCGTAGTCCGGTCAAAAAGACCGCCCCGAGGAGAATGACATCACTTCCTCCTTCCTGTGTATACAATACACAGTGGGAGGAAGCTTCTCATTGGCCAGGAGCGAGAGGGGGTGGCCAGAAACCAACGGCCATCCCCTCATCACGGATCACTCCTGCAGCGAACCGGACCGCCGTATCCAGCGGGAGGGGGTCTGATCGGACCCCCCACCCACTGGAAGGCAGGCACGTACATGTACGTGCTTGTGCCTGCCTGTGCCATTGCGATGACGTACAATGGCAATACGGCGGTCCTTAAGTGGTTAAGTTACAAATTATCCAAACTAATGAATGGCGCATTTAAACGAATGGAATGTAACAAATTAATAATAATAAATAACAATAATAAAAACTGTTTATTATTATTATTATTAATTAGTTCCGTTCCATTTGTTTCGATGCGGCATTCCTTATTTCGGATAATTTGCAACTTCAGATAAATTCGTATTCATTCACTAACAGCCAAATTTAAAAGGAAATTCAAATACCTATAATTTAATATTTAGTTATCATTAGTTTAGTTATTGCAAATTTTCAAATTTCCTTTCTTATTTTTAAATTTCCGAATCTTCGAATTTCTGGATTTTCTAAATTTCTAATTTCCTGAATCGCTTTTTTGAATTTTTGGATTTTCGAATTTACGAATTTTCAGATTTCGCTCATAACGAATGACACGAAAAAAAACCCCTGAATAAAACGAAAACAAAGGAATTTTTTCGGCAGTGCCCATGTCTATTATAAATCAACTGGCCTTCTTGCAATTTTGTTTTGTATCTTCCAAACAGAAAAAAAATGCTAAGACAGTTCAAACACCACTTTTTACCTTTTTAGAAAGTGGACACCTCAAGGTGATCTATTGATTGCCACTTTTTTTGGGAATGAAAAAACATGCTAATTTGAGGTGGTTACAAAACAAATGATAAGTTCACCTTTTGTAACATGTTACACCCATATTCGGGGTACAATATGTAACATATGCACTGCCCCCGATCCCCAACTTTGCAGCTAGCAGGAGAATGTACTACCACAGCGCTGTGGTAGGTTATTGAGCTTCCCATCACAAGTGTAACTGCCTGACCATATCAGTGGTATGAGCAGATACACAGACATATGAAGAAAAAAATATGATACATTTTCCATACCGCGCTCCTAAATATAAACAAATATATGCATTTTTCAGAAACCATGAAACTGAGACAGAAGAACAGCTAAATCACACCTATTTAATAATAAAAGTAAAAAGAACAAAAGTAGTCAAAACATAGCCAGAGCTCAGTAACCAGAACAAATAGTCAACCAAGCCAGAAGTCAGGGATCAAAGTAGTGGAACAGCAAGCAGGATTGTGAGCCGGAAGGGATGTCAGCAAAGGTTTGTAAATCATGTATGTCAAGGAGAAAAAAGAGAGCTCCTCAGTGTAGCCTTAAACTTTTAATTTTCGCAATAAAATTATATACACTTACAGTTCAGTGAATCTTGAAATGCCCATTAAAAACAAGCAGGCAACCCTGATTGCGTTCCACCTGCATTCCAGAGAGATGGCGGAAGTGATGTGTCACGCACTAACTGAACCGACACGTTTCGTCAGCAACGTCTGTATTTATCAAGAGCTCTCTTTTTTCTCCTTAGCATACATGATTTACAAACCTTCGTTGGCGGTTATATCATCTTGGGCCATTTTTTCATTGGCAGATACATCCCTTTTTATCCATGCTTTATATGACCTGTAATGGGTGTAATGTCTGTTGAGTAGGATGTTTGCCTAGTATCTGGTGGAAGAAGGCATCATACATCTGTTCACTATTACCAAGAAGAAATCTCACCTTCACAATTGGAGAAATCTGGTGGTGGTTTTATGGACTTTATATATTGTTATTAAAGCGGAGCTCCACCCTTAAGTGGAAGTTCCGCTCTTCAGATTCCCCCCCCCCTTCCGGTGCCACAATTGCTACCTTTCAGGGGGTATACTACAGGTAGCTACACCCACTTCCGGGCATAGATATCCACAGTCCACAGATACCCCCCCCCCCCCATTGTGTTCTGGGAAACACACAGTTCCCAGAACACAACGGGGACCAGTGAAGACGCGCAGCGCGACTCGCGCATGCACAGTAGGGAACCGGACAGTTAGCTGCAACGCTTCACTTCCTGATTCCATGACCGAGAATGGCGGCGGGGGGCAGCCGAGAGACATCATCTGCTGCCAACATCGCGGGCACCCTGGACAGGTAAGTGTCCATTTATTAAAAGTCAGCAGCTGCAGTATTTGTAGCTGCTGGCTTTTAATATATTTTTTAAGGTTAAGCTCTGCTTTAAGCACAAAATCAAGTAGAATGCATATGTTTGTTTATATTTAGGAGCACTGTATGGAAAATATATTATACTCCTTTCTGTATATGTATTAGACCTTTTGGTCTCACTATGGGCTGTTCTTTTGTATTTGTAATTGCACCATTTATTTAATTTGTATTTAATGTTTTTGGTCCAGGGTGCACTGGCTAAAAGGTTTTTATAATATTATTTTGTCACAGATACACAAACAGTCTGCAGGACCATGGCATTACACCCACGATCTTCTGATTGTGGGTGTAATGCTTTAAAGTATATATCAAAGAGGTAGTTGTGGCGCTCTCCTATGACTGTGCAAAAAATCGCATACTATTTATAAGTTGGAAAATGTTCCTGCCATTTCAAAATACTGATATTGCATATGTTCTATTGTGGCAGTGCAAAGAATTAATTAATTAATTACTAATGACTAAATTAAACTTAATAAAACTAACAGCTGTGCAAAAAAGTGAAAAAAGTGCTTACGTGCTATAGTGCAAGTTAAGTGCGTCTGAAACCTATTCAGCTTATATCTTATTTATAACAACAAACATTTCAACAGTAAATGTGTTTTTCTATTGTAGAGACCAGGTCACTTGCCTTGTCACAAGGCGAAATTCCACGCCTTCCCAGAGGTGAAGATCTTTTAACACCAAAGTGATGTCCCAACAGAGCTCAGGTCAAGGGTTTTATTCACAGCAGGACCCCTCAAAGCAGGCACCAACTTCTCCAGATTCGATTCCCTAACTGTACATAAGGATAGACTTGGGAGGGAATCACCCCACAGTCCCTGAGAAACTAAGGGTTCATATCAAGGACCATCAGTTCCTTAGGGACCACCTGCTTGTCCCACCACAAGCCAGACTCCCAGTTACCAAAAGGGAGGGAAACTAAGACCACAGGTCAAAAAGGAAAGAGGTGATGTAAAGAAGGCAAACCTCCAGGTTGATCTGCAGTTGCCATACATGTGATCGGTTAGGACACCAGCCTTTTGATAGCTTGACAGTTCTGTCAAGAACATAAAACCACTGTGACAGTTATCGTTCAGTGACAATGCTTCACAAGGGGGTGTGTTTCTTGCCCTTATGAGTTATAGAATATGCATCAGGGAAGAATGACATTATTAATAACAGTATTTTGACAATGTGAAATACAAACAATTATTGCGCCTTTCCTATAAAATAAATTGAACCAAGGAAAAAGCAGCTACACAGAATGTGACAAAAATTTAAATCAGTAATAGTGGTGAATATGTAGCGCTAAGCCAAACATATAAACAGTGCAAACTTGTGAGTCAGATTAATTAGAGAAAAAATAAGTAATAAGTGAGAAAAATTCCACATAGTGGTAAATGAAACACCAAATGTCCATCTAGACATGTAGGTGAATACACAGGATGTCACACAGCCCCGAGAGTCATCAAACTGTAGGCGTCTTCAAGCTAAACATCAAGGTTCATATACGCTTACCAGAGATGTTGGACTCGACTATCATAAGACAACGAGTGAATCGAGCATGAATGCACCCATAGGACAGGTCCACGATGACTGTATATCCGATGTCTTGAAATTCCTGGATTGGCCTTACTCCAACTTCACACGGTATCGACCATGGATACAATGGATACTGCAGGCGGTACCAGGACAGGAACTCCAGTGATGGCAAATGAATGACCAAAACCAACCCTAATAAGTGTGCTGGAACCAAATGGTGAAGCTCAGCAGCACTTGCATCGGTACACATAAAAAAGAAAAAAAGGGGGGCTCCGATAGTGCAGATCAAAAGACGGCTTTTAATATCAGAGCCCCCCCCCCCTTTTTTTTTTCTTTTTTATGTGTACTGATGCAAGTGCTGCTGAGCTTTTTTCTCACTTATTACTTATTTTTTGTCTGATTAATCTCACTCACATGTTTGCACTGTTTATATGTTTGGTTTAGCGCTACATATTCTCCACTAGTATTTTGACAATGGCTGTGGCAATTAGGCAGAACTGGGAGTTCTCATGAGGATATCTTATCCACTATAATTCCAGCTTTATACAACAATCAACTTGACAGCAAGCAAACAGATCTGAGATATATTCTAGGTTGAGTCCGTATTATATATTTATTGTGAAAAAAAAGTAATTGCTGTAAAATCCATTTCTTTAAGTTCATTAAAAGGAGATTTCCTATCCTTTAAAGTGTGGTAATTACAGACTCAAAGATCCCATTTATCTTCAACAGCCATGCTGGTATAAGCTGCGATTATGAAGCAGAGTGGTAAAGTGGACCCTGAGAGAGGAGATCTTGTGGACCGAAAAAGCCCTGGAGTGTTGGCCAGAAGTGCAATCAGGTCTGATTACCAAATCGTCTAGTTCTGAGCTCTAAGAATCACTGGAATGCCCTCCATCCCGATTCTGTGGAGTAAACGAGGCAGGAGTTCCAGAAGAGGAAAGGTTTAGATCAGGTTGTTCTGATCTCTGAGTCATCAGAGCAACAATTGCTTCTGGCAGAGAATCTGTGCAACTGGAGACAAACTTCCTCAATTTGGTGTTGGATCTGGAGGCCAGGAGGTCCATATCTAGCATCTGCCACCTGTGACACAGGTCCTGAAACACTCCTGGTTGAAGGAACTATTCCCTGCGTCTCTCTTGTCGTGGAAAGAATGTGGTTTCTCCCTAATGATTGATGTACTGTATTCCACAATTGTGGTGTTTTCCAAATAGATTCTCACTGGGTGACCTAGTTGAGTCACCCAGCCAGGCCCGGACTGGCCATAAGGCAGACCGGGCATTTGCCCGGTGGGCCGGGGCCACCCGTGGCCTGTTGATGATCAGGCAGCACAGCGGGAGGTAAGCGGCGGCCGCGACCTGATCGTGGGTAACACAGGCTATGGTCGCCGCTCGCCTACCGCCGTGCCTGTGTTATGCGGCTGCATGGGCTGAGCTGTGTGTCTCTCTCACACACAGCTCAGCCTCAGTGCCGCGCTGACAGTTCCGCTCTCCTCCTCCAGCTATGGGTGTCTGCACGGTGGGGAAAGCTGCTGCTGTCACTATTCCCCCCTCGCTCCCCCTCCCCTTCTCATGTTGGCAGCAGGGGAAGAAAAGGCATTCCTGTATGGTCATTTTCCCTCCCCATTGGCCAAAACAGAGGGCCAATCAGAAGAAACTAGAGGGGCATCATGGGAAATGTAGTTCCAGAGATACATGGCACCATTGGTCTCAGCAGGGAGCAGACTACAGTCCCCAGCATGCACTCTGCTGGGGTGAAAGAGAAAACCCAGAAACAAGCTGAGGAGTGCTTGTAGCAGCTACTACAGGAGACATGGCAAATGAAACAGAGGACTGTGCTGGGGGAACTAATAGGCCCCAGCACCACCAGAGAGAGAACTACGCTGCACCGCACTACCGGAGAGCCACGCTGCACCACACCAGCAGAGAGCCACGCTGCACCGCACCACCAGAGAGAGCCACGCTGCACCACACCACCAGATAGAGTCATGCTGCACCGCACCACCAGAGAGAGAGCTATGCTGCACCGCACCACCAGAGAGAGCCATGCTGCACCACACCACTAGATAGAGTCACGCTGCACCGCACCACCAGAGAGAGCCACGCTGCACCGCACCACCAGAGAGAGCCACGCTGCACTGCACCACCAGAGAGAGCCACACTGCACCGCACCACCAGAGAGAGCCACGCTGCACCGCACCACCAGAGAGAGCCACGCTGCACCGCACCACCAGAGAGAGCCACGCTGCACCGCACCACCAGAGAGAGCCACGCTGCACCGCACCACCAGAGAGAGCCACACTGCACCGCACCCCCAGAGAGAGCCACGCTGCACCGCACCACCAGAGAGAGCTACCCTGTACCCGCACCACCAGAGAGAGCCACCCTGTACCCGCACCACCAGAGAGAGCCACCCTGTACCCGCACCACCAGAGGGAGCCACCCTGTACCACACCACCAGAGAAAGAGCCACGCTGTACCTGCACAATAGAGAGGGAGACATGCTCTACCGCACCGCCAGAGAGCAGGTCAGTGTCACTGGGCCATGGACACAATAGGAGACAGACAGTACTTGCATGGCCACAATAGGACTGGGACACTATAATATAAAGGGGACTGCCTGTAAAAGGGCACTGTAATCATTGCAGTGCCCCTTTTTAGTGCAGTTCCCTTTATATCACAGTGTCCCTGCACATTACAGTGTGGAGGACCAACACCAGCCACCCCCGGTCCCTGGAAAGGTTGGCTGCTCAGTCTTAAATGCCCAGGCCTATTTTTTGTCCCAGTCCGGGCCTGCACCCAGCAATGCAGGGTCAACCAAATCTCTTGCCATTTCAGATTCCTCTGACAACCCAGCTCCCTGCACTGATAAGGTGTGTAGGACTCCCTCTAAGCCGGTCAGGCTGGTATCCATTGTGTGTGTCTTCCAAGATAGTGGGAGGAATGATTTTCCTAACTCCAGAGCTAGATTCCTGGGCAATCAGGCCAGAGATAAGCTGGTCTTCAGTATTAAGCATATTGATGTGTTCAGAGATTGCACATTCTGCAGACAGAATGCAGAGTTGTAGAGGTCTGGAGTTGGACAGCTCCTGGACTGTGGAATCCAAGTCTGGAAGTGAAGAATGGGCAGCGCTTCCAAAGCGCCTTAAAATAGTTTTGAACGTGTCGCAAAATGGGAGTTTTTAAATTTTTTGGGCAATAAAAACTGCCCTGCTAGCGGCCAGAAAATGCTGCAAAAGCAAGAGATTCTTTAGTGCTAATAGCTCGTGCTGACAGTGTGAAAGTAGCCTTACTCTACTACACCTACTAGTAAATTATTTGCCATGAGGAATTTATATATATGTACATTTCTATAATTTATATTGAAAACAGTGATTGATCTGGTTAGTGATTTTGGACTGCTATTACTTTGAACACAACTGTACCCGAGAGGCGCCACTGGCAAAGCCCAGTACCCAAAAGGACACATTCCAAGCAGACTCTGCAACTATTGGTCCAACAGAGTCCAGTCTTCAAGGTATCACTGAGGATTAGCTGAACTGGATATAGAGCCCAGCCCAGCAGCATGTTAATATCTTGCCTGAAGAAAAAAACATTGATAGGAATAAAACTTCTCCAACAGGGAAAATATGTCCACCCCCCTAGGACACTAGCAAATGGAAACATGCTGGAAGTGGGAGTTGTTACACAGAGGGAAATTGCTCCAAATCAGGGCAGTTCCTCGAAATCAGGGACAGTTGGGAGCTATGCCCTCTGTAGTGTCAGCAGCTGCATCTTGTGATGTTGGTCATTCAAGGCGCAGAGATGATTAACAAGGATGCGTACACGTTACCAAGAAGCTGGACAATCTCTGTGTGATAATAAGCTCTTCTGATGGATGGGAACATTTGTTACTGATTCTCAATATAGCCCAACATTCACCTTGAACACATTCTGCCCCTAAATTGATCCCTGATGTAACATTATTTCCTGTCGCGTCATGGCAGCATACACTCTGGGTTGTGACTCCGCCTCTACAACCTGATAGGACCACATAGCTATAAGATGGCGAGATGGCCCCCGCCCCAGTATTCTCTCATTTTTCCTCACCTGTCAGGACCGCACGGATCAGCACCCCCTTACCGTTTCGCCCCAGCCAGGTTCTAGCCTCTCCTGGGTGGAAGTCCTTACCGGTACAGCCTCTAAACGAAGCTAAATGGAAGGAACCCCACTCTGGTGATCTCAGGGGTATTATTGTGTCTCTGCGGCCTTAATATAAGCCTTAAACAGGCTTGAGCATTGTTACAGCAGCCTCTGGTATAAGCCTTAAACAGGCTTAGTTACCTTGCAGTGATCTCCATAGTATTTCCTTTTTCTTTTCTCTATTTTTATGACCTTTTCCTTGCAGAGGGTTTTTTTGGGCTCTGTAGTCCCATAGCAGCAGCAAGGATGTGTGCCGAGCGTCCCCGCGCATGCGCAGTGTGCAGTCTTTGGGCGTTCTATGCCCTTTTCCAGCTTCCAAAATGGCGCCGACCACCTCGCAGCACTACTGCGTATACGCGAGCGGGACGTGTCTCCGGTGACAGTTTTAAAAAGCAAAACTGACTGATTCCACTGCCTTTACCTGTGCCCATATGTTTGGACTGTTTTTTCCTACTCCATTCAGAGTTCCTTCATCCACCCTTCATAAAAGGGGAGGATTTACCTTGGTAAGTAGTGAATATTGAAAAAGAGAGCAGAATACCACTAACGCTGCCTAAATGGTTAGCCCCATCAGGTTCTCAAGGTCATCCAACTCAAGGCGCAGAGAGACCTCGCACAGGAGAAGCCGTTCTGGCCACAGACGGAGCTGCTCAAGTCGCGGAAGAAGTAGCTCAGGCCACAGGGGGAGTTGCAGGAGAAGTCGCTCCAAATCATATTCGAGACATAGCCACACCTATCACCGAAGATCTCCTGCGCACACAGACATCAGTCGCCAGCGCACCACTTCCGACCTTCCGGGAACACCTGCTGGTTATGCGGGGCCACAGTTCTTCCAGACAAACTGGCTTGTCGCAGGTGCTTAGATGAAGCCACCAGAGAGAAAGAACAAGAGCCCAGAGAGCCTGCGGGGGTTTCAACTCCACAATTCCTAACTCCAGATACAGAATTGTCAACTCGGAGTGCCTCATCCGATCCTCCAAGTACATCGAGAGAGCAGGATTCCCCGTCTGATAATGAGGGTTTGGAAGCATCGGTTGGCTTTGATTTTTCACTAATAGAGCCCTTTGTTAAGTCAGTCAAAGAGGTGATAAATTGGGAGGAACCCCAGGAGGTCCAGCAAAAAAGGAAGAAATACTTTCCAACCCTTAAAAGGGACCCAAAGGCCTTTCCATTCATTGAGCAACTGGATGAGCTAATCAAAGAGGAATGGCAGAGACCCGAGAAAAAGTCGAGTTTAAACAACAGACTTGCCAAATTGTATCCTCTCAAGGAGCCTAAAGTAAACCCTCTGGTTTCCCCTCCTATAGTAGAAGCATCCCTCATGTGTCTAGCCAGGCACGTGACACTTCCTATCGAGGACGCTGTAACATTTAGAGACGTCCTTGATAGGAAGATTGACACGGATCTTAAAAGGGCCTACCTAGCGGCAGTAGGCACTTGCAGACCGGCCGTGGTGTTCGCAGCAGTGGGCAGAGCCATCTCCAGCTGGTCGGCAAACACCGAAAAGCTTGTTTCAGAAGGTGCAGACCAGGAAAGGATAGTAAAAGCCCTGCAGGAGCTAAGCCCCACGGGGGTCTTTGTGGCAGAGGCCTCTGTCGATGCAATAAAATCTGCATTAAGGGCCATGTTGGCTTCTGTAATGGCCAGAGGGGTACTATGGCTAAAGCACTGGGCAGCGGACCCTGCCTCCAAGTCCAACTGGTGCCGCATCCCATATGATGGTGAAAACCTTTTTGGAGCAAAATTTGACTCAGCCATCTCAAAGGTGACTGGGGAAAGTCGGGGCTTATCCCCTCAGACAAAAGGCCGAAGCAGCAGAGGCCTCCTCCCTTTAGGCGTAATCTCCCAGACAGATAGAGAGATGCAAAAGTCTACAGGCCTGGAAAATAATATAAAAGGAGTTGGAAAAACCTCAAGCGTCCTTCTTGAAGTTTCAGAAACCCAAGGTGTGTCCGCCCAGCCAGCAGTAGTGGGGGCCAGACTCTCAAAGTTCAAGCTGGCCTGGGGCGGAAGCGATAAAAGATCCATGGACGGTGGCCACCGTCTGCCTCGGGCACAGATGGTCGTTCAGGGGACGTCACTCAGGGGATCATTTTTGTCCGACCAACCTTCCACCATCCAGGGAAAAAACGATGTTGTTAACCAGATACATCCAAGAATTTCTCCAAAAGAGGGGGAGATAGTGGAAGTACCTCTATCACAAAGAGGCCAGGGGTTCTACTCCCCATTTTTCCTGGTCAAGAAAAAATCAGGGAACTTGTGTCCGGTCTTGGACCTAAAAAATCTCAACCGTTCCATCCAAGTAGAGTCGTTCAAAATGGAAAGTCTGCAGTCGGTTCTCTAAGCTATAAATCTGGGAGACTGGATGCTTTCCATAGACCTCCAGGACGCCTACCTGCATATCCCGATCCATGCCGCATTCCAGAAGTTCCTTCAGTTCTCGGTAAATCAGGGTCACTTCCAGTTCCAAAGCCTTCTGTTCGGGATCTCTACTGCCCCCAGAACATACACGAAGGTCCTATTACCAGTGATCGCGTCCTTGAGGGAGAAAGGATTGAGAGTCCACCACTACATGGACGACATCCTCCTCCTCTCAAACAGTCAGGAGTCCCTTATTCAGCACCGAGAAATCCTAGTCTCCATGCTGCAAGGACTGGGGTGGCTAATAAACTGGGAAAAGAGCCATGCTCAGCCCACCCAGAGGATGGTCTTCCTGGGAGCCGAACTGGATACCCGGACGAATACAGTAGAGCTGCCACCAGAGAAGATTTCCCTTGTGATCCAGAGGGTGAAGAAAGCGATTTTAGTCACATCCCTACCAGCCAGAGCATGCCTCAGTCTCCTAGGCTCTTCGTCAGCGACCTTCCCGATGGTCCAATGGGTGCAGTGGAACTCGAGACCCCTCTAAACCTCTTTCCTGTACCAATGGGATGGCACGTCCATGTCCCAACCGATCTACATTTTAGAGGAGGTCAAACAATCATTACAATGGTGGACTCGACCCTGCAACCTGAGAAGATGCAGGCATACAGTCACCCCTCCGCAAGAAATGATAACTTCAGATGCCAGCCTGAAGCGGCTCAGGACTCTGTCTCGAATGTGCTGGAAATTAAGGCAGCCTTTCAAACCCTCCTGGCCTTCAGCACTCACTTGAGGGGGAAACAAGTCTTCCTAAAAATGGACAACAGAGTGGCCGTTGCTTACATCAACAGGTAGGGGGGCACCAGAAGCTCCTCCATGATGCAGGAAGTTCGCCCCATAATGGAGTGGGCACAACTGAACCTACTGGACTTGAGAGCGGCTTACATTACGGGTGTCGAGAATCTCCTGGTCGACTCACTCAGCAGAAGCTCTGAGTGCACAAGACTTCACTCTCATATCTCAGACCTGGGGCCCATCAGACATAGATCTAGCTGCAACACCAGCAAATTCAAAGTGCCAGAGATTTGGGACCTCTCAGTCGTCTTGGAGGCCTTGTCTAAAGAACCTTTTTTTCCACTCGAGAACATCTCCCTCTGGGACCTGACACTAAAATTCTCATTCTTAATTACTATAACATCAGCAAAGAGGGTTTCGGAGATGCAAGCTTTGCTGGCTAAAGAACCATACCTGGTCATCTATCCAGACACAATAGTACTAAGGCCTTCAGACCGCTTTATCCCTAAAGTATCCTCCTCTTTTCACTTTAACCAAGAGATCAGCCTTCCAGCCCTTGTCAGGTAACCCTTGTCAGCCAATCCTCTGGATGTCAAGGGCAACATCCTGAAATACCTTTTGGCAACCAAGCCTATCAGGAGAACGGAAAAATCTCTTAATTATTCCGTACGGCTTCAAAAAAGGCCAGGCGGCTTCGGCTCACACCATCGCTTCATAGCTGGTGAAGACCATCAAAAAGGCCTATTCGTTGAGTACTCTACAAATTCCTGAGGGCTTGAAGGTGCATTCTACCAGGGCAGTCGCAACTTCATGGGCAGCCTATTGTAGGGTCTCGGCAGAGATCATATGTAGAGCAGCCACCTGGTCCTCCAGAAACACCTTCATATCTCATTATAAGATGGATTTCACAGGCCTATCAACAGTGGATTTCGTAAAGTCCGTTATACAAGCCAACTCTTCCATTCCTTGTTAATAAATTTGTTTTTCTCTTGCATTCCCACCCAGTCTGCAAGTTACTCCCCAGAGTGTATGCTGCCATGATGCAACAGGAAACCAGAAAATTGTATACTCACCTTTCCGTAATTTTCCTTTCTTGTTGCATCTTCATGGCAGCATACAACGACCCACCCATTGGAGGCGATTCATATATACAGAGAATACTGGGGCGGGGCCGTCTCTTATACCTATGTGGTCCTATCAGGTTGTGGAGGCAGAGTCACAACCCAGAGTGTATGCTGCCATGAAGATGCGTCAGGAAAGGAAATGTACGGAAAGGTGTGTATACAATTTTCCGGTTTATGGTCACCCTAATATTTCTTGCTAGAACCAAATACATAAAACTGACTCTGACGTGAGATATGTTACCTACTATACCTGAAACCTATGCCTGAAAATATTATTATTAAAGGTAAAAGTGCTTTTTATACCATGATGCATTTAAGTTTCATCACTAGGTAATGTCATATGATCGATCAATTAAATACCTAACCACATTGGTGGTACACAGAAGCACAATTTAGGAAATTCTGATTGAACATTTTTGTTCATTACTAGTCCACTTAGATGAGGCCTACATTATGACTATCTGCCCAGTTCATACTTTTGTAAACTCAATGGATACAAGCCTGCAGGGCAGGGCCCAAGGGTCAGTATGGCAGGAAAGAAGGGTCACAAAGGCAGAGGACAGGAGTCAACAGCACAGAGGACTGGAGTCAGTAGGGCAGGCTACAGGGGTCAGCAGGAACAGAGGACAGGAGTCAGTAAGTGTCATAAGATGCGCACGGGTAAAGCACTCTGGCGCACAATTGTGCGCAATAGGAATGTGCTAAAGCACACGAGCACACACACACACAGGGTGTGACCTCTCGCTGACCTATAAAGGAAGTGAGGTCATCCAAACACACTGCTGGTTCGTCTTCAGCTTCTGGTGATTCCCACGTCTGCTCTTGTGATCTGTATTATCCGTTGTGACCCGGATTGCCTCATCAACCTCGCTGATCTTCTCCTGACCCGACCTCTGGCTTGACCGTGGACTCCCGTTTTCTGAACGTGTTTGAGCCTCAGCCTGCATCTGGACTTACCTGCTATATCCTGTTTTCAACCCCTGGCTTGTCTTTGGATTACCCTTCTGTCTCAGCGTTCCTGGTAATTGTCTTCTGATCTGGACTGTGTTTGACCCCTGGCCTGCCTCCTGGATTCTGCCTTTGCCTTACGGACTTGCTACCATTGCTTCTGAACCTTCCCACAGGACATCACCTTTCAGCTCTGCTCAAGCTACCTGCTGATCTACTAGCAAGTGACTGTCCTACTGGTAGCTTGTGCCTCTTGGTGCAACCACCCTCTGTGCCACCTTCAGGGGTGGTTTGCGCCGAGTCGCAACAGCGAACGCTCTCGGCATCTTGGCCTCGGTGAGTACATTTATATGATAGTACGAACCAGCTATGACAGAGGCCAACAGAGTGGGTTCTCCATTAGAAGTCCTGTGCCAGCAAGTCTCGGCACTCACAGAAGCAGTACAGAAACTACAGGATGGCTATGCACATATCGACAGCAGGCTTCAGCAACTAGCCACAGCTCCGGCACCCCCAAATCCTACACAGGCCTCCGCCAGTGGTGCCTCCACACCTCAAGTCCAGCCTCCACCCACTACGATGATATCGGTACCCGAACCACGAGTACCCACGCCTGAGCGGTTTTCAGGCGAAAGAAATTCAGAGCCTTTAAAAATGCATGTTCCTTGTACTTGGCCTTGCAATCCAGGACCTTTTCTTCGGAGATCGTCAAGGTCGGGTTTATTATTTCTCTTTTGGCTGAGGAACCCCAGGCCTGGGCCCATAGCCTTATGGAACAGAGAAGTCCCTTGTTAAACTCCATGGACACCTTCTTTGAGGACAATTATATGACGACCCTCAGCGTACTGCCACGGCAGAGGCTACCCTGCATGCCCTCTCACAGGGGAGGAGACCGGTGGAGGATTACACCGTTGAGTTTCGCAAGTGGTCAGCTGACACCGGCTGGAACGAGGCGGCCCTGCGTTATCAATACCGGTTGGGGCTCTCCGAGAACCTAAAGGACGAGTTGGCCTGAGTAGAGACTCCTGCCTCCCTGGAGGAATTAATCCAGCTGGCCACAAAACTGGAATGGCGGATGCGCGAGCGGCGCTCCGAACGCCTCCAGTCCCCTCGGCCTAGTTGGATGCTTCCTAAGGCCACTGTCCCGTATCCGCCCATCCCGGTCCCTTCAGGTCCCTCGGCTTCGGAGGGGGAGCCCATGCAGCTGGGTTTGGTCCGTCCTTGTCTCACCCCAGAATAGTGACAACGGAGACGCCAAGCCAATCTGTGCTTATACTGTGGGAGGCTTGGACATTTCATTCACAGCTGCCCCGTGAGACCCTGTAAGTTGCCCCCACGGTGTATAATGAACTACCAGAGTATTGGTCCTACTCAAACTTATGTGACTCTCTCTGTTTCCCTACAGCTGGCGGAAGAGAAGATCCCACTCCCAGCCATGATTGACTCGGGGGCATGTAGTTGCTTTCTGGACATCTCCCTTGCACAGCAACTACTCATTCCATGCCAGAATAAAGGAACACACCTTCTAGTCCATTTAGCAGATGGATCTCTGCCACACTCAGGTCCAGTAACACAGGAGACACTACCCCTACTTACTATTACAGACTCCGGCCATAGAGAACTCCTGCACTTTGACCTAATATAATTTCCCATGTTCCCTATCATCCTGGGACTTCCCAGGCTTCCCAGGGACTTCCCAGGCTCACAATCCCCAGATCAGTTGGAACAAGAAGGAAGTGCCTATTGTATTCAGCACTGTTTTGATTCCGTTCCAGCTCCTTGTATGACCGTGGCCCCCGCCACTAATCACCTTCAGCACATTCCTCAGGCCTATTCTGGGTTTAAGGACGTCTTCGATAAAAAGAAGGCTGACCGTCTACCACCACACCGACCATATGACTGCCCCATTGAACAGTTACCCGGCTCTGAGATCCCTTTTGGACGAATATTCCCCTTATCCAAGACTGAACTAAAGGCTCTCAAAGCCTACATTAACGAAAATCTTGAAAAGGGGTTCATTCGCCCATCTTCTTCGCCAGCAGGGCAAAAAAGGACAGATCCCTTAGGCCATGTGTTGACTACAGGGAACTTAATAAAGTCAGTAAAAAGAAAACAAAGAGAACCGCGCACTCCCTAAAGTTTAGAATAGGGTGACTGGTCCCTCCAATCGAGAGACAAAACTTAAAAAACACACAGGTGAACAAATGTAATATCCCCTAGTGCAGGGGCCAATATGTGATCGTAAAAACACTATGTATACTGAACTTAATAAACAACAAAAGTTCTATTAAATATACAAAATATACATTTACATAAAAAAGCAAAATTGCAAAGATCATATGTGTGAACAAGTGACCTAAGTGGAAATAATACTCTATAGTGAAATACAAAACGTGAAACAAAATTGGTGAGCAAATAATCATAAATTATAGTCCATAAATAAAACTAAAAAGGAACACCACGTGTATCAAATAGCCTCAGAATTCTGGTTGCCGCTCCAACTTATGGGAAATGCTATAGTGCACCACCACCAAAGGGATAAGATGGCTTCTTACCAGATATCCTGGTAAATCACGCTTTGACAAATCCAACCGAACACCATGGGCAGAGGCGGCTCTCCAATTAGGCAAATTAGGCGATCGCCTTAGGCCTCGCGATCACAGGGGCCCCACAATCGCCGAATTTGCCTGATATGTGTAAGCGGGTGCCACGGATCCCCATTCCGCTTGCTCTCCCCACCGGCCGCCGCCGGCAAATGACAGGAGCGGGTCCGAGAAGGAGACCTGCTTCATGCCCCCTGCTCGAGCCGCCGCTAAAAGACTGGATGTCTCTCTCTCTGTGCTCCCTGCCCATTCCCCTCTTTCCTCCTGTCAGAGGAGAGAGCAGAGCAGCAGAAGATCGGAGCGATCTTGTCTGTGTAGAGAGAGAAGTTGCTGCGGGCTCTTCTCTCCCCCCCCTCTCCTCCTCTCAACACTGTACTAGTTTTTTCTTCCCTCCTCCTTCTTATTGGACAAATAAATACTAAAATGAAGCAGAGAGGAGGATTGTGGGAAATGTAGTCCCGAGGGCTGGACATGCAGTACTAAGGGGATAAACTGCAGCCCCCAGCATGCCCAGCTGAAGAGGAGGGAGAGAGAGCCAGGAACCCCGGAGAGCCTTTGGGGAAGTGCACCCAGGACTCCATCACCACTGCACTGCACCACCAGGGAGAAAGCTGCACAGTCAGCACCATCCCTTCTGAAGAAAGCCATGCAGTTATTTCAAGAATACAGATCTGGGCACTATCCAGCAGAGTCGTCACAGGCAACCCAGAATGAGCTCATTTCTGATCGGAGGAACCATTGTTGCTGTATCCCTGGGTCTGGTAAGAAGGCCGGTCGGCCATAATCTACTGCCATCCATAGAAACTGCCCACCCTGTTATTTTTTGGCCCGCAGGCCCTATTCACAGCTGCAATGTGCACCAGCAATTAGAGATGAAGATTTAAGACTTAGTGCTGGTTCACCATGCAGCAATTTTCAACATCAGATGTGATTTGTACCACACTGCAGCTAAACTCACATGCAATCTCTGTGCGATGCGATTTCAGCCATACAGATAGTATGGCTGAATTCACATTGCATTCGGACCAAACTCACACAGGACCATTTTTTGGTCTGCAGCAGAATAGGAACGCATGGGTGTTCACACCCATACGATCCAATTCCTGTCCGAATTTGCAGTTTGCACTGTGATATGCGAACTGATCTGGGGGTGTCATTAACTTTTAACTGATACTCCCAGCAGTTCGCATAGGGCAGTGTGAACTGCCACCGGGAGACATGCGATGCGGGAACCCGCAGTGGATTTGCAGGGTTCCCACATCGCTGCAGTGTGCACTTAGGCTTGGTTCACATTGGTGCAATGCGAAAACCCTGCAAATCCACTGCGGGTTCCCACAACGCACCTGACTCGCAGGCAGTTCACACTGCCTTATACAAAAAGCTAGGAGTGTCAATACAAAGTTAATGACACCCCCAGGTCAGTTCACATATTGCTGTACAAACTGTAAATTCAGACATGAATCGGATCGCATGGGTGTGAACACCCATGCGATCCGATTCTGGTGCGGACCAAAAAAGGGTCCTGCATTACCTGGGTCCAAATGCGATGCAAATTCAGCCATACTATCTGTATGGCAGAAATCGCATAGCACAGACTTCACATGTGATTTGCACTGTAGTGTGGTGCAAATCACATGTGAGGTTGCACAGCACACTGGTGTGAACCGAGCCTAAAGACTGCCCTATAACTGTAATGGCCCCAGGGCTATGGCCGGCACTACCATATGGCAGCTTAAGCGGCCACCTCAGGGCGCCAGGATAGGGGGGCAGTAAAATCCTAATCCCCAGCTACTTGCTGGGGATTCTGATTTTTACAGTGCTGAATGTGTTTTTTTTTTTACAGACTCCCAGCCCCTATAGGAGCTGGGAGTGTGTGTACTTTAGTAAAGCTGACTGTCACCTTTCATGTGGAAGTGTTACAAGTAGCTATGAAGCCACCTATCACTTCCACCATTGCCACGATGTGCAACCCTCTTCATCACGTTTACCGAGCACCACTGTCCCACTTGTGGGCTCGGTGCTGTCATGCTGGGTGGCACTGGGAAGGGCAGCGGTAGCTCAGCAGACCTTCGTCCACTCAGCCACCCTCCTGTACACAGACTGGGAAGTGTCATGTATGATGTCAGGGGCTGGGCCGGGGGGGGAAGAGTTACAATTGCCCCCTAGGCCACTCTAACCTATGTTAAAAACAACTGGCAGCCGCTGCCCGCTGCTTTTTTTTCTTCTGTAGGAAGTTGGGCCCACGGCCCAGCCGGCCGCTGTTTTATTCCAGGAGTTGTAGTCCACGCTCAAGCTCTTGAGCAGGGCAGAGGAATCTACCACTCTGGTGAGCCTGCATTTATGGACACTGGTGAGGCTGCCTTGATGGGCACTGATGAGGCTGTATTGAAAAACCAGGTGGGCATGGATGAGAAGATTCAGTGGTTCAATGGGCCACTTGACTGGACAGGCTGCCAGCCCTCCCCTGTATGATATCACTTCTTGGACCAGGGATAAGTAAACAGAAATCCTTGCAGCGGCCCTGTGCAGGCTCATTTTTTTGAGTGCACTCGAAAACCACTAGGAAACTGCTATTCCTTTAGACACATTTAGGTTACAGTTGTGTTGCTAAATATTGATTTACCTATTCTCGTATTGATTTTTCTGCTATTGATATAGAGCTGCTTTTATAGATATATTTGTTTACCTTTATTACCTGAGGGCAGTTCTACTCTGCTTTTTGTCATTTATGCAAGTTCCTAATTCTAGACAAATAGTGTCTACCACTAAGCACGTGTGTAATTGTTTATTGTCTATATCCTACAGTAAGGTGAAAGGTACTATATGCTATGTGTGTTTGTAGTGATTCAATCAACCAGGTGTGTCAGAGGGGCTGAGGGTGTTCTTGGAGTTGAGGCGCAGAACAGGGAACCCAAAATGACCAAGCTGCTCCTTCAGGGGTAGTGCAACACACATTACCCTAGTTTTGATTGACAGGGGACCTTAACACTGCTGTCTCACTTAAGTGCGCCAAATATCTGATCTGCAGCACTTTATTTTAGAGGTGACAGGACATATTAATGCCACTGTGTGCAGGCAACGTTAAGAGCCCTGTTACACTCACCTCTCTTGTAACCTAAGATTTCTGATGTTCTGCCTGCCAGCCAATGAGGAGTGATGTTGCGTCCACGCACGTCACTTTTCCCATCCACCACACAAGCATCTCAACCTGGGAAGGCCTGCAGCATAGTTCAAGGGCATCAGTGGGGCCTCATGTCTAAGTTTTGCCTAAGGCCTCACAAAGCCTAGAGCCGCCTCTGACCATGGGTGTCTGATTTCCCAACTTTATTGATGTCCTGGTAGATCACACTTTAACAGATCGAACCGAACCACGTGGCACCAAGTGCCAGTTCAGAGGTATTCCAATGGATTGATGGAAGGTTGACCTTCACACACAGGAGAAAAGGGCGGGCGGCTCATGTCTCGGCCACTCCTTTCTGGATTCGGCATCTGGGCTCCTCATCACTTCACCACATCAAGTGATGAGGAGCCCAGATGCCGAATCCAGAAAGGAGTGGCCGAGACATGAGCCGCCCGCCCTTTTCTCCTGTGTGTGAAGGTCAACCTTCCATCAATCCATTGGAATACCTCTGAACTGGCACTTGGTGCCACGTGGTTCGGTTCGATCTGTTAAAGTGTGATCTACCAGGACATCCGAGCATCAATAAAGTTGGGAAATCAGACACCCATGGTGTTCGGTTGGATTTGTCAAAGCGTGATTTACCAGGATATCTGGTAAGAAGCCATCTTATCCCTTTGGTGGTGGTGCACTATAGCATTTCCCATAAGTTGGAGCGGCAACCAGAATTCTGAGGCTATTTGATACACGTGGTGTTCCTTTTTAGTTTTATTTATGGACTATAATTTATGATTATTTGCTGACCAATTTTGTTTCACGTTTTGTATTTCACTATAGAGTATTATTTCCACTTAGGTCACTTGTTCACACATATGATCTTTGCAATTTTGCTTTTTTATGTAAATGTATATTTTGTATATTTAATAGAACTTTTGTTGTTTATTAAGTTCAGTATACATAGTGTTTTTACGATTACATATTGGCCCCTGCACTAGGGGATATTACATTTGTTCACCAGTGTGTTTTTTAAGTTTTGTCTCTCGATTGGAGGGACCAGTCACCCTATTCTAAACTTTAGGGAGTGCGCGGTTCTCTTTGTTTTCTTTTTACTTACATATATTTTTTGGTATATATTAGAACTGCAGCATTATTTTGACTTGTATACACCACTCTGTAGCGCGATCTTTTTCTCTTTTTTCTTCTTTCAACTTAATAAAGTCACAACCAAAAATCGCTATCCACTTCCACTCATCCCCGAGTTATTCCAGCGCTTCCGATCTGCCAAAATATTTTCCAAATTGGACTTGCGGGGGGCCTACAATCTCATTAGAATCCGTGCTGGGGGTAAATGGAAGACAGCCTTCAGATCGAGATTTAGCCACTATGAATATCTTGTTATGCCTTTTGGCCTGTGCAATGCCCCGGGCCCTCTTTCAGCATTTAATAAATATCTTCAGAGATCATCATTTTATAGTGGTATATTTGGATGATATCCTTATTTTCTCTGCTTCTCTTGAACTCCACAGGGTCCACCTGCGGAAAAAGTCCTCACCATCCTCCGACAACATCGGCTGTACCTTAAGGCGGAGAAATGTGAATTTGAAATAACTACCGTTCAATTCTTAGGATTCGTCATTTCTACCGAAGGCATCTCCATGGACCCCCAAAAGATCAAGGCAATCTTGGAATGGCCTGCTCCAAGGGATAAGAAAGCCGTGCAAAGGTTTATAGGCTTCTCTAATTTCTATTGCAGATTCATCGCCGGGTTCTCTTCAATAGTCGCCCCCATTACTCAGCTAACCCGCCAACACATCCGATTTTAGTGGTCTCAAGAAGCCCAAGAAGCCTTTACCAAACTAAAGACTTTGTTCACCTCAGTTCCTATTTTGCGGCATTCCGATCCAGTACTACCCTTTGTACTGGAAGTAGATGCCTCCGAGACAGCCACAGGAGCCATCCTCTCACAATGACAAGGGCCTAAAGCTTTGTTACACCCAGTGGCTTTCGCATCTCGGAAGCTGAGCCCACCGGAGAGGAATTATGACGTAGGCGACCGAGAACTATTGGCCATCAAGTTCGCTCTGGAGGAGTGGAGATACCTCTTGGAAGGAGCCACTCATCCCATCACAATATTCACAGATCACAAGAATCTTGACTATCAGTGGACTGCCAAGCGCTTAAGACCCCGTCAAGCCCGTTGGGCGCTATTCTTTTCAAGATTTCAGTTCCATGTCTCATACCGCCTGGATCCAAGAACAACAAAGCGGATGCGCTCTTGCGCATGTTCCCTCAGTTTCCTCCCAGGTAACGGAGCCTAGTACAATCTTATCGCCTCAAAACTTCCTTCTACTCCCACAGCCTGACTTAATTACGGCCATCAAAACGGCTTCAGTCCATTGCAATGACCCAGTCCTATCTACCTTGGAAAAACGTGAAAATCTGTTTTGGGCCTGAAACAAGGTCTTTGTTCCCCTTGAGATTAGGACTCAAGTTCTAAGGACTTGCCATGATCACAAATTGGCCGGCCACTTTGGGACACAGAAAACATCGGAACTGATCTCTCGTTCCTTCTGGTGGCCAGGTTGGAGACAGGACTGCCAGACTTGCATTGCCTCTTGTGTACTGTGCCAGCGTAACAAGGGTGCCAAAACCAAGCCCTGGGGCCTGTTAAGGCCTTTGCCCATTCCTGACCGGCCTTGGGCAGATGTGTCAATGGATTTTATTGTGGAGCTACCACCCTCGGAAGGATTCACCACAATCCTGGTAATAGTCGACCGTCTTTCAAAGATGGCCCATTTCCTACCTATGGTCGGTACCCCCTATGCTCTGGAAACTGCTTTATTAAGGATGTTGTCAGGCTCCATGGGGTTCCCAGCAGTATCATGTCAGATAGAGGTCCTCAGTTCACCACTAGATTCTGGAGAGAACTCTGCAAGACACTGGATATCAAGAGCTGTTTGTCATCGGCATATCATGCCCAAAGTAACGGGCAAACTGAATGGACAAAACAAACCCTTGAGCAGTATCTTCGCTGCTTTTGTTCAGGATCTTAAAATGATTGGTCAGCCCTGTTGCCATATGCAGAATTCGCCAACAATTCAATTCATACAACTACCAACCAGAATCCCTTTTGGATCGACTGTGGGTTTCACCCTTCTTTCCTCCCCAACTCCATCCCAGAATCTACTGTTCCTGCGGTCCAAGATCGGATAACCACCATCCAATCTAATTTCCAAAGGATCCAGGAGACCATACAGAAGGCCCAGGATGATTACAAGAAATACCATGATAGGGGAAGGAAGGAGAACCCTACCTTTAAAATTGGCGAGGAAGTCTGGCTATCTGCCGCTAATCTTAAACTTCCTTGTCCCACACACAAGCTGGGTCCCAGATTCATAGGGCCATTCAAAATCAAGAGAGTAATAAATCCTGTAGCCTTTGAACTAGCTCTCCCTGGATTGTACAGGATACACCCTGTTTTCTATGCCTCCCTTTTGAAGCCATTGGTCCCTAGTCCTTTTCCTGGAAGAGAAGTGCCTCCTCCTCCACCCATCAAGATCAATGGAGAAGATGAATTTGAAGTGGAAGCTTTACTAGGATGCAGGAAAGTCGGTAGGCAAATACAATACCTGGTAAAATGGAAGGGGTATCCTTCAGACGATAACTCCTGGGAACCATCCAAGAATCTTCATCCTCCCAGATTAATGAAGACATTCCATCAGCAACATCCGGAATTGATGGCTAGCTTGGGCGTCCGGAGGCGGGGGGGGGGGGGGGGGGGGCACTGTCATAAGATGCGCACGGGTAAAGTGCTCTGGCGCACAGTTGTGCACAATAGGAATGTGCTAAAGCACATGAGCACACACACACACAGGGTGTGACCCCTCGCTGACCTATAAAGGAAGTGAGGTCATGCAAACACACTGCTGGTTCGTCTTCAGCTTCCTGTGATTCCCACGTCTGCTCTTGTGATCTGTATTACCCGTTGTGACCCAGATTGCCTCATCGACCTCGCTGATCTTCTCCTGACCCGACCTTTGGCTTGACCTTGGACTCCCGCTTTCTGAACGTGTTTGACTCTCAGCCTGCATCTGGACTTACCTGCTATCTCCTGTTTTCGAACCCAGGCTTGTCTTTGGATTACCCTTCTGTCTCAGCGTTCCTGGTACTTGTTGTCTTCTGATCTGGACTGTGTTTGACCCCTGGCCTGCCTCCTGGATTCTGCCTTTGCCTTACGGACTTGCTACCATTGCTTCTGGACCTTCCCACGCGACATCACCTTTCAACTCTGCTCAAGCTACCTGCTGATCTACTAGCAAGTGACTGTCCTACTGGTAGCTTGTGCCTCTTGGTGCAACCACCCTCTGTGTCACCTTCAGGGGTGGTCTGCGCTGAGTTGCAACAGCGATTGCTCTCAGCATCTTGGCCTCAGTGAGTACATTTATATGATAGTAAGGAAGGCTACAGGGGTCAGCAGGAACAGAGGACAGGAGTCAGTAGGGAAGGCTACAGGGGTCAGCAGGACAGGAGTCAGTAGGAAAGGCTACAGGCGTCAGCAGGATGGAAGACAGGAGTTAGTAGGGCAGGCTACAGGGGTCAGCAGGGCAGAGGACAGGAGTCGGTAGTAAAGGCTACAGGGGTCAGCAGAACACGAGTCAGTAGAGAAGGCTACAGGATCAGCAGGACGGAGAACAGGAGTCAGTAGGGAAGGCTACATGGGTCAGCAGGACGGAGGACAGGAGTAAGTAGGGAAGGCTACAGGGATCAGCAGCACAGAGGACAGGAGTCACTAGGGAAGGCCACAGAGGTCAGCAGGAACAGAGGACAGGAGTCAGTAGGGAAGGCTACAGGGGTCAGCAGGAACAGAGGACAGGAGTCAGTAGGGAAGGCTACAGGGGTCAGCAGGACAGAAGTCAGTAGAGAAGGCTACAGGGTCAGCAGGACAGAGGACAGGAGTCAGTAGGGAAGGCTACAGGGGTCAGCAGAACGGAGGACATGAGTCAGTAAGGCAGGCTACAGGGGTCAGCAGGACGGAGGACAGGAGTCAGTAGGGAAGACTACAAGGGGTCAGCAGGACAGGAGTCAGTAGGGAAGGCTACAGGGTCAGCAGGATGGAGGACAGGAGTCAGTAGGGAAGGCTACAGGGGTCAACAGAATGGAGGACATGAGTCAGTAGAAAAGGCTACAGGGGTCAGCAGGATGGAGGACAGGAGTCAGTAGGAAAGGCTACAGGCGTCAGCTGGATGGAGGACAGGAGTCAGTAGGGCAGGCTACAGGGGTCAGAAGGGTGGAGGACAGGAGTCAGTAGTAAAGGCTACAGGGGTCAGCAGGACATGAGTCAGTAGGGAAGGCTACAGGATCTGCAGGACAGAGGACAGGAGTCAGTAGGGAAGGCTACAGGGGTCAGCAGGAATGGAGGACAGGAGTCAGTAGAGAAGGGTACAGGGCTCAGCAGGACGAAGGACATGAGTCAGTAGGGAAGAGTGCAGGGGTCAATAGGACAGAGAACATGGGTCAGTAGGGCAGAGTACAGGGGTCTGCAGGACAGAGGACAGGAGTCAGTAGGACAGGGTACAGGGTTCAGCAGGACAGTTGACAGGAATCGGTAGGGCAGGGTAGAGGATGGGAATCAGTAGGATAGGGCACAGGGACAGCAGGACAGAGGACAGGAGACAGTAGGTCAGGGTACAGGGGTCAGCAGGACAGGTGTAAGTAGGACAAAGGACAGGGGTTAGTAGGGCAGGGTAAAAGGGTCAGCAGGACAGAAGACAGGGGTCAGCAGGACAGGGTACAGGGGTCAGCAGGGCAGGGTTCAGCAGGACAGGGTACAGGGGTCAGCAGGAAAGAAGACAGGAGTCAGTAGGGAAGGCTACAGGGGTCAGCAGGATGGAGGATAGGAGTCTTTAGGGAAGGGTACAGGTGTCAGCAGGACGGAGGACAGGAGTCAGTAGGGAAGGCTACAGGGGTCAGCAGGATGGAGGACAGGTGTCAGTGAGGAAGGGTACAAGGGTCAGCAGGATGGAGGACAGGAGTCAGTAGGGAAGGGTACAGAGCTCAGCATGAATGAATGAATGAATGAAATACTAGGCGCTGTGGCGAGCTTTGATCATCTGCTAAAAGAGGAAGGTCTTGAGTTTTTTCCTAAAAGCCAGATGATTTTCTTCCAGGCGGATGTTGATTGGTAGAGCATTCCAAAACCGAGGCCCTTGGACAGCGAATCTCCGATCCCCCTTGGATTTATACCGGGCTTTGGGCACAAGGAGGAGGTTTTTGTTGGCTGATCGAAGACTGCGGTTTGGTGTGTAATGATTTATTTTCTCCATTAGGTATTGCGGAGCTTCTCTATGCACGCATTTGTGGGTGAAGCAAAGGGTCTTGAACGTGATCCGATTTTTTACGGTTAGCCAATGTAAGCTCCTCAGCGAAGGAGAGATGGATTCCCAGGGTTTTTTCCTGTTATCAGCCTTGCCGCCATGTTTTGGATCAGTTGTAATCGCGCAAGTTGATATTGTGGTAATCCTATGTAAAGCGAATTTGCGTAGTCCAGTCGTGAATTAATGATTGTTCCATCTACCACTGCTTTGTCATTCTTCGGGATAAAAGGGATGAGTCTGCGAAGCATGCACAGCAGATGGTGAGATCCACTGACTACAGATCCTATTTGCGCATCCATTGACATTTGTGCATCTAAAATAACCCCGAGACTCTTCGCTTTGGTCTTTGGGGAGATAGTCTGCCCAAAGACGGTTGGTGGAGACCAGGAGGTTTTGGTTGCGGGCTTATGATTTGGATGTAAGATAAGAAGCTCTGTCTTTGATTCGTTCAGCTGGAGGGAGTTAGTGGTCATCCAGTCCTCTATTGATTTGAGGCAGTTTTCAAGTTGTTGTTGGTGATCTTTTTTCCATTGATCCGGAAATAAAGTTGCGCGTCGTCAGCGTAAGAGTGGAAGCAGAGATCTGAGCATCTGATGATTTGAAGGAGTGGGCGAATGTAAATGTTGAAGAGAACGGGTGACAAAGGAGAGCCTTGAGGGACTCTGCAGGTGACTGCTCGAGTTTCAGAGAGGAATTTTCCTAGTTTCACTGTCTGTGACCGATTTCCTAGGAAGGACGCGAACCATTGGAGATCTATGTCTTGGACTCCGGCTACTTCTGTGAAGTGGACGAGTAGAGTATTGTGATCTACTGTATCAAACGCTGCACTTAGGTCTAGCAGTACGAGGAGACACGGCACTCCGTCATCTGCTGCTTCGAGGGCGTCATCCCAAATCTTGAGGAGAGCTGTTTCTGTTCCATGACCCGGGCGGAAGCCTGATTGCAGCCGGTCCAGGAGTTTGTGAGTATCCAGGTGAAGTTGTAGCTGATGTACTACAGCTTTCTCCATGATCTTAGAAATGGTGTTGAGGCTTGTAATTGGCCTACGGTTGTTTGGATCCTGAGGGTCCAGGTTTGGTTTCTTGAGTAGAGGTTTGACGATGCCTTGTTTGAGGATGCTGGGAACAATCCCTTCATGGAATGATCTGTTTATGAGGTGGGTTATGGTTGGAGCCACAATGTTGGAGCATTCTTTCAGTAGTTTTGTGGGAATGATGTCAATAGGTGAGGTACTGTCACGCAGTTTATTAATGATGTTTTTTGCGGTGTCTACGGTAATTGGGGATAGTGAGCAGGGTGGAGGACAGGTGTCAGTAGGGAAGGGTACAGAGCTCAGCAGGATGGAGGACAGGAGTCAGTAGGAGAGGGTACAGAGCTCAGCAGGACGGAGGACAGGAGTCAGTAGGGAAAGGTACAGGGCTCAGCAGGACAGAGGACAGGAGTCAGTAGGGAAGGGTACAGGGCTCAGCAGGACAGAGGACAGGAGTCAGTAGGGAAGGGTGCAGGGGTCAACAGGATGAAGGACAGGAGTCAGTAGGGCAGGGTACAGGGGTCAGCAGGACGGAGGACAGGAGTCAGTAGGGCAGGGGTCAGCAGGACAGAGGACAGGAGTCAGTAGGGCAGGGTACAGGGGTCAGCAGGACGGATGACAGGAATCAGCAGGGCCGGGTACAGGGGTCAGCAGGGCAGAGTTCAGCAGGACAGGGTACAGGGGTCAGCAGGACAGAGGACAGGAGTCAGTGTGTAAGGCTACAGGGGTCAGCAGGACAGAGGACAGGAGTCAGTTGGGAAGGCTACAGGGCTCAGCATGACGGAGGACAGGAGTCAGTAGGGCAGGGTACAGGGGCAGCAGGACAGACGATGGGAATCAGAAGGATAGGTCACAGGGGAAGCAGGACAGAGGACAGGAGTCAGTAGGGAAGGCTACAGGGGTCAGCAGGATGGAGGAGAGGAGTCTTTAGGGGAGGGTACAGGTGTCAGCAGGACGGAGGACGGGAGTCAGTAGGGAAGGCTACAGGGGTCAGCAGGATGGAGGACAGGAGTCAGTAAGGAAGGGTACAAGGGTCAGCAGGATGGAGGACAGCAGTCAGTAGGTAAGGGTACAGAGATCAGCAGGGCGGAGGACAGGAGTCAGTAGGGAAGGGTACGGAGCTCAGCAGGACGGAGGACAGGAATCAGTAGGAGAGGGTACATAGCTCAGCAGGACGGAGGACAGGAGTCAGTAGGGAAGGGTACAGGGCTCAGCAGGACAAGAGTCAGTAGGGAAGGGTGCAGGGGTCAACAGGACGAAAGACAGGAGTCAGTAGGGAAGAGTACAGCAGGACAGGGTACAGGGGTCAGCAGGACAGAGGACAGGAGTCAGTTGGGAAGGCTACAGGGGTCAGCATGACGGGGGACAGGAGTCAGTAGGGAATTGTACAGAGCTCAGCAGGACGGAGGACAGGAGTCAGTAGGGCAGGGTAAAGGGGCAGCAGGACAGAGGATGGGAATCAGTAGGATAGGTCACAGGGGAAGCAGGACAGAGGACAGGAGACAGTAGGGCAGTGTACAGGGGCAGCAGGACAGAGGATGGGAATCAGTAGGATAGGTCACAGGGGAAGCAGGACAGAGGACAGGAGACAGTAGGGCAGTGTACAGGGGTCAGCAGGACAGAGGACAGGGGTCAGTAGGGCAGGGTACAGGGGTCAGTTGGGAAGGCTACAGGGGTCAGCATGACGGAGGACAGGAGTCAGTAGGGAATTGTACAGAGCTCAGCAGGATGGAGGACAGGAGTCAGTAGGGCAGGGTACAGGGATCAGCAGGACGGATGACAGGAGTCAGTAGGGCAGGGTACAGGGGTCAGCAGGACAGAGGACAGGAATCAGTAGGGCAGGGTACAGGGGTCAGCAGGGCAGAGTTCAGCAGGACAGGGTACAGGGGTCAGCATGACGGAGGACAGGTTTCAGTAGGGAAGGGTACAGGGGGTCAAATTCTCCTCATTCTTCCTCTTAACCAAATATCCCCCCCATTCCTCCACTTAGCAAGAATACCCCCTTCTCAAATTAACCTTCCCTGTGCAAATAGCCCCCCTGCCCCCCCATGTCATACCAGAGTTCCTCCATTCAGCACATGACACTGGTTGGATCCATAGATCAAATTGTACACTGTATGATTACCACTCCCCCCCCCCCCCATCCACATTTCCTGCTGCTGGAAGATGACCAGCTCTTGAAGGACACAGGGGGCACTAATACAGTGTACAGTCCAATCTATGGATCCGTTGTCATCTGTCATATGGAGGATCGCTGGAATGACAGGAGAGGGAGAGCACAGCCGTTGTAAATTCTTGCAGCAGGCCAGGTACAGGGCTGTCTTAATGAGTGGGCACTGCCCAGGGGCCCCAGCACTTTCCCCAAAGCAGGTGATCCTTGAGCACACGCTGCCTGGAAATTGGGGGCCCCATGATGGCACTGACAGTGATGGATACACAGGGGGGGCAGGCAGGGCTGTGCTGTGCAGAATGATACCTATTTTTTCACAGCCAGCAGGGAGGGGCAGGGCCGGAGTGATGCGCTGACCCCGCCCCCATGCAGCTTTAATACTCGGAACTCGAAGGCTGTGGCGTAGGAGCTGGAGTAGAAGTACGGTTGCCACCTCATCCCTTTAAAGCTGAACACATATGAATTACACAGGTTCAGAGGCTAATTTAATGCAGATAAGGCACCAGATGAGTTTAATTACCAACTTAATCAGCCACAGAATCTGTGTAATTAATAAGTGTTTGAGTTTAAAGGGATGAGGTAGCAACCCTAAAGCCCCATACACACGAGAGGACTTATGTCCGACAGACTTCCGAAGGAGTTCCGTCGGAGTTCTGCTGGAATTCCGACGGAGTTCTGACAGACTTTTCGGCTGAGCGGACTTGGCCACACACGATCACACTAAACTCCGACGGATTCGAACGTGATGACGTACGACTCGGCTCGAATAAGGAAGTTCATAGCCAGTAGCCAATAGCTGCCCTAGCGTCGGTTTTAGTCCGTCAGACTAGCACACACACGAGCGGATTTTTCTAAGGGGACCGGGTCCGGCGGAGTTCCTTCGGAAAAATTTGAAGCATGTTCCATATTCTAAAGTCCTTCGGACTTTGGCGAGTCAAAAGTCCGTTGCAGCCCACACACGATCGGATAGTCTGACGGACTCAGTCCTTCGGACTTTGGATGTTGAAAAGTCCGCTCGTGTGTACGCGGCATAAGTGGCAGCTGCTGAGTCGGCAGCACTGACAGCCCACCTACAGAAGTGCCATTGTGGATGGTGTCATGGTGAGCCCAGCTGTCCAGCACTGTTTGCACGGAAGGGCTTGGAATGCCCAGAGGGATGCTCCTTCCTCCTGCCTGCTTGATTGGTATAGGTGAGTCCAGGGCTGGAGGTGGGTACAGAGCCAAATGTTAACATGCACTGTAGCTCCAGTGGAAAAGGGGGTACTACATGGATGGAATAATGGTGCTGGGGGGGGGAAGAATACTGAGGAGGGGTCTGGGGTGTCTAGGGGAAGCAAAGCATTGGGGTAGCTTCAGTGGCTATAGTGCTAGAGGTATCAGGGATGTATAGAGACCACAGTGTAGGGGGTATCAGGAATGTAGTGGGGTCACAATATATTGATCTAGGCATTACATGAGTCTCCCGACTTCCCCCCTCAGGTCTGCATCACAGCCCACATAGTGCTATGCTCCTCACCTGTACACTGACCGGCAGCGTCATTGAACCCCTCCCTTCTGGTGCTCACACTTCGGCTCTCTCCACACGACATTGGCAGTCCAAGCCGACAGAGGTTGGCGTTGCTGTGAAGATCACCGAAGGCCTTACAGTGAGCACACGCCACACATTGAACCCCTCCCTTCTGGTGCTCACACTTCGGCTCTCTCCACACGACATTGGCAGTCCGTGGAGAGAGCCGAAGTCACGCTGCATAAGGCACAGGGCAGATGTTACTGGTGCCTGCGGTACTGCATGCTTGAGGGCAAGCCACTGGAGCCAAGTAGCTCCAGCACTTGGCTCCACTCAGAGGCAAAGCCTTGATTCACTGGAACACCGGCACTTAGATCAAATAGCAGGACAGTCCCAGTGAATCTTGGGCAGTTGGGAGGTATGTGTAACTATTTACATGAATTCATATAAAGGAGGTCATATATATATATATATATATATATATAAAAAAAATCACATAAATGCATATGTAAAAGTGCCAAGTGCTTGTGAATAAATCAATTTATATTCAATAAGGTCTATAAATGTAAGAAAGTCCATATGCTTCAAAAGTGCTCAGTGCTTCAAAATTCATAACATTTCGTGCTTCGTGTACAACAGTCCTTGCCCTCCTCCTTTGTTTCCACACTCACCAGACCAATATAATATCCGCGCTTGGTATAAGAGCAACAGTTTCTCCTTTAACTGTCCCCACACTTATTTCAATGGGCAAGTCTCCTCTGTAATATTCCATCATACATGCACGTATAGGGAAATATAAGCCAGGCAACATTCCATAGCGTAATTAAATTTATTAAAATGTATTTAAAAACATACAAAATGCTGCTCACAATAAGATTGCTTGCATTACACGAGCTACATGCACATTTACTATTTAGCAAACAATCTGCGTTCCACAATCTGCAACCATACTAACGGAAAGGACGCCAGCATCCCCTCCCAATGGGTTTCGTCACACTGACGTCACCAGGAGCGGCTCGTATGATGGAGTACTGATGGAATATTACAGAGGAGACTTGCCCATTTAAATTGAAGTGTTCTACACAAAGTACTGAATTGTATGATTTTTGAAGCTTATGAACTTTACACATTTATAGACTTTATTGAATTTAAATGGATTTATTCACAAGCATGGAGCACTTTTATATATGCGCAATTATGTGATTTGTTTTTATATATGATCCCCTTTATATGAATTTGTGTGAGTAGTTACATATTGGCACAAGGTCACAGAGCACATTATGAATTAAGTAGAGTGGAGCACTTTACTATATATTTTGGAGCAGTACAGCACCTATTTCGTGTTGTTTAACTGCCAATTGCTCGTCGTGCAACACTGTACTCAAATACATTTTTTATCTTTTCCCACAAGGAGAGCTTTCTTTTGGTGGTATTTGATCACCACTGGGTTCTTTATTATATAAAACAATAAAAGACCAGAAATTTGGGAGAATTTTTTTTTCAACTTTTTATAAAACATCCAATAAAATCGAATTTCTTCATGAATTTAAGCCAAAATGTATACCGGTACATTTGGTAAAACAATTATTGGTTTGTGTGAAAGTTATAGCATCTACAAACTATGGTAAAAGAAAATAATGGGAATTATGCAGCTTTTAAGCAGCTCTGACTTTAACTGTCTATCACATTTTTAGTGTGCCTGTAATAGTGTAGTGGGCAATCAGGGACTGGTGCTGACACTGGCTGGGAGGGACACTAACTGACTCTGCCAATATCTGATGTTAATAGTCACACCAACACAGTGATAATACTGAACACTGTCACTGTACTAATGACACTGGGGTGATCAGGAGGGCAATCTAGGGGTTAACTGTGTGCCTAACAAGTGTATATGTGTTGGTTTTACTCACAGAATGACTGGCTTTTCTCTCTGATCTCAGCTCTAAACGGTAAGTTAGATCAGGGAGAAAGAACCAGCCAGATCTGTGTTGTGTTTATACACACTTCTCTCTGTGCTGTGGTTGGCCACAGCCATCAGCAGGTTCACAGCCAAAGTCATTGGCTGTGAGCCTGACAAAATCACAGCACGAGCAGCTGAGGGGGCACACATGCACCTGTGAACCTGGAAATTCCCCTGTGACGTATAGGTATTTTACAGGGGAAAAACAGAGCTGCCGGCCAGCAGTAAAAGTTAAAGTGCTGGTCGGCAAGTGCTTAAAATCATATGAAGTTTAAAACATACGAGAAGCCATGCTATGAATAGTCCCAATTATTATAAGAGAAACCTTGATTGAATATCAACACAATACATATCCATGTTTGGAGTGGTAAGATAAATCCCTTCCTCAATGGCACCACTGATTCACATAAAAAAAGTGCACCGTCACCTTAAGAAAGACTTGCTTACCACATAGCAAGCAAAATGGGCATATGGCTATAGCCCAGCCAAGGCCTTTACTTGCACGGATGATCTTAGGAACGACTATCACAGGGTAGATGACTGTATCAGCCTTTTCACAATGGCACCGCTGTATAGTCCGTATGCACCTATTTACTTATATATTTTTAAGGTTTATTTCTAATCTTGCCTTGGGCCATCTTTCCTGGTTTATGGAAGGGCTGCCCATAGTCAATATGGTGTTGGCTGCCAAACACTCGGAATGAGGTCTGGCTCTGTTATAAGGTGGTGAGTCAATACACTGGCCGTTACCCATAGACGACGTCACTTATGACGAAACACATCTGGGAGGAGGGTACATGTTGACATCAACACGCTGTTGTACTAGGACGCCGGGTGTTTGTTGTAAGCCAGCGTCCTAGTACAACTGCGATTTTAAAACCAAGCACAGGCAGTCCCCGGGTTACAAACAAGATAGGGTCTGTAGGTTTGTTCTGAAGTTGAATTTGTTTGTAAGTTGGGACAGGTAAATTTTTTTAAGTGTAGCCCCAGCCAAAAAAAACAATGTTTAAGCTTTTTAGATAGCATAGGGAAGGGTTAGTACCCCTGGAATGTTTGTTTTGCTGTCTGTGCCCCTGTTCAGAAGATTTCACCTCACTTTGCCCCAATGAAAATTGTATTTTGAAATTTTTGGGTTGTTGTGGAAATAAGCCTCGATGATAAAGCATCAGTGGAGGTGTTCATACAAAGTACAAAGTATGAACACCGATCTATCTCTTACCCTAGCAACTCCTATCCCCCCCTTCAGTTAGAAGACACACTAGGGAACATAATTAACCCCTTGATTGCCCCCTAGTGTTACCCCCTTCACTGCCAGTATCATTTTTGCAGTAATCAATGCATTTTTATTGCACCGATCGCTGTATAAATGCCAATGGTCCCAAAAAATGTGTCAAAATTGGCCGATGTGTCCGCCATAATGTCGCTGTCACGATAAAAAAAAAAAAAAAAAAAAAAAAAAATCGCAGATCGCCACCATTACTAGTAAAAATAATAATAATAAAAATACCATAAAACTATCCCCTATTTTGTAGACGCAATAACTTTTGCGCAAACCAATATACACTTATTGCAATTTTTATTACCAAAAATATGAAGAATACATATCGGCCTAAACTGAGAAAAAAAATTGCTTTTTAAAAAAATAAATAAAATGGGGATATTATAGCAAAAAGTACAAAATATTGCGTTTTTACCAAAATTATCAATTTTTTTGTTTATAGTGCAAAAAATAAAAAACGCAGAGGTCATCAAATACCACCAAAAGAAAGCTCTATTTGTGGGAAAAAAAGGATGTCAATTTTGTTTTGGTGCAACATCGCCGACCGCGCAATTGTCAGTTAAAGCGACACAGTGCCGTATCGCAAAAAGTGCTCTGATCAGGAAGGGGGTAAAATCTTCTGGGGCTGAATTTGTTAAGAACATTCAATTACAATGTGACTTGTGTTGCAACTGTATATGCTATATTATATATTCATTTTATTTGTTTTTTGTTGCCACGAAAGTGGAGTTACCCTTTAAATTTTAGTAAAGAAAAAAAAAAACACCTTTTCATCCCACGACACAAATGGTAAATTGCCTTTCTTTTTTATTTAAATTAAAAGCCTTGTGAAAGCTAACATTGTAAATACAACATGTGTAGTGCACACTGTACAGAGAGAAAGGAACAAGAACTCTTCTGGTGCAGATGCCCAGTAGGAACAAGTCTACGGGGGGGGGGGGGGGGGGGGGGGGTAAAAGTCCTGAACTGGCACAGCGGCTGTGCGTGCAGCACAGCCGCACCCCCAAAACAGTGTAAAAAGCATATTAGCGGAAGTATAATTAAGCTTTTATGCTCAGGGTTACCGGAAGAGGGGAGGTAATAAGGCACCTTCCTGCAGGGGGGTGGGGTAGTATAAAAGTGGGAATGTTCTGGTCCAGCCAACAGACTGGTGTCGGGAAACACACCCTTCTCCCTTCAAGCTCATCAGCATATGATGTGCTGGTAAATACATTACCCTTACATTTTACCAGGTAGAAAGTGCCTTTATAGTCACATGGCCACACTTTGTTCTCAGCAGGAAACTCCATATAACTGTCAAACACTCTAGCACACTTCAGCAATACATAGGATGCTATAGAATTGTACTGGTTACTACCAGGAATTTCAGGCTAGTATTCCACAGAAGAAACAATGCTACTATACTGTGGCCCCCCGCATTTCTCGATGGGGTTCCCAGCTGGAGCACAATAGCATGGTGTTCAGGGTCCTACATAGTTAGGGTGCGTTTTCCACTAAGCCTCACAGCTTCTTTGGCACAAGGTGTGTCTTGAAGTGCTTGCTGACGTGGTCGCTGCGAGTAAACCTCTTCTGACAATGAGGACATTCGAATCGCTTGTCACCTGTACAGGGACAGCAGAGTAAAAAATAAATCAATACATGTCATACCTGTGGGCCAGTTTGTCTTACATGTGCATTTTGTGCGTTCATGTGTCACACACCTGTGTGCGTGCGTGCGTGCCTCTGCAGCTCGTCGCTGCGGGTGAACCTCTTTGTACAGAATCCCCAGTTGCACACAAATGGCCGCTCCCCTGTGTGTAGACGGACATGGGCCCTCAAGAGTGATGTCTTGCGAAACGTTCTGCCGCACTCAGGAATGTGACATACGTGCCTCTTCCTGCCAGGAGGTCCCCACCTGCTGAGAGTGACAGTGTCTCTCCTCAGCCCAAAAACATCTGCCCTGTTTCACCAACCCCTCCCCCACCCAGACCCAGCACTTTATCAGCCCTGTATCCTGCTCACTCTCACCCCTTCTCCCCGTCCTTGCAGTTCGGACATGTACAGGCAACCCTCCTCCTCTTCACTCCCGGCTGAATTTCCCCAGACAAGGCCTGTTCCATTTGCAGCTGTATCTGGGTAGGGCTGAGACCACTGATGGCCACGTTATTACTGGATACATTCTGGACACTGAGCTGCGGTTGCCCTAAGTAGACACATAAACACAGGAGTGGGTTGGTTTATGTAACAAAAAAAAAGAAGAAAAGCAAATTAAATGAATCTTAAATTTAGCTTTATTTGCCTAACTGTACAACTCTTATATGATGTTACATAATCATACTGGGATATACACCTGAAGCATTGGTGATGGTAACAGGCACCCCTTGCATCGAGACTCCATTGATGCTAATAGTTTGTATTGCCTGGGCAGTGGCTGCCAGCTGTGCTGTATTCAGATTAATGACGCTCCCTGCTGGAGCTAGTTTGGGTAAAGACCGTTCTTTGCGATGGATGTTCTTCTTGCCAGGTATGCCAGATTGTGTTGCAAGGGTACTGGTCCCCCCTGAAGCTCTGGGCTGAGGCATAGGGGGAACATCTTGAGTTAGCAATGGTTGTAGTTCTCCTGTAGATGTGCGGAAGTATATCTGTTAAAAAAGAAGAAGAGGTAATAAAAATGTAATACAAAAACTAGGGGGCACCCAAGAAATATACAAGATAAAGACAAAAGGGCAAAAAAAAAAAAAAAAAACAAACACGTAGGACCCTCTCAAAAAGATATGAAAAAGTGGAGAAAATTAACGTGATTCTAAAAGGGTTTTTTATTTTTTTTAAATCACTTAAGTTCCGCCATATAGCAGTTTTACTTCTACAGAGCGGCACCTCTGCTTCAGATCACGTACATACAAGTGAGCTGACTCTTCCAGATGCGACCGATCAGCTGGTACCGCAGACTTACTGTTCCCGTTGGCACCCGGCGATCATCAGGCAGAACGGCAGTATGCCTATGTAAAACAAGGCAGATTGCCGTTTTGACAGGAGGGAAGGCACTGATCCCGTGTTCCTGCAAAAGCAGGGAATATATTTCATCACTTCCCCTAGTAAAAGCACCTCAACACAATATAGTAAAAACACTGGTTAGGCACACAGTTAAAGGGGTTGTAAACCATCAAGGTTTTTCACCTTAGTGCATTCTATGCATTAGGGGAAAAACCTTCTGTAGTGCCGCAGCCCCCCTTTTACTTACCTGAACCTGATTGTTCCATCGACGCACAGCAACTCCAGACACTGTCTCAGGTCCTCATTGGATAGATTAACAGCAGCGGGAGCCAAGGGCTCCCACTGCTGTCAATTAAATCCAGTGAAACGGGAGCCGGGGCCGCACACGCACAAATGCCCCCTATGGAATGCAGCTCTCCGTGGGGGCTCTCGAGAAGAGGAGCAGCCAGGAGCGCCGTTGAGGGACCCTAGAAGGCGGATCGGGCCGTTCTCTGTACAAAACCCTTGCACAGAGGAGGAAAGTATAACATGTTTATGATTTAAAAACACGAACCTGTAAAACCCCTTTAAGGCCTCTTGCACACTGCAGCTTGAAAAGGCTCAGTACAGCTTTTTTTTTTTCTTTCACCGAGCTAAAATACAGCCCATTCATTGTAATGTGCCTTTATATGCACACAGGAATATAAACAAGCGATGTGTATTCCCCCTCCTCCCTGAAAGGAACCAACTGTGACACGGGGGGGGGGGGGGGGGGATCCTAAAAGCGAAAGTACAATTTTTGGGTGGAATTACACTTTAAAAAGAAAGCCATGTAAGAAAAAAAGTAATCTCTAAAAGAGATAATGGATAACTAGCACCCTCTGATCAAAATCAGCTAGTAACACTGATCCTGTAGAAGGCTAGGGGGAGGTGATAAATAACTAACACAATGACTAGGCATTAAATACTGTAAAACTATTCCAAGAATCAGTATGGGGCCAAATCCATCGTAGAGGAGCAAAGGTCAGGAATACACCTACAAGCACTTGAATAAGTGGGAAAAATACCAAAAGGAACCATCTTTTAGGAACCAGACCCCATGCAGGTCCCTAGACTTAGAATATCCCAAGCAGGGAAAGGATGAACAGCCAGAAAAAAATAATTATCTGTCTGTGGAAATTCCAGAGAGATACAGATTTTATTAGTAATGGATGCTTCCTTAACCACTTACTTACTGGGCACTTAAACCCCCCTCCTGCCCAGACCAATTTTCAGCTTTCAGCGCTGATGCACTTTGAATGACAATTGCACGATCATACAACACTGTACCCAAATGAAATTTTTATCATTTTTTTCCCACAAATAGAGCTTTCTTTTGGTGGTATTTAATTACAGCTGGGGGTTTTATTTTTTTGCTAAACAAACAAAAAAAAAAAAATATCATGTTTAATAGTTTGTTATAAAATTTTGCAAACAGGTCATTTTTCTCCTTCATTGAAGTGCGCTGATGAGGCGGCACTGATAGGCTGCACTGGTGGGCACCGATAGGCATAGTTAAGGCGGCACTAATAGGCACAGATAAGGCGGCACCGATGGACACAGATAAGGCGGCACTGATGGGCACAGATAAGGCGGCACTGATGGGCACAGATAAGGCGGCACTGATGGGCACAGATAAGGCGGCACTGATGGGCACAGATAAGGCGGCACGGATGGGTGGCACTAAGGGGCACTGATAGGTACCACTGATAGATGGGACTGATGGGCACTGATAGGTGGCACTGCTGGGCACGGATATGTGGCACTGGGGTGCAGCACCTATGTTGAGGCAGATTGTGGGCACTGCTGGGTGGCACTGTGGGCACTGCTGGGTGGCACTGACAGGGGGGGGGGGGACACATTTTTTATTCATGTGGCAAAGCAGGGGGCAGGTGGGCACTGGCAGGGCTGGCCGTGATCGGGACTGATGTCCCGATCACGGCCGCCGGTGATCGGCTCTTTTTTTTTCTCCTCGCGCTGTCAGCGCGAGGAGGAATAATAGCCGATTACCGGCTCCGTTGTATCACATGATCAGCTGTCATTGGCTGACAGCTGATCACCTGATAAGGGGTCGGGATCGACCCCTTGCTCGGATCGGTGATCAGGCGAGTCTCAAAGACTCGCCGATCACAGGGCGCGCAGGCCGCTCGTGCACGGGACGACGTCAACAGACGTAGTCCCGGAAAAGGAGATCCGCGCTGTAGCCGTCATTCGGCTATAGCGCGGGTCTCAAGTGGTTAAGAGGAGGAAGGAGTACACTTACAAGAAGATCCCTGTTTAGGTTGGGATCATCATACGCAAAAGATATGAAAATGTTTTTTCAGGCTAGGCACAGAGTGTGATGGGATGTATTCAGTGGGAGAATGCTCCCAGGATAAATTAATTGATAGCCCCCACTTTGACCAAAATCCAGGAGGGATGTAGATGGATAAATAGCCTTCAGTTGCAAATTGTCCAACATATTTCGAGAGTTGCAAGGCACAGAAAAATGGCACAAGAAGGAACTATATGGAGAGGAGATTCAGGATCATAAAGATTGCTTTAAGTGGGAAATGGGAAGAATCAGTTAGGTTTCATGTACACACAGCCTACTTTGACCATCGGAAAACATGGCAAAAAAATTAATAAAAAATTGAAATTGTTCCTATCCTGAACACAATTCTTCCATGCTCAGGAAAGAGAAGTTGAAGCTGCCATAACAGCTCCTAAACTCTGGAAAAAAAAGCCTGTCTGTACATTGACACAGGCTTTCATGGAGTTGAGTTGCAGGGTTTTTTACTATCTCTTTAATGGAAAATAACTCCACTGCAGAAAGGAGTGAAGGATTGTGTGAAATATGCACTCAGATAGATTTCTACCAGGTTGGGTGATAATCATAGATCCCAGGTACTTGGAACAATTTGTGAAAAAATCCAGAAAAGGGAGTAACCTATAAACCTAGATCAAAAATTGTAAAGTGGAGCTACAAGGAAAAGGTTCAGTGTAACAAAGTGCTAAGATACAAGTCAATAAATGATTCAGTCAAACAGCAAGCCAGCTACTTAGAAAAGTGGGGGTAAGTCTTCAAGCATAGCTATGAACAGATAAGACAGACGATTTTTTTTACTTCTGGATCTGCCTCTTCGGTGGGCGATGAGACCAGGATTGTCTAGGAAGTACTGCTATAGGCAGCAGATAAGTAGGGGGTCCTGCTCCTCTACAGACCTTCTGCATGTAGGTAGGTGTACACTTAACCACCAGTGGTGTCAAATGATCTTGTCAAAGCAAAGAACTAAAAGAGGTGTCTACTCCTAAAGGGCCGTGTGAATTAAATGTTTATAATTAGTGTGCCAGGCAAAAACCCAAAGTGTTCTTTGGAGTGATCAGACAAAAAGCCCACAGGAGACTTAAGTCTAGTTGTAGACAGCAACTGTAAAGCAATGCATTAGACATTTGCTCTAAAAGCTCCAGGGTATGAGAGTTTGACCTTGAGACTGACATAACATGGATGCAAAATGGAGTCACCGCCAAGAACAGGTGAACAACTATATCACATATAGCAATTCAAAACTGGCAGAATGAAGTCCAACTGAGAGGGAAATCTTTGAACACCCTCTGAGATTTGGTGGTTTACAAGTTAAATACAGTTTTTGCTAGAAAATGGACATATATATATATATATATATATATATATATATAAAATTATAATGTTTGGGGGGTTCCAACAGCCTAGAGAATAAAATGGCGGTTGTTACAATATTTTTGTCACACTGTATTTGTGCAGCAGTCTTAGTGCCCGTTCACACAGGTGGCGACGCGACTTGCAGCGCGACTCACAGACGCGACCTGCACACGACTTCAGCGGCGATTTGCAAAATGACTTCTGTAGAGAAGTCAATGCAAGTCGCCTGAAGTCGCCCCAAAAAATAGTACAGGAACCTTTTTCTAAGTCGGAGCGACTTGAGTCGCTCCTATTAGAACGGTTCCATAGTACAGAACGGAGCGCGACTTTTCAGGCGGCTAAGTCGCCTGACAAGTCGCGGTAGTGTGAACGGGCACTTTAAAGTGCCCTTTTTATGGAAAAAATAAATAAATAAAAAAATACACTTTTTTTTAATTAAAAAAATAAGACATCAGTAAAAGTTAGCTCAAGTTTTATTTATATTGTGAAAGATATTGTTATGCCAAGTAAATTGATACCCAACATGTCACGCTTCACAAAAATCTCTATAGGCGAAGTTTAAAAAAAAAAAAAAAAAAAATAAAAAAAAAAAATTCTACAGGTTGCATGTTTTGAGTTAGAGGTCTACGGCTAGAATTATTGCTCTCTCTAACGATCGCAGCAAAACCTCACGTGTTGTTTGAACACCGTTTTCATAAGCAGGCTCTACTCACGTATGCTTCTGCACACGAGTTCAGCGAGACAAGGCGCGTTCACATTTTTTTTTCCCCTTATTTATTTAGCCTTTTATATTTTTTATTGTTACACGGTTCTTTAAAAATAAAAAAATACATAGTGTGTCACATTTATTCCTATTACAAAGGAATGTAAACAAATTGTAAAAAAAAAAAAAAATTAAAAAAAAAAAAAAAAAAAAAAAAAAATTACGACAGGACCTCTTACATATGAGATCTGGGGTCATAAAGACCTCAGATCTCATTTACACTAAAATGCAATAAAAAAAAAAAAAAATAAGTTGCTTTAAGAGCTATGGGCAGAAGTGATGTTTTGACATCGCTTCCACACTGCAATGGTATGGAGACATCTTCTGCTCACCGTCTCCATGCCAAGCCAGGGAGAGGACCCGATCGCCTCCGCCACTACCAACGACTCCTGTAAGCGCCGGAGAGCGGTGGGAGGGAGCCTCTCCTGCCGCTGATAAAAGTGATCTTGCGGCGATTCCGCTGCAAAGACCACTTTTATCTGAAACTGGGCCGCTCACTGAAGAACAACAATAAGTGAAGAAACAATGAAGAAAATAAATTAATAACTATGAATGTGCAAATGTCACTTCATGCACATTCACAGACAAAGACGCATAAGAGAATATAGCGTTAATGGCACAATCCATTCATTAAATAAAAGTCCATATAAGCACTTGCATATGGAATCATAAATTAATCATAAAACTCTTCAGGCACTCATGCTCGCCTCTCCCTAAGATTCTCCTTTTAATTCCAGATTTCCTCCAATTTACATCCAGTTCATACAAAACAAACAAAGACAGGCAATCATTGCTCAGTGATCATTGTACGAAGTCACCGCTGTCCCCTGTAGTCCGGCGCATCCATCTTCTCGGTGGGATCTCTCAGCTCCGCGCTGCTCATTCGGCGAAGCCGCGATGACGCCACTCCCGCGCATGCGCACGGGAGCCGACACGCGCTGCAGCTCGGTCGTTGAAAATTGCCGCACTCAGTGCGCCTGCGTGCCGCATGTGCGGTGTCTGTCTTTGGGCAAATATCTCCTAAACCGTATAGGTTTAGGAGATATTTCTTGGACCTACAGGTAAGCCTTAATCTAGGCTTACCTGTAGGTCAAAGTGTGTTGTAAGGGTTTACAACCACTTTAAGCTCTTTATATGTTTACTGCACCTTAGCACCTCTACATTGCACTTGATATAAATAGAAAGTTGATTGCAGCGCACTATTACCCGAGATAGATCTATCTATCTATCTATCTAGAGAGAGAGATAGTTTCAGAACACCACTACATGGTTGCAGCGTGATCATTTGTTTTTTTTTCTATTTTTTATATGTATACACAATTTTGCATTGATATTCTCTAGCGTATCAGCGCTTGGATTCACATTTTTATATCACTGAAGAAGAGGATACCGGGGTTATGGTAGCTAACTGCTACCATAGCAATGATATCCCTCTTCAAAATGCCGATGTATATCGCCGTGATCTGGTCCAGAAGTGGCTAAAAAGGTAAGCAAATCATCAGCCCATTTGGTGATTCATTCATTATTGCAGATGACTGCAGCGTCACCAGTGGGCAGAGACCACTTAATACGTTCTCAAAAACTCTTTGATATTGTCAGGAGGGAGCCACGATTCCACAGGCTTTTTCCAGGCATTGTAAAAAGAAGGTATTACAAACAGAATGTAATGTGTAGGCCTTGGAAGTCCCAGTTTTATAAGACCCAAATGCCTGGTACTGACATAAAATTACACATAGGTTGGACTTGATAAACTTGTGTCTTTTTTGCAACCTCGCCTACTATGTAACAGGCGTATCCCCTAGTTTCAGGGTAGAATGCACTGCATCAATAGGAGGTTTAAGACTTTTTAAACAGTCTTTAGAAGAAGGCTGTGAAAGTTCTGAATACGAGATGGTAATAGGAGCCCCAGGAACTCTGAAAAAGGGCATGCTTCACTGCATAGCAGAGAACTAAGCCCAACAGGTCCCTTCATGGAATACCGATAAACCCCATTAACAATATGGAGCTGAGGTCGAACACAGCAGTAGGACTTTCCTCTGTGCATCTCTGAAAAGGCAAGCTTCACTGCATAGCAGGGAACAACTAGGCCCAAAGTAAGAGATTTACTAAAACATAAGCGTGCAAAATCTGGTGCAACTCTGCATAGAATTCAGCTTCCAGGTTTTATTGGCAAAGCTAAACTGAACAAGCTGAAGTTAGAAGCTGACTACCATGCACAGCTGCACCAGATTCTGAGTGCTCCATCACAGGGAGCCAAGGCTTTATGTAATCAAACTCAAGCAGCTGAGGCTGATGAGAGTCACAGGTGCCAGAGGTGACCAAGTGCAGACTGACAGTGCAACAAGGCCAGATCGTAAAAAATCTGCAAGGATTAGGAAAAGCAGGAGGGGGAATAAAGGAAAATAAGAAAAAGACAAAACAAAAGACATGGAGGATGCATGACGCTTCACCTAGTGGATGACATCAGCACTTGGCTCTCTTAGCTCAAAGCTTAAAGAGAGATCAATTCTCTTCTTATGCTGCAGCGGTGACCTGTCCCTCAGTGTCATGTGCAATGGCTATTGGTCTTTGGGGGAGAAGAAGCAGCGGGGACGGGTCTAGCTGGGGGAAGTAAATCTTTTTGTTCTCCTACACCTAAATAAGCAATTAAAGTGGTTCTAAAAGCCATTTGTTTTTTTTTGTTTTTTTTAAATCTAACCACTTCCCACCCGGCCAATGTACATATACGGCCAGGTGGGAGCTGCCTCCTTCTGACTGGACATTCAGGAACGTCCTTCAGAAGGAGGGGAATCGCTCGCGCAGCGGCGCGATCCCGATGTGCTCGTGTCACGCAGACACTGCACATCTCGGATCGGCAGGAGGGCTCTGTGATTGGCCCTCCTGATCACATGATGGCCGTGTCCAATCACGGCCGTCATGTGATGTAAACAAACAGCCGGTTGCTAGGCAATCGGCTCTCCTCACACGGAAGTCATCGCTGAGGAGAGGAGAGCAGATCGCTGCAGCCGGCTGATGATCAGTGAGTATGAGCTGTTTTTACAGCTTTTTACTCACTGATCACCAGTCTAGTGTCAAAACACAGTGTAAACACACATGTCACCACACATGTCCCCAAATAATAAAAAGACATGTCCCCCACATATGTCCCACTAAAATCACATGTTCCAATGATTATCTGCACACATATGTACGTGATCACCTGCGTACATATGTCTGTGATTACACAAACCAATCATTATACACTTAACGGAATTTTTTTTTACCAAAAACCATGTAGCAGATTACATTTTGGCTTAAATGTATGACAAAATTAGATTTTATTGGATTTCTTTTAAAATAGAAAATATAGTTTTTTTTTTCAAAATGTTCGCTTTTTTTGCGCTTATATCGCAAAAAATAAAAAACAGAGTCGTGAATAAATACCACCAAAATAAAGCTCTATTTGTGCGAACAAAATGTTAAAAATTTCATTTGGGTACAGTGTAGCATGACCGCGAAATTGTCATCGAAAGTGCGAGAGCGATGAAAGCTGAAAATTGGGCTGGGAAGGAAGGGGGCGAAAGTGCCCTGTATTGCAGTGGTTAATGACAGCAGCGGGAGCTAATGGTACCCACTGCTGTATCTCAGCCAGTCAGGAGGGAGAGTCCCAGACAGCTGAGGCTGGATCGAGATAGGGCTCAGGTAAGTATTGGGGCGCTGCACCACACCACAGAATGTTTTTTTATCTTAATGTAGAGAATGCATGAATATTTAAAAATAAATAAATAAACACCTTCTACCTTAGGAACCACTTTAACATTTCAGTTTGATCTCATTTAGGAGCAGGATGCAAAGTCAATAGAACCATATTAACACCATTACCTAATCAGTTTGCCGGGGACAGCAACTGATTGGTAGCCCAGTACCTGTTACCCTGAACTATTACACTAGAGCTACAGGCACAGTTTACTGCAGAACATTATTGTGGTAAGTTAAGGGCTTTTATACCTCCCCACCCAGAACCTCCATCATGGACAGTAGCACAGTACTGCACATAAATTGTATTGTGGGTTGTAGAACGTCTTCTCTCCATTCCGTGATTTAAAAAAAAAAAATTATAAATCATGTTATAACTGCACTTCGTTGCAAAACAAGTAATCATGTGATTGATATTTGCCAAAAAAAAAAGTCCAAAATGTCTTTCATTTCATGCACACTTGTTTTTGGGTCTGTGGCTTCCAATATTGAAAGTGGTAAACAGTCATACAAGGAAGCCAATTATTGCCACTGGGCTATTAAAAAGGAATAAAACATTATGAGGGTTTACTGTAATTCCAGTTTCCTCACCGATTGCTTTCGAGTGCTTCCCATCTTTCAGGAGCCTGTAGGCAGGGCTGTGACATCACACCCACAGATTCTAGCTGACATTCACCACTCAGTTCATCCGCAGACTGAGTGATATAAGGAGAGCGATCACAGCAGGGAATGGACACACACCCTTTTTACAAATTATGACAGGGATGCTTCTGTATGCGTCTTCTACACACACACACACACACACACAATGTCAATCCTCCAGAAAAGGGGAGAACTGTCATGGAGTTGCTGGACACAGGGTGATTACTGTGAAATGGGAACAGGCCTGTGAGCAATACCAAGCTTAAATCCTTACTCCAGGTACACTTTATATAGTGCTGTCACTAGATTCATTTAGACTTACATCCATTTGAAGCCAGGCAATTAGTCAGAAGGAAGCTTGCAATGGCAGACCTCTATTTATCTCAGCACAAGCTCCCTTTATGATTTCAGGATCAGAGGTCACTGAAGCCTATTTAATGGCAGGAGTATGCATTGGTTAACTTAGGTATACGTGACCTACCATCATTTTAGGTTTTACAATGCATTTCTTTGTAGGACATGAGGCTTTTAAGGGAAGAAAGAAAGAAAGCAGATGGAGCCCACACACGATCGGATCGCACATTTTCCGTCGGAAAGTCCGACCGTGTGTACAGGGCATAATTGTATCTGATCATCACAGGATTAAAACAAACAGAGCAACACTAGGAACCCTGCCTAGTCTGCAAGCTAGCAGCCACCCAGTGTTGGCTGCTAGCTGAAAAAATGTTGCTTCATGTATTCTCAGTTTAAGGGCAAATAAAGCATTTTTTTGGCTCCTGCAAACCAGCTGTTACAAGATGCGCGCCGCGCCCCCCCCCCCCCCCCCCCCCCGGAACCCTGCTTGGAGAATGGAGCATGTACCATAGTCAATAACTAGGTCAGTTAATGTCTCTCCTTTGAGCCCCATGAAATAAGCCAGAAGATGCAAACATGATTCAAACCATACTGACTTCTAAGTACAGTAGTGTTTAGGGAATGTATTGGATAAATACAAAAACATTTATATGAATCTGTCACTTTCACCTATTTTCTGTAAAGGCAGGAAATGTTCCTACATACTATACATCTTGAGAATGTTAACCTTACTGGTTGGTTTATGGGTTATCTAAAGCTGAACTTCAGGCAACACCTTTTGGGACCCAACTAATAACAGAGTTGGTTTAAAAAAAAAAAAAAAATGACATTCCTCGATCTGTGGTCATGTGACACTGGGGGAGATTTACTAAAACCGCAGAGTGCAAAATTAGGTGCAGTTCTGCATAGAAACCAATCAGCTGCCAGGTTGCATTGTCACAGCTTAATTGAACAAGCTGAAGTAATGCCCCATACACACGATGAGATTATCGGACGAATGATCGTCCGGTTTTTATTGCATGCTAATCTCAGATCGAATCTGATGAGTTTACTAAAGTCACGAAAATTCCCGCACGACAGAAAAAAAAAATTCGGAAGTGATGTCATGTGTTGTAATGCATTTGTATTGCATTTTAGAACGATAGCTGTACTGATTAAACTAAAATCGTACGATCTGGCATCATACGAAAAAAAATTCCGTGCATGTCCGATAGAATAATATCGGATGAACTGTCCTAATCGGCTCTCGAAAGCTCTCTACTAACGATCCGATTATCGTACGATCGCTTCGAAAGCGGTATTTTCCGTACGATTTTAGGATCGTGTGTACGGGGCATTAGAAGCTTACTGGCTCCCATGCACAGCTGCACCAGATTCTGAGTGCTCCAGTTTTAGTAAATCTCCCCCAAGGCGTCTCAAATCTACTTCACTGCAGAAAAGGGTCCCTTCTTGGTGTCCCAGTCGCTGCAATTGATACTTCCTACATTGTCCAGCAGCAGAGTCCTCTAAGCCCTTGTCCACACGGTTGGAGATTCCGACGGAATGTGTCCGATCGGACTGTTTTGTCGGATATTCCGACTGTGTGTGGTCTAACATCGGACTGTTTCCGTCGGAGTATCCGACGGACCAAGTTTTCCAACTTGTTGGTAAAATTTTCAGACAAAATGCTCCGATCGGACATACTCCCATCATGTGTAGAGAATTCCGATCGGACAAAGTGGCACGCATGCTCAGATCAAATTCCTACACCAAAGCTATTGGCTACTAGCGTGAACGTAGTCCCATCGTAACGAAATAACGTCATCACGTCGGATTTTCCGACAACTTTGTCCGACCGTGTGTATGCAACAGTTTCGGACAAAATCCGACGGACTAGTCTACACTTTTAAAAGCAGTGTTCCAGCCCGTATTAAAAAAAATAAAATAAAATGAATTCATTGTCAGCAGCTACAAATACTGTAGCTCTGTAGCTGCTGACTTTTTAATATAAGGACACTTACCTGTCCAGGAATCCTGCGACATCGGCACCAGTAGCCAACCCGTCTATTGGCTCTGGGTGCAGGCGCCATCATCCTTACTAAAGGAAACAGGAAAAAAGAAAAACCACAAACACTCCTGCGCTAAAGTGAGCTGACCATATAGTCACAGGTGCCTGGTCAAATCGTGGATGTTCTCATGGGTGCCTTGCTGCCCTCTAGGACATCCTAACAATACTGTGAGAATAGAAGAAAAGGGGGCACACTGGCCTAGTGCATTATCCAACAGACAGTCCTTCAAAACGCGTCAACTTTGGCAATTCCAGATACCAATGCGAAACAGCCCCACATGTGGCCCGACAAGCGTGTTTTTATTTCTGCTTGTGAGTAGACATCTTTATAGTTTTATTCCATTTTTTTTTTTTTTTATAAATCTGTTGGCCAATGTACTAGGCCAGTGCACCCTCTTTTCTTCTATTTAAACAGGAAGTGAATCCTTGCGGCTTCACAGCCTGTTTCCTACTGGGCATGCGTGAGTCGCACTGCACTTTCTGAATGGTCCTGATCGCTTCTGGGACATGTGCGAGTCTCCCAGAAGGCAGCGGGGGTGGGAGGGTTGGTTTCCAGAGGGGGGCAGTGGGTTCCGGAGTGGCCATAAATGACGTAGGTCACCGCGGAGCTTGTGGGAGCGAGTACCGGGGGGGATGTTTGGAGGAAGCAGATAAGCGGAGCTTCTACTTTTGAGAGGAACTCCACTTTAAGTTCTAATTTTTATAAACAACAAGTACGGGGCTCACAGAAGTTTAATACTAATGTTGCCACTGCCACAAATAAAGTGAAAGATATAGAAGCACTTGTCTTATGTCGCACACACACGACTGGACTTTGACGGGCTAGGTTCGATTCCGCCGGACAATTTAGATGGTGTGTGGGCTTCATCAGACCTTTGCTGTCTAAAAATCAGGACGGACTTTAGATTTAAAACAGGTTTCAAATCTTTCTGAAGGACTCAAGTCCAGTCGAAAAATCTGTTTGTATGCTAGTCCGACGGATGAAAACCGATGCTAGGGCAGCTATTGGCTACTGGCTATGAACTTCCTTATTCTAATCCGGTCGTACGTCATCACGTTTGAATCCGTCGGACTTTGGTGTGCTTGTGTGTGGCCAAGTACGTTCATTACGTTCTGCCGAAAGTCCGTCTGGAAGACCGTCGGACCTAGTCCGTCGAAAAGTCCGGTTGTGTGTACGCAGCATAACACAAAGACCATCCTCACAAAACAAATAGTTTGCAGAGCATTTCTCACAATCCTATCATACGAAAAGCATCCAGTTGTCAGATGCACTGCTAAAAGCACTCAAAACACAAAAAAGGCAAAACAAGCTGGATATAACTCCACAGCATATGTGCATAAAGCAGTCAATGAAAACCCCCAAAAAAATTCCTGAACTCTTCCAATCTGCAGAGAACCAAGCTAAATTATTCAGCAATTCCTACAACTAGAAATCGTAATTCAAAAAATTGCATGATTCTTAGGGGTTAAGAGGCCTCAACTTGTAACAGAAAAAGGATCAGATTAAGCAATTATATTTTTCAAGCAAGAAAATGGTTGACAAGAGAGCAAAAAAAGGACACCTGACTACTTGCCAAAAAGGTCAGTATATACTTTTCTGTCCCAAGAACAAGCAATTGGGGGGGGGGTTGGGGGGAACAAAATCTCAATACAGTATGCTATCATTTGTATGTAATAGTACCTGTGTGGGTACAACCTCGGTATTATGGACATTTTGTACTGCTTTTTGTGGCACGGCTGGCAGAGTGGCCGATGCTGCTTGAACCACCCTCAGTGCCTGTTGGGGTATTTGCACCATCTGATTGTCCGTCTTGGGCTGTACCAGTTGAAGTACGGTCGGCTGCCCTGTGCCTGGGCTCTGGACAATCACCAAGTTGCTACCTGCTTGCAGGATGTTGTCTGCTGTTGTCTCTATCACAACAGTCTCTACCTGCTCCTGGGACGGGGAGCTAGGTGTTGGTGCTGTTTGAAATGGTTTCTTGCGTGCCTTTTTGCACTGTTTGCTTGGGAGAAGCTGAGAGCTTGCTTCATTGGAACAGTCTTGTAGACTATTAAGAGGCAATGCCAGGGTCAGGCTGTTGCCAGAAGTTCCAGTCACTTTCATTATGTTGTTGGGCTTTTGTGGAGGAGCAGGTTTTATGGGTACGTGCTTGGTGGAGTTGGAAACAGGAGCAAGCTGAAGAGTTGCCCCACCATCAGTGGAACTGACAATCTGGAACTGAGTTCCCATATTCTGTGGAATTCCCTGGTTGGTGGTTTGCACATTTTGGTAACGGCCAGTTTTGCTCACAGGGTTCTGGATGGTGAAGAAGAGCTGTCCATTAGTAGAGCTGAGCTGTGGAATCTGGATGACATTTCCTTTAGCAGACAGAATGCCTATGGCAGTTTTCCCTGGACTCACTGGCAATGGTGCAGGCTTTATAGGTATGAGTCTTTTTCGGGCTGGTCGTGATTGTACAGGAGGAGTCTCAGCCGATTCAACTGCAGGGGGTCCAATCTTACTGCACGTGGCTGCAAGGAGAGCCAAGGGAGAAGGCTGTGTATCCTGAAAGGAAGAAAAATAGTATAGTTTTAGTTACAAATTCCATTGAAAGAGTTTTCTGATCTCTGTTTAAAAGTGCAAGAAAGCACGGTTAGGCTTCATGTTCACTGCCTGCTACTAAAACTGATGTTTAGGAGCAGTTGGGCATTTTTCCAACTGCTCCTGAACTCTCCTCTATGTTATCTTATCAGTACATGTACACAGGGTCATTTACAGTTGTTTCTAGGCTGTTGAGTTTAGAGGCTTTTTTGGAATGCAAAAAAATAAAAATAAATAAAAAATGGGTTCAGAAGCTGCGTTTAGAGGCATTTCAAGGGCTAAACACTTCTAAACATGGCTAAATGTGGTAACTCACATTTAGTTGCATTTCGTTTACAGGAGTTATTCATTTTTGGCTATTTTGAAAAAAAGAAACCCCCCAAAAAAACCTTTAAAAATAAAAAACGCTTCTAAAAACACAAACACGGCAAAGCACCGGTAAACGCAGCATGTAAATTCTGCGAAATGTCCCGTGTACATGAAGCCTGAATATGCCCAAAAATATTGTGAGCTGACAACTTCATATGCTCTCTGCCTGTGCACAAGGAGAGGTTATGGAGATGAACAGGTCTGTGTTCTTTAATCCATCATAAAGCGAGTAGGCAGGGTTGGCATCACATGCTTAGGAGCTAAATATACATTATGTGGTCATGCCAAAGAAGAAAGTGGCACCAGAGATAGATATATATATATATATATATATATATATATTTTTTTTTTTCACACACTTAACTAGTGAGTGTTTTTTTTTTATATTCTTTTTAATAACTACACCTAGATAGAGGCACTCTCTGGCTTTTGTTTTTAATATTTTAATATGTGCATTAGGATTCTCTAGACCTAATCTGAGAGGAACTGGAGTTCCCTACCCCTATCCTGGCCCCCTTATATGTGCCCTGCTAAAGACAGCGGGGGTTCTAGTCAGTGCAATAGCTTATTCATTTTTTTTTTTTTTTTTTATCAGCACACTACAGCTTTTTTTTCTTCTTCTTAATTGCAGCCTGGTTAACGGTATAAAATATGGAGAAATATGCATGAATTGCATAGATGGAGATGAGGAGAGGTCTTTGTTCTTTGCAATATGGCAGAAATTAAATAGGCAGTGCTGACACCACTTGCTTGGGATATCAAAGCTAAAAATACAAGGGGGTTTATTTACTAGAACTGGAAAATGTGGTGCAGCTGTGCATGGTAACCAATCAGCTTCTAACTTCGGCTTATTTAATTAAAGAGGAGCTCGTGTCTCTTAAGGCCAGGTTCACACCTATGCATTTTTATAGTGAATTTTCAGTCTTGCAGAATCACTACAGTCCATTTATCCATCTGTGCATTTTATGGAAAGGGCTGGGGACTTTTCTTTTGGGTTTTTGTTTCAATAGATTTCAAATGGATCAAAAACGTGTTTTGCAAAATGCAACTGGAATATGCAAACTGCTACCTGCATAGGTGTGAATCAAGCTTAAGTGAAAATGAAAAGGTCAGCAGCAACAAAAACTGTAGCTGCCGACTTTGAATAAACAGCCACTCACCTGTCCTACGTTCCAGTGGTGTGGTGTGCCGCCCCCCCCCCCCCCCCATCATCGGCCAACTGATTTTGAATAACAGTTTAGGGAGAAACCATAGAAAAACATGCAAGTATTGCATATGTGCGTTAACCCTTTCACCGTAAATGTCACTGTCAACATCAGAACATCACCACTGCTGGAAAGCTCAACCACTGAGGTGACCAGTACCCCACAATATACCTGCTAATATTGTGATCACAACCACAACAGAGGTGCACAAAGAGGTTCTCCTAACCCCAGAACCAATGACTGTTGGTGTGAGCATTTTCAGTTTAAGTGTCATTTTAAAGGCCCTTACACAAGATCAGACTTTTTGACAACAAACATGCAAATTAGCTGTTTTGGAGCAACATCCGACCGTGTACACGCTCCATCGGACAAACTTTTTTGGTTTTCATCTGACTTTTGTTGGCTCTGCGAACAGACAAACTTTCTGGCAACAAAAGTCCGATGGAGCAAAGTCTGATCGTGTGTACAGAAAACCATAGGACTTTTGTACAAAGTACAAACAGGCATGCTCAGAACCAATGCAAAAGATCAGACAACAATACAGAAGTTGACCAAAGGTGGCGGTAAAGAGCAGAAAAACACGTGATTTGGTGAAAGTTGACTGAAAAAGTCCTGCTGTGTGTATGCAATACAAGTTCAGGGCCGACGCCCTTTGTACAAAAATCCAAGGGAAAGTTTGTACAAAGTCCTATTGTGTGTATGAGGCTTAAGACTCTCAGTGTTGGTTGAAGCAGACATCAATCTAATTTATTAAATACATTCCTCAAATTTTAAAATCAAGCAGGCAAATAGGTTTTTGAAACAGCAGAATAAATCCTGTTTACAATATATGCTGAGAAAACTATTGATTTCCACTGTATGACCAACACTTCTACAGAATCAACAAACCTGGGAAGTCGAGGCAGCTGGTTGTAGGTATTCACTGGGACTTACTGCAGCGGTTGCCGTCATGCTGACCTGAAAGCAAAATTTAAAAATTACTGTCTTTATGAGGGTATTATAATTGAGACTAAAATATATATATATATATATATATATATATATATATATATATATATATATATATATATATATATATATCTCAAAACACATAAAAAAGGATCAGTTTAAAAATAAACTTTTCCATTTTTCAAGCATGTAAACACAGCGATACCAAAATCTGCATCATTAACCCATTTGGCAGATCTTGCCTTAGTTTCTGTATATGTGAGGAGTGTCAGACAGAGCATGGAAGTGGGAGAAAACCTTACTGGTGACACAGGTTGCAGGAAAAAAAAAAAAAACATTTTTTAGTATAGCAAAGAAAGTTTACATGCTTTATCATCATTGTACTGCAGTTATCACATGGCATAATTCTCTTAACTTCCTGTCTAGGTAACAAAATTTGTCACAGGAAGGGAAATCAAACAAAATCTGACAAAAAAAGAAAAAATGAATAATAATTCAAACAGAACATAGAAATACAATCCTGGCAGTTCTAACCCTCCCCCACTTTATCCAAATCAAGTTTTTATGCAATGCAAATCTATTGGACTGAGCTTCCCCATTGCTCACAGGGTATATCCATCCTGCAACTTGTTCAGTGAGAAATGTCTTAGTACTGTTATTGACACACATCAGGCTTTCTGCATTTGAGAGGAACCAAGGTGTCTGCAGTAGATGGGTTTTTAAAAAAAATAAGTATTTTTTTTTGTACTCCCCATAAAATTCCTTCCCATGTGTTCACTGAAGGACACAGCCTGGTACCTAATCTTGACTGTAGGGTTAGATTGCTACTTCCAGGAGTAGAACACCAAGTACAAAAACAAAAGAACCCCCTAGAGACGGCCAAACCCCATACAGTGCCTTGCGAAAGTATTCGGCCCCCTTGAACTTTTCAACCTTTTGCCACATTTCAGGCTTCAAACATAAAGATATAACATTTTTATTTTTTGTGAAGAATCACCAACAAGTGGGACACAATTGTGAAGTGGAACGAAATCTATTGGATTTTTGAAACTTTTTTAACTAAGAAAAAAATGAAAAGTGGGGCGTGCAAAATTATTCGGCCCCTTTGCGTTAATACTTTGTAGAGCCACCTTTTGCTGTGATTACAGCTGCAAGTCGCTTGGGGTATGTCTCTATCAGTTTTGCACATCGAAAGACTGAAATTCTTGCCCATTCTTCCTTGCAAAACAGCTTGAGCTCAGTGAGGTTGGATGGAGAGCGTTTGTGAACAGCAGTTTTCAGCTCTTTCCACAGATTCTCGATTGGATTCAGGTCTGGACTTTGACTTGGCCATTCTAACACCTGGATACGTTTATTTGTGAACCATTCCTTTGTAGATTTTGCTGTATGTTTGGGATCATTGTCTTGTTGGAAGATAAATCTCCATCCCAGTTTCAGGTCTTTTGCAGACTCCAACAGGTTTTCATCCAGAATGGTCCTGTATTTGGCTGCATCCATCTTCCCCTCAATTTTAACCATCTTCCCTGTCCCTGCTGAAGAAAAGCAGGCCCAAACCATGATGCTGCCACCACCATGTTTGACAGTGGGGATGGTGTGTTGAGAGTGATGAGCTGTGTTGCTTTTACGCCAAACATATCGTTTTGCATTGTGGGCAAAAAGTTCGATTTTGGTTTCATCTGACCAGAGCTCCTTCTTCCACATGTTTAGGGTGTCTCCCAGGTGGCTTGTGGCAAACTTTAGATGAGACTTTTTATGGATATCTTTGAGAAATGGCTTTCTTCTTGCCACTCTTCCATAAAGGCCAGATTTGTGCAGTGTACGACTGATTGTTGTCCTATGGACAGACTCTCCCACCTCAGCTGCAGTTCATCCAGAGTGATCATGGGCCTCTTGGCTGCATCTCTGATCAGTCTTCTCCTTGTCTGAGCTGAAAGTTTAGAGGGACGGCCAGGCCTTGGTAGATTTGCAGTGGTCTGATACTCCTTCCATTTCAAAATGATCGCTTGCACAGTGCTCCTTGGGATGTTTAAAGCTTGGGAAATCTTTTTGTATCCAAATCCGGCTTTAAACGTCTCCACGACAGTATTACAGACCTGCCTGGTGTGTTCCTTGGTCTTCATGATGCTCTCTGCGCTTTCAACAGAACCCTGAGACTATCACAGAGCAGGTGCATTTATACAGAGACTCGATTACACACAGGTGGATTCTATTTATCACCATCAGTCATTTAGGACAACATTGGATCATTCAGAGATCCTCGCTGAACTTCTGGAGTGAGTTTGCTGCACTGAAAGTAAAGGGGCCGAATAATTTTGCACGCACCACTTTTCAGTTTTTTATTTGCTAAAAAAGTTTAAATTATCCAATAGATTTCGTTCCACTTCACAATTGTGTCCCACTTGTTGGTGATTCTTCACTAAAAATTAAAATTTTATATCTTTATGTTTGAAGCCTGAAATGTGGCAAAAGGTTGAAAAGTTCAAGGGGGCCAAATACTTTCGCAAGGCACTGTATCTGCTATAGGCTGCACAGTATAGACTACTGCATAAAGCACTATAGACCAAAAAAACGCAATCCTAGGGGGTAGGTGCTGTGTCCATCAATGAGCACATATGGCGAAGGAGTACTTAAAAATCAATTTTCACTTCCACACTTTGTGTACACCCAGCAGCAATCACCGCTCTCTGACGACCTGTCAGTAATGCGTACGTGCTCAGCGGCCACAGCTAGCCACTCACACATGGCAAAAATAGCAGCAGGAATCAGTTTCCTGCTACTGTCATTCACACCGGCTCAATTCGCCCATACCAATATAGCCTCAAGCAAGACTTAATTTATTAGTAGGTTCAGGAGAGGCTAATCTCTTTATTGTGGTCTATAAAATATAGGGAGCGGCAGCAAGAACCTCAAAGTGCTAGCAACACTAATCTCATAAGGAGTCCACGTTTGGGCAGATTACACAACTGCACTAAAACAGCATGCATATTGCCAGTTAGAGGATCAGTCTACTTAAAAGTGATAGGTTTGTCTATAGATGTAGTGCTGTTGCAAACAAACATTTAGGCTGGATTCACATTATTGAGAATTGGAAGACGGTTTCTCTGCATGTCAGCAGCTTGTGACCAGCTCTCTATGGAGCCAGTTCACACATCTCCGGAGTGGCTCCGGTGCGATTTGCACAGGCGTCCAGTGCGTCTTCTGGTCCGTTTCAGGTCGGAAATCAGGCAAACATTCGGGCTGAAATCAGACCTGTCTACGCAATGCAAATGCAGCCATACAAACTGTGTGGCTGAATTTGCATCACATTCAGACCAAACTCGTGCGGGGCCATTTTTTTCTGTCCACACCGCAATTGGATCGCAGCATGGGTGTTCACACCCATGCAATCCAATTCTGTAAATTGTGCTGTGTTTTGCAAACTGATTGTGAGGTGTTGATAACATACACTCCGCAATCAGTTTGCATGAACAGGTTGCGATTTAGATGTGGTGCGGATTTGCAGAAAATTTGGGACCACATCTAATGTGAACTGGCTCTTTTACTAAATAAAACAAAGATGACATACAGCTTTGTAATACTCGAAATGACATGTATTTAGAAAATAAAAATATATATGTTAAGATTTTCTCTGAATATTTACCTTTGCTGTATTCTCAAGAGAGGGGTGAGTAAATACAGTCTTTCTGCAAGCTCATCTCATTATCTTCTTCACAAGGTCATCTTACATACTGAATCTATGCAAGTCCAATTAAGGGGAAGAAAAAAAAAAGTTAGATTCCAGAGATTTTTTTTTTTTAATTGTTGTACAAACACATCAGCTGACCAAAGCAACCAATGAAATCCAACTTGCTACTTTGTGCTGAAATGAAAAGGATGACTTTTTTTCCCCACAAGTAAACATTTAAAGCGCAACTCCACCTGTGTTGAGAAAAAAAAAAAAATAGCCATCGGGGTGATTAATGTACATACGGCTTGTGTTTACATCCTGTGATTGGCCCTTTACCTCGATCTGTAAACAGGCGAAGTCCATAGGACTCAGTGATCACAGAGTGTGGTGTGCACCGTGCAGGCTGCGTGATCACAGGAACGTCCATGAATGCCCTTCCCGCAAACTAAGGCTGCGCTGTAGCAGTTTTTCAGCTCTAGTGCAGGCAGAAAGCAGTTAAACCAATGATGGGGCGTTATTGTCTTCCACTGGTGCCAGGGCATTTTTACTCCCAATAGCTGTAATATGGCCCCCCCTAAAGCCTGCAGGACAGTAAACTGGCCTTTTGTTTATAAAGTTTGGAGACCCCTGGTCTAGGAGTTATGGTTAGAGGTCAACCGATATGGGTTTTTCTCTGGCCGATGCCGATATTTAGAAATCGTTTCGGCCGATGGGCGATATATGATGCTGATTTTTTTGGGACGATTTTTTCCCCCCCCCCTTTTTTTCCCCCCTTTCATCTCATAAAATCGAACAGACACCTTTCCCACTGGGGCGTTTTTCAGACGCTTTTGGGCTAAAAATAGCACCTGTAAATTGCCTTCAAAATGGCTCCCCTGCAGTCTGTGTGAAAGCCCGAGTGCTTTCACAATGAGGAGATGCGCTGGCAGGACGTTAAAAAAATTAAATCCTGCAAGCATCTTTGGAGCGTGTAAACCGCTCCTCCACCACTCCTGCCCATTGAAATGAATGGGCACCACTGCTGAAGCACATGCAATGCGATTTGGCAGCAGCGCTTCACAAGCGCATTTAACCCCTTCCTCGGCCACTAGCTAGGTTATAAGTGCCCCGCTAGCAGCCGAATAGCACCGCTAAAATAACGGTAAAGCGCCGCTAAAACTAGCAGCGTTTTACCGCCAACGCCTGCCTGCTCCAGTGTGAAAGCAGCCTTCAGTAATAAGTGATACAGACATTTTTTTTACATTTAAACATTTATTAAACAAAACAAACCTCCAATCACTTCACTTGTATGTATAATTTAGATAAACAAAAAAAAAAAGAAAGAACTATTAAATACACAAAAACAGGTACTCAAAAAAGGGCTAACTTTACTGTTTTAGTTTTTTTTTTTTTTTAAATCGGTGTATTTTTTCCAAAAAAATTGCGTTTGAAAGACCTCTGCGCAAATACCGCGTCACATAAAATATTGCAACAACCGCTATTTTATTCCCTAGGGTCCCTGCTAAAAAATATATATATAATTTTTGGGGCTTCTAAGTGATTTTCTAGCAAAAAGTGTCAGAAAAGATTTAGTCTTTAAAGCGGTTCTCCACCCTAAAGTGGAAGTTCCGCTCATGTGATCCCTCCCCCCCTCTGGTGCCACAATTGGCACCTTTCAGGGGGGAGGGGGGGTGCAGTTACCTGGATAATCCAGGTATCTGCACCCACTTCCGGGACAGACCGCCGCAGATGCCCCCCCCCCCCCCATTGTGTTCTGGGAAACACACAGTTCACAGGACACAGCGGGGACCAGCAGAGACGCGCAGCGCGACTCGCGCATTCGCAGTAGGGAACCGGGCAGTGAAGCCGTAATGCTTCACTTCCAGATTCCCTGACAGAGGATGGCGGTGGGGGCAGCAGAGAGACAAGCAATCGCTCGTCATCTGCCACCGACATCGCTGGACCCTGGGACAGGTAAGTGTGAATTTATTAAAAGTCAGCAGCTGCAATATTTGTAGCTGCTGGCGTTTAATATTTTTTTTAAAGGTGTAGAACCGCTTTAAATGGTTAAACTAAGAACTCAAGGGGGTTCAATCCATTGAAGAAGAAACATTGTATCTCTTTGCTCTTTTCTTGGCAGACTGCCCAGAGAGGAGGAAAGTCGCTTCACTGTCTTCAGACCTGGTTCACACTGAGGCGGCACAACTTGCAGCGCGACTGCCTCAGGCGACCGGGATCCGACTTTAGCAGCGGCTTGCAAAATGACTTCTGTATAGAAGTCAATACAAGTTGCCCCAAAAGTCGTACAGGAACCTTTTTCTAAGTCGGAGCGACTTGAGTCGCTCCGATTAGAAATGTTCCATTGCACAGAACGGGACGCGACTTGTCAGGCGGCTAAGTCGCCTGATGAGTCGCCCCTGTGTGAACCGGCTCCCAGGCAACTTACACCGACTTTGACTTCTAAGTCTTTTGTAAGTCGCGCTGAACATATAATCGGCCTTTTTATCAGCACAATCGGCCAATGCCGATTAATTAAAAAATGCCAAATATCGGCCGATCTATCGGTCGACCTCTAGTTATGGTTAAAGTGGATATAAATCCGAATTTTTTTTTTTATGTCATAATGTATTGTACAGTATAAGATTTCCTATCATTTGAGCCCAGTCTTGCCACAAAGAGTTAATGCAGCTCTGAGCAATCCTCTTTTATTGTTCAGTGAGATAAATCTTGACAAACAGAGAAAAACTTTGTCAAATCCTCCCCCTTGCTGTTAGCGACAGGCGATTTACATATCTTGTGCACTAGCCTAAGGCCCCTTTCACACTGAGGCGGTTTTCAGGTGCTACAGTGCTAAAAATAGCGCCTGAAAAAAAAACAAAAAAAACCGCCTGCTTTCACGCTGGAACGGTACGCTACCAGGACGGTAAAAAAAAAGTCCTGCTAGCAGCATCTTTGGAGTGGTGTATTCACCGTGCCTACCCATTGAAATCAATGGGGCAGCGTGGCTATACCGCCGGCAAAGCGCCGTTTTGCAGGCGGTTTTAACCCTTTTTCGGCCACTAGCGGGGGTTAAACCCACCCCGCTAGTGGCCGAATACCACCGCTAAAACAACGGTAAAGCGGTATTAAAAATAGCACTGCTTTACCGCCGACGCCGCTCCCACCCCAGTGTTAAAGGGGCCTAAGAGACATGCATTATTTTTTAATTCCCACTCCTTTCTTCAGCAGCTCTGCGAGGATTGGCTGATCCACACCTCAGCATGATGTGGGGACTTTTTTGGGTTTTGACTGGATGTTAGAGATCATAGCAGAAGTTCAGTGTAAGAAATACCCAGGAGAAAATGCATGTTGATAAGGGGAGTGTAGAGGTGGGCGGGGAGTGTACTGACATCAAAACTCCACCCACTGAGCCCTGGAAAACAGATCCACCCACAAAATCTGCAGTTTTTTTGGGTCTCATAGCAGATGGAGGGGAGACATTTGACAGATAAGTATACATGCAGGAGGCATGTATATCCTTCTAGATAACCAATATTGCAGTAGTTTAGAAAGGATGAGAGTGGGTTTACATCCACTTTAAAGTTAGCTGCTTTGCCAACTGGTCTTGTTTTCCTGCTATAAAACTTCCTGAAAACCACTAACTACAAATTCGAAATTTAATGTAATCCACCCTACATTAGAAGCATCTCCAGGCACAAGCAATCTGCAAAGTTATATACTCAACTATACATAAACACGCTGCCAAAGCACAGGACCAACCCATAGACTCCTCCATCCCACTCCTCTCTAACCCATTTCTCTCTGTGATTATTTTTCTTATCCGGTGAAGCAAATTATATTCACCCGAGTACCCCTAACTGATGCCATTTCTGCCTGCGGGGACTAGCGCCACAGATAGACCCGAAAAATGCCCCCCCCCCTCCCAAGGCTGATTTTGATCAGGTATATGGAGGAGATGGATGGATGGGTGGCACGATCATCCTCTCACAGAATTACTTTCTGAATGGATGAGGTGAAGAGTAAGCTACCTGCTATCATCACTGTATAAGACACGGAACTGCAAGTCTCGATGCTAGGGGTTTGAAGCTTACACAAGTGATGGGATGAATTAAACTAAGCTTTACATAACTCGGCAGCATCCCCAAAGTGGGACACATTAATACAGGGGATTTATTTTTACAGATCAAAAACAGCTTCTTTTCCCGAAGTTGAACTTTAAACTTTCATTTTTCAAAGTCTGTATGAGTGCAGTGCAGCTCTTATCTTCTTCAAGAAACGTCCTGCTTATCAACCCGCATCCTGTGAGAGGGCGATTGTGCCTTACTGATGATATGCTCCTGGGTAGTCTATGGACTCTGGGTTAGAGTGCATGCACAGCTCTGTTTACATTCCAGAACACTTTAAAATGGATAAGCCCACGTTCATATCGGGACATTATGACATGTCAAATCACCAGCAACGCCACCATCCAAATCGGTGTGACGCTGACTTTGCGGTGGCGCACTGTTTCCCAAAAGCAGTTCCTGCACCGAGTTCTTTGAATGGGAGAACTACAACTACCATTATCCATTGCCGCTGACGACTTGTAGTTCTCAAATGAACTCAATGAGCACTCTAGGTAGTTCATTGATGCTTCCTGTCATTCAGTAACGGACTGCCCATATGAGGTATGATCACACAGCTTACATTGACAGTCAGCAGGAGCCTTAGCCCACGTACACACGGTCGGAGATTTTGCCAACCAAATCCGTCAGATTTTGCCAGTCGGATTTAGTCCGACGGATTGTGTCCGAAACTGTTGCATACACACGGTCGGGCCAAGTTGGCGAAAAATCCGATCTTTCAGAACGTGATGACGTAATTTCGTTACGATGGGACTACATTCAGGCTAGTAGCCAATAGCTTTGATGTAGGAATTTGATCTGAGCATGCGTGGCACTTGGCCCGATGAAAATGCTCTACACATGATCGGATTAGGTCCATCTGGCCCAGTTGGTCGGGAAATATTTCCAACATGTTGGAAAATTGGGTCGGACGGAGATTCGGACGGAATCAGTCCGATGCATACCACACACAGTCGGATTATCTGCCGACACGGTCCGATAAGACGCATTCCGATAGATTATCCGATCATGTGTGCAAGGGCTTAGACCCCTTTCACACTACAGTCTGTGTAATCCACCTAGAAATGGTGGCCGACGAGACCGCCATACCTTTATTTGGACCAGCCACCGTAACAAACCGGCGAGTCTGACTTCCGAAAGGGAGCCATGGCAGACAAATACACCTTCAGAGCCCGAACCACGTCCAGAGCGTGAAGGGCCATTTCCTTAGGATGTGTTGGCTTAGGACACAGATGGTAACACAATGTCCTCATTGATGTGAAATGCCAAAACCACCTTCGGCAGGAAGGACGGTTGGGGACGCAACACCACCTTATCCTTGTGGATAACCAGGTAGGGCAACTTGCAGGACAAGGCTGCCAGTTCTGAAACCCTCCTGGCCAATGTAATGGCCACTAGTAAGACCACTTTCTGGGAAAGAGTCAAAGGGATCTCTCTGATATTTTCAAACGGCGGTTTTTGAAGCGCTGATAACACCAGGTTCAGATCCCACAGAGGTAACGGTGGATGCACCGCTTAGACAAAAAGTACTCACCAGTGAGTGAGATGCCATGGGTCATTGGAAAAAAAAAAAAAAAATAAAAAAAAAAAAAAAAAAAAGACAGCCAAGGCTGATATTTGTCCCTTAACCACTTAAGGACCAGGCCTCTTTTTCAGACTTGGTGTTTTCATGTTTAAAACTGTTTTTTTTGCTAGAAAATTACTTAGAACTCCCAAACATTTTATATTGTTTTTTTTCCTAACACCCTAGAGAATAAAATGGCGGTCATTGAAATACTTTTTTTTACACCGTATTTGCGCAGTGGTCTTACAAGCGCACTTTTTTTTTTAAAAATGCACTTTTTTGAATAAAAAAATAAGACAACAGTAAAATTAGCCCAATTTTTTTTATATTGTGAAAGATAATGGTATGCCAAGTAAATTGATACCAAACATGTCACGCTTCAAAATTGCGCCCGCTCGTGGAATGGCGTCAAACTTTTAGCCTCAAAAATCTCCATAAGCGACATTTAAAAAATTCCACAGGTTGCATTTTTTGCGTTACAGAGGAGGTCTAGGGCTAGAATTATTGCTCTCGCTCTACCGATCGCGGCGATACCTCACATGTGTGGTTTGACCACCGTTTTCATATGCGGGCGCTACTCACGTATGCGCCCGCTTCTGTGCGCAAGCTCGTCGTGACGGGGTGTTTTTAAAAAAATAAAAAAAAATTTCTTATTTATTTTAATTGATTTTATTTATTTTTACACTGTTTTAAAAAAAAAAAATGGATCACTTTTATTTCTATTACAAGGAATGTAAACATCCCTTGTAATAGAAAAAAGCATGACAGGTCCTCTTAAATATGAGATCTGGGGTCAAAAAGTCCTCAGATCTCATATTTGGGCTAAAATGCAAAAAAAAAGAAAAAAAGAAAATCTGACATTTAAAAAAAAAAAAAATATACCTTTAAGAGGTATGGGCGGAAGTGACGTTTTGACGTCGCTTCCGCCCTCCTATGGTATAGAGACGAGTGGGGGCCATCTTAGCCTCACTTGTCTCTATGCCCAGCTAGGAAGAGGACCCGATCGCCTCCGCCGCTACCGACGGCTCCGGTAAGCGACGGAAGGTGCGGGAGGGCGGCGGGAGGGGGGGGTGGCACCTCTCCCGCCGCCGATAGCGGTGATCTCGCGGCGAATCCGCCGTGGAGACCACCGTTATCGTACAGCCGACCGCCGCCTGAAGAGATGGATATCTCGGTTGTGGCAGCAGCTGCTGCCGTTACCGAGATATCACTCTTCAAAAAAAGGACGTACATCCCCGTGAGGCGGTCCACAAGTGGTTAAATGGTGCTTAACGCCAACTTCTGGTCTACTCCTTGCTAAAGAAACAGCAAAGGAACATGGATACCATCCTTTCTGCTCACACATGGAGACATAGGCCTTCCAGGTAAGATGATAGATCTTCCTGGAAGAAGATTTCTATGCCCTCAACATAGTGGGAATCACTGAGTCCGACAGACCCCTGTTCCTCAACACCTGGCTCCCAATAGCCATGCCGTTAAAGCCAGCGATGGTAAAGCAGGATGGAGAATTGGACCCTGAGACAGCAGGTCCTCTCGTAACGGCAGTTGCCAGGGAGAGTCTGCCACCAGACGCACTAGGTCTGCGTATCAGGGACGCTGGGACCAATCTGGGGCGAACAGAATTACTGGGATCCCCGCGACTTCCACTCTGCGAAGCAGACATGGTAACAGTTTCAGTGGAGGAAAGGCATAAATCAGCTGATACTGACCCCAAGGAGCTACCAGTGCATCTGACGCATTTGCCCACGGATCTCTTGTCCTGGACATGAATCTTGTCACCTTCCGATTGAGAAGGGAGGCCAGAAGATCCTAGTCTGATGTGCCCCACGCAGACACAGCAGCCTGAATATCTCCAGATGCAACGCCCATTCTCCTTGGTTCAGCATCTGGCAACTCAGATAGTCCACCTGCCAGTTCTCCACTCCCGGGATGTAAATGGCCGACAGGGCCAGTATATGTCGCTCTACCCACCGAAGTATGTGAGCGACCTCCCATGCGGCGGCTGAGCTTCTTGTTCCTCCTTGGCGATTGACGTATGCCACTGCAGTGGCGTTGTCTGACTGGATTCTGATTGGATGCCCTTGTAGTCTCATCGACCATGTGGAGAGGCATAGCCTGATCGCTCTGAGCTCGAGCAGATTGATCGGCAACTTGGATTCTTCCGTCGACCAGAGGCCCTGAGCCGACTGAACCCCCATCATTCTACCCCAGCTGGATAGGCTGGCATCCGTAGTGATCACTGTCCATCTCAGAGGTAGGAACGACTTCCTAGACTGAAGCACCAGGGACCTCAGCCACCAGATCAGGGAATCTCTGACTAACTGGCTCCCCTGGATCTCCCGATCCAGGGACAACTGAGATTTGTCCAACTTTGTTAAAATCGCCTTCTGCAGAACTCTGGTGTGGACCTGGGCATACGGTATTGCCTTGAAGGAGGCCACCATGAGTCCCAGGACTCACATGCAGAAGCGAAGCAATGACCACTTGTGGTTCATCAGCAGTTTTACCGTGGTTCTAAGAGTCTGCAGCTTGTCTGAAGGGAGAAAAACTCTCGCTTCCCTGGAGTCCAGCAGCAAGCCAAGGTACTCCAAACGTTAAGTCGGCAGAAGATGCTCTCAGGAGATCGTCTAGGTATCCCACGATCGTAATCCCACGTTGCCGCAGCAATGCCAAAACGGGAGCCAATACCTTGGTAAAGACTCGGGGGGCTGATGCCAGACCAAAAGGGAGAGCCACAAACTGATAGTGGGCTTCCCCGGCTGCAAATCTCAGAAACTTTTGATGCCAGAGGCATATGGGTATGTGCAGGTATGCATCCTGGATGTCCAAGGAGGCCAGGGAGTCCCCTTGATGGAGTGCAGCGACTACTGAGCGAACTGATTCCATTCTGAACCTCTGCACTTTCACAAAGTGATTGAGGGCTTTTAGGTCCAAGATTGGACATACCCCTTCCTTCTTGGGAACTACAAACAGATTTGAGTAGAATCCATGGAAACGTTCTGATTCCGGAACCGGTACAACCACCCCGCGATTCAACAGATCCCCTACTGCCCCCAAGAGGGCCTCCCGGCGAGCTGGGGATACAGGTATGCTGGAGGGGAAGAATCTGTTTGGTGGCCAAGAGAGAAACTCAATCTTGTAGCCTGAGGAAACCAGATCACAGACCCATTGGTCGGATAGTCAAGAGGACCACCGGGCTGCAAACTCCCGAAGGCGACCCCCCACCTGAGACATGGGTGGGGACAAACCTTCATGCGGTAGCACTTTTGTTCGCAGGCTTGTTAGGCCTGTGGTTCCAGGGACGTTTTTGTCCTTCCATGGTCGTCCTGTTGGGTTGGGGGTGTTTTGCCGAAGCTCCGGGTGGACGACAAAGCAGTTTGTGAGCAGAAAAAGGAGGGCCCTTGCCTACAGCGTGGCTCCTTAGCCTTCCTGGCCTGTGGGAGTAGCGTACTCTTACCACCTGTGGCATTTTTAATAATGTCATCCAAAGAGGCTTCAAAGAGCCGGTCGCCAAGGAAGGGAAGATCCGTCAGGGCTTTTTTTTTTTAGATGCCTGGTCAGCAGACCAGCGTTTCAACCAAATCAGGAGCCTCAGCACCACTTCTGACACTGAAGCCCTAGATAGCAGAGGAAGGGTATCCAGGGCCTCGTCACAAACGTACTTAAGGCCTTGCACTAGTTGGTCTGCTAGTTCCACGCAGACAGGAGAAGCCTGTTGCTCTCCCAATTCACGGTGCAACAATTTTGCCCACTCAGTGTCTGCGACACAAGTGCAGATGCAAGTATTGGTCGCACAGCTGACCCCAGAACCGTAAACAAGGAACGAACCACTGCTTCGGCCTTCCTGTCCGTGGGATCCTTAAATGCAGGAGTCCCCTCTACCGGGATCGTGGTTACTTTGTTTAACCTGGATACTGGGGGCTCTCCTCAAAGGGGTATCGCACCGCCATGGATTTGGGGACCGAAAAGGTCCATTGCGGTTGACCCCATTCCTTGGGAAAGAACTTGTCAAAATAAGTCAGATACGGGAACACCTTAGGTGAATGGGCTGGCTTACGGGACCCAAAAGGGACCGCTACCTCAGCGGAGGAATTTGCTGACTCCTGAATCTTCAGGGTATCACACACAGCTGTGATAAGTGCTCCAACAAGCGTTTTGTCGCGCACGGACCCGGATGGGGAATCACCATCCTTTTTCCGAACAGTCCTGGTCAGCGTCATCTGACACGACAGAGCAGGTTTAGCACCACTGCGCCCACGCACCGCCTCCATCTTGGCAACAAACAAATTGAGGAACACCGACAAGGTGTCCAAGGGCACGGCGCAGTCCGCAGGCGACCCGGTTGCAATTGCCTGGATTTTGGGGAAAGAAACACCAGTCCCACCCTCCTTACTGCTGCAGGCTGAGGGGGCTCTTTCCCGCAGGACTCACCACCCTGAGGGGTTCTGCGCTATCCAGCAGGTAGTGCCTGTAGTCTCTGTTGGATCCCAAATGCAGAGGAAACAGCTCTGTGTCGGTGGAAGCAGCTGCTAATGGCGTTGAAACCGCTCTGAAGTGTGCTCAGGCTCAAAGAAAATGGCCGCCCAGCATCCAGCATGAGGACATAAAACACAGGGAAAATGGCCTGCCAGAGCACATGCTGCCAATAGAGAACACTGAAAAATGTGTTCAGGCTTCTAGAAAATGGCTGCCGACGTCCAGTATAGGAACAATCACAGGGAAAATGGCCGCTGAAGCCCAGGAGAGTATGCCTTCCCATACCCACAACTAAGATGGCCGCAGAATGCAAGAACCATGAGGTACAGGGAGAAAAAAAAAAAAAAAAAAAGACAAAGGCAGTGAACACAGCGCTGCACAGGACACAAGCACAGCCTCACAGGCACCTCCAAGGACATGAAAAAAACAGGACCCAGGACACCCCCCCCCCCCCCAAGGGGTGCAACAGATCAAAAAAACTCACGGATTGGGTCGTTCCTTGGATCAGAGTCACGGATCGAATCATTTTTCAGATCAGCAAATAATAATTTAATTTGCAAAAACCTGTGAAAATTCCACCACCATATAGTCCCCACTGTAATATTGGCTGAGTATGGCTGGGTATGGCTGAGCATAGCTGAGTATGGCTGGGCACGGCAGGGTATCACAGAGTATTGGCAGGCAGGGTATCGCAGAGTATTGGCAAGGTATTGCTAGAGTATTGGGGTATTGCTAGAGTATTGGCAGGGTATTGCTGGGTAGTACTGCAGGGTATGGAGGGATGGCTGCTTCCATCTCAGGATCTCCCCCCTCCACTGTACAGGTTAGTACAGAGAGGGGAGAGAGGAACCAGCGTCATGACATGACGCCGGTTTGTTTACAAGTGATCGCTGGCCTGGGTGTAGAAAGATGGCCGCCGCTTCGGAGCTAGGCCGAAGCCGCGACCTTTCCTAAGGCAGAGACCGCGGATCACGGCATGTGCCGATCTGAGCGGGTTGACCCGTTCAGATCACGGATGATCCGTTGCACCCCTACCCCCCCAGGTTAAAACCCCCCGGAGAGCCCCTGCACAGACACACACACACACCGCTCTGGGGGGGGATGCTGCAGGGAGGGGAGAAAGGGAAAGTGAGAGAAGAGAGGGAGGTGAGGGACCCCCGAATCAACCTCCCAGGGAATGCCCAGCTGCTCAGCCCCACCAAGGCAGGGAGAGCTGTATTTATCAGTCCTAAAGAGCTCAGAGACATTCCATTACAGAACTCTCATACAGTACAGGGTGGCTGCTGGCCCGGCACACTGCGACGCAGACATTGGTAGCTTGGTCATATGTGTGCCCCGGAGCATAAAAGCTCACCGACCACCTCTGGAGCTGAGGTTTCGTCGTGGCTGGCCTAGCGCGGAGCTGCGACCTGCACACGATGGCCAGGCTGGGGAGACTACAAGGATAAGGGTATCCAGCCTGTCACCCAGCCGGCTGTTGATAGCAGATCACAGGATCATTCATCTTGCATAAAAAGCCAAGCTTCTGCAGAAAAAAATAAATAAATAAAACACGGACCGATGGGCCCGTCAGGGTTCCTAGGCCCTTCTCCTTCACTAAGCAAAATACAACTGATGACTACATGGCAGGCTGGAGGGTTGTTACCTGAGGGACCACCCCCTGGGCGGAACTGGAAAGTTCTGTGTGTTACATAACAAGTAATGCTTAGTATTCTCCTAAAAAGGTGGGCATAACAACCCAATGGCTAAGAGAGGAGCTGTGTCGGTTGGTGAATAAGAGAAATACATTTTTGTCCTTTCTCTTCCACAAATAAAGCTTTCTTTTGGTGGTACTTGATCAGCTCTGTGTTTTTTTTGCGCTAATAAAGAAAGACCGACAATTAAAAAAAATAAACAATATATTTTTTACTTTCTGCTATAAAACACATCCAAAAATCTAATTTCTTTATCAATTTAGGCCAATATGTATTCTGCTACAAATTTTTGGTAAAGAAAAATATTATAGAGGATTTATATAGCGTCAACAGTAGAGGTCGACCGATATGGGTTTTTCTCTGGCCGATACCGATATTTAGAAATCGTGGCGGCCGATGGCCGATATATGATGCCGATTTTTTTGGGCCGATATGTTAGGCCAATTTTTTATTTATTTATTTCTTTCCTTCCCCCCCCCCTTCATCTCATAAAATCTAAGTTGGACACCTTTCACACTGGGGCGTTTTTCAGGCGATTTTGGGCTAAAATCGGGCGCCTGTAAATTGCCTTCAAAGCGGCTCCCCTGCAGTCTGTGTGGAAGCCAGAGTGCTTTCACAATGAGGAGATGCACTGGCAGGACGTTAAAAAAAAAAAAAAAATCCTGCAAGCAGCATCTTTGAAGCGTGTAAACCGCTCCTCCACCACTCCTGCCCATTGAAATGAATGGTTACCACTGCTGAAGCACATGCAATGTGATTTTGCAGCAGTGCTTCACTGCCCCACTAGCAGCCGAATAGCGGGGCTAAAATGACGGTAAATTGCTGCTAAAACTTGCAGCGTTTTACCGTCAATGCCTGCCCGATCCAGTGTGAAAGCAGCCTTAATAAGTGATGCAGAAAATTTCTTACACATTTATTAAACAAAACAAACCTCCAATCAGTTCACTTGTATGTATAATTTAGATTAAAAAAAAAAAAAAACTATTTATTAAATACACAAAAACAGGTACTCAAAACTTTTGGACGAAAAAAAAGGGCTAACTTGCGTTTGAAAGACCTCTGCGCAAATACCGCGTCACATAAAATATTGCAACAACCGCTATTTTATTTCCTAGGGTCTCTGCTAAAAAAATATATATAATTTTTGGGGCTTCTGAGTGATTTTCTAGCAGAAAATACTGGATTTTTACTTGTAAGCAACAAGTGTCAGAAGAGATTTAGTCTTTAAATGGTTAAACTGAGAACTGAAGGGAGTTCAGCCCATTGAAGAAGAAACATTGTATCACTTTGATCTTTTCTTGGCTGCCCAGAGAGGAGGAAAGTCCTTCACTGATGTCTTCAGGCAACTTATATTGACTTCTATTACAGAAGTCTTTTGCAAGTCATGCTGAACATGTAATCGGCTGATGCCAATTAAAAAATGCCAAATATCGGCCGGCCGATAGATCGGTCGACCTCTAGTCAACAGTTTACAATTGACAGTACAATTTACTATACATAAGGAATAGGAGGGCCCTGCTCATGGAGCTTACAAACTAGCGGGGGATTGATCCGCTGATCCCCGCTGAGCAGGCAGATGACAGGTCTATCTCCGCTCACTGTGCTGAGATGGACTGGTCAGAGCCCCTCTCTCCTTTATGAGGAGATCAGATGAAAACGCATATCCATTTTCATCCTATCTGATCCTCCAGACGGAGGGAAAATAGGACCACTATCCGTCTGGATTCGGCAGACAGGAGCAGGTGGGATAGCGGTAGGTGTCAGCGGACATGTCACCGCTGACATCCGCTGCCCCATAGGGATGAATGGAGCATCCGATTAGGTCCGCCTGAAAAACTGACAGGTGGACATGATTGGAAAGCCTGTGTGAAAGGGGGTCTTAGTTTGTTTTCAAGGATCACCTAAAGGCGAATAGGGTAAGAGCTGACCGGGCATACCAGGGCAGGGAGTTCCAGAGGATGGGAGAAGCTCTGGAGAAGTCCTGGGAGGTGAGCATGGGAGGAAATATCAAGGGAGCTAGAGACCAGGAGGTCATGGGAGGAGCGGAGGGGACGATTTGGGTGATATCTGCAGATGAGGTTGGTGATGTAGCTGGGGGCGATGTTGTGGTTAGTATTTTCAATTGTATACGGAGAGGTAGGGAAAGCCAGTGAAGGGACTGGAAGAGGAGCAGCAGTCACAGATCGGTTAGTGAGGTGTAATAATCTGGCAGCAGCATTCATGATGCCAATAAGTGTATATTGATTGCTTTGCGCAAAAGTTATAGCATCTACAAAATATGGGAGATATATATATTTTTTTATACTACCAATGGCAGCGATCAGTGACTTATACTGGGACTGCGATATTACGGCAGACAAAATTGGACACCGACACAAATAAAGTGATCAGTGCTAAAAATATGCACGGTCACTGTACTAATGACACTGGCTGGGAAGGGGTTAACATCTGGAGTGATCAAAGGGTTAACTGTGTGCCTAGTCAGTGCTTTTAACAGGGGAAGGCATGGATCGGTGTTCCTGCATTGGAGACACAGGATCACCACCTTCCCTACTGACAGAGCGTTGACCCGCCTTGTTTACTGTTTGCAGATTGCCGGTCTGCCTGCTTACTTACATTTTTAGTCTTCACTACCCATTATTTTTGACCTTTGTTGAAACCTGTTTTTTCTTTTTTTTAGGTCTTTGGGCTCTTCCATCTAAAACAAAGTGGTCTACTATGAGGCCATATGGACCCTTATGCTGTGTACACATGGACGGACTTTGACAGCAAAGGACCGACGGAACAAATCCGGCAGACAATTCAATCATGTGTGGGCTTCATCTGACCTTTGCTGTCCAAAAATCAGATGGACTTTAGATTTAGAACGTTTCAAATTTTTCCGACGGACTTGAGTCCGGTCGAAAAATCAGTTTGTCTGTATGCTAGTCCGATGGATGAAAAGCGACACTAGGGCAGCTATTGGCTACTGGCTATAAACTTCCTTATTCTAGTCCGGTTGTATGTCATCATGGTCGAATCCATCTTACTTTGGTGCGATTGTGTGTGGCCAAGTCCGTTCGTTCAGAAAGATCGTCGGACTTAATCTGCCAGAAAGTCCGGTCGTGTGTACGCAGCATAACACATGGGCTACATGCACCAGCAACAGATTTTTGTCTTCTATTATTGATCATAAGTAATGTTTTTTGTCAATGACTATGTGTGTGTACTGTAGGATGATCATGTATAGTACTTCACTGCGTTTGTATATATTTTGAAACATGTCATGTAATATATGTCTTTTGTCCTTTTCCTGCGTTTCATCAGATTTGGCAGCCCATCAGAATGTGTAAAGCGACGTTTAGTCGCCGCCATCTTGCTACATCCTGCACTCCTCCATAGTAAGGATACACTAAGAAGGGGGAAAAGTGGACATATTACACCCATAGGAGTTTTGCATTTTACATTTATTTTTAAACAGTAAACTGAGGTTATGTAGTGAAATACAGTACTTAGAACTCCGTCTGAATGTTTAGATGTTGAATTTTAAAAGCAGCGAACTTCTGTCAGATTAGCAAACCTGTGAGATGCTTTTAGAATTCAACATCTAACCAGTTGGAGTTCTAAGAACTGCATTTCACTATATAGCCTCAGTTCACTGTTAAAAATAAGTGTAGAATGCAAAACACTGGCGGGTGTAACAAGATATCCGCTTTCCCCCTTCTCAGTGTATCCTTACTATGGAGGAGTGCGGTTCCTGCCCTCCATGTGCAATAGGGATACTTCCTTCCATGTGCCATAGTGATCCCTCCTTCCATGTGCCATAGTGATCCTGCCTTCCTGCCGTGTACCATAGCAATCTTCCTTCCTGCCTTCCGTATGCCATAGCGATCCTTCCATGTACCATAGTGATCCTTCCTTTCATATGCCATAGCGATCCTTCCTTATTACCGTTAATACGGTGCTTTCGACAGCCGATTTTGCTTTTTCGTCTGACAAATGCTGGATGTGCAGACTATAAAATTTTTGTCGGATGTGAACACAATGTCCGATTTTCGTTTCATTAGTACAGTTTTTGTCCAAAAAAAAAAAAAAAATCATAAGAGCAAGACTACGCATGCTCAGAAACGAAATACATACAAAACTATTTAACATATTGGGTTTTATTTACGAAAGGCACTTGGAAGTGCAGTGGCTCTAAATCTAAGGGGTAGATCATAAATTAGGGCAAGCTCTGCTGATTTTATCATCCAATCATGTGCAGGCTAAAATGCTATTTTTTTTTTTATTTTCCTTGCATGTCCCCCTCGGATCTACAGCGACTTTACTTCCAAGTGGAGTTTCCTTTAGTAAATAATCCCCATTATGTCACTTCTGAAGTTGTATTCTGTCATACGAAAAGTTTCGTATTGTGAGTTAGCTCTTCACTTTCGACATGAGACTAGCATGGCACAAAAAAAAAAAAATGATGAACGGTCCTTTGAAAATCTGATTATGTGTAGGAGGCTTTGCGCGGTTGCCAAAGCGCATCAGCTGTTTTGCTTGTCATTTTTTGTAACAAACTATTAACCCTTTCATGACTAAGCCTATTTGATGTTTACAAGTTAAAAACCTTATTTTTTGCTAGAAAATTACTTAGAGCCACCAAACATTATATATATTTTTTTAGCAGAGAATCTACAGAATAAATTGGGGATTGTTGCAATATTTTATGTCACATGGTATTTGTGCAGCGGTGTCTTAAACACAACTTTTTGGGAAAAGGGACACTTTCATGAATAAAAAAAAAAAAGAAAGAAACAGTAAAAGGTAGTCCAATTTTTTTTGTATAATGTGAAAGATGATGTTATGCCGAGTAAATAGATACCAAACATGTCATGCTTTATAATTGCACGCACTCGTGGAATGGCGACAAACTACGGTACCTAAAAATCTCCATAGTTGACGTTTAAATTTTTTTTTTTACGGTTACCAGATTAGAGTTACAGAGAAGGTCTAGTGTTAGAATTATTGCTCTCACTCCAACGATCACGGCAATACCTCACATTTGTGATATGAACACTGTTTACATATGCGGGCGCGACTTCCGTATGCGTTTTGTCGCGGGGGCGCTTTAAAGAAAAAATTCTGATTTGTATATTATTAAATTGTTTTTTTTTTTAATTATAAAAAAATTGATCACTTTTATTGCTGTCACAAGGAATGTAAACATCCCTTGTGACAGTAATAGGTGGTGATCGGTAGGCAAGAGCTCCGGCGTGTTCACATGAGGAGCCTGCCAGGAAGTCAGCACTGCACTAATCACAGGCAGTGAGACATTGCCCCGATGCGCGGCTGCAGAGATCGGGGCAATGTCTCGCTGCCTGTGATTAGCGCAGCACCGACTTCCTGGCAGGCTCTGCACGTGGAGCTCATAGTGACAGGTACTCTTTATGGAGGGATTGGGGGTTTAAAAGACCTTCAAACCCTCCTTTGCACTTCAAAGTATTCAGATCGCCAAAAACGGCGATTCTGAATACTGTATATATATTTTTTTAAATCCGGTGCCATTGGTAGCTGAGTAAAACATCACTTCTGTGTACACATTCAGGAGACTGGAACGAAGCCATTTACGGCTTCGTTCCAGTCTGCGGCTAGATCCCGGAAGTGCCGGATCGGGTCTCCTGGTGGGACGGGAGGCCCGGTCAGAGTGGCGGGAGGGGGGGGGGGGGGGGGGCGGAGGGATGTCCCCTCCCGCTCTTCCGGGATAACAATCAAGCAGCTTTTAGCCGCATCATTTGTTATCCCTGGAAAGCCAATCACCCGCTCTAAAAAAAAAAAAAGGAGTACCGGGATGATGCTTGCAGCTGCAGGCATCATCCCGGTATAACCCCCGAAAGCCGAGGCCACATAAATGCGGAGGATTGGCGCAAAGGGGTTAAAAAAAAAAATCACTATATGGACTACAGAGTTGCCAGCTGAATCCCTTTACTTGTTTCTGCCTGCTGACGGTCTAATCGGTGGACACAGAGTCTGCGGTTCCTGCCGCTGGGCTCCTGCTGTGTGCGATTACAGGGGGAGCGGACTGCTGGGTGGTGCGCCCCCGAGCCGGAAGTGTCAGGCCATGTACTAGGTGGGTGATCTGGCGCAGAGCAACCATCCTACCACAGTATATGTACAGTGGGCAGTCAAAAAATAAAAATGGAGGGCCTGTCAATGTGAAAACATAAGATTACTATGAAGTGTAAAGTTCTGGGATATACAATCCATGGGGGAGACTCCCCTCACCCACACAGGTGGTCAGTGAGTTTCCATACCCTGAGCTCCCCCCCTCGGGGGCGGGGGTTACCTGCTGCCCCCCAGGTGGAGTGTCAGCTCTTGGTCCCAGGCAGCCCCTGCTCTCCTTGGAGTGTCAATACCTGGAACATCCTGTTTACATCGGTCCCGCCCACCCCCACCGGAAGCACCCAAAGTCCGCCCCGCCCTAACTCCGCTCCACACCAACTTCTCCAGCCCGTTAACCCTCCCCCCGCCGGTACCGGAAGCTGTAGAACTCACCTGCCCGCTTACGACGACATTGATTCCTAACGGGCCCGTTACCGAAACTCGACGAGACCAGCCTTACCGGACCCGACCACTCAGCCTCTGCCCTCAGCGGAGTGACGTGACTACCGACCAATAAGCAAAAGGATACAAGAAGACGGACGTGCTACTGAACCAATCCACGCAAACGATGCTGTCTGATGCTCTGATGGGCAGGACTTTTAACCAATCAAAATCGGTCTCTTTAACGTCATATGCGAGGGGTGTGAATTGGGATGAGCAAACTGCGAAGCTGCGGAAATTAGCGGAGAGGGATAGAGCTTAGAGTCGCCAAGCCTCCAGATTTACAATGCTCTGCTGGCCATAGCATTTTGCAGTAAATTCTGGTAACATAAACACAAGGATTTATGTGGTTATAGCAGCTGATTGGCGGAAGGCTGTGTGGGCGTGACAGGATAAACTAAAAAAGAAGGAAGAAGGGGGCGGGAAGTCACGCATTCTGCTAGCCAATCAAAATCTGGATAATCTTGCTCCGCCTGTGTAGTTTGGTCACTAGAGGTGAAACAGATTGTGGTTGTTGTGTCTCCACTACATAGAGCAGGGGTCTTCAAACTACGGCCCTCCAGTTGTCCAGGAACTACAATTCCCATCATGCCTAGTCATGTCTGTGAATGTCAGAGCTTTGCAATGCCTCATGGGATGTGTAGTTCCGCAACAGCTGGAGAGCTGTAGTTTGAAGATTCCTGACATAGAGGATAGAATTAGGGCGAACTTTAGGGACTCTAAACCCAACTGAAGTCAAAAAGAGATGAATGTTAGAAATTAGTAAAGCCAATTTTTTTAGGCAATGGTTTGGTAATGAATGGCACGGGCTGGACACTGCCCTGAACAACATGTACCAAACCAAAAAATGAAAACTGGTCGGGCGCAGCGATTTTAAAGTGAAACATTAAAAATGTTAAATTCTTTAAACCGATTCCCACCCAACCACTGCATATACATGGTTGCCAACATTGTAAAAAAAAAATTCGGGACACTTTTTTGGCAGTAGACGGAGTTGTGTTATAATTAGGGGGCGGGGCATGCGGTATAGGTGTGGCATAGGAAAAGGTGAAAATGCGGCGCACTGCGCCCGCCACGGCAAAATATGGGCGTGGTTTGTGTAAAATAGTGGGCGTGTCTTACACGGGGCGTGGCTCAAAGGGGTGTGGTTAGCATCTGAGATGAATGCGAGGTGGAGAGGGAAAGGGGGGGGACAGCAGCCCCCCGATCCTACACCACAATAGCAATATGTGTTTTCCAGAGTTTGACCATCAGCAGCTAAAGATACTCCAAATACCTGGTGTTAGCGCTTCAATCATCCCGGCGCCATGATTGTTATGGTGTCAGGATGATTGAAGCGCATTATTTCTATTATTACATTGTAATATGAAATGAAATCATTCAACTCACCTTAATGCTGAATCAGTGGGAGCCCTGAGCGTGTCATTAGCCACGTTGCCTGCCACCAGATGCCATCAGGTGCCCCCAGCAGAGTCCCTCCTTACATCAGGTGCCCCATCAGAGGTACCTTCCTCACATCTGGTGTCTCCATCAGTCCTCCTAACATCTGGTGCCCCTCTGACATCCAGACTCTGACTGCGCCCTCTGACATCCAGACTCTGACTGGCGCCCCCGACATCCAGACTCACTGGCCCCCGACATCCAGACTCACTGGCCCCCGACATACACAGACTGGCCCCGACATACACAGACTGGCCCCCGACATCCACAGACTGGCCCCCGACATCCACAGACTGGCCCCCAACATCCACAAACTGGCCCCCGACATCCACAGACTGGCCCCCGACATCCAGACTGGCCCTCGACATCCAGACTGGCCCCCAACATCCACAGACTTGCCCCCGACATCCACAGACTGGCCCCCGACATCCACAGACTGGCCCCCAACATCCACAGACTGGCCCCCGACATCCACAGACTGGCCCCCAACATCCACAGACTGGCCCCCAACATCCACAGACTGGCCCCCGACATCCACACTGGCCCTCGACATCCAGATTTTCCCCCGACATACACAGACTGGCCCTAAACATCCGGTCGTTGCCGCGCGGAGACTTTGAACTGCGGCGCAGCATCTCTATTGAAGACCAGCTTCTGGTCTTCTTTAAAATGGAGGCCAGCGGAGACATTGTCTCCGCTGGCTGCGGACCTCTAGCGGCCGGCGGCAAAAAACGGGGAATTTGAATTTCCCGGGACAAACCGAATTTCCCGGGACATTTCCCGGGACAAAATTAATTCGGGACAAATGTCCTAATCCCAGGAATGTCCTGGAAAATTCGGGACCGTTGGCAACTATGCATATAAGCAACCAGATGGGAGCTTCACCGTTAGGAGTGGAAGTAGCTGTATGTCCTTTAAGAAGGTACATTTTGTGCAGTGCAGCCTCAGTGCTGTGATGGCTGTGTTCCTTGGACACAGCACATTACAGATCGGAATATGGACATTATGATTAGCCCTGCCGATCACATGATGGCTCTGTCTAATCACAGCCTTCACACAGTGTAAACCATACCTCCCAACCATCCCGGATTCGCCGGGACCGTCCCGGGATTTCAAGTAAATCCTGATGTCCGGTGAATCTGGGCTGAATGCAGCACAAGTTCCAGCACTTGACTCCACTATTCCTCTTTGCCAAGTACACGCTTGATAAAGGAGCGCAGCCGTCCTGTCATACACGGTCTTGCCAGCTCAGGAAACGCGTTGCATCCCCTGTGACGTCATCTCCCGTCGCCCGGAGTTCCTCGTGCGTTCCACGCCTCGGACTAACGCTCATTGCTCTACATCAGCCGGCTCTGCACATTTAATACAGCCCCCAGGAGCGGACACACGCCGACAGGACTCCCCCAGCGCAAGGGATACAGATGACACATCGAGGGTCTCCCTCCGGTTCGGAATCTTTACATTGCCTGTTAAAGTACTACTTAATGTGAGTGTTTTTAACCACCTGTGCATTAAATAAGAATTTTACAATCTACACTCAGGGGAGACTCTCTCTCTTATCTTTACAGGTTTATATGTGTCCCTGAGACTCCAGCTTGTGGCACAGAAATCAAAGCATATTTTATAGGTACAAGGAAGCCCAGGTTTAAAAGGCAACGTACAGGTATGTTAATCTGCCTGTACGTGCCCTTCTGCCGACGTATATCGGCGCGAGCCGGTCGGCAAGCGGTTAAAGTGTATTTTTGCATTAGTGTGTAAAATCGCGCTAGAAAAATGGCTGCGCAAATACCGTGTGACATATAAATTTGCAAAACACACCATTTTATTCAGTAGGGCCTCTGCTACAAAAATATATAATGTTTGGTCTTAGGCTAGGTTCACACTATAGCGATGCGGGAACGCCGCAAATCCACTGCGTTTTCCCGCATCGCATGACTCCCGCCGGCAGTTCACACTGCCCTATGCGGACTGCTGGGAGTGTCAATGAAATGTTAATGACACCCCCAGATCCGTCCGCATATCGCAGTGCGATCTGCACACTCGCACAGGAATCGGATCGCATGGTGTGAACACCCATGCGATCCGATTCTGCTGCGGACCAAAAAAAGGGATCCTGTGCGAGTTTGCTGCGGGAGCGATGCGAATTCAGCCATACTATCTGTATGGCTGAACTCGCATCGCTACAGAGATCCGATGTGATTTGCACTGCAGTGCGGTGCGAATCACATCCGGATCTCCCCCCGCAGCAGTGTGAACCCAGCCTTAAAGTGGATAATGCCTGAAGGTGCTGCTTGGATGTTGGGTCTCTCTATGTGGCTAGGCTGCAAAAAAGTCTCACACGTGGTAGTGTGATACTCAGGAGGAATAGCAAAATTCCGCCCCATCATGCCCCACGTGGTGATGTCATAAGGGATGGGGTCACCGGATGACATCACCCGGTGACCACGCCCCATGCCTATATAAGTCGTTGCGCACTGTGCACACGACATTACAGCGGGAGAGAGCGTCATGTCAACATCGGAAGAAGAACGAGGGAAGAGGATGACGGAGAAGGCCGGGCCAACGCTAGCAAAAGAGCGGGCAAAAGAGCAGAAGATAGCGGAGCCCAGCAGAAGACACAGGAGACTGGGAGAAGAACTGGAGACAAGGAGAAGAGGCCAGAGAGAGTGCAGAGAGCGGAGAAGTCAGAAGAGACCCCCCCAAGTCAGAAGAGACCCTAATAAATGACTCCAAAAACCAGTCTAGTGTGTTTCTTTTTATTGACACTTTTTTCCCCCAGGCGAATGAGTAGGGGTACGATGTACCCCTACTCATTCACATAGGTTGGGGGGCCGGGATCTGGGGACCCGCTTATTAAAGGGGGCTCCCGGATTCCGATAAGCCTCCCTGCCTGCAGACCCCGACAACCAACGGTCAGGGTTGTCGGGAAGAGGCCCTTGTCCTCATCAACATGGGGACAAGGTGCTTTGGGGTGGGGGCCGCAGTGCGCCCCCCTTCCTCAAAGCACCCACCCCCCATGTTTAGGGCATGCAGCCTGGTATGGCTGAGGAGGGAGGGGACCGCTCGCTCGTTCCCACCCCCTTTCCTGACCTGCCGGGCTACGTGCTTGGATAAGGGTCTGGTATGGATTTTGGGGGGACCCCCTCTCCGTTTTTTTGGTGTAGGGGTTCCCCTTAAAATCCATATCAGACCGAAGAGCCTGGTATGCTCCTGAAGGGGGAACCCATGGCGGTTTTTTAAAAAAAATTGGGTCTGGAGTTCTCCCTCAAGATTCATACCAAACACAGTGCCTGGTATTGGTGGGGATCTGAGTTGGATCCCCATTCATTGAAGTCGGACGCATCTCTGGCTTCAAGTCGCAGGGCAAAGTCAGATCCAAAGTAGGACAAGGTTCGTGTCGCACCAGTGTGGACAAGGCCCTTTCACATGGGCTGTCTGATCAGGTCCGCCTGTCAGTTTTTCTGACCCTCCAGTCTCCTCTATGGAGTGGTGGACACCCGCCCCAGTCTGACTCGATCCTGCCCACAAAAAACAGGCGGTCAGTGGTCCTATTTTACATCCATCCAGGGGATCTGGTAGGATCAGATGGAAACGGACAGGCGGTTGGTTTCCATCCGATTTCCCCATAGAGGAGAGCAGGACCACTCTGGTCCATGTCCACTCTGCACAACGGAATGGACATGGACCTGTCATCCACCTGCTCAGCTCAGAGAGATCTGAGCAAGCAGAATTCTCTTCACGGAGGTGCCTGTCTGAGAGGAGCCTAGCTTTCAAACAGACCAAACAATGTGCACTGATTTGTTTTTTTTTTTTTGTTTTTTTTAATTTCCTGAAGAAATATAGCAGTATACATTTTGGTCAAAATTTATGAAGAAAAAATACTTGTATAACAGACACTCAAGCCCCATACACTCTATCAGATTTTCTGCTGAGTTTTTCCTTCAGATTTACCAAAACCATGTGGTGCAAGGTTCTGTATTTGCGGATGGCACTAAGCTAAGCAGGGCAATAACTTCTCCGCAAGATGTGGAAACCTTGCAAGAACACCTAAACAAATTAATGGGGGGGGGGGGGGGGGGGCAACAACATGGCAAATTAGGTTTAAGGTTGAAAAATAATGCACTGGGTGTCAAAAAATATGAATGAAATTTACTCAATAAGGGGAGAACCTCTAGGGGGAATCTAGGATGGAAAAGGACCTGGGGGTCCTAGCAGATGACAGGCTCAGCAAGGGCATGCAATGCTAGGCGGCTGCAAGCAAAGCCAATAGAATATTGGCATGCCTTAAAAAGGGGATTAACTCCAGAGATAAAACGATACCGTAATCTCCCACTCTACAAGACTCTGGTCTCGCCGCACCAAGAGTATGCCATGCAGTTCTGGGCACCAGTCCTCAGGAACGATGTGCTGGAACTGAAGAGAGTCCAGAGAAGGGCAACAAAGCTAATAAAGGGACTGGAGGATCTTAGCTATGGGGAATGACTGCAACCATTGAACCTATTCTCTTTGGAGAAGAGATGCTTGAGAGGTAATATGATTTAAATGTACAAATACCGTACTGGTGAACCCACAATAGGGATAAAGCTTTTCCACGCAAGGGAATTTAATAAGGCACATGTCCATTCACTAAAATTAGAAGAGAAGCGGTTTAAACTTAAACTGCGTAAAGGGTTCTTTACTGTAAGAGTGGCAAGGATGTGGAATTCTCTTCCACAGGCGGTGGTTTTAGCGGGGAGCATTAATAATTTAAAAAAACTATTAGATGGGCACCTAAACAACCACAACGTACAGGGATATACAATGTAATATTAACATAAAAGCACACACACTGGTTGGACTTGATGAACTTGTGTATTTTTTCAATCTCACCAACAGAAAGGTTTCTTCACGGTAAGAATTGTGAAAATGTGGAATATACTCCATCCAGAGGTGGATCATGCTTTGCTGGGGGTTTTCATCTCCCTCTGGATCAACTGTGGGCATAGGATTGTGTATATAGGACTGTATGTTTTTATTGGTTGAACTAGATGGCTAACGTCTTTTTTCAATCTGTATAACAATGTAAATGTGTACGTTTTTCAGCCAGGCTTTGAGAGGTACGTAAATGGCCTACACCTATAGCAAGGGCCTTATTCAACTTTTTGAGCTGCACAGTTTGCTTTTATCTATATACACCACTTACAGTAGGCAATTTTTTCATAAAGGTGAACTATGCCTTTAGATAACATGCCTGGGGTATGCCCTGGCCCTGCATTTGAAGTGGCAAATCTGTACGATGTAAACAACTTGCTAGAGCAACACTGACATTTATAAAGAAAAAAAGTTCAAATTACCAGTATATGTCAGCACTCGGCCACTCCTGTTTGTAAAATAGCCAGAGGTTCACTTCATCTATACCTCACCCTTATCCTAGATGAGGGTCTGGTATGGATGTTAATGGGGGACCCCACAAAAAAAACAGCATGGAGTTCCCTATAAGAATACATACCATAGCCTTATCCTTGATGAGGGTCTGGCATGGCTTTCAAAAGGGACTTTACGTAAAAAAGTATGTTGTCTACTCTAAAATGACAGAGAAAGTGTCAGGGCTGGCTTAGCCCCTCCTTCTCTGGGCTGGCTGCTCAGCTGTTGGCTAATTGCCAGCTCTCATCTCTCTCCACAGTTACCAGCTGTTCCTGATCATGCTCGCCTGACTTGCCTACTTAAAGCTGTCCAGCTCACTGCGGTTCTGTTTAACCACTTAAGGACCGCCGTATAGCCATTCTACGTCATCAGAATGGCACAGGCAGGCACAATCACGTAGATCTACGTGCCTGCCTTTCAGTGGGTGGGTGGTCCTATCGGACCCCCTCCCGCTGGATACGACGGTCCCTTTCAGTGCCGGAGCGATCGGCGATGAGGGGATGGCCGTTGGTTTCCGCCCATCCCCTCTCGATCGCTCCTGGCCAGTGACGAACTTCCTCCCCTGTGAAAATGTAAACACAGGAGGAGGAAGTGATGTCACACTCCTCGTGGCGGTCTTTTTGAACCGGACAGCGAGGAGTGAAGACGTTCAAGTAAGTGCACCAACAGTCCACTGACACATAGGTACACATAGGCACACATTTCACCCCAGTCACCCCCCCGATCACCCCCCCGATCGGCCCCCGCCCCCCCCCCCCCCAGTCACAGTGTCACTAATGCAGTGTTCATTTATTTATTGATCACTACATTTAGTGTCAGTTGTGACTGTAAAAAGTGTCAGGGCAGCTAGTGTTAGGCCCCTTTAGGTCCAGGGTAGCCCCCTACCCCCCCCTAATAAAGGTTTAACCCCTTGATTGCCCTCCCAGTTAACCCTTTCACCCCCTTTTACCAGTGTCACTAAGCGATCGTTTTTCTGATCGCTGCAATAGTGTCACTGGTCCCGCTAGGAAGCTAGTTTTTTTTTTAGGTTCAACGCCAGGTTTTTATAGCGTTAGGTACCCCGATATATAACCTAATAAAGGTTTTAACCCTTTGATTGCCCCTAGAGTTAACCCTTTCACCAGCGATCGCTGCATAAGTGTCACTGGTGACGCTGGTTAGCCAGTTAGTTATTTAGTTATTTAGGTTCCCCGTCAGGTTTTTATAAAGCTTCAGGTACCCCCATATAAATACCCAATAAAGGTTTTAACCCCTGATTGCCCTTAGTTAACCCTTTCACCAGTGATCACCGTATAAGTGTTACGGGTGACGCTGGTTAGGTAGCTCGCTTTTTATAGCGTCAGGGCACCCGCCATTTATTACCTAATAAAGGTTTAACCCCCTGATCACCCGGCGGGTGATATAAATTTGGTTTTAGGGTCAGAAAGGGTCTGCGTCGCCCCAGGCAGTGCTAGGTTAGTGCCAGTACCGCTAACACCCACGCGCAAAGCATACACCTCCCTTAGTGGTATAGTATCCGAACAGATCAATATCTGATCTGATCAGATCTATACTAGCGTGCCCAGCAATTTAGGGTTCTAAAAAAACGCATTGTTAGCAGGATCAATCCAGATACCTGCTAGCACCTGTGTTTTGCCCCTCTGCCCAGCCCAGCCCAGCCCAGCCCACCCAAGTGCAGTATCGATCGATCACTGTCACTTACAAAACACAACACACATAACTGCAGCGTTCGCAGAGTCAGGCCTGATCCCTGCGATCGCTAACAGTTTTTTTGTAGCGTTTTATACAGTCGCTGACAGGCTAGGTGCTTTTTTACCTGTGAGTCTCACTACTGTACCCCTAAATTTAGAGCCCAAAATGGCAAAGCGAAGGTACACTAGTGAAGAGGCCTACACGTTTCTGAGCATGACAGATAGTGAAGAGGAAGACACTGATCTGTCAGAATCAGGCTCAGAATACGAACCTGTAGAGGACAGCGCCTCCATGTCAGATAGCTCTGACGACGAAGAAGAGGTCCCTGCTAACGTCAGGCGTACCCGACCCCGATTTTCTGATGTTGTTGAGGTGCAGGAACCGCAAGTCCCTCGTATGGAGTATAGAGCCAGTACTAGCGCCGCTCATCCTTTTGGTGAACTGGCAAGCACCAGCGGCCTAGTACACCCTGGACGTACATCCAGCACTGCAGTATCACGTGGTGACGTGGCGAGTCCCATAAGTGCAGTGCAAGCTGGCGAGGTGGCAAGCACAAGTAGTGTCCCGCTGCCACCAAGAAGACGAAGACAGGCCCGTCGTTCCCATAGTGCCCTTCCTGCAGAATTCGCCAATCCTGATTGGGTGCCCACCACTTCTGCAGCACCAGTACTTCCCCCATTCACTGCCCAACCCGGTATTCAGGTGGATACAGATGATTTTACGCCACTCGATTTTTATTCTCTGTATTTCACGGAAGATCTCTATAGATCTATTGTGGACCAAACCAATTTATATGCTGGTCAACACATCGCCGCTAATCCCCAGTTGCCGTCTCTTGCCAGAGATTGGAAACCAGTTACAGTTTCCGAATTTAAGACGTTTCTGGGCCTTTCCCTCAACATGGGCACACATAAATTCATGCGGATGCGGGCTTATTGGTCCACGCATCCGGCTGACCACATGCCCGTGTTCTCTAACTCCATGTCCAGGAAACGATACGAGCAGATCTTGCGGTTCATGCACTTCAGTGACAATGAACTTTGTCGTCCACGTGGAGACCCTGAATACGATCGGCTCTACAAAATTCGGCCCCTCATAAACCACTTCAACCAACGTTTTGCAGACTTGTTTACTCCCCAAAAAGTTGTCTGCGTTGATGAGTCCCTGGTTAAGTTTACTGGTCGCTTGTCATTCAAACAGTACATTCCCAACAAGCGTACCAGATACGGGGTCAAGCTCTATAAGTGCTGTGACAGGGCCACAGGCTATGCATGGAGCTTTATGGTTTATGAGGGTAAAGATAGTTACGTAGAGCCGGAGAACTGCCCTGATTACATAGGAAGCGCTGGCAAGATAGTGTGGAAATTGGTGTCACCCTTATTCGGAAAGGGGTACCACTTGTACGTGGACAACTATTACACCAGCGTGCCACTGTTTAGTCATTTATTTGATCATCAGATTGGAGCATGTGGCACTGTGCGACCTAATCGCCGGGGCTTTCCCCAGCGGCTTGTAGATTCCCGTCTTAGGCTGGGGGAGAGAGCCTGCTATCGGTGTAATAATTTGCTCGCTATGAAGTGGAGGGATAATAAGAATGTTTTCGTTCTTACCTCCCTTCATGCAGACACGACGGTCCAAATTTCTACGGCGACTGGTATTGTGGAGAAACCCCTCTGTGTCCACGAATATAACAAAAATATGGGAGGGGTGGACCTCAATGACCAGATGTTGGCGCCGTATCTAGCTTCCCGTAAGGCCAGACGCTGGTACAAAAAAGTGTCTGCTTACTTATTTCAATTGGCTTTGCTGAATGCTTTTGTGCTATACAAAACTTCAGGCGGGACATTAACCTTTCTTTTCTTCCAAAGAGAGGTTGTCACAGAGCTTCTGTATCCAGACGGTTCTGCACCTCACCATTCCCAACCAAATGCAGTAAGCCGGCTGCATGAGAGGCATTATTCTTATGTCCTCCCGAGTACCCCTACCCAACGAACCCCCCAAAAAAGATGTCGTGTCTGTAGCAAGCGCGGATTTAGGCGTGACACCCGTTCTTATTGTCCACGCTGTCCTGGCAATCCTGGTCTTTGTCAGGGTGAGTGTTTTGAACGCTACCACACACTAGTGAAGTATTAGCGTAGGGTACAGCATTTCACAGGCTAGGCACACTAACACAGGGTCTCCCAAGATGCCATCGCATTTTGAGAGACCCGAACCGTTACAGTTTACAGTTAAAAAAAAAAGTGTATAAAAAAAAAAGTAAAATAAAAAAAACCAAAAAAAATATAAAATATAAAAACCAAAAATAGTTGTCGTTTTATTGTTCTCTCTCTCTCTCTCTCTCTCTCTCTCTCTCTCTCTAATTTTTTATACTTTACTGTTTACTGTGTTATTGTTAACCATTTTTCATGTTTTCAGGTACGCCATTCAGCTGCAGCGTGGATTTATTTATCTTGACAGCAACAGCGTTTGCTCCCACGATACATAAAGCCGCGACTCCAGTGCTGTAGGAGGTGATTTCACCACCACAGTTAAAAAAGAGCATATATGCCGAAGCATGGGGGCATAAGGGGTGGAGGAGCGATTTTGCTCCTAATGCCGCGTACATACGGTCAAAATTCCGACGGAGGGCTTGCCCGTGGAAAAGTTTGAACGTATGTACGCGGCATAACTTTTTTGCGGGAGGATGCCCCCATGCTTCGGCATATATATATTTTAGGCACAGGTTGTGTTAAAAAATGTTTTATTTTTTACTGTTTTTTTTGGCAATTGCTTTGCAGGTATGGTATGGTAAGGTTTTACTGTTATACTGGGATGTTACTTTGTTTTAACGTTAACCATAATTTGCTTAGCAGGTACGCCATTCAGCTGCAGCGCGGATTTATTTATCTTGACAGCAACAGCGTTTGCTCCCACGATACATAAAGCCGCGACTCCAACGCTGTAGGAGGTGATTTCACCACCACAGTTAAAAAAGAGCATATATGCCGAAGCATGGGGGCATAAGGGGTGGAGGAGCGATTTTGCTCCTAATGCCGCGTACATACGGTCAAAATTCCGACGGAGGGCTTGCCCATGGAAAAGTTTGAACGTATGTACGCGGCATAACTTTTTTGCGGGAGGATGCCCCCATGCTTCGGCATATATAAATGGTGCATGTATGTCCATCATTAGAAGTGGGTGGATGAAGGGAGGTATCTAATGGTGGGCATACCCACCGATCAATCTCTTTTTTTCGTTCAGACAACATGACTCTCAGTAAATAGCTTGGGGTGTCTACTTTCCAAAATGGGGTAATTTGGGGGGGGGGTTTGTGCTATTTTGGCATTTTATGGCCTTCGAAACTGTGATAGGTAGTGAGGGGTAAAATCAAAAATTTGTACCCTTAGAAATCCTGAAGGTGGTGATTGGTTTTCGGGGTGCCATACGCGACTAGACTCCCAAAAAGTCCCACACATGTGGTATCCCCATACTCGGGAGAAGTAGCTGAATATATTTTGGGGTGCAATTCCACATATAACCATGGCATGTGTGAGCAATATATCATTTAGTGACAACTTTTTGTAAAAAAAATTTTTTTTTTTTTTTTTGTCATTATTCAATCCCTTGGGACAAAAAAAAAAAATATTCAATAGTCTCAAGATGGCCCTCGGCAAATAGCTTGGGGTGTCTACTTCCCAAAATGGGGTCACTTGGGGGGGTTTTGTGCCATCTTGGCATTTTATGGCCGTCAAAACTGTGATAGGTAGTGAGGAGTAAAATAAAAAAATGATGCCCTTAGAAATCCTGAAGGCGGTGCTTGGATTTCGGGGTCCCGTACGCGGCTAGGCTCCAAAAAAGTCCCACATATGTGGTATCCCTGTACTCAGGAGAAGCAGCAGAATGTATTTTGGGGTGTCATTTCACATATGCCCATAGCATGTGTGAGCAATATATCATTTAGTGACAACTTTGTGCAAAAAAAAAAAAGTTTGTAATATTCCCGCAACTTGTGGCAAAATATAAAATATTCCATGGACTCAATATGCCTCTCAGTAAATAGCTTGGGGTGTCTACTTTCCAAAATGGGGTCATTTTGGGGGGTTTTGTGCTATTTTGGCTTTTTATGGCCTTCGAAACTGTGATAGGTAGTGAGGGGTGAAATCAAAAATTTGCACCCTTAGAAATCCTGAAGGTGGTGATTGGTTTCGGGGTGCCGTACGCGACTAGACTCCCAAAAAGTCCCACACATGTGGTATCCCCATACTCGGGAGAAGTAGCTGAATATATTTTGGGGTGCAATTCCACATATAACCATGGCATGTGTGAGCAATATATCATTTAGTGACAACTTTTTGTAAAAAAAAATTTTTTTTTAATTTTTTGTCATTATTCAATCCCTTGGGACAAAAAAAAAAAATATTCAATAGTCTCAAGATGGCCCTCGGCAAATAGCTTGGGGTATCTACTTTCCAAAATGGGGTCATTTGGGGGGGTTTTGTGCCATCTTGGCATTTTATGGCCGTCAAAACTGTGATAGGTAGTGATAGGTAGTGAGGAGTAAAATAAAAAAATTATGCCCTTAGAAATCCTGAAGGCGGTGCTTGGATTTCGGGGTCCCGTACGCGGCTAGGCTCCAAAAAAGTCCCACATATGTGGTATCCCTGTACTCAGGAGAAGCAGCAGAATGTATTTTGGGGTGTCATTTCACATATGCCCATAGCATGTGTGAGCAATATATCATTTAGTGACAACTTTGTGCAAAAAAAAAAAAGTTTGTAATATTCCCGCAACTTGTGGCAAAATATAAAATATTCCATGGACTCAATATGCCTCTCAGTAAATAGCTTGGGGTGTCTACTTTCCAAAATGGGGTCATTTTGGGGGGTTTTGTGCTATTTTGGCTTTTTATGGCCTTCGAAACTGTGATAGGTAGTGAGGGGTGAAATCAAAAATTTGCACCCTTAGAAATCCTGAAGGTGGTGATTGGTTTTCGGGGTGCCGTACACGACTAGACTCCCAAAAAGTCCCACACATGTGGTATCCCCATACTCGGGAGAAGTAGCTGAATATATTTTGGGGTGCAATTCCACATATAACCATGGCATGTGTGAGCAATATATCATTTAGTGACAACTTTTTGTAAAAAAAATGTTTTTTTTTTATTTTTTGTCATTATTCAATCCCTTGGGACAAAAAAAAAAATATTCAATAGTCTCAAGATGGCCCTCGGCAAATAGCTTGGGGTGTCTACTTTCCAAAATGGGGTCATTTGGGGGGGTTTTGTGCCATCTTGGCATTTTATGGCCGTCAAAACTGTGATAGGTAGTGATAGGTAGTGAGGAGTAAAATAAAAAAATTATGCCCTTAGAAATCCTGAAGGCGGTGCTTGGATTTCGGGGTCCCGTACGCGGCTAGGCTCCAAAAAAGTCCCACATATGTGGTATCCCTGTACTCAGGAGAAGCAGCAGAATGTATTTTGGGGTGTCATTTCACATATGCCCATAGCATGTGTGAGCAATATATCATTTAGTGACAACTTTGTGCAAAAAAAAAAAAGTTTGTAATATTCCCGCAACTTGTGGCAAAATATAAAATATTCCATGGACTCAACATGCCTCTCAGTAAATAGCTTGGGGTGTCTACTTTCCAAAATGGGGTCATTTTGGGGGGTTTTGTGCTATTTTGGCATTTTATGGCCTTCGAAACTGTGATAGGTAGTGAGGGGTGAAATCAAAAATTTGCACCCTTAGAAATCCTGAAGGTGGTGATTGGTTTTCGGGGTGCCGTGCGCGACTAGACTCCCAAAAAGTCCCACACATGTGGTATCCCCGTACTCGGGAGAAGTAGCGGAATATATTTTGGGGTTCAATTCCACATATAACTATGGCATGTGTGAGCAATATATCATTTAGTGACAACTTTTTGTAATTTTTTTTTGTCATTATTCAATCCCTTAGGACAAAAAAAATAAATATTCAATGGGCTCAACATACCCATCAGCAGTTTCCTTGGGGTGTCTACTTTCCAAAATGGGGTCATTTGGGGGGGGGTTTGTACTGCCCTGCCATTTTAGCACCTCAAGAAATGAGATAGGCAGTCATAAATTAAAAGCTGTGTAAATTCCAGAAAATGTACTCTAGTTTGTAGACGCTATAACTTTTGCGCAAACCAAAAAATATACGCTTATTGACATTTTTTTTACTAAAGACATGTGGCTGAATAAATTTTGCCTTCAATGTATGACTAAAATTTAGTTTATTCGATTTTTCTTATAACAAAAAGAAGAAAATATCATTTTTTTCCAAAATTTTCGCTCTTTTTCCATTTATATCGCAAAAAATAAAAATCGCATAGGCAATCAAATACCATCAAAAGAAAGCTCTATTTGTGGGAAGAAAAGGACGCGAATTTCGTTTGGGTGCAATATTGCATGACCGCGCAATTACCAGTTAAAGCAGCGCAGTGCAAAATTGTAAAAAGACCCCTGGTCCTTAAGGTGTTTATTGGTCCGAGGCTGAAGTGGTTAAAGAATGGCTTGCTGACATCCCTTCTGGCTCCTTATCCTGCTTGATGTTGCTCCACTTGGATCCCTGACTTCTGGCCTGGCTGAATACCCGATCTGGTTATTGAACTCTGGCCTGGCTGACTACTCTATCCGGTTACTGGACTCCGGCTATGCTTGACTACGCTTTCTCTATTTACCTCTTTATTTTTATTTAATAAACAAGTGTGATTTAATTGTACTTCTGTCTCGGTCTGATTCATGGTTTCTGACAGAAAGTCATTGACCAAATATATCTCCATGGATCTGCATCCCTGGATCCCTGGATGATGTGATTAATGATGAATTTACATGGGATATGTTGGGGGAGGTTCTTTTCTCTTTACTATATTCATTTTATTTTGTCTGAATAAATAGGGGTGCGATGTAAACCTTGCTCATTCAATTAAGGGGGTTTCCAAATTCTGATACCCCCCAGACCTCCACAACCAGTGGGCCAGGGTTGTGGGAAAGAGGCCCTTGTCTTCATCAACATGGGGGAAAAGGTGCTTTGCCAAGGGGTCCTGTTGAGAGCATGTGACCTTATGTGGTTCAGGAAGAGGCATGCTTGTCCCCCCAACCATCTTTGCCTGCCAGGCTGCATGCAAATAATGGTCTAGTATAGATTTTAGGGGTCCCCACTTTATTTTTTGCTTTTTGGTGGGGTTCCCCTTCAAAAGCCAAAGGGTCTTGTTTGAAATTTGGAGAACTCCATGCCGTTTTTGGTGGGGACCTACTTAACCACTTTTACCCCCTCCATTTTTGCTTTTCGGCATTGCGTTACTTTAACCGCTTGCCGAACAGCCGCCATCATGTGTCAGGTCGGCACGATCCCGCGAGCAGTTGTAGCTGTACGTAGACTCCTTAAAGCGGGATAGCAGGTGTGTGCGCACGCCTACTGCACTGCGGGGGTGCGATGCTCGTGGCCGGCGGTCGCAATGACCAGAAGACAAAAACGATCGTGGGCACAAGAGCCAGAACAGGGAAGTTCTGGCTCTTGTGCCCACACAAGAGCCAGAACACACAAATACACACACAATCACACAATTAAATACACAAATCCCTGTTCTGTGTGGAGAGGAGAGACAGATTGTCTGCTCCTACTAGCTAGGAACCACAATCTGTCATCTCCTATAGTCAGTCCCATCCCCCCCACAGTTAGAACACACACTAGGGAACACAGTTAACCCCTTGATTGATTCTTAGTGTTAACCCCTTCCCTGCCAGTGACATTTAAACAGTAATCAGTGCATTTTTATAGCACTGATCGCTGCATAATTGTCAATGGTCCCCAAAATGTGTCAAAAGTGTCCGATCTGTCCGCCATAATGTCGCAGTCCTGATAAAAAATCCCAGATCACCGCCATTACTAGTAAAAAAAAATAATAATAATAAAAAAAAAGCCATTAATCTATGCCCTATTTTGTAGACACTATAATTTAATATATATTCAATATACGCTTGTTGCGATTTTTATTACCAAAAATATGTGGAAGTATACATATCGCTCTTTTTTTGTTTATAGAGCAAAAAATAAAAACCACAGAATTGATCAAATACCACCAAAAGAAAGCGACTTATAGCGGGATGGCGGGTAATCTGACACTAACTGACACTTTGTGGGAACTGGCTAACTGCCACTGACATCTCCAGTCACACTAATACAGGGAAGAGTGCTAATAATATACACTCATCTTTGAGCTTGGTGAAACTCTGTCCAAGTGGAACTGGGCTAAGTGCTCCTTTCTTTTTTTGAGCATTACTGAGCACCCCATTTGGGATCACGAAGTATATTATTATCTGGAGGGCACTATTATGAGATGAAGAGTTGACCCACTAAAAAGGAGGATATCTTCTGATGGGACCCATTGAATATACACAAACGCCCTAACTTGCCTATTTTCTGGTAAGCGCATTTAATATACGGTGACGGGCACTTTATGCGCTTTTGGATTGTGTTGAATCACTGTGGTGTCACAAACGCTTATCCGGATTCACATACGAACTTTTCATGATTGGACTTTTGTTTATGACACTATTTATTTATGCATTGCTGTGTTTTATTTTGCACTTAAGGTGTTTTTATTGTTATAATCATTTGTGTTAATCACCTACACATTTCGATAATATATTTCATATTTTTTTATTTTATTTTTATTTATTTTTATTATATATTTTTTTTATTTTTATTTTTTTCATTATTATTATTTTTATTAGTATAGGGTTGGCGCAGTTTTCTATTTTTGCATATCTGTTGGGTGTTATATCACATCCATTGCTGCAGCCTGTTTCACATATAGTTTATTTGTATTTATGTTTTTTTCTTAGCGCGGTATATTTTTTCCATTAATAATATACACTGACCTAATGAAACGAGGAAGGGGTAAACATCTGGGGCGATCGAAGGGTTAAATGTGGGCCTAACTATGTGTAAAGTGTTTACTGTGTTGTGCTTTTACTAAGAGATGTGCTGGTTTTTATTCCCTGATTTGCTGTCAGAAGAGAGCTTTGTGTTGTTTACATACATAAAACTCTCTCCTGTCACTTGCTCTGATAATCGCCGTGTCCCGGCCATGAATCATTGGCTGGAAACCACTGATCAGCATGCTGGAGCCAAGGACAGCACAGACAGAGGGCAGGCATTTCCCCTACATGGAAATGCAGAGTCACACATATATATATATATATATATATATATATACACAATTCTGTGCAGTTGGCCCACACTGTAGCAGTAAAACTACAGTGTGCGGTTGGCAAGTGGTCAAAATTCATACCAGACCCAGGCTGGGTATGAATTCTGGGGAGACACTTCTTTTCCCCCTCTCTATGGACCCTTTGCTGGCTGTGTGGACCTGGGCCTCCAGGTGTTCCCCCTATGCCCAGATTGATACCTTCTGGTGCCACTCTCCCTCCTCATTCTTTTGCCTTGCTCTATGGCTGTCTACTACCTGGCGTACCTGACATTGTGGCCAGGTCACTCCCAGGATCCATCAATATTCCTCTGGAAGGACTCTGCAAGCCTTCTGGATCTCCCTCCACCAAGCAAATCCAGCCAGCTGCCTAGGCAGGATCACAGGGCAACAATCCAGGCACAGTGAGGGGATTAGGTCCAGGATCACAGGGCAACAATCCAGGCACAGTGAGGGGATTGGGTCCAGGATCACCGGGCAACAATCCAGGCACAATGAGGGGATTAGGTCCAGGATCACAGGGCAACAATACAGGCACAGTGAGGGGATTAGGTCCAGGATCACAGGGGAACAATACAGGCACAGTGAGGGGTTTAGGTCCAGGATCACATGGGAACAATCCAGGCACAATGAGGGGATTAGGTCCAGGAACACAGGCAACAATACAGGCACAGTAAAGGGATTAGGTCCAGGATCACAGGGCAACAATCCAGGCACATTGAGGGGCTTAGGTCCAGGATCACATGGGAACAATCCAGGCAGAATGAGGGGATTAGGTCCAGGAACACAGGGCAACAATACAGGCACAGTAAAGGGATTAGGTCCAGGATCCCAGGGCAACAATCTAGGAACAGTGAGAGGATTAGAATGATGTAAACGCTGTCGCTTATGGTGAAAAAAGTGCAAAACATGAAGAACTGCAGCCTCTATCAATAAATACCAATAAAGCCTCATTTAAATGACTGAACTGCCTATGCGTCCCATCCCAAAACAGATTAAAAAACAAGATTCCTCAGAAAATGGGACTTAAAGTGGACGCAAGGCAGTAATAGCATAAAATTACAAAATATATTGTGCAATGGATAATTACAACCGTCTTTCTTTAAATGATCCAGACCCTAAAATGCGTGAGGGATTCCCAGTATTGGTATGTGCTAACGTGCTTGGAAAAGTGCAAATGTGCAAAACCTAGCAGTGCTGATGTCTAAATATGACAAAAAGTGTAAAAAACATAAAAAAAGCAAAAAACACAAAAGACGCTGTCCAGTGTCCACACTGTGATATGCCGCTGTGTAATTATATAGTGTGAGCATCCTGTTCAGAGGACCACCATTTAATAATAATGCTAGTAAACAAACTCTAACATCAAAAAACATATGTGCATATATAAAATATATATATATATATATATAATTTCCTGTTCAAAAATCATAAATATATGATGATAATAGTACTATAGTGCTAAACCCAGCGTACATATAGTCCTTAAATACTGGTGTATTAAAAAAGTCCAAAATAAAGTGACAAAGTGCTCCTGCAAATTGTTATTCATTGCTTCTTAAAAAGTGATTCTTAAAAGGTGCCCCATAGGAAATGCACTCACCGCTTTTGTTCACCCTACAAGGAGGTATTCCACTTTCACAGTATGAGCCACTGTGTAGCATGCGGAATAGCAAAGCCTGTTGTCCTCTATCTGCAAATTGCTTCCGTGTCTGCAGTATAAATGATCACCTTGCGGCTAGCCTCTTATGTTGCCCACACATAGAGAAGAAAAAAGCTTCATAGTGTATTACCGTAAAACATTAAAGAATGTACTGTATTTTTCGCTCCATAAGACCAGGGCCGTCTTTAATATTGATTGGACCCTGGGCAAAAATTTTCTTAGGGCCCCCCTCCCCCCATGCATGTTCGCTCTCCACCTTCTCTGAGACATACAATAAATAGCAGCTAGACTTAAAATCAGTTTACTGTATCAGGTCAGGCAGCGATTGCGATTGGTTGCCAGAGGTTACAGCATATCATTACTGCTTACTGACTGGTTGCTAGAGGTTACAGCACTCCTTAAGGCTCACTGATTAGTTGCTAGAGGTTACAGCACATTTCTGCTTGTTGATTGGCTGCTAGAGATTGCTGTACAGTAATACTGCTCACTGGTTGCTATAGGTTACAGCACATCTTCTCCTCACTGCAGAGGGGCATGATATACCTATGAATGCTGCCTTTATCTACATATCAATGCAGTTGGCCTCAGCTATTTACATATGAATGCCAGTATTTACATGTAAACACAGGTCTGCAGGTGAGTCATCTGTACACAACAATAGGGCAGAGCTGGGCAGCATTAGTAGCAGCACAGGACTAAAACTTCAAGGGACAAGGGAATTAAAACTGGGATAGTTGGCAAGTATGAGGCAGCTGCTTTGGGCCCCACAACAATGACAGGGCCCAGGGCAGCTGCCCCTTTTGCCCTGCCTTAAAGACGGCCCTGCATAAGACGCACCTGACCATAAGACGCACCTAGGTTTTAGAGGTTGAAAACAAGAAAAAAAAATATTCTGAACCAAATGGTGTACTAAAATATTTTCCAGTGCCCATGAAATGCAGAGTGACCATTACCATAGAAAATGCAGAGTGGCCATTACCATAGAAAATATTGGCAGAGTATTGTCAGGGTATTGGCAGGGTATTGCAGAGTATTGGCAGGGTATGGCAGAGTATTGGCAGGGTATGGCAGAGTATTGGCAGGGTATTGGCAGGGTATGGCAGAGTATTGGCAGGGTATGGCAGAGTATTGGCAGGGTATGGCAGAGTATTGGTAGGGTATTGCAGAGTATTGGTAGGGTATGGCAGAGTATTGGCAAGGTATTCCAGAGTATTGGCAGGGTATGGCAGAGTATTGGCAGGGTATTGCAGAGTATTGGCAGGGTATGGAGGGATGGCTGTGACTGCACTTGTCACAGAGCAGCGCTGTGGGCACTACAGATGCAGCCCACAGCGCTGCTGCCCTCCAATCTCTCCCCTCCACTGTACAGATCTGTACACAGAGGGGAGAGAGGAACCGGTGTCATCATGACGTCAGTTTGTTTACAAGTGATCGCTCCGTCATTTGGCGGAGCGATCACATTGTAAACAGCTGAGGGGTGCACCAAGATGGCCGCTGCTCCGGAGCTAGGCCGAAGCCGTGGCCTTTCCCAATCGTATATTCGCACCATAAGACGCAGGCACATTTTCCCCCATATTTCTGGGGGAAAAAAGTGCGTCTTATAGTCTGAAAAATATGGTATTCACATTTTCAGTGGGTAATCACATCATTTGGTAAGTAGATACAAAGCGAAAAGATTTAAAATCAAGAAGCCGGAACGATCTGCGTTTCACGGCCCGAAAATTGGAAGTGATGCAATGTAGCTGTTTTTTGATGTTAGAGTTTGTTTACTAGCATTTCTATTAGATGGTGGTCCTCTGAATAAGAGCCTCACACTATATTATTACACAGCAGCATATCACAGTGTGGACACTGGACAGCGTCTTTTGTGTTTTTTGCTTTTTTTATGTTTTTTACACTTTTTGTCATTTGCACTTTTCCAAGCACTTTAGCACATACCAATATTGGGAATCCCTCACGAATTTTGAGGGTCTGGATCATTTAAATTAAGAACATCACCATTTCTATCTTCCTCTTTCCATAGTGAGAGGATTAGGTCCAGGATCACAAGGCAACAATACAGGCACAGTGAGGGGATTAGGTCCATAATCACAGGGCAACAATACAGGCGCAGTGAGGGGATTAGGTCCAGGATCACAGGCCAACAGTCCAGGCACAGTGAGGGGATTAGGTCCAGGATCACAGGCCAACAGTCCAGTCACAGTGAGGTGATTAGGTCCAGGATCACAGGCCAACAGTCCAGGCACAGTGAGGGGATTAGGTCCAGGATCACAGGGCAACAATGTAGGCACAGTGAGGGGATTAGGTCCAAGATCACAGGGCAAAAATAAAGCTGCAGTGAAGGGATAAGGTCCAGGATCACAGGGCACCAATTCAGGCACTTGTTTTATAGGCGAGGTACATCAATGACATCCTTCTCCTATGAGATTGCACCCCTGAATCACTGGCTCAATTCTTTTCATCTGTCAACATGAATGACAGAGGAATTGTTTTGTCTTATGAATTCAGTCATAGTAAAATTCAATTTTTAGATCATGAAATAGAACTCTGTGCATGTCAATTTAGGTTTAGCACTTACTTCAAACCGATTGATTGTATTGGATTCATCCCCATTGATAGCTGTCCTCACAAATCATGGCTACGGTCAGTTGCGAGGAGTCAGTTTCTGCGTTTACGCAGGATCTGTACTGATATAGATACGTTTAAAATTCAAGCCATGGTTTTAAGACAGAGGTTCTTAGATAAGGGTTATGATCAAGGTAAAGGTAATGTTTTACAAGTCGAGAGAAAATCTTTACTGGCTGATAAACCCCAGCAAGATCCTGATGAATCCTTTAAATGGTCATTGCTAACATCATTCTCTGTGCAGCACAAGCAGATCAAATCTATTGCTGAACGTCATAGGAGTATGTTATAAAACGATCAGATTTTAGGCACATTACTACCTGCAAAATCGAAGGTAATCTATAGAGGATCTCACTCCTTGAGGAGTAAGATCGTCCCTAATGTTATTAATCTGCCCGTTCAAGCGTCTTTCTTTAATAACCTGATTAGGTATTACCCATGCAAGAAATTCACAGTTTGTCAGTTCAATACTTGTGGAAGACGTACAACTAAACAGTTTACATCTACTATCACTAAACGCATATATCCTATCAAACATTTTTGTACGTGTGCTACCACAAACATTGTTTATTTGTTGACCTGCCCTTGCGGCAAACAGTACGTTGGTCCCACCATACATTTGTTTGCGACTAGGGTCGCTGAACATATTACCAAGATAAAAAATGGCAGCATTAACTGCTTGCTGCCCATTCACCGTCAAATGACGGCGGGGTGGTGCGGCTCTCGTTCTGGGATGCCGTCATATGATGGCATCCCAGAACAGCCACTCTTGCGGGGGCGAGCGGCGATTGTGGTCGCTCTGTGTTGCTAGGACACAGTGCGACCCCAATCTCTGGAAAGAGCCGTGTGCGTGGCTCTTTAACCATGTGATCGGTTGTGTCCAATCACAGCCGGTCACATGTAAACAAGGAAGTGCCGATAATTAGCGCTCCTTGCCTCACACTGACAGAGTGTGAGGAGAGGAGAGCCAATCAGCGGCATCTCCTCACAGGGGACATCTAAGAATGTAATCAGGGCACTGATCATCGGTGCCCTGATTACAATATTGTAAAACAGTGTCACAAATCAGTGCCCACCATTGCCCACCAATGCCAGCTATCAGTGGCAGCAATCAGTGCCCACCACTGCCCACAAGTACCACCAATCACCTCATCAGTGCCACCTCATCAATGCGTACCAGTTCAGCCTGTCAGTGCCCATTAGTGCCGCCTCATCAGCGCACATCAGTAAAGGCGAAACATTACTTAGTTACAAAATTTACTGACAGACTAAAGTAAAAAACATTTTTTTTCAAAATTATTTTTGTAAAATACCACCAAAAGAAAGCTCTATTTGTGTGAAGAAAATGATAAAAAATTAGTTTGGGTACAGTGTAGCACGACTGCACAATTGTCATTCAAAGTGCGACAGTGCTGAAAGCTGAAAAATGGCTTGGACAGGAAGGGGGTGTAAGTGCCTGGTAGGCAAGTGGTTAAACAAACTGTCCCCAGACACTACCGTCAATTCCACAATTGAGATCCCAGAGGCACTGAGTTTTTAGTTATCAATAGATTTATTCCCCCCTGGGGGGGGGCTACCACTAGGGGGTCTCTAGACTTGAAACATTTTGGATCTATGAGTTGCAGTCCCACTCCCCACTCGGAATGAATGGGAAGTGGGACATTAATGCTTTTATTAATAGAGCATGATGTCATGTATTTACTATTTTAACTGTTTAATAGTTCATCAAGTTATTGATGATTTTATGCCCTGATATTGGCTATCCTGCTTTTTTGACACCTATTGATATTTATCTTATGCTTGGAGGTACCTATATTTACCAATTTGTGGATATGCTTCAATGTTGTGACCTACCAGACTGTAATGTGTATGTGGTAATTCCATTCACATTGCTATTGGTAGTGTCCACTTTATTTTTAACATGTTATTTTTAATATGCTATTGAAAATGCAAACATATGAAGTGTGTTACTCCTGTTTAATGCTGTTTTTCACATATATTTGATTTGGCATCATTCTTTCCTTTACTATTGATCAGTCTGAATTAACTTCTGATCCGGTCACTAGTACTGTTTCGATTTCCGTTATCCCTGGTTGTTGATAGTGTATCATAAAGAAGACAATGGTGAATAGTGATGGATGAACTTCCGACGGGACGTTTCACGAATGTGAACCGCGAACACGGCCAAAATTTTGCGACCCGCAAAATTCGCTGCGGATCCCATTGACTTTAATGCCAGGCGAACCTTAAAAACCTACAGGTCATATTTTCAGCCACAAAATAATTACTAGCTGTGCACACATAGTCCCACCACATGGACACTGACATAGCAAAAGTATTAAGTGAATCTGGGATCGACAACGACAAGCATTCTTTTTTTATCTGTGAAATTGTGACAATTCAGTAGCGCATGAAGGCCATGGAGGAGAGGCAAGGTCAAGGCAGTCTATGAAGGGGGTGCAGGAGATGATCAGTGCTACAGTCAGGGCAGCGCAGTCCTGTGCCAGTGTCCCTGTGTGCCAACCTGTGCTTGAGCTCCTCCCTCTGCCCGGCCCTTACCCCCACCTATGCAGGGCTCCACTGCGGTGGTCTGGAGGTGCCAGTCCAGTGCTGATCCTCAGCCATGGTGCTGGCACTGCCTGCTGATTGGCTTCTCCATTGCTATCTCCCTCACTGTTTGACACCAGAACTGAGATAGAACACTGACACCAGCACCGTGATAGAGACTGAGCACTGACACCAGCACCGAGATAGAGAGCACTGACACCACACCAGCACTGTGATAGAGATCACTGAGACCACATCAGCACCAAGATAGAGAGCACTGACACCACACCAGCACCGTGATAGAGAGCACTGACACAAGCACCGTGGTAGAGAGCACTGACACCAGCACCGAGATAGAGAGCACTGACACCACACCAGCACCGTGATAGAGAGCACTGAGACCACACCAGCACCGAGATAGAGAGCACTGACACCGCACCAGCACCGTGATAGAGAGCACTGACACCAGCACCATGATAGAGAGCCCTGACACCACACCAGCACCATGATAGAGAGCACTGACACCAGCACCGAGATAGAGAGCACTGACACCACACCAGCACTGAGACAGAGAGAGAGCACTGACACCAGCACCGAGATAGAGAGCACTGACAGCAGCACTGATACCAGCAACTCGCTGCGGGACCCAAAAATATGACACCGCTCAACCTCTTAAAACAGGAGGGTACGGGCATATAGTACGTTGTGCTTTTTTTGTACAAGGAAGTGAGCCAAAGGTAGAAAAATAGAGTTATGCATATACATGGTCTACTGGTCACATGTATTGAATCCCTCCGAGATCCATGCCTCATTCATTTTTATAAATGTGAGGTAGTCAACACTGTCGTGAGCTAGGCGAGTGCGCTTATCGGTCACGATCCCCCCTGCTGCGCTGAACTTCCTTTCGGACAGGACACTGGACGAGGGGCAAGCCAACAGTTCCATTGCAAATTGGGCAGGCTCTGGTCAGAGGTCAAGCCTGCCCACCCAGTAGTCCAGGGGTTCATCACTCCTCAGAGCGTCCACATCGGCCTTTAACACGATGTAGTCAGACACCTGTTGGTCTAGGCGTTCCCTGAAGCTGGATCCGGATGAGATCTGTCGATGGGTCGGCTGAAAGAATGACCTCATATCAGAAGTTACCAACACATCTTCAAACCGCCCTCTTCTTGCAGGCGCTGTTGGATTGTTACCCGCAACTCTTTCTCTGGGAGTGGGAATTCCTCCTCTGCCAGCGCACGCAAAAGCAGAATGCAGCATTTCTCGAAGCAAGGCCTGGAAGTGCTCCATTCTGACAGCCCTCTGTGATGGTGGTAACATTTCCGCCATTTTGTGTTTGTACCGGGGGTCTAAGTACGTTGCCACCCAGAACTGGTCCTTGACCCTTATGCTTTTTATACGGGGGTCCCTGTTAAAACACTGGAGCATGAAGGCCCCCATTTGCACTAAACTGGAAGCGGTGTGATGGCCTGGCTCCTGCTCATGATCCAGGATAATGTCGTCCTCCTCGTTCTCCTCTCCCCATCCACACACAACAACAGGGATCCCAGAAAGGTTTAAAGCATGCTCTTCGTGCTCATGCTCATCCACCCCAGCACCATCCTCCTCTGACTCCTCTTCAGACTCCTGTTGTTGACTTGATGGCGCCATGGCTGCGACTGACCAGTTTGGTGATCTCATCAAATGGCCGCAGAAGTCTGCATGCATCACACATGAGCAGCCACTGGCACGGTGAAAAAAAAACAAGCTCCCCAGAACCTGTTCTGCCGCAGAGTTCATACAGGTAGTCGTTAACTGCATGTTTCTGCTGGAGCAGCTTATCAAGCATATAGAAGGTTGAGTTCCATCGCGTCGGGAAATCGCAAATAAGACACCTGACCGGCAGATTGTGTCTCTCTGAATGTCAGCAAGGCAAGCCATGGCCGTGTAAGATCTTCTGAAATGGGCCGAGATTTTCCTTGCCTGCTGCAAGATGTCCTGGACCCCAGGGTTTTGGACAACGAATCTCTGCACGACCAAGTTTAAGACGTGTACCATGCATGGCACGTGTGTCATTTTGCCCTGTTTCAATGCGCTAAGCAGATTGGCACCGCTATCACACACCACTTTACCAACTGTCAAATTGAGCAGTGTTAGCCACTGATCTGTCTGTGAATGCAAAGCTGAAAGGAGTGCAGGGCCAGTGTGGCTCTTGGCTTCCAGGCACAACAGACACAGCACAGCATGGCAACGTTTCACCTGGCATGTCAAATAGGTTCTGGGGAGCTTGGGCGGAAGAGACACTAGCAGCGGAAAAGGAGGAGTCAGCTGAGGAGGAGAGGGAGGAGGATGGAGAAGGAGGAGGAGAAGAAGAGGCAGGCCTGCATGCAATCCGTGGTGGTAAAACCAAATCTACACGGGTGCCACGGGTTACATGCTTGACGGCCGTCAGAAGGTTCACCCAGTGGGCCGTAAAAGTGATATACCTTCCCTTCCCGTGTTTGCTAGACCACATGTCTGTGGTCAGATGTATCTTGGCACCGACACTGTGTGTCAGAGATACATTCACTTGCTGCTGAACATGGCCATATAGCTCTGGGATGCCCTTCTGTGAGAAATACTTCCTTCCTGGGACCTTCCATTGTGGTGTTCCAATGGCCACAAATTTTCGAAAGGCCTCCGAGTCCACCAGTTTATATGGCAGTAGTTGGCGGGCTATCAGTTCTGACAAGCCAGCCGTCAACCATTTGGCAAGAGGGTTATCCGGCGTCATCATTTTTTTACGTTCAAACATTTGGCCCACGGAAGCCTGCCTTTTTCCAGAAAAACGTGAGGATGGCTTGATGGAAGGTGGAGTGGAGGACAATTGTGAGGAGAGAGGAGAAGGAGAAGTAGAAGACGAGGCTGGACGGTGAGAGCCTGGACTGTGGCTTTGTGGGTTCCGTTGCTCCCACTGGGCTTGGTGATGGCAGCTCATGTGCCTTCTTAAGACGGCCATCCCTAGGTGAGTGTTGGGCTTACCGCGACTTATACGTTGACTGCAAAGATTGCAGATGGCAACACTATTGTCAGCAGCGGACACGTTAAAAAAATCCCACACTGCGCAGCCATGTGCCAGCGTCCTGGGAGCGCCAGATGTGACCGTACATGGTTGATGCTTCGCTCCTTATACATTAGCAGTCTGCTTTGTCCCTCCTGTGCAATGTAAGTTCCGCCTGCTTCTCCTCCCTATCTGCTGGTCCATATCTCCCTCTGAACTCCGCTCCTCTTCCTCTCTTGTGGGCACCCACGTGACATCACTAGACACGTCATCATCAACGTCACTTTCCCCACCGCTATAATTAGAGATCTCGGAGTAGACAGCAATACCGGGGACCAACCTCCTCCTTGGGCTGATCTGAGTACTGTCGTCAGAATGCTGAGTGGCGGTTGTTGCTACCTCCTCTTCCTGATCCAATGCCAAGAATGGCTGTGCATCGGAAATGTCTTGTGATGGATCGGAAAAGAATTCCTGTGCCTCAAGCGGAAGGTATATGGTGGTGGTGGTGTTGGTGGTAGTGTCTTTGGGGGTGCACACAGCAGAGAGTGAAGAGGGTGCAGATCGAGAGGATGAGGAGGGTGCAGAAGAGTAAGGCTGAGTGAGCCACTCAACCAAGTCTGGTGCGTCCTTTGATGTAATCGCACGCACCTTCTGCAATTTGCCACTTTGGCTCAAGTCTGTTGCTCCTGCCCTACCCCTACCACCCCTGCGGAAGGGCCTGCCTCTTCCTCTGCCTGTCATTTTTTAAATGACCCTGTGACAAAAGTCTCTAGAGAAGTGCAGTATGTATGTGGAAGAAGGTATATAACGCCCCACTTCAATCTGTCGTTTTTGGGGGCCACTGGTCTATCACACCAGTTATAATACTTTTTTTTTTAATTGCGTTTGTCACTCTTTGTAGTATCGCTGCAGAACCGCTCAGCAGTCACATTGCTGCACAGTGGAAATGCACTATACTATGCTTTCTATATGTGCAAGTATTTTATACGTGTATTATACCCCTATATACTGTACACCAAATAGTACACCTATACCAGCCCTTAAAAGGACCTTTGTGGACCTAGTAGCTAGTGATTTGCAGACTGTGCCTCAGTCCCTACGCTGATAAAAGACAGCTGCAGAATCAGTCAGCAGTCAAGTATAATAGGCTTTCTATATTTGAAAGAAAGTATATTATACGTGTAGAACCCTATATACTGTACACCTATACCAGTCCTTAAAAGGACCTTTGTGGACCTAGTAGCTAGTGATTTGCAGACTGTCCCTCAGTCCCTACGCTGATAAAAGACAGCTGCAGAATCAGTCAGCAGTCAAGTATAATAGGCTTTCTATATTTGAAAGAAAGTATATTATACGTGTAGAACCCTATATACTGTACACCTATACCAGTCCTTAAAAGGACCTTTGTGGACCTAGTAGCTAGTGATTTGCAGACTGTCCCTCAGTCCCTACACTGATAAAAGACAGCTGCAGAATCGGTCAGCAGTCAAGTATAATAGGCTTTCTATATTTGAAAGAAAGTATATTATATGTGTACAACCCTATATACTGTACACCTATACCAGTCCTTAAAAGGACCTTTGTGGACCTAATAGTAATAGCTAGTGATTAAACTGACTGTCCCTGCTCCACACAGTGTCCTGTCCCTACACTGACAAAAGACAGCTACAGAATCGGTCAGCAGTAGGGATGAGCCAAACTCCCCCCGGTTCGGTTCGCACCAGAACTTTCGAACGGACCCCAAATTCGTACGAACGTTAGAACCCCATTGAATTCTATGGGACTCGAAGGTTCGAAATTAAAAGTGCTAATTTTAATGGCTAATATGCAAGATACTGTCCTATAAAGGGTTTGGGGACCTGGCTCCTGCCCCAGGGGACATGGGTCAATGCCTAAAATGTTTTTTAAAATAGCCGTTTTGGCAGGAGCACTGATTTTAATGACGATTAAAGTGAAAAAAAAAAAGGTGAAATATTAATTTAAATATCGTGCCTCGGGGGTGTCTATAGTATGCCTGTGAAGTGCCACGTGTTTCCCGTGTTTAGAACAGTCCCTGCACAAAATGACATTTAACGGAAATAACGTCATTTAAAACTGCTTGGGGTTTTAATGTTATATCTGGTTCCTGCAATATGGTTGAAAATCATTGAGAAAAATGGCATGGGTAGCCCTCCCTGCCCATTACCAGCCCCTTTGGGTCTTGTATGGATATTAAGGGGAACCCCGTACCCATATTAAAAAAAAGGAAATACGTGTGGCCCCAGGCCCTATATACTCAGAACAGCAGTATACAGACGGTGCAAACAAGACAGGGACTGTGTAGGTTTGGTATGTTAAGTAGAATTTGTAATTTTCAACTGGTACATTTTTAAAGTGTAGCTCCAGTCAAAAAATCTATTTTTAAGCTTTTTGGAAAACATAGGGAAGGGTTATCACCCCTGTATAATTTGTTTTGCCGTCCGTCTTTTTTCATCTCACTTGCTGTTGTCTCCTTCCATTTGCAAGTAGGAGATGTTTGTAAGTTGGATGTTTGAAAGTAGGGGCCTGCCCTATATGCTCTGCAGAAATGGCAGAACAAGGTGTTGGGTTTGCCACAACATTGTAAGCCCTCAAAGTGACTCTTGGTGGGCGCTGGAGTGCCCTGCTGTGAACGATTATATCAAGAATTGTAATTACATACCATTGTTGAACAGTGGTAGAAAAATTGACCTTTGGTGGTTGTGGTGCTGGTGCCACAACACTATAAGTCCTCACAGTTACTCTGGGTGGGCACAGGAACGGGCCCTCCTGTGAAATATTATATCAAGAATTGTAATTACATGCCCCTGTTAAACAGGGGCTGAAAAATTGGGCCTTAGGCACTGGTGCTGGTGCCACGACACTGCAACCTCTCCCATATACTCTAGTTGTAGTGCAGGAATGAGCCCTGCTGCAAAGCATTGAATCAAAAATTGTAATTAAACGCCCCTGTTAAACAGGGGCAGAAAAATTGGGCCTTAGGCACTGGTGCTGGTGCCACGACACTGCAACCTCTCCCATATACTCTAGTTGTAGTGCAGGAATGAGCCCTGCTGCAAAGCATTGCATCAAAAATTGTAATTAAACGTCCCTGTTAAACAGAGGCAGAAAAATGGGGCTGGTGGCATCACCCAGAACCAAAAATGTTCTTCCAACATATCAGTGGAGGAGGAAGAGGATAGACAATCAACATAACAGGACAGTCACTCAGCATCAGCATAGGCAGTCTTGAAGGGATGTGATATTTCCCAAAAAATTATTCGGTTACATCAGCTTCAGGTGCTTGGTAGCTGTGGGTGATCCAAGACTGATTCATCTTGATGAAGGTCAGTCGATCAACTGAGTCGGTGGACAGGCGCACCCTGTGATCGGTAACAAAGCCTCCTGCAGCACTGAAGGTGCGTTCCGAAAGAACGCTGGATGCAGGACAGGCCAGTAGCTCAATTGCATACTGTGCAAGCTCTGGCCAGTGATCCATCCTCAAGACCCAGTAAGCCAGAGGATTTTCGGTGGGAAAGGTGTCCAGGTCTGACCTTGCCCCTAGGTATTCCTGCACCATGTAAATCAGACGCTGGCGATGGTTGCTGGAACCGATCATACCTTGGGGCTGCGGACTAAAAAATTGTCTGAAAGCATCGGTCAGATGGCCACCTTCTCCACCGCTCCTTCTGACCGATGCCTCAGCAACACGTTGTCCAGGACCAGGAGTTTGTAACCTCCCAGTCTCTGGGAATGCGTTGCACAAACCTTTCTGCAAGGTCTCCCGGAGATGTCTCATCCTCTGCTCCCTCTGCGACGGCAAGATAAGGTCGGCAACCTTACCCTTGTACCGTGGATCAAGGAGAGTGGCCAGCCAGTAATGGTCCATTTCCTTGATCCGAAGAATACGAGGATCCTTCCGCAGGCTTTGCAGGATCAGGGAGGCCATGCAGCGTAGGTTAGCTGAGGCATTCGGTCCGGAGTCCTCTGGGTCACTAAGGACAACATGATCCGCAGCTACCTCCTCCCAGCCACGTACAAGTCCACGGGTTTCTTGGGACTGTAAATCATCCCTACAAGACTGCTGCTGCTGCTGAGTGCCAGCCTCCACCTCCATGCTGACACAATCATCCTCCTCCTCCTCCTCATACTCATCCTCTTCCTGTGTGATGGGTGGCACAGCAGGAACACTGTCTGGATAAAGAGGGCCTTGAGAGGCACGGAAGTCCTCCTCTTCCTGCCTCTGTTCTGCCTCAAGTGCCCTGTCCATTATTCCACGCAGCGTATGCTCCAAGAGGTGGACAAGAGGTACAGTGCCACTGATGCATGCACTGTCACTGCTCACCATCCTTGTGGCCTCCTCAAACGGTGACAGGACAGTGCATGCATCCCTGATCATGCCCCACTGGCGTGGTGAGAAAAAACCGAGCTCCCCTGACCCTGTCCTGGTGCCGTAGTCGCACAGGTACTCATTGATGGCCCTCTGCTGCGTGTGCAGCCGCTGCAGCATGGCCAACGTTGAGTTCCACCTGGTGGGCATGTCACATATAAGGCGGTTCTTGGGCAGGTTCAACTCCTTTTGGAGCTCAGCCAGCCGAGCACAGGCATTAAATGATCGGGGGAAATGCACACAGACTTTCCTGGCCTGCTTCAGGACATCCTGTAAGCCCCGGTACCTGCCCAAGAACCGCTGCACCACCAGGTTAAGGATGTGAGCTACACAGGGCACATGGGTCAGTTGTCCCTGTCAGAGGGTGGAGAGGAGGTTGGTGCCATTGTCCCAAACCACCATTCCTGGCTTTAAACTGGCGTGGCGTCAACCACCTCTCGGCCTGCCCCTGCAGAGATGACAAAACATCCACCCCAGTGTGGCTCCTGTCCCCCAAACAAACCAGTGCAAGCACGGCATGGCATCGTTTTGCCTGCGTACTTGCGTAGCCCCTGGAATGCCTACGGAGCACTGCTGGTTCTGAGGACAGAGCACTGGAAGAGGCCATGGAGGAAGAAGAAGAGGAGGGGGTGGAGGAGAGAGGTGTGTCACAACCAATAGTAGCATATTGGAGGCGTGGTGGCGGAACAACCTCCAACACTACTGCACCTTGTCCTGCATCCTTGCCAGCTGCCAGAAGAGTGACCCAATGGGCCGTGAAAGACAGGTAACGTCCCTGTCCATGCCTGCTGGACCATAAGTCAGTGGTGATATGCACCTTACCGCTGACTGCCCTGTCCAACGAGGCAAGGACATTGACTTCCACATGCCGGTAGAGAGCCGGAATTGCCTTCCGTGAGAAAAAGTGGCGTTTGGGGACCTGCCACTGAGGAACCGCACATTGTAGAAACTCACGGAAGGGGGCCGAGTCTACCAACTGAAAAGGCAGCAGTTGAAGTGCTAGCAATTTAGGCAAGCTAGCATTCAACCGCTGGGCATGTGGATGGCTGGGAGTGAACTTCGTTCGCCGGTCCAGCAGCTGGGGCAGGGACATTTGCCTGCTATAATCAGACGTGGGTGTACTGCTAGCAGAGTGCCCGGAAGCACTTGGCTGTGACACACCTAATTCTACACCTTCATTCCTCTCAGAGCAGGTTTCAGAGAGGACTGAAGGTCTAGTGGGGTTGGAGATCCCAGCTGATGAGGAGCAAGGAGAGGTCCGCTTTGTTCTTTGGTGTGGGTCATTGAGGTACGCTTGTCAACGAGCTGCATGGCAGGTCAACATATGTCTGGTCAAGCATGTGGTGCCCAAGTGGCTGATGTTTTGGCCATGCGAGATACGCTTGAGACATATGTTGCAAATAGCAGCGGTGCAATCTGATGCACTCGTCTCAAAAAAGGCCCACACTAAAGAACTTTTAAAATAACGCGCAGAGGCAGCGCCCTGCACAGGCGGAGCTCTGCGGTGTGATTCAGTCGGTGTGCTGCCCCTAAGCTGGCCCCCGGAGGGCATCCTGCCTCATTGGACATATGCCTCCTCTCTCCTACCAGGCACCCACGTGGAGTCAGTGCCCTCATCATCCCCTCCCTCTTCATCGCTGGAGCAAACCTGGCAGCATGCTGCAGCTTGTGGAACATGACTGCCAGATTGCTGTCCTTCTTGAGCATCCCCTCTCTCTGCATTCACGCTACTGCCTTCCTCTAGCTGAGTATCATCATCAGAGCCTACAAAACACTGGGCATCCTCCTGGAGCATGTACCCAACACTGTGCTCAAAGAGTTCAGGAGACTCCTCAGGAGGACGTGGTGGGTCTAGGGAAGGAGTCACTGATGATGACATTGAGAGGAGGGAAGATGATGCGTTGGCAGCTGCTTTGCTAGTACCCTGAGCCTGGGTGAGGGAGGATGAGGAGGATGAAGAGGGCTTGGTCATCCACTCTACCAAGTCGTTGGCATGTTGCGGCTCAACATGTCCAGTTGCCGAAAAGAAGGACAAGCGTGTCCCATAGCCACGTGCTGATGATGACGATGCACCGCGTCCACGACCAGCACTGTTGTCTCTAGACACAGAGCCTGCTTGCCCTCTTTTATTGGCTCGCGCATGTCTGCCTCTCCTTGCTGGCCTTCCAGACATGGTAATGGCCTGAAGGGAGATGGGAAAACCAGCAATTAGGTAGTGTATATTGTGCTGGAGGCACACACAACATCCACTAACTCCTGCAGATGGCAGATGGCTCAATTAGAGAAGAGCTATGTAGGTGGATATAACGGTGTATACTGTGGTCAGGGCACGCAGACAGCACGCACAATCTCCTACAACTGACTGCAAGCGCTATTTAAAAAGAGCAAGATAGCTAGCTATATCAGTGGATATAGTGGTGTATACTGGGTTCAGGGCACGCAGACAGCACGCACAATCTCCTACAACTGACTGCAAGCTCTATTTAAAAAGAGCAAGATAGTTAGCTATATAGGTGGATATAGCGGTGTATACTGGGTTCAGGGCACGCAGACAGCACGCACAATCTCCTACAACTGACTGCAAGCACTATTTAAAAAGAGCAAGATAGCTAGCTATATAGGTGGATATAGCGGTGTATACTGGGTTCAGGGCACGCACAATCTCCTACAACTGACTGCAAGCTCTATTTAAAAAGAGCAAGATAGCTAGCTATATAGGTGGATATAGCGGTGTATACTGGGTTCAGGGCACGCAGACAGCAAGCACAATCTCCTACAACTGACTGCAAGCTCTATTTAAAAAGAGCAAGATAGCTAGCTATATAGGTGTCTATAGCGTTGTATACTGGGTTCAGGGCACGCAGACAGCACGCACAATCTCCTACAACTGACTGCAAGCTCTATTTAAAAAGAGCAAGATAGTTAGCTATATAGGTGGATATAGCGGTGTATACTGGGTTCAGGGCACGCAGACAGCACGCACAATCTCCTACAACTGACTGCAAGCTCTATTTAAAAAGAGCAAGATAGCTAGCTATATAGGTGGATATAGCGGTGTATACTGGGTTCAGGGCACGCACAATCTCCTACAACTGACTGCAAGCTCTATTTAAAAAGAGCAAGATAGCTAGCTATATAGGTGGATATAGTGGTGTATACTGGGTTCAGGGCACGCAGACAGCAAGCACAATCTCCTACAACTGACTGCAAGCTCTATTTAAAAAGAGCAAGATAGCTAGCTATATAGGTGGCTATAGCGGTGTATACTGGGTTCAGGGCACGCAGACAGCACGCACAATCTCCTACAACTGACTGCAAGCTATATTTAAAAAGAGCAAGATAGTTAGCTATATAGGTGGATATAGCGGTGTATACTGGGTTCAGGGCACGCAGACAGCACGCACAATCTCCTACAACTGACTGCAAGCTCTATTTAAAAAGAGCAAGATAGCTAGCTATATAGGTGGATATAGTGGTGTATACTGGGTTCAGGGCACGCACAATCTCCTACAACTGACTGCAAGCTCTATTTAAAAAGAGCAAGATAGCTAGCTATATAGGTGGATATTTTTTTTAATGGTTATCTGCTACCGAACATACAAATTTTTCATTACAAATCAAATATCAGTTAACATACACTTTGCAATTTAACAGATAATAAACTATACAAACAAAAGGGAAAAAACAACTTACATGTCATCTTCCCCCTCCTCCTCCCCAGAAGAAAAATTTATAAGTAGAGCATCACCCCTACTGCTAGGCCCTTCTGGTGGCCCAGGATCCACCTCAGGTAACGGGGCCCTTTTTTTCTTCTTCTTCCCCTGCTTTTTCCTAATCGTGACCCAAGCCACTTCACCCTCCTCATCCGATACTTCTTTTGGGCGTTTCTGAGCCCCCTTAACCGAGACTTCCATCTCCTCCTCCCCAGACCTGTCATCCCCAGCCGAAGAATCGGATGAGGAGACAGTGACCAGACGTCTGCCCGGCCTACATCTCCGAGGAAGGGGAGTGGGAGCAGTAACCTGGGAAACAGAACCCTGTGCCCCCCCCTTATCCAAAAAGGGAGGCCCAACTACCTCCACCTGACCAATATCTGGACCGGGCACCTGAACTTCAGTGACAGGGGCCTGGGCAACATCTGCAGGCCGTACCCCCTTTTCTCTTTGAGGGACCCTACTTGCCTTTTGGGTTCGAGGTGCACCCTGTGGCTCCGCCGTAGGAGCGCTTCCCTGCCTTTCCCCTCCAGAACTCTGCCCAGCAGGAGGAGGTGCACTATCCCCTCCTGGCCCACCACCTGCTGCAGCTTCACCCCTGTAGGCTCTGGGGCATCTGCTAAAGGGATGCCCCATTTGACCGCAAAGGTTGCAGCAGATCAACCCACACGTGTCACCTGAGTGTCCAAACTTATTGCACTTAGTGCAGCGCACAACTGTGCAATCTGCACTCATGTGGGTTGGACACCCACACCTGAAACACCTACGGGGCTGGCCTGGGTAGAACACCAGGATTCTATCTCGTCCCAGGAAAGCACTTCCTGGGACATGTGCAACCGTGTTGCCAGATCTTCTCAAACGAATCCTGGTGTTCCATGCTCCAGTCCATACCCCACGCTCGTCTAAGCATTTATTTAGAGGACACTGCAACTGGCCGTGTCTCCCCAGCCAAGTTGCTATGTCCTCCGGGGGCAGGCTCTCGTTCCTTACTAACACCGTCAGGTTTTTAATCTCCTCCTGCCTACTCAAAGGAATCAGGCGGAACCCTTTCCAGGGATCAGCCCCTTTAACCAACCCAAAAGCGGTTATAAAATGCTCCATAGTCACAGCGTTGGTGAAACTGACATCAAAGTCAGGGGTGCCAGCTGGGTGGATCACAGCAAATAGCTCAGCCACCCTGAACCCCAACGCCAGGACCATGTCAACCACTTGGCCCCTCGTGGGGCACTGACCTTCACCCTCCCATCTCAGCTGGACCACATTCCTACGCTTGCGCTCCGGACCACCTGTCCCCCTAGACCAAGTACTGGCCCCAGGGGTCTGACCAGCCGGGGGTACCCGAAAGTTACTGGCCCCAAACTGGTGGTACAGGTGGTCCAGAGGCACACTGGACCCAGCCACATTGGCGTAGGAACGCCTTTCACCAAGTGCCGTCAGCAACTTTACCTCCGGTGTCCCCCTTAGTACGGGTCCCGGAGGAGGAGCCTCTGCCACAGACACTGGGGGTACAACATGAGAAGCAGCCCCCCCACTCACGGCATGGGAAGTCACACTCCCCACATCGTTTACCCCAGCCTGAACTTTAGGATAGGTCTCATCCTCAGAGCTATAAAGCAAAGCCTCCCAGGCTTCCTGCCACTCCACCTCCATATGGGCCCCGCAGGAATCCACTGACACTTGGCTCGGCCCTGATTGAGAACCCTCCAAGCCGCGAATGAACGTCATTGCAGGGTTCTCACCATCAAGCTCGCCCATTGGGCAGTCACCCCAGGCCGTAGCTTGTTCTGGCACTATACAATTAGACATTTCAACATTACTGTTACTGTTACTGTTTACACTCTTTTGACCAGAAAGCAGACCGAAAGTCCTTTGAAAACGACCCTCGGGGTCAACTTCCGGACCCGCCACCGTCACTTCCGGCCGCGGGCTATTCTCGCCATGAACCAGCTCGCGCACCGGAAGTGCGTCATCACCCCTTCCCGCGCTACTATTGGCCTCGCGGTCAGTAGCACCACCCCTCCTCCCGCGGGAAGACGGCGTTCTCTTATTCACGGCCGCCATTCCCGAACTGTCAGATGCCATGCCGCCGGCCGACACTGCACCGCTGCCCACAGCGGCAGCCAAGCTGGCTTGACTCTCATATACCCTAGTCCCCTGACCCTGAGACCGGCTTGCAGCAGTGGCAGCCGACAACGCAACTGACGGCGTGCCCTGCTTGCAACCACCGGCTGGGATCACTGGGGACTGTACAGGTAAGTCCATTTTTCCTTTGCTTACTATCCTAGCAAGCTGCACCACTGGTATCTTCTTAACAACACTCCTGTCTTTAATGTCCTTTTGCTGCCTCCTTCCCACTTCACCGGGGTCTAACCTGCCCTCTGGGGACACAGCCTCATTCATAGGCTGGCAACCCTTAGGCTTACCTGAGCCCTCTGCAGGATTAGTGGAGTTAGCAGGGCTAGCAGTCTTTTCACCAGGAATGCTCTTCACATTTTCAGCCTTCACAGCACTCTCTCTCTCCAAAACTGTTTCTTTACACACCGCTGGCTTTCTTTCCACCACAGTCTTTCCCTCTGGTTTGTCACTGGCCACCTTTCTTTCCACCGCACTTTCCTTTTCTTCATGGCTGGCTTCCACAGAGGGACCCGCCATTTCCTCCTCCTGCGTTGTGTTCGGGGCTGGATACAGTCTACGGCGTCTCCCTGCCTGGGTCCCCTCGTCACACGCAATTCTCATCGCTTTGTCCACGTTAGATAGAAAGTCTTTCTCACCAGAAGCACTGTCAATCAGGTTGGATAACAGCTCACCCAATATGTTGCACTGCTTCTTCAATCCGTCTATCACCGTCTTATACTCCTGTCTCTTTACAACGCCTGATCTGTCTCTCCGGTTCCTTAGCTCCGCCAGGACCTTCATTTTCTCGCAGTAGCTGCGGGAAGCCTTTACAATTAAGCTTTTAGCTTTCTTTCTTCTGTCTGCAGATTTCTCCACATCCTCTCCTGGCTGTCTCAGAGACCAATCTGCAAGATCCAGCTGGTTCTCCAAAAACAACCTCTCCTCCTTGACGAGCTCCAGGAGCTTAGGGGCTCCACGTCCTTCATTAGGCTGAGAAACAGGCACCTGGCCTGGGCTGACTGAAGTCATCAGCTCCCTCTCTTTCTCCACCACTCTGGAAGTCCTCAGAGATCAGAGCACGCAGCCAGCACACACAAGCTCCTACAACTGACTGCAAGCTCTATTTAAAAAGAGCAAGATAGCTAGCTATATAGGTGGATATAGTGGTGTATACTGGGTTCAGGGCACGCAGACAGCAAGCACAATCTCCTACAACTGACTGCAAGCTCTATTTAAAAAGAGCAAGATAGCTAGCTATATAGGTGGCTATAGCGGTGTATACTGGGTTCAGGGCACGCAGACAGCACGCACAATCTCCTACAACTGACTGCAAGCTATATTTAAAAAGAGCAAGATAGTTAGCTATATAGGTGGATATAGCGGTGTATACTGGGTTCAGGGCACGCAGACAGCACGCACAATCTCCTACAACTGACTGCAAGCTCTATTTAAAAAGAGCAAGATAGCTAGCTATATAGGTGGATATAGTGGTGTATACTGGGTTCAGGGCACGCACAATCTCCTACAACTGACTGCAAGCTCTATTTAAAAAGAGCAAGATAGCTAGCTATATAGGTGGATATAGCGGTGTATACTGGGTTCAGGGCACGCAGACAGCAAGCACAATCTCCTACAACTGACTGCAAGCTCTATTTAAAAAGCGCAAGATAGCTAGCTATATAGGTGGCTATAGCGGTGTATACTGGGTTCAGGGCACGCAGACACCACACACAATCTCCTACAACTGACTGCAAGCTCTATTTAAAAAGAGCAAGATAGTTAGCTATATAGGTGGATATAGCGGTGTATACTGGGTTCAGGGCACGCAGACAGCACGCACAATCTCCTACAACTGACTGCAAGCTCTATTTAAAAAGAGCAAGATAGCTAGCTATATAGGTGGATATAGCGGTGTATACTGGGTTCAGGGCACGCACAATCTCCTACAACTGACTGCAAGCTCTATTTAAAAAGAGCAAGATAGCTAGCTATATAGGTGGATATAGCGGTGTATACTGGGTTCAGGGCACGCAGACAGCAAGTACAATCTCCTACAACTGACTGCAAGCTCTATTTAAAAAGAGCAAGATAGCTAGCTATATAGGTGGCTATAGCGGTGTATACTGGGTTCAGGGCACGCAGACACCACGCACAATCTCCTACAACTGACTGCAAGCTCTATTTAAAAAGAGCAAGATAGCTAGCTATATAGGTGGATATAGCGGTGTATACTGGGTTCAGGGCACGCAGACAGCACGCACAATCTCCTACAACTGACTACAAGCTCTATTTAAAAAGAGAAAGATAGCTAGCTATATAGGTGGATATTTTTTTAATCCAAAACTGCTACCGAAATATACAATACTTTACATAAGAAAACCAAACATTAGTTTACATCCTACCTTAAAGAAGTGTATCTTGTGATCTATTATTCTAACACACCAAACTAATGACTAAATAAACCATAAGGCATTACTTATAACTAAATACAGTAAACATATATATTGCCCCACATAGGTTATGAACCAAAAGGAAAAAATGTACAATTCTAAGTCAGCGATTCAAAAACAAGAAACATATAAAGTAGAATCAAACAGTACTGAAAATGTATGTGATAACATAAAGTCCATTAAAAGGACTTTTAATGGACTTTATGTTATCACATACATTTTCAGTACTGTTTGATTCTACTTTATATGTTTCTTGTTTTTGAATCGCTGACTTAGAATTGTACATTTTTTCCTTTTGGTTCATAACCTATGTGGGGCAATATATATGTTTACTGTATTTAGTTATAGGTAATGCCTTATGGTTTATTTAGTCATTAGTTTGGTGTGTTAGAATAATAGATCACAAGATACACTTCTTTAAGGTAGAGTGGTTTACATCCTAATAGAAGTATTAGGGATTGCGCAGTTCTCTTCTTTTTCTTTGTTTTTATATGTATATTTCACTTTGGGTATATATTAGAATTGCTGCATCACACATTTTCGTTAAGTATACACTGTAGCGCATATTTCCTCTTCCTTTTTTCTTTATTAGTTTACATCCACTTGAACATAATACAAACTTACAAAAATACTAGGCTATACAAGGAAATAAAATTTTACATATCCTCATCACTATACTCTTCTCCCGAAGAGAAGAGTATAAGCGCAGCATCCCCTTTGTTACTAGACCCTGACTGGGGCCTTGATTCCACCTCAAGGGGTGGGGCCTTTTTTTTCTTCTTCTTCCCACTCTTCTTTTTAACTGTTACCCAGTTAACCTCCCCCTCTTCATCAGACTGTTCCTTGGGGCGCTTTTGGGCACCCTTCATCGAAACCTCCATCTCCTCCTCCCCTGTCTGACTGTCCCCTGCCGAAGAGTCAGATGAGGAGACCCTAACTGGGCGTCCACCTGGTCGCCGCCTCCGAGGGAGGGGAACAGGACCAGAAGACTGGGGGGCTGGAACCTGAACCACCCCCTCCGAGGGGGGAAGCCCAACCACCCCTTCTTCCTCCACCTCATTTGCAGGTGCTTGAGCAGCCTCCCCAGGCACAGACCTGACCTCTTTAACCTTCTGAGGTATATTACCTTCTTGCTGAGGCTGGGTTTTCCCACGTCTCACCCCAGCCTCAGGGTCAGCACTTTGTTTTTTATTCCCAGGACCCCGCCCAGCAGGAGGCGGAGCCTTACTACTGTTTGGTTTATTCCCATCTGCTGTTTCCCCTCTGTAGGCCTTAGGGCATCTACTAAATGGATGTCCCATCTGGCCACAGAGGTTGCAGCAGATCTGATCACATGCCTCCCCCGAGTGCCCGAACCTGTTGCACTTAATGCACCGGACCACTGTGCAGTCAGCACTCAAATGGGTCGGGCACCCACACCTAAAACACCGACGGGGCTGTCCTGGATAGAACACTAGGATCCTGTCCCTTCCCAGAAAAGCACTGCCCGGGACATGCGCAACTGTGCTGCCAGCTCTTTTTAGCTTGATCCTAGTGTTCCATGCTCCAGTCCAGACCCCCTTCTCATCACGACACTTGTTTAGAGGACACTGCAACTGGCCGTATCTCCCCAACCAAGTCGCAATGTCCTCTGGGGGCAAACTCTCATTTCTTACCAATATTGTAAGAGATTTAATATCCTCCTGCCTACTTAGAGGGATCACCCGAAACCCCTTCCAGGGATCGGTTCCCCTAATCATGCCAAAGGCTGTGATAAACAGCTCCATGATGACCGCGTTCATGAAGCTGATATCAAAATCAGGGGAACCAGACGGGTGAATCACCGCATAAAGTTCCTCTACCTTAATACCTAAGGACAGGACCATATCTACCACCTGGCCTCTAGTGGGGCACTGACCACCTCCCTCCCAACGCAACTGTACCACATTTCTCCTCTTACGCTCCGGACCACCAGTCCCTCTTGACCAAGAATTGGCCCCTGAGGACTGATCAGCCGGGGGAACCCGGAAATTCCCGGCCCCAAACTGGTGATAGATGTGGTCCAGAGCCACATTTGCTCCTGCTACTTTAGCATAAGACCGTTTCTCCCTTAAGGCCGTTAGTAACCTTATCTCTGGTGAACCCCTCAAAATAGGCTCAGGGGGAGGGGCTCCTGTCACAGGTACAGAGGGGGGAGCAGACGGTGACACCCCTATCTCCCCAGCACGAGAAGCATTACCCTCCACCCCTTCTACACTCGGATGATTTCCTAAAGGGGTCTCATCCTCTGAACTACAAAGAAGCGCGTTCCAGACCTCCTTCCACTCTACTTCCATATGAGCCCCGCAGGAGTCTACTGGAACTTGTCCTCCTTCACTTTGGGATCCTTCTAGACCTCTAATATAGTCCAGTGCTGGATTACCCTCATCCAGTTCCCCCATTGGGCAATCTCCCCATGCAATCCCCTGACCAAGTTCCAAACTATCAGACATATCCATATTATTAGAACTGTCAACAACATTTGCGTGAAGCGCTGGACCGGAAGCTGTGTTAACCACCGGCCGGAAATGCTTTCCACGGCCAACTTCCACTCCCGCTGACATCACTTCCGGCCCTGAATCAACCCCGCAAGAGGCCGATCCGCCTACCGGAAGCGCGTCACCCTCCCCCATTGTCTTTACATTAGGCTCACGCCCAACAGACCCGCCCTTTTGCCCGCGAAAAGACGGCGTTTTGCTATCAGCAGCCGCCATTACCGCACCACCAGGAGCCTTGCCGCCGGCCGTCACTGTAACCTTCCCCACAGCGGCGGCCAAGCTGGCCTGGCTCTTTACACCACCATTACAACCACCAACCCCCTTCCCCTCTCCCTGAGGTCGGCTTGCAGCAGCGGCAGCCGACAGCTCTGCTGACGGCATGCCCTGCTTACAACTACCGCCCGGGATCACTGGGGACTGCATACAAGGTAAGTCCATTTCTTGTTTGTCTTTCAGTCTTGTTAACTGCACCACTGGTGTCTTCACCTTTTTAGAGTCTTTCTTGTTCCTTTGCTGCTTTCCTTCTGCTTCACTGGGACCTACAACGCCACCCGGGATCACAGCCTCACACACAGGCTGATTACCCGTTTTGTCTTTAGGGACACTTTCCACTTTTCCAGGTTTCTCTGCACCTTTACGCACTGGGACTGTCTCTTTGCAGGTCAATGGCTTTCCCACACCCACAGTCTTTTTCACTGGTTTCTCACCGTCCATCTTTCCTTCCACTACTCTTTCTGTCTCTTCACGGGTGGCCTCCTCAGAGGGACCCGCCATTTCCTCCTCTTGCGTTGTGCTTGGGGCTAGATGCTGTCTGCGGCGTCTCCCTGCCTGGGACCCCTCGTCACACGCTACTCTCACCGCCTTCTCCACATTAGATAGGAATTCTTTCTCACTAGAAGCACTGTCAATCAGGTTGGATAACAGCTCACCCATCAAGTTGCACTGCTTCTTCAACCCGTCTATCACCGTCTTGAACTCCTGTCTCTTTACAACACCCGATCTGTCTCTCCGGTTCCTTAGCTCCGCCAGGACCTTCATTTTCTCGCAGTAGCTGCGGGAAGCCTTCACAATTAAGCTTTTAGCTTTCTTCCTTCTGTCTGCAGATTTCTCCGCATCCTCTCCTGGCTGTCTCAGAGACCAATCTGCAAGATCCAGCTGGTTCTCCAAAAGCAACCTCTCCTCCTTGACGAGCTCCAGGAGCTTAGGGGCTCCACGTCCTTCATTAGGCTGAGAAACAGGCACCTGGCCTGGGCTTACTGAAGTCATCAGCTCTCTCTCTTCCTCCACCACTCTGGAAGTCCTCAGAGATCAGAGCACGCAGCCAGCACGCACAATCTCCTACAACTGACTGCAAGCTCTATTTAAAAAGAGCAAGATAGCTAGCTATATAGGTGGATATAGCGGTGTATACTGGGTTCAGGGCACGCAGACAGCACGCACAATCTCCTACAACTGACTGCAAGCTCTATTTAAAAAGAGAAAGATAGCTAGCTATATAGGTGGATATAGCGGTGTATACTGGGTTCAGGGCACGCAGACAGCACACACAATCTCCTACAACTGACTGCAAGCTATATTTAAAAAGAGCAAGATAGCTAGCTATATAGGTGGATATAGCGGTGTATACTGGGTTCAGGGCACGCAGACAGCACGCACAATCTCCTACAACTGACTGCAAGCTCTATTTAAAAAGAGCAAGATAGTTAGCTATATAGGTGGATATAGCGGTGTATACTGGGTTCAGGGCACAGAGACAGCACGCACAATCTCCTACAACTGACTGCAAGCTCTATTTAAAAAGAGCAAGAAATCTAGCTATCTAGTTGGCTATAGCGGTGTATACTGGGTTCAGGGCGCGCAGACAGCACGCACAATCTCCTACAACTGACTGCAAGCTCTATTTAAAAAGAGCAAGATAGCTAGCTATATAGGTGGCTATAGTGGTGTATACTGGGTTCAGGGCAAGCAGACAGCACGCACAATCTCCTACAACTGACTGCAAGCTCTATTTAAAAAGAGCAAGATAGCTAGCTATATAGGTGGATATAGCAGTGTATACTGGGTTCAGGGCACGCAGACAGCACGCACAATCTCCTACAACTGACTGCAAGCTCTATTTAAAAAGAGCAAGATAGCTAGCTATATAGGTGGAAATTTTTATTAAAATAAAACTGCTACTGATTTACATAATCAAGAACTTAAGAAAGACTCATACTTGAGCAAAAAAAGAACAAAAGAACAACTTGTACAAATGCTTTTAGATAGACAGGATCTATTCAAACTGCCCATAACGCCCATATCGGACGACCCCTAGTCCCATGATCATCTGGACTACTAAAAAAAAATAAAAAAAAATAAAAAAACCTATCCAAACAATTTTTCCAATCATTATCCTAACTATGTACATTTATATTACATACCCCCTATAGGCAGGAACGTAAAGAAACTGACGGTGCATACCATGTTTTTAAAATTAAGTTGCCCAAAAGCTAAAAAAAGGGGGTGAAAGGACAGACAGACCACCAACTAAGGAAAAGAAGGGGGAGATCATCAAGGTGGCCGGAAAGAGAACCCTCTCCACAACCTAGCACACCTTTCCCTACCCATTCTTTCCCCCTCAAGAAACCTCACCTTACCCAATTCCCGAATGATATCACCCGCCACCTCATGCATGGGCAGGAACTTGCCCCTAGTGGACACTAAACACCGAGCGTGCCAAGTGTAGTAAAGGCATATGACACTAACTAAATACAGTGATGATAACACAAAACCCCTCCGGGCTCTGAAGTCACCGTACACCCTCTCAGGATAGGCAAGGGCCCGGAGACGGAGATAGCCAATGGCATCTCCAACCTCCCCCAGAACCTCCAAGTTGAAAGGGCACTCGACCAAAAAGTGGTCCATGGTCTCTAGCACCCCACCACACTCAGGGCGAGGACATCCTCTGTCCTCTGGGCTCCGGTACTTCAAGTTCGATCTCACATAGAGTCGTCCGTGGAACGCCCTCCATGCGAGATCCCAGAACTTGGCAGGAATTCTCTTGGAATTCAGGAGGGCTAGTCCCTCCCTGAGAACCCTGTCTGGACAGTCCCTTAAGGCCAGTGGTCTCAGAACGTCCGAGGCCATGACCCTCTGGTACAGCTCACGCCTGCCCAGGGAGCCTACCTCTAAGGCCGTTATCCTCCACCGCCTTAGTACCTTCAGGGCGGTTGGGACATAGGTGGGGAGGTACCCGTGGGACCTCCGAAGGTCACCCGGGCGACCGCCCCCCTCCCACCGGCTCAGGAACACTAGGAACCAATTCTTGCATGAACGTTCCCACAGAGAGGGTTCGTCCACAAAAATGGATTGCAGATTGAACTTCAGGAACACCACAGTGAAAAAAACCGTGGGGTTGATCATGTCCAAACCGCCCTCCCCTCTCCGCCGATACGTGACCTCCCTTTTTATCGGGTTCAGTCTGTTTCCCCACAAAAGCAGAAAAAACAGACCGCAGACCCGCGCATAGAGTGATTCTGGCAACAGACATGCGTAGCTGACATAGAGGAACTCGGGAAGCAAATAGGTTTTAACCAGGCTCACCCTTTCCCTCAAAGACAGCTTCCAGCCTTTCCAGGCGTTAACTTTCTGGGTGGCACTTACCAGCCTGCGCTCCCAATTTAGCTTGGGATAATCACCCTGGCCGAAATAAATGCCTAAGATTTTAACCTCTGGTCGGGGCAGGGGAAAAACGTCCGGGAGGTCGAACTGCTCACCCTCCCTTCCCAACCAGAGAGCTTCACTCTTGTCCCAGTTGACCAACGAACCAGACGCCTCGGAGTAGCCTCCAATCTGTGTTTCCACAAACGGGGCCTCCTCTCGGCTAGCCACTACCACCGAGACGTCGTCCGCGTAGGCCACCACCTTCACCGCTTTATCCGGGCCACTGCCGGGCTCCATCAGGACCCCCCTCAGCTGCTCACAGTCTAGCCTTCTTACGAAGGGGTCGACTGCAAAGACATAGAGCAGGGGACTCAGCGGACAGCCCTGCCTAACACCAGAGTCCACCGGAAAGGTAGGACCCACCCAACCATTGACCAGAGGGAAGCTCTCGGCCCCTCTGTATAAAGTCCTGAGCCAATCAATAAATCGATCAGGCAGGCCGTATCTCCCCAGGAGAAGCCAGAGGTACTCGTGGTCTACCCGATCAAAAGCTTTCGCCTGATCTAATGCCAGCAGATACCGCCCATCACCCGTTGCCCTGCACCTCTCCACAGCCTCCCGGACGTTAAGGACTGCACTAAAGGTGCTACAGCTGGGAACTGTGCAGTGCTGGGAGGCAGACAGCAGCTTGCCCGCAACAGCAGACATACGCGTAAACAAAAAAAGGGCGATAGGACGCCAATTCTCAACCACGGACGGATCCTTCCCCTTGGACAGAAGGATCAAGGCCGACCTTCTCATCGAGGGAGGGAGCAGGCCATATGCCAAACACTCACTGAACACCTCCCTCAGACGAGGAGCCAAAAGGCTCTTAAAGGCTTTATAAAATTCTGCCGTGAACCCATCAGGCCCCGGCGACTTCTTTAGAGACAACAAGTCAATAGCCTGCTCAATTTCGGCCACTGAGATCTCTTCCACCAAGGAGTCTAGGGGGTCAGACCCCACCTCAAGTGGAGTCCCGTCAAGAAATTCCTTGGCTCTCCTCAGATCCAACGGCTTCTTCCGAAGGATGTCTGAAAAATGGGCTCTGATGATCCCCAGGATGCCTGGCTTGGACCTTACCAGGGAACCCGAGGGATCTCTCAGTCCATGTATGACCTTCCCACTCACCGCGTCCCCACAGCTTTTGTAGGGATCCGGGTTGGTGAACTTCCCGTAATCCCTCTCCAGCACCAGGGAGGCGAGACGGTCATACTGACACTCCCTCATCTGGAGCTTCAGATCCGAGATCTGGTCCTGAGGGCCACCATCAGAAACCAAGCGATCTAGCTGCCTGCGTAACTTCTGGTAGGCCTGATACCGGGATGCTGCCCGACAGCCCGAGACTTCCCGGAAGAAGCCCTCCGACCTCTTCTTCACCACTTCCCACCATTCCTGGCGGGAGCAGCCGCTCTCAAGGAGCGAGGCTTGTTCTAAAAAGAAGTCCTCATAGGCCGATCTGATTTCAGGGTCCTCAAGTAGCGACCCGTTTAGTCGCCACAGGCCCCTTCCTTTCTGAGGGGTGTCCGCCACATTCAGAGTGACCGACACCATACGGTGATCAGAGAACTCAACCGCATGCAGCGCAGGAGCTGCAAAGGACGAGTCCCCCTTCAAAAAAAACCTATCTAACCTACTCCTACAACTACCTCTGGAATATGTGAAACCAGTGAGGTTGGGGAAGTGGCGAACGTGCACATCCACCAACCCAGCTTTCCTCACTATTCTATTCAAAAAGATACTATCATATCCCAGTGGGCCTGAGGTGCCTGCCCGGTCCTTTGACCTGGTGACCATGTTAAAGTCACCACCAAAGACCACCTGCTGGGATGTAAACAGGTATGGTTTCAGCAGCGTGAGAAGGTCCTTCCTCCCCCTCTGGGACTGAGGTCCATAAAAATTGATGAGGCGGAGGGATTCCCCCCTCACGACTGCGTCCACAATCAAACACCTACCGATTTCTAATTCAATCACTCGTCGACAAGCCACCGAACCAGTCTTAAAAAGGACCGCAACACCACTGCAGGGCTCAGCCGCAAGAGACCAGAGGGAGGGCCCATGTCTCCACTCCCTCTTTGCTAGGTGCATCTCTGCCACAGATGCCAGCCAGGTCTCTGCAAAAACAAAATGTCAGCTTCAACCCGGCCGAGAAAATCAAAGGCTGAAAATCTAGCCGCCGCAGAACGCACACTTGCGACATTAATGGTCGCAAGGCGTATTGGAGCGGGTACCGCCATCCTTAGTGATTGAATTTTACATTCCTCTCTATTTTACATTTCTAAAAGAATCAATCCTCCTCGGAGTCCGAGGAGGAAAGGATCCCGTATCTGTTCCATAGGGCCAGTGAGGAGCCCCCCCCCTGCCCCTGAACTCATACTGGGCTGGGGGTCCTCACCACCCTCCTTCCCCGAAACCTTCCTCTTCCTCTTCTTTTTGGTTTTCTTCTCCCATTCCACTTTGGGAGGTTCCCTCCCACTCTCTTCATCGGACCTCCCACTGGAGATCTCCTTAATTCTCTTATTAACCCCCTTACCGGCCCCTGAGATGTCCATCGGGGGTTACCCCTGCTGCACCAGCCTGCCGACCACTCACGACCACCGAAGAGGCCGGAGGGGGCATTAGTATAGCCGCCTGATCCAGGGGTGGGTGCGGTTTACCCGCAGATTTAATAACTGAAGGGAGGGGGGGGGAAGGGGGTAAAGGAGAAGAAGGGGAAGCTGGGAGGGGGGAGACCGGGGGGGGGGGAGAGGGGAAGGGGGGGGCAGGGGAAAGGGAGGAGGACGGGGGGGAAACAGGGGGAGGGTGATTTTTGGGCGAGGGCTTTTTCGCCTTGGCCGGCTTCCCAGGTGTTTTTGTTGCTGTTGCCCCATCTGACACAGGGTCAGACGGGGCCGGAGAACTCGCCGGCTCCCTCACTACGCCAGTTCCTGTCCTTGATCCGTGCCTGGGGGGTCTGACCCTTTGAGGGAGGGGGGACCCCTCCCTCTGTGACCCTGAGGGGTTGGGATCCCCACTTCGTCTAGGGACCCCCTCACCCTCCGGGCCTGGGGCACCCCCCTCAGCCTGGCACCCCCTGAACGCCTTGGGGCACCGACTAAAGGGGTGTCCCATTTCCCCACAGAGGTTGCAGACAATAAGCCTGCAACCCTCAGGTGAGTGGCCGAAGCCATTACACCTCACACAGCGGGGCATTGTGCAGTCCGCGCTGAGGTGCGCGGGACTGCCGCATTTGAAACAGCAACGGGGCTGTCCAGGGTAGAAGACCAGGATTCGGTCTCTACCTATGAAGGCGCTGCCAGGTACATGCACCACGGTATTGTTGTGGCGCTTGAGCCGGATCCTGACCAACCACGCACCTGTCCAGACCCCGCGCTCATCCAAACTTTTCCTCAGCCCTGTCTGGAGCTGCCCGTACCGCGCCAGCCAGGTCGCGATGTCCTCAGGTGGGAGGGACTCATTCCTGACCAGTACAGTCACATTCTTTACCTCCTCCTGCCTCGAAAGAGGTATCACCCGGAAACTTTTCCATGGATCTGACTTCCTGACGAGCTCGTACAGTGTCAGGAAAAGCTCCATGGAGACCATGGAGACGAAACTTACATCAAACTCCTTCGAGTTTGTGGGATGTATGACTGCAAATAAGTCCGAAACTTTAAAGCGCAGCCCCAGCAGATAGTCGATGACCTGACCCCTGCTGGGACATGCAGACGTCCCTTCCCACCTGAGCTGCACCACATTCCGCCTGCGCCTCTAAGGCCCCCCGTACCCCTTGTCCAGGCCTGCGCACCCTGGGGCTGATCCCCAGGGGGAGCCCGGAAATTCTGGGCGCCAAACTGGCCGTACAGGGGACCCAGGGGGACAGAGGAACCTGCCACCTGTGCAAACGAGCGCCCAGCCTTCAGGGCACCTAAGAGGTTTGCCTCCTCCTGTGTGCCCAAGATGAAAACTGGGTCTGTGGGGGAAGGGCCAGACCCGACGGACCGGACTCCCTGGCTCAGTACCTCTACCCACCGCATCCCCACCAACCGGCATCTCACTCCTTACCGCGGGGGAAGGAGCAGTACCCCCTACAGCTATATGATCCTGGGGGGGAGCCACCTCCATTTCTTCAGGACCCCGCTCCTGTGACCCCTCCAAACCCTATATGAAATCCAGGGCCGAGCACTCACTCCTCAAATTCCCCCATCGGGGACTCACCCCAGCATACTTGTCCTGCTGGAAGAAAATCCCCAGAGGATGCTAAAGCTGTTATCTCCAGGGAGGTCTCCGACACCACTGCCTCCTCTCCCCCAACGAGCGACACCAACGGCCCCCCTAGCTGAAATTCCGGTGTCCCCACTTGCGTTTTAGGCCCTTTTAGGACTTCCGGGGTCACCGCTGACATCACTTCCGGTTCCCGGAAGTCGATGAGGTCACTTCCTGTCTCGTCACCCGGAACAGGAAGTGATGCACCCGCCCCCATCCCACCACTCCTCCCACTGTCAGCAGAAGATGCTTGTCCACATTGTCTATCCGAGACCGCACATGTGTCCGTTCCCATCAGCACCTCCCCCTCTCTCCATGCGGCCGCGGCGGGGGCCGCCATTATGGCCGGTTTTCCTCGCACCGCTATGGGTCTGGCGGGAGTCGTCGGGGTCACCGATGGGGCCCGGGGGGGGGGGGGGGGGTCGGACTGCACTGTCCACTGGGGACTTCTGACCATTGGCCTTCACTGGCCCCTCCGACGGCTCTCTGGTGAGGACCACCATCAGTTTCTTGTGACTTGCGATTCCACCAGAGCTTTTACGTGCTTCATCGGGTACCCTACCCGGATCCTCCTGGACTGCGGCCATAGGCATGGCAGGTGTTAACACAGGAATCCGGGGACCCTCCGCACTGACAGCTCCGGGGGTCATACATTCCTGACCGGCCATGGATTGGTCGTCTCTGAAGAACGTTGCTTCCACTGGGGTCTGTTGTACTGCTACATCAGGTGAGAGTTTCAGGGGGGACTTCAGGGGGGCATTTCCTCGTCTCACCGCCTGGGTTCCTTCCTGGCTGGTCTTTAGAAGTTCTTTCTTCACCTCTGCCAAAAAACTTTGCTCACCCTTTCCACGCTCGCAGAGACCGCCCAGCAGCCGCCAGAGGTCCCTGCATTCAAGCTTCAGGCCGTCTATGGTCTCCCTATATTCACCACGCTTGCTGCTGGCTGAGCGGTCCATGCGATTTCGTAGGTCGGCCAGTCGCTCTGAGCGCTGTGCATAAGTCGCCACGGCCTTCTGTATAAGGGTTTTTACCCTCTCTCTCCTTTTCTGGAGCTTGCTTGGGCCCTCTCCCGGCTGGGCCCAAGTCAAGTCCATTAACTCAGACTGTGTGACCAAGAACATTTTCTCCTCCCTGGAGAGGTCTCTCACCCCAGGGGGGGTTGTCTGAGACCCAGGCCGGGAAAGAGGCCCCGAGCCTGGGCTGGCCGACGCCATAAGGCCGGATGTCCAAAACAGCCGTGGTTCTCCACAGAGCTCTTCCACACACGTCTGCTCTCCTGGAAAGCCTCTCCTGGTGTATACTGGGTTCAGGGCACGCAGACAGCACGCACAATCTCCTACAACTGACTGCAAGCTCTATTTAAAAAGAGCAAGATAGCTAGCTATATAGGTGGATATAGCGGTGTATACTGGGTTCAGGGCACGCAGACAGCATGCACAATCTCCTACAACTGACTGCAAGCTCTATTTAAAAAGAGAAAGATAGCTATATAGGTGGATATAGCGGTGTATACTGGGTTCAGGGCACGCAGACAGCACACACAATCTCCTACAACTGACTGCAAGCTCTATTTAAAAAGAGCAAGATAGCTAGCTATATAGGTGGATATAGCAGTGTATACTGGGTTCAGGGCACGCAGACAGCATGCACAATCTCCTACAACTGACTGCAAGCTCTATTTAAAAAGAGCAAGATAGCTAGCTATATAGGTGGATATAGCAGTGTATACTGGGTTCAGGGCACGCAGACAGCACGCACAATCTCCTACAACTGACTGCAACCTCTATTAAAAAAGAGAAATATAGCTAGCTATATAGGTGGATATAATGGTGTATACTGCGGTCAGGGCACGCAGACAACAACCACTGCAGAAGAGCAAGAACGCAAAATCGGCCGATAACGATCGGTGTATACTGTGTTGAAGGTACACAGAACACCCACTAACTCCTACAGACGCCAACACACTACACAAGACAGTGAGCTTGCGATTAAGTAAAGGGTCTCTGGCCTTCAGGGTGACGGAGACATCTCCCCGCGAATATGACTTGTTCTAGGCCAAGTTGTGTACTGCTATGAGGAAGGATGCTAGTTAAAGTCATTGTCATCCAAGATGTCCTCCTAGATGCCCTGCTAGGACAAGGTGTGCAGGGAAGATAAGGGTGCAGAAGTTGGGTGTATCTGTAAGTGAAGGTATTGGAATGACGGTGGTGACTGGAGATGGTAGGGGCACGGCTGGGCGTACCTCCAGGGCTGTCACTCTGCTTGGACTTCGGCGACTGCTGTTGACAGTGTGGTTACCCAGGAGTGCAGCTGAGTAGTCGCAAAGAAGATAGACTGAAGTGGTGCCTGGAAGGGCTGCCACTGGCGGTGGAAACAGTAGCCTAAAGGCTTGGTTTCCTGGCTGCGGCAGGGTAGGATTTACTCCTGCGACACCGTTCTGCTATGAGTTTTTTTAATTTTTTTTATTGGTCCAAGCTCTTGTGGGACTGTAAACCGCCACTTGCTGAGCCTGTAAAGGGTGATGGCAGGACTGAGGCAAAGTCCTCACTGTCGGCCTGCAACATGGCGTCAACTAAAAGCAAAGGGGGGGGTGCGTATGTTTGAGGTAAGTTGCAAAAGTAGGAGGGGATAGTTGCGTTTGGGTAGATAAGATGAAAGGTGGAAGGAAACAAGTAGAATAGGACAAGGAACGACAGCCATAGTGACAGTTGGTTTGCGCTCGAGTGCTGTTGAGTGTGACTTTAGAAAACTCAAAAGAATGCGTGACAACCGAGGTGAGCCAGGAGGTGACTGGCTCGGCACAGACTAATGAACCAGAGTGCCCCAGGGCGGACTGGGGTGGGTAGCTGAAGTCTGGTATACTAAGTAGGAATGTTGCGATCTGTAGTTAATTGACATGGGTTCGGTCTACTAATGCTTGAACTGCCAGCAAGTATGGAGATTAGGCGACCTTGTCTGTGTATTGAAGGCTTGTGCTTCGAAAACAGAGTGAAGTGCATAGAAGTATGTGACAGTTGCTAACGCCTCAGGAGCAGGTCCAATTCTGTATGCGAAGTAAAAATATGTAGTGAAAGAGTGTTTAAGAGAAAGGGGGAATCCCATTGAACTAAACACCTGACTTTATGCCCTAGTTGTGAAGTCGACTGGTTGGGGGTCAAGAACTGAGTTGACCGGGAGCCTGTAGTAAGGTGACATGAGAATTTCGTTTTGACAAGGGGGGATTGCAAAGAGCTCTTTGGGGCAAAGCTGGCCCCCTGGTGAAGATGCAAGCCCTCGACAATGGGGTATTCCAAACCTGGTGCAGGGTGGACTAACTGGTGTTCTAACTGGCCTAAAAAGGGGAAAGCGACAGAGAAAATGATGAGCAGCCGTGTTGCTACTGGAGACGATGAGTGGCAGTTTGAGCCACTTGCTGAAATGCTTGCAGCGATTGCAAGGAAGTGGCCTTATTTGAATTATGAGGTGAGAATGAATGAATGGATGAATGAGGTGAGCAGCTGTGTTGCTACTGGAGATGAGTGGCCGTATTAAGCTATTGCAGAGATGCTTGCAGCGATTGCAAGAAAGCAGCTTTATTTGAATCTATAAATTAAATTATAAGTGTGTAGGAATGAGGAGAGCAGCCGTGTTGTTACTGGAGATGAGTGGCCGTATTGAGCCATTGCATTGATGCTTGCAGCGATTGCAAGGAGCATGGTTGAAAGGCGAAAGAAAAGGTTATAGAGGAAATGTGATTATGTAGGAATGACCTGCGCAACACTGAGCAAATTGGTGGAGAGAATTGTGTATGATCATGTATGGATAGACTGAGAAAGTCAAACGTAAGCACTGCTGAATTTGTACAGTCGATGTGACTAGTTTGAACTGGGTTATAGCTATGGAATAGTCTGCGAAAGATTTGACTCATTTGAGTCGGTGATGCAACAGGATTCGGCTTGGTTGTTAGAGTTGCGTTTGGCAAGGACTGGAATCGTTGCGCCGATGCTGCGAATAGACTCGAATCCTCCGTAGATGCGACTGAGAGGCTCGTATATGGGATCTGACCATATCGCTGAGGATATGGCTGGGTTCGGATTGATTGAATTGTGATGGTGGTTGAAGGGGCTGGTGATTGCCAATGATCCGAAACATAGAAGCGAAGTTGCGACTAGATTCGAATCGGCCGTAGATGCGAGGTGACTACAGGGCTCGTATGACAGATCTGCCCGTATTGCCGATGATATGGCTGGGTTTGAATCGACTAAATGGTGATGTCGGTTTGAAGGGGCTTGTGATTGCCGAGGATCCAAAACATAGAAGCGAAGTTGCGACTAGATTTGAATCGCCCGTAGATGCAAGGTGAGTAAGGGGCTTGAATGTCGGATTTGACCGCATCGCCGTGAAGTGAACGGTTCGAGTAAACCCGCGTTGGGTAGAAAGCATGAAATACATGAAAGATGACATAGAAAGACTTACGGTGGTGTAAGTGCGACTTTTGCAAAACGAACATGATAAACGAACATGATAACGTAACTACTAGAGTTTAGAGGAGCGGTAACAACAAAGTCCTACCTGCGACAGCGAGTGTGTAGCGGTCCGAGCGTGGGACAATCGATGAAGATATACAACCGAGCTCGAAGGTACAACTACGTGGACACGCAGTGAGTTGGCAGAGTCAGCCTGTGCAATGCATTTGACACGAATCAGCTTAAAAAAATGTATGAGATGAATCTGATATAAATTGGCAGTAAGGAGTATCTGATACGAATTGGTTGTAGAGTGTATGCCATTCCTTACTGTGAAACCAAACACCTATCAACCACCCATCCCCCCAGGCTAGTCAAGTGCAGGAAAGACATCAGGTGGGTTTAATTACACCTCAATCAGCCACAGAAACCCATACAAACAATACCTGTTTATCTCAAAAAAGGATGAGAACAGTGAATCTTATAACCAGTGAAGCCTATGGCGAGTGATATTGGAGAACGACCGACAGCAACTCGGAGGCTTGGATCTATGAATGAATCGTATGTTTGGTAGAAGGAATTTCCGAATGTACTATGCCTGTGCCGAAAGATGTCGGGACATGAGTGTCAACAACTCAGAGGTAGGTTTTGCGAAAGGGGTGCAGGATAGTAAGCATGATAAGCCGCAAGTTTGCACATGATATGAAAAGATTCGGATACTACTTATCTGCGACCATGAGCGGGAACCGCCGACGAAGACCACGAATTAAGAAGCCAAAGTGCACCTGCGATTGGACACACAGATAGTCGACCGTGAGGGAGCTGAGAAGAGTCGGCCCCTTGATGTGCAGTACCTTGCACTGGAACGACACAGACCGTTGTGGGTGGTCTGATTAAATACCCTCCGTGCTCCTCCCATAATTACGGGCCACCATACTGGCCCTCATATATATATATATATATATATATATATATATATATATATATATATATTTACACAAGCCAATTACTTATTTAATGTTATTATTATTATATATACATACACATCAGTGTACTTCCTTATAGAATGTATTTTAACAGTTTTAATGAGGGCTCAAGCAGACCTTTGTTTGACCCTGTCAAACTTAATTTAATGTTCTGTACAGAACTTTCCTGTATTCCACCTAATTATTTTAACCACCTTTTTTTTTATCTTTGATGGTGCTTATCTTATCTCGTATTATTTATGTACTGTCAAGTGTTTTCTTTTCTAATTAGCGCTTACTTAAAGCGGGATTCCGCTGCCGAATCTTTTTTTTTTATTCTGTGTCTTTGTTATGCATTTACTAATGTGTTTTTGTACTCACTACTTGTGGCTTTTTACTCCCCGGCTTGCCGATTTCTTGCAGAAGAAACAGTTTTAAAAATTCATGCCGGCTGTTTCCATGTTGCTTGTAGGCATTTGAAGCCTACAAGCATTTCCTTCCGGGATGCGGTGATGCTGTGCTCCCAGCATTCACCGCTCGATCCCACGCATGCTCATTGTTAGCAGCGAGCAGCGCCGTAAAACTTCGGGTTGCCATCACAACGGGCGGCGTCCTCGGAAGTTTCCGCCCTGTTGTGATGGCAACGAAATAAACAATGGTGCCTTCTGACACGGCCTCGTCACATGACTGGCGTCATGTGATGCCGAAATCTCACGAGATTTCGGCAGGACAGCGTTCCCCACTGATTCATTGGAACAATGTGAGAAACCTCCCAGGGGACTTTGCGGAGCTGGGGAAAGGCGATAACCACGCCTACTCCCACGGGAGGAGAGCCCGGAAGTCACCTTTGAAATGTAAATTAAAAGTTAATTACGGCGATCGGATTTTTATAAAGGTACGTTTTGGCATCTATGGGAGAAACACTATGACCTGTGAGGTTTTTAAATTGTGAGTACAACACCGCTTTAAAAACTAAAAGAATGAACTTTCACCCAGTAAACTATCTTATAGAAAGTATGAGAAAGAAGCAGAGAGGTCATCTAAAGTTCAACATTTAAAATGAAATCTTTCTAAATCTATGGAAAACATAGTATACATTATTAAAGAATAATAATTGTTTCTTTACATATTGAATAATAATATTGATAAGACCACTACTATATAATAATACAAATAATAATAATATGAATAACATAAAATATATATTGGTTAATATGGAATTCTACTACACCATCCATGGGCCCTTTCTAGGGTTGCACTGATACCAATTCCGGTATCAGTGCCGAAAATAAGCATTTGCACGAGTATTTAAATAGGAATGCGGTGCGATTCTGAATCACGTGCAGTTTCCCGCACTGCTCCTGTGTGATCCCAGGCTTGTCATAGTGATGGGCACTTATATATAGAATTGATGGGCACTAATAGATGGGACTGATGGGCACTGATAGCCTACACGGATGGGCAGCACTGATGGGCCCCAATAGGTGACAATGATAGGCAGCACTGCTGGGCACTGATAGGTGGCACTGGTGTGCACTGATAGATGGTACTGGATAGGCAGCATTAAAGAGGAGCTACTGAGGGGAATTACTGATTGGCATCTGAAGGGCACTGACAGGCATTACTGATGGGGCACCGATTGGCACATTTATTGGCACATTTATTGGCACTGATTGGACATTTTGATGGGCACTGACAGCATTACTGATGGGGCACAGACTGACAGCTGATGGGCACGGATTGGCAGCTGATGGGCACCTCTCATAGGGGCTGCGCTGATAATCAATGTGCTGATTATGAGTGCAGACCCCCCCCTGACAGGGAGAGCCACGAATCGTCTCTCCCTGTCAACGCGATCCGAGGAAAGCCGTTTAGCGGCACTTCCTGGTTCATGCTGTGATTGGTCACAGCTGATCACTGATCACTGATTTTAATGACGATTAAAGTGAAAAAAAAAAGTTAAATATTCCTTTAAATATCATGCCTGGGGGGTGTCTATAGTATGCCTGTGAAGTGCCACGTGTTTCCCGTGTTTAGAACAGTCCCTGCACAAAATGGCATTTAATGGAAATAACGTCATTTAAAACTGCTTGCGGTTTTAATGTTATATCTGGTTCCGGCAATATGGATGAAAATCATTGAGAAAAAGGGCATGGGTAGCCCCCCCTGCCCATTACCAGCCCCTTTGAGTCTTGTACAGATATTAAGGGGAACCCCGTACCCATATTAAAAAAAGGAAATACTTGTGGCCCCCAGACCCTATATACTCAGAACAGCAGTATACAGGCGGTGCAAACAAGACAGGGACTGTGTAGGTTTGTTGTGTTAAGTAGAATCTGTTTGTAATTTTCAACTGGTACATTTTTAAAGTGTAGCTCCAGTCAAAAAATCTATTTTTAAGCTTTTTGGAAAACATAGGGAAGGGTTATCACCCCTGTATAATTTGTTTTGCCATCCATCTTTTTTCATCTCACTTGCTGTTGTCTCCTTCCGTTTGCAAGTAGGAGACGTTTGTAAGTTGGATGTTTGAAAGTAGGGGCCTGCCCTATATTCTCTGCAGAAATGGCGGAACAAGGTGTTGGTGTTGCCACAACATTGTAAGCCCTCAAAGTGACTCTTGGTGGGCGCTGGAGCGCCCTGCTGTGAATGATTATATCAAGAATTGTAATTAAATGCCATTGTTGAACAGTGGTAGAAAAATTGACCTTTGGTGATTGTGGTGCTGGTGCCATAAGACTATAAGTCCTCACAGTTACTCTGGGTGGGCGCAGGAATGGGCCCTCCTGTGAAATATTATATCAAGAATTGTAATTACATGCCCATGTTAAACAGGGACTGAAGAATTGGGCCTTAGGCACTGGTGCTGGTGCCACGACACTGCAACCTCTCCCATATACTCTAGTTGTAGTGCAGGAATGAGCCCTGCTGCAAAGCATTGCATCAAAAATTGTAATTAAACGCCCCTGTTAAACAGGGGCAGAAAAATTGGGCCTTAGGCACTGGTGCTGGTGCCACGACACTGCAACCTCTCCCATATACTCTAGTTGTGGTGCAGGAATGAGCCCTGCTGCAAAGCATTGCATCAAAAATTGTAATTAAACGCCCCTGTTAAACAGGGGCTGAAAAATTGGGCCTTAGGCACTGGTGCTGGTGCCACGACACTGCAACCTCTCCCATATACTCTAATTGTGGTGCAGGAATGAGCCCTGCTGCAAAGCATTGCATTAAAAATTGTAATTAAACGCCCCTGTTAAACAGGGGCTGAAAAATTGGGCTGGTGGCATCACCCAGAACCAAAAATGTTCTTCCAACATATCAGCGGAGGAGGAAGAGGATAGACAATCAACATAACAGGACAGTCACTCAGCATCAGCATAGGCAGTCTTGAAGGGATGTGATATTTCAAAAAAAAAATTCGGTTACATCAGCTTCAGGTGCTTGGTAGCTGTGGGTGATCCAAGACTGATTCATCTTGATGAAGGTTAGTCGATCAACTGAGTCGGTGGACAGGCACACCCTGTGATCGGTAACAAAGCCACCAGCAGCACTGAAGGTGTGTTCCGAAAGAACGCTGGATGCAGGACAGGCCAGTAGCTCAATTGCATACTGTGCAAGCTCTGGCCAGTGATCCATCCTCAAGACCCAGTAAGCCAGAGGTTTTTCGGTGGGAAAGGTTTCCAAGTCTGACCTTGCCCCTAGGTATTCCTGCACCATGTAAATCAGACGCTGGCGATGGTTGCTGGAACCGATCATACCTTGGGGCTGCGGACTAAAAAATTGTCTGAACGCATTGGTCAGACAGCCACCTTCTCCACCGCTCCTTCTGACCGATGCCTCAGCAACACGTTGTCCAGGACCAGGAGTTTGTAACCTCCCAGTCTCTGGGAACGCGTTGCACATACCTTTCTGCAAGCCCTCCCAGAGATGTCTCATCCTCTGTTCCCTCTGCGACGGCAAGATAAGGTCGACAACCTTACCCTTGTACTGTGGATCAAGGAGAGTGGCCAGTCAGTAATGGTCCCTCTCCTTGATCCGAAGAATACGAGGATCCTTCCGCAGGCTTTGCAGGATCAGGGAGGCCATGCAGCGTAGGCTAGCTGAGGCATTCAATCCGGAGTCCTCTGGGTCACTAAGGACAACATGATCCGCAGCTACCTCCTCCCAGCCACGTACAAGTCCACGGGTTTCTTGGGACTGTAAATCATCCCTACAAGACTGCTGCTGCTGCTGATGCTGAGTGCCAGCCTCCACCTCCATGCTGACACAATCATCCTCCTCCTCCTCCTCCTACTCATCCTCTTCCTGTGTGATGGGTGGCACAACAGGAACACTGTCTGGATAAAGGGGGCCTTGAGAGGCAAGGAAGTCCTCCTCTTCCTGCCTCTGTTCTGCCTCAAGTGCCCTGTCCATTATTCCACGCAGCGTATGCTCCAAGAGGTGGACAAGAGGTACAGTGCCACTGATGCATGCACTGTCACTGCTCACCATCCTTGTGGCCTCCTCAAACGGTGACAGGACAGTGCATGCATCCCTGATCATGCCCCACTGGCGTGGTGAGAAAAAACCGAGCTCCCCTGACCCTGTCCTGGTGCCGTAGTCACACAGGTACTCATTGATGGCACTCTGCTGCGTGTGCAGCAGCTGCAGCATGGCCAACGTTGAGTTCCACCTGGTGGGCATGTCACATATAAGGCGGTTCTTGGGCAGGTTCAACTCCTTTTGGAGCTCAGCCAGCCGAGCACAGGCATTAAATGATCGGCGGAAATGCACACAGACTTTCCTGGCCTGCTTCAGGACATCCTGTAAGCCCCGGTACCTGCCCAAGAACTGCTGCACCACCAGGTTAAGGATGTGAGCTACACAGGGCACATGGGTCAGTTGTCCCTGTCGGAGGGTGGAGAGGAGGTTGGTGCCATTGTCGCAATCCACCATTCCTGGCTTAAGCTGGCGTGGCGTCAACCACCTCTCGGCCTGCCCCTGCAGAGCTGACAAAACATCTGCCCCAGTGTGGCGCCTGTCCCCCAAACAAACCAGCGCAAGCACGGCATGGCATCGTTTTGCCTGCGTACTTGCATAGCCCCTGGAACGCCTACGGAGCACCGCAGGTTCTGAGGACAGAGCACTGGAAGAGGCCATGGAGGAAGAAGAAGAGGAGGGGGTGGAGGAGAGAGGTGTGTCACAACCAATAGTAGCATTTTGGAGGCGTGGTGGCAGAACAACCTCCAACACTACTGCACCTTGTCCTGCATCCTTCCCAGCTGGCAGAAGAGTGACCCAATGGGCCGTGAAAGACAGGTAACGTCCCTGTCCATGCCTGCTGGACCATGAGTCAGCGGTAATATGCACCTTACCGTTGACCGCCCTGTCCAGCGAGGCAAGGACATTGCCTTCCACATGCCGGTAGAGAGCCGGAATCGCCTTCCGTGAGAAAAAGTGGCATTTGGGGACCTGCCACTGAGGAACTGCACATTGCACAAACTCACGGAACGGGGTCGAGTCTACCAACTGAAAATGCAGCAGTTGAAGTGCTAGCAATTTAGCCAAGCTAGCATTCAACCGCTGGGCATGTGGATGGCTGGGAGTGAACTTCTTTCGGCGGTCCAGCAACTGGGGTAGGGACATTTGCCTGCTGTAATCGGACGTGGGTGTACTGCTGGCAGAGTGCCCGGAAGCTGTGACACACCTAATTCTACACCTTCATTCCTCTCAGAGCAGGTTTCAGAGAGGACTGAAGGTCTAGTGGGGTTGGAGATCCCAGCTGATGAGGAGCAAGGAGAGGTCCGCTTTGTTCTTTGGTGTGGGTCTTTGAGGTACACTTGCCAATGAGCTGCATGGCAGGTCAACATATGTCTGGTCAAGCATGTGGTGCCCAAGCGGCTGATGTTTTGGCCATGCGAGATACGCTTGAGACATATGTTGCAAATAGCAGCAGTGCGATCTGATGCACTCGTCTCAAAAAAGGCCCACATCAAAGAACTTTTACAATAACGCACAGGGGCAGCGCCCTGCACAGGCGGAGCTCTGCGGTGTGATTCAGTCGGTGTGCTGCCCCTAAGCTGGCCCCCGGAGGGCATCCTGCCTCGTTGGACATGTGCTTCCTCCTCCTCCTCCTCTCTCCTACCAGGCACCCACGTGGAGTCAGTGCCCTCATCATCCCCTCCCTCTTCATCACTGGAGAAAACCTGGCAGTATGCTGCAGCTTGTGGAACATGACTGCCAGATTGCTGTCCTTCTTGAGCATCCCCTCTCTCTGCGCTCACGCTACTGCCTTCCTCTAGCTGAGTATCATCATTAGAGCCTACAAAACACTGGGCATCCTCCTGGAGCATGTACCCATGTACCCAACACTGTGCTCAAAGAGTTCAGGAGACTCCTCAGAAGGACGTGGTGGGTCTAGGGAAGCAGTCACTGATGATGACATTGAGAGGAGGGTAGACGATGCGTTAGCAGCTGCTTTGCTAGTACCCTGAGCCTGGGTGAGAGAGGATAAGGAGGATGAAGAGGGCTTGGTCATCCACTCTACCAAGTCTTCGGCATGTTGCGGCTCAACATGTCCAGCTGCCGAAAAGAAGGACAAGCGTGTCCCATGGCCACGTGCTGATGATGATGATGCACCGCATCCACAACCAGCACTGTTGCCTCTAGACACAGAGCCTGCTTGCCCTCTTTTATCGGCTTGCGCATGTCTGCCTCTCCTTGCTGGCCTTCCAGACATGGTAATGGCCTGAAGGGAGATGGGAACACCAGCAATTGGGTAGTGTATATTGTGCTGGAGGCACACACAACACCCACTAACTCCTGCAGATGGCAGATGGCTCAATTAGAGAAGAGCTATGCAGGTGGATATAATGGTGTATACTGTGGTCAGGGCACGCAGACAGCACACACAATCTCCTACAAGTGAATGCAAGCTCTATTTAAAAAGAGCAAGATAGCTAGCTATGTGGGTGGATATAAAGGTGTATACTGTGGTCAGGGCACGCAGACAGCACGCACAATCTCCTACAACTGACTGCAAGCTCTATTTAAAAAGAGCAAGATAGCTAGCTATGTAGGTGGATATAACGGTGTATACTGTGGTCAGGGCACGCAGACAGCACGCACAATCTCCTACAACTGACTGCAAGCTCTATTTAAAAAGAGCAAGATAGCTAGCTATATAGGTGGATATAGTGGTGTATACTGCGGTCAGGGCATGCAGACAGAACGCACAATCTCCTACAACTGACTGCAAGCTCTATTTAAAAAGAGCAATATAGCTAGCTATGTAGGTGGATATAACGGTGTATACTGTGGTCAGGGCACGCAGACAGCACGCACAATCTCCTACAACTGACTGCAAGCTCTATTTAAAAAGAGCAAGATAGCTAGCTATGTAGGTGGATATAACGGTGTATACTGTGGTCAGGGCACGCAGACAGCACGCACAATCTCCTACAACTGACTGCAAGCTCTATTTAAAAAGAGCAAGATAGCTAGCTATGTAGGTGGATATAACGGTGTATACTGTGGTCAGGGCACGCAGACAGCACGCACAATCTCCTACAACTGACTGCAAGCTCTATTAAAAAAGAGAAATATAGCTAGCTATATAGGTGGATATAATGGTGTATACTGCGGTCAGGGCACGCAGACAACAACCACTACAGAAGAGCAAGAACGCAAAATCGGCCGATAACGAACTGTGTATACTGTGTTGAAGGTACACAGAACACCCACTAACTCCTACAGACGCCAACACACTACACAAGGCCGCCGCGCTGGCGGCCTTATATAGTGTGGAGCGTGCACTACACAGCCTGAGCTATGATTGGCCACAGGCATCCTGCCTGTGGCCAATCATGGCTCTCCTCGCTGCCGGTGCTGTGATTGGCCAAGCATGCGGGGTCACAGTGCATGCTTGGCCAATCATGAGCCAGCAATGCACTGCGATGGCACAGTGCATTGTGGACCGTAAGCGCCACACGAATTTGGCGCGAACGACCCATAACGTTTGTATTCGCCGAACGGGCGAACAGCCGATGTTCCACTCGAACACGAAGCTCATCCCTACTGCTGGTATAAAATAGGTTTTGGTGTATCCTTAGCCCTTTCCCTTTTATATTTGTATCAAACTAGATGGTAGGATGTTGAAGAGATGATATAAAAACATAACAAGGAAAGTCATAATTTGAGCTCTACTCAAGCATGTTGAGCTTCTAAGAAAAATTTTTTTGTGCACCAGGACTTTTGAAAGTCCCAGCCAGTGACAAAGATCTTCTCCAATAATCTGAGGCTATGGATTGCTGTTGAAGGTTCTTCATTTGGATATTCTTTTTTCTCAGGTTCTTATGGGTGTTTTTAAATTCTCAATGTGTAAGAAAAGATTTGTGGATTTGAAGTGTGCTTGGATTTTTTGCCCGGCAAAAATGAAACCAGCGCATTTTTCACCACCCAAGTGGTGCCCTATTTTGAGCATTGCCATTCCCACTTGAAATTCTGTAGCTGCTATCCACTCTCTATTATTGCAGGTACACCAGTACAGTCCCTATGCATAATCCCAACTTTGTGACATAAGAAAAAAAGGGACACATTATAGCATGCAGTATACAGTACATTGAAAATGTATTCAGTAAGTAAACAAAAACGTAAATGTATTTTACTGAGATTTTATGTGATAAACCAACACAAAGTGGCACATAACTGTGAAGTGGAAGGAAGATGATAAATGGTTTTCAAAATGTTTTTTTTTTTTTTGAAAACTGACAGTTTTATTAATTGCAAAAAGAAAAACAAGAGGGGAACAGAAACAAGAGGGGATCAACAAAAAGAGGGGAAAAAGGAATAAAAAGGAGAACAAAGCATTTCCAATAAAGAGCACAGGATGATGCATAGTACAATAATAAACACAACATCAGATTGTCAGTTAAACCAGCATCCCGAGTAGGGGTAAGAGTAGGTGGCGGTTCGTAAAGTTTATGACCCCTGAGATCCTAATGAGCTACTATAGAGTAAAAAGGCCGCAATAGCGGATCTCCTGTGACAGGTCACTTCAACAAATAGCAATAGGAGCATTAGAGAAGGGAAAAGCTAAGTCAGGAAGAGGAGAGAAAGAATAGAGATAGGGTGTAAGAGGGTTAAGGCAGCCTCCCGCCCCCAGAGCCCAGGGCTGTCCCAAAAAACAGCCACCGCAGGCAGCATTAGCCCCATGAGAAGAGAACCATGCATCAGTAGGCTGGGGGAGTCTCGAATAGGACCCAAGGCCCCCAGATTCCGTCATGCTTATCAAGGGTGTCATTCAGGGAGGCTGTCAGGTATTCCATTCTCTTAACATCTCTGATCCTGGTGTGCAGTTCAGATAAAGAGGGGGGGTCCGTCTGTTTCCATTTTAGGGCCACCAGGCAACGGGCTGCGGTTAATACATGCGACAATAGTTTCTGTGATATTTTAGTGAAGGAGGTGGGTGGCAGACCCAACAGATACATTTTGGGATCTAAGGGCACCTCAGCGCCGAAGATAGATCGGAGCAAGGACTGCACCATCAGCCAGTATGGGTGAAGTAGGGGGCACGTCCAGTAGATATGGAATAACGTTCCCCTATCTTTATGGCAGCGCCAGCAACGGGAGTCAGTCAGTGGGTATATGGAGTGGAGCAGGTCCGGGGTCTGATACCAATGGAATAAGATCTTGTATTGGTTCTCCTTGTAGAGCGTGCAAATGGAGCTTCTGGAAGCCTGCGACCAGATACGCTGCCACGTGCTTAGGGGTATAGTTTCACCCAGGGCCTGCTCCCACTTGCCCATATAGGCATGTCTTGGCCCGTCCGGCGAGGGGGACGCGATCAGAAGCTGGTAGGTGCGGGAGATCATACCCTGCGGGGAAGAGCCCTCCAAACATATTTTTTCAAATTCAGTTAAAGGGGAAAAACAAAGGTTGGCCACAAACGATTGGGCATAGTGCTGTAGTTGCAGATAACTGAAGAAGGCCTGTTTGGGTAGATTAAAGGTGTTGGTTTTCAAAATGTTTTACAAATAAATATCTGAAAAGTGTGTAGTGCATATGTATTCGGCCCCCTTTACTCTGATACCCCTAACTAAAATCTAGTGGAATCAATTGTCTACAGAAGTCACCTAATTATTAAATAGAATCCACCTGTGTATAATTTAATCTCAGTATAAATACAGCTGGTCTGTGAAACCCTCAGAGGTTTGTTAGAGAACCTTAGTGAACAAACAACATCAGAAGTCTAATGCCGTGTACACACGACCGGACTTTTTCGACGGACTAGGTCGGACGGTCTTCCCTATGGACTTTTGGCAGAGGTCCGACAGACTTTCTGAACATAACGGACTCAGCCACACACGACCAGACTAAGTCCGTTTGAAAGTCTGTTCATTTTGAACGTGATGACGTAAACGGGACTAAACAAGGAAGTTCAATTGCCAATAGCCAATAGCTGCCCTTGCGTCATATTTGGTCCGTCAGTCTAGCACACAGACGAACGGTTTTCCCGATTTTTAGTCCGTCGGACTTGAGTCCGTCGGATAGATTTGAACCATGTTTTATTTCTAGGTCCATCAGACTTTTGGGGAAAAAGTCCACTGGAGTCCACACATGATCGAATTGTCCGACGGATTCCGGTAGGCCGGTCCAAGTCTGCTGGAAAGTCCAATTGTATGTACACGGCATAAGAAACACACCAGACAGGTCAGAGATAGAGTTGTGGAGACGTTTAAAGCAGGGTTAGGTTACAAAAAGAATCCCAAGCTTTGAACATCTCACGGTGCACTGTTCAATCCATCATCTGAAAAGGAAAAGCGTATGGCACAACTGCAAACCTACCAAGACATGTCTCTCCACCTAAACTTGCAGGCCGGACAAGGAGACCATTAATCATAAGACCAATAATCAATAAAAAGCAGACAAGAGGCTCATGGTGACTCTGGAGGAGCTGCAGAGATCCACAGGTCAGGTGGCAGAATCTGTCCACAGGACAACTATTGGTTGTGCACTCCACAAATCTGGCCTTTATGGAAGAGTGGCAAGAAGAAAGCCATAAGAAGTCCCGTTTGCAAGAAGCCATGTGGGGGACACAGCAAACATGTGGAAGAAGGTGCTCTGGTCAGGTGAGACCTTAATTTAACTTTGTGGCCTAAAAACTAAATACTATGTGTGTCAGAAGACATTAACTAACTAACTAACTAACACTAACACTGCACATCACCCTGAACACACCATCCCCACTGGGAAACATGGTGGTAGCAGTATCATGTTGTGGGGATTCTTTTCTTCAGCAGGGACAGAGAAGCTGGTCAGAGTTGATGGGAAGATGGATGAAGCCAAATACAGGGCAATCTTATGCCGCGTACACACGGTCGAACTGTTTGACGTACTTAGTCCGTTGAAACACATTTCAGCGGAAAATCCGCTCGTGTGTGGGCTTCAGCGGACTTTTTCAGCGTGCAGTCCGGAGTGCTAAGAATTTCGGATTTTCCAAAAATCTGTCCGTCGTACTTTGGTTTCAGCGGACAATACGGTCGTCAGTATGCTAGTTCGACGGACTAAGAATGGCGCATGCCCAGAAAGGATTTACACGGCGGAAGGGTGCTTTGCTGTGTCTTGGACTTCCTATTTCTAGTCCCGTCGTACGTGCTGTACACGTCATTGCGCAAGCTTTTCGACGGACTGTTTGTGTATCCGTGTGTGGTCAAGTCCGTTCAGTGGAAACTACGACGGATTGTCCGTCGGATTGTATGACGGACTAAGTACGCCATACAATCCGCTCGTGTGTACGCGGCATTAGAAGAAAACCTGTTAGAGTCTGCAAACGACTTGAGACTGCTGCGGAGATTCACCTCCAGCAGGACAACGACTCTAAACATACAGCCAGAGCTACAATGGAATGGTTTTGTGATGGCTGAATACAAATGCACACCACTTTTCACATTTTTATTTGTAAACAAATTTTAATATTTTATTTATTTATTTTATACATGTTTATCTTATCATTTTCCTTCCACTTCACAATTATGTGTTACTTTGTGTTGATCTATCACATAAAATCCCAATAAAATACATTTACGTTTTTGGTTGTAACATGACAAAATTAGGAAAATTTCACAGGTTATGAACAATTTTTATTTTACAAAAGTTTTATTAATAAACAATCCAACAATCCAACATATATGGACAACATTGAGAAGGTTACAAATTGTGATAGACAGACATAAGGTCAAAAAAAAAAGAAAAAGGGGAGCAGAGACAATAACCTTATTCAAGTCACAAAAGTAATGACATAATGACCCCGGTATATAAGGATGTGAGGAGTAGTCCAAAAGCTGATTTTCGGGGTATAATGGTATGAACAATTTTTCACGGCACTGTATAGACAATGTGTAGGACCATGATGATTAAAAAAAATTATTACTTTAACCCAAAGTTTATATCACTACTTTTCTTTTATTTTGACTTTTCAAAATAACTAATGGAATAATTTGAAAGTTAGATAAAGGCTTAGGACAGTAAAACACTTTTGGAAGTTAAAGTATAACTAAAGGCAAAACTTTTTTGGATTGAGTATCCAAGAAATAGTAATAAGATGGCGCAAAAATCAAACACCGTCCAAAAACCTCTATAATAAAAAACAGGGGGGGGGGGAGGGAAGGGGGGGGAGGGGGGGAAGAAAATGGGATCAAGGGAAATAAAATATATATGTGTGTATATATACACACACATGCACATATATACATGTACACATGCACAAAAAAGTACAGATAATGTCCCCAAAGTTCCTTAGGTATGGTCCATAAAAGTTCAAACTCCTAACACCAGTGGCAGCAACTGTCTTGAGAGGAGAAGCACAACTCTCTAGGAAATATAATGTAGAAAAGGCAAGAAGTGCGCAAAACTAAAGCCGCGTACACACGAGAGGACTGTCCGTCCAACTTAGTCCGCCGAAACACATTTCAGCGGACAGTCCGCTCGTGTGTGGGCTTCAGCGGACTTTTTCAGCGGACAGTCTGGCAGACTAAGTCTTTCGGAATTTCCGTAATACAGTCCGTCCAACTTTGGTTTCAGCGGACAGTCCGCTCGTGAGTAGGCAAGTTGGACGGACTAAGTATGGCGCATGCTCAGAAAGGATTTACACGGCCGAAGGTTGCATTGCAGTGTATTGGACGTCGTATTTCTAGCCCCGTCGTACGTGCTGTACACGTCATCGCGCAAGCTTTCAACGGACTGTTTGTTCATCGTGTGTGGTCAAGTCCGTTCATTCGAAAGTAGGACGGACTGTCCGTCGGATTGTCTGATGGACTTAGTTGGCCAGACAGTCCGCCCGTGTGTACGCGGCTTTATTCTAATTTTTGTGCATTTATATAACGGCACATGTTTTGTCACTGGCACTAGCACTTTAATATTTGTATTTAAGGAATAGCAGGCTTGAATAACTATTTATGGTTTATATATTTTGTATGGATTATTGATATTTATTGACAAGTATATATATATAGGAACAATTATTTTAGAGTTCTGCACCTTCACGTCTTTATTTTTAATTTACTTTTATTTCTATTTCTATTTTTACTATTACTTACCAGCACGCTGAAAAATCTATGTAAAATATTTTTAGTTTAAGTTAGAAAAGGTATAGCGCCAAATCTATTTTCTCTCCTTATTCCACAGACCCCCAAAGCATCCTCCCAATGTTGAGGGCATGTGGCCTGGTACGGTTCAGGAGGGAGGGGGGCCGCTCTCTCGTCCCCCCCTCTTTTCCTGCGGCCTGCCAGGTTGCGTGCTCGGATAAAGGGTCTGGTATGGATTTTTAGGGGGAGGGTAATCACAGCCACTTCTATCCGGAGGAGCAGAGATGATAAATAGCTGGAACGGCCATTAAAGATGTTCAGCAGCAGAGGCTTCAGTGTAGCAGACTATGTTTTGTAGAAATCGCCGCCTCGTGGATGTCCAGATGATGGCAATAGGCAGTATCAGTGCCTTCTAGCTTCCGGAGAGTCCGAGAACCCGGAACCGGAAGTGCGTTTCAGCGTGGAACGCAAGCTCCGTATACCGGAAGTGACGTGTCGGCCAATCAGAAGACGCGTTTCACAATATTCATTGTTTCACCAGTTCTTGGAATCTGATCCTAGATTATGACTGATCACTGTATTATGCCGGCCATACACGATGCGAATTCCGAACGAAAATCCGAGCGAAAGTAAAATCGACCGATTTTCGTATCGTTAGTGTGGTATGCGCGACATGCGATTTTCGTACGACAGGGCAAATTGACAAATCCAACATGTTGGTTTTTTTTTCAAAAATCGTCCAAAAATCGTATCGTTAATGGCAGAGTTGGACGATTTGACATAAGAAAATGAACTGCGCACGATCTCTGGAAAGTATAAAACAACGAACGAATGGTCGAACGCAACACGGAATAAAAAAAACCCGTTAAAACATAGTGTTTTAACGTACGATTTTCGTACTTAATTGATGGCACATTCGCATGTTGTTGTGAGTGCCGCTTTCGTTTATCGTTCGACGGGTCGTTCGGAATTCGCATCGTGTATGGCCGGCATTAGTGTCACTAGCAATGTCATTGTCAGTTAATCAGTTAGTGTCCCTTCCAGCCAGTGTCAGTAAGTGCCAGATTTCCCACTACACTAAGTTACTAGCATAGTGAATGTGAATGTTAAACTTAGCGCTGCTTCAATAAACAATGAATAATAAAATATCATATAAAGTACCTACATTAATATAATCAATCTCATGGAATTAATAATATAAAGTGCTCAGTGCAAATATAGTGCAAACATATGAGGTGCAATCATATAAAGTCCATATATATAATTATATGTGCTGAGCTTATGCAACTTATACAGCTGGTGCAGATCTTGGTGACACTCCATGCTCCCCTCCTGGGTCCCCACTCTCCAACAATAATCTTTAAACACACCTGGTATACAAGTTGAAATATCACTTTCCACCAATAAGTGGGACTGCTGGATGTATTATGTATATAGGTGAAGGTATGAACCTTCTTCCACTGATGAGCTACAAGGACGTCAGGTATATCCTATGTCCAGATAGACATATCACCTTCCAAACTCTCCCGGTGGTCGGATATCCATATAATAGACATATGGCAATGAAGAGAAAAGGATATATAGTGTAATACTGCTAAAAAACAAAAACAAAGTCATAACACTTAAATTGAAAGTTTAAACAATGCAAAAAGCACCGCCTTGGCGTGCAAACAACCATCACTAGGTCTCCTCTGCTTGACGCATTTCGCCCCTCCCACTGGGCGTCTTCAGAACACGAAAAGAACTGAACCGCCCCAAGGTTAGCACAGTCCAACATGTGCAGCACTCACACAGGTTTCTCTGTCAAACTCCTACGCCCAACGCTACGTTACTAGCATAGTGTCTGTACGGATCAGTATCTTCATCATGATCAGAACTATACTGGTGTCCCCCAATAGTATAGTGTCCCCAATAATGCAGTGTCAGATGTGGGATATTTTTTTTTTACCAAAGACATGTAGTAGAATACATTTTGGTTTACATTTTTTAAGAATTTTTATTTTATTATATATGTTTTATACCAAAAAGTAGAAAATATTATTTTTTTTTCAAAATCTTCCTTTTTCATTTATATAATAAAAAATAAAAAAACCCAGTGGTGTTCAAATACCAGCAAAAGAAATCTATATTTGTGCGAAAACAAATTATATAAATTTCATATGTGTACAGTGTTGCATGACCGAACAATAGCCAGTTAAAGTAGCACAGTGCTGAATAGCAAAAAATGTCCTGGTCATGAAGGGGATACAGAGAGGGGCAAAAAAAGGGACAACAGTGGAAGAGAGGGGCAGAGGGATTTGGTTCCAAAGGGGGGACAGTTCCTCCAGATGATCTACTCTGCACAATCTGCAATATGATCTATACCAGGGGTCTCCAAACTTTCGAAACAAAGGGCCAGTTTACTGTCCTTCAGACATTAGGGGAGCCAGACGTGGTGTCAGTGGGAGGAATAGTGCCTCATTGATGGTGTCAGTGGGAGGAATAGTGTCCCGACATTGATGTCAGTAGGAAGAATAAAGCCCCATCATTGGTATTAGTGGGAAGAATTCTGCCCATCCTTGGTGTCAGTGGGAAGAATAATGCCCCATCGTTGGTGTCAGTGGGAAGAATAATGTCCCATCATTGGTATTAGTGCGAAGAATTTCCCCATCGTTGGTGTCAGTGGGAAGAATTCTGCCCTATCGTTGGTGTCAGTGGGAATAATTCTGCCCCATCGTTGGTGTCAGTGGGAAGAATTCTGCCTCATCGTTGGTGTCAGTGGGAAGAATAATGCACCATCATTGGTGTCAGTAGTTGGAATAGTGTCTTGTATCAGTGAGAGGAACACTGCCCCAAGGGCCAGATAAAAGCAAGCAAACACCACATTTTGGAGACCACCGATCTATACTCCACAGGTTTTTTTTTGGGGGGGGGGGGATTTGTGCTAGTATGGATGATTGGAAGGTATTTGTGCTAGGAGGGTAAATTTGGGAGTGGGAGGGATTGGTGCTACGAGGGGTGATTTGCAGTGGGGTGAGATGTGTACCGTGGGGGGGGGGGGGATTTGAGGGGTAGAGTATTTGTGCTAGGACGAGTGCTTTTTTGAGGGGTTGATTTGTGCAGAGGGTGATTTTCGCAAAGAGTGGATTTTAGCTGGGAGGAAGGATGGAGGATGGGGGCAAAGATAAAGATTTTTGCTGGGAGGGGAGATTTCAGAGGGGGGTGGGTTTGTCCTGCAAGAAAAGGGAATGTATGCTTAGGGGTAAACATACAGATTAGTCCCCAATTATTATTATTTTCTTTTTTGGGGGGGGATTTTTGCTGAAATATAATGCTCATACATCTTTGGGGGGGGGGGGCGCAGTTTGGCATGTTAGCCCTTGGGCTCTAGATGACCTTGTCCCGGAAATGATGCCGTGCATCACTTTGCAGGCTGTGCTCTACAATGCTATACTATACTGCTTGTAGCTTCTCTCTTCACACTTTCACTCTACACTATACATTCCATACTCTACTGTTACATTCTGTATATTCTGCTGTAAATTTCAGACCCATCAGTGCTTAACCCTAGGCATCAATAGGCTTTGTAGATTGCTGTCTTCTGCTAGTGATTTTAATAAAAAGTTGATAGCTACACTTGGATTGTATCTAAACTAGGTTTGTTCTGTATACATTGGAGTTATGTTGCAGTCAGGCAAGGCTGAGGTCTGCGGTTGATGCCAGAAAGAACTTTCTTACTTTTCCTTAAGGCACCACTTGCAGGCAAGCAGGATAGTAGGTGCAGAGGAGTGCAGGCAGTAGACATGTGCAGAGTAAAATATTTCGTTTTGGAATTTCGTTTTCGTCCGAAAAATAAATTTATTTAGTTACTCCCGAAATTCGTTTTTATTTATTTTGTTTTTCGTTCAAAAATTGCATTCGCCCGAAAATTCACATGAATTACGGTCGAATCTGTCTTTGAAGGCTTATGGTGTCTGTCGAATGTATAAAGAAGATTCGACGGAGCTAGTATATAGCATACTTCGTGTGAACTTTAGAATCCTATTAAAGTCTATAGGACTCCAACGTTCACAATCTAAAGTGCTAATTTTAAAGGCTAATTTGCAAGTTACTGTTCTAAAAAGTGTTTGGGGACCCGGGTCCTGCCCCAGGGGACATGTATCAATGCAAAAAAAAGTTTTAAAAACGGCCGTTTTTTCGGGAGCAGTGATTTTAATAATGAATAAAGTGAAACAATAAAAGTGTAATATTCCTTTAAATTTCGTAGGGGGGGGGGGGGGTGTCTATAGTATGCCTGTGAAGGGGCGCATGTTTCTGGTGCTTAGAACTGTCCCTGCACAAAGTGTCATTTATTCAGGAAAAAAAGTCCTTTAAAATCACTCGCAGCTATTATGAATTGTCGGCTCCCTAATACAGAGAACACTCATTGAAAGTCATTGATAAAAAATAAAAATAAATAAATAAATAAAAAAGCGTGGGGGTCCCCCAAATTCAATTACCAGGCCCTTCAGGTCTGGTATGGATATTAAGGGGAACCCTGTGTCAAATTTAAAAAAAAATTTGGCATGGGGATCCCCATAAATATCCATACCAGACCCTTCAGGTCTGGTATGGATATTAAGGGGAACCCCGCGTCAAATTAAAAAAAAATTGACGTGGGGGTCCCCCTAAAAATCCATACCAGACCCTTTATCCGAGCACGCAACCTGGCAGGCCGCAGGAAAAGAGGGGGGGACGAGAGAGCGGCCCCCCCTCCCTCCTGAACCGTACCAGGCCACATGCCCTCAACATTGGGAGGATGCTTTGGGGATCTGTGACCCCTCAAAGCACCTTGTCCCCATGTTCATGAGGACAAGGGCCTCATCCTCACAACCCTGGCCGGTGGTTGTGAGGGTCTGCGGGCGGGGGGCTTATCAGAATCTGGAAGCCCCCTTTAACAAGGGGACCCCCAGATCCCGCCCCCCCCCTGTTTGAAATGGTAAGGGCCTACCATTTCACAAAGAAAGTGTAAAAAATAGTTAAATAAGACAAACACACTTTTGAAAAATCCCTTTATTAACCACTTCCCACCCGGCCAATGCATATATACGGCCGGGTGGGAGCTGTCTACTCCTGATAGGACGTTCACCCGGACACGGCACATCTCAGATCGGCAGGAGGGCTCTGTGATTGGCCCTCCTGATCACATGACGGCCGTGTCCAATCACGGCCGTCATGTGATGTAAACAAACAGCCGGTTGCTAGGCAATCGGCTCTCCTCTCCTCACACGGAAGTCACCGCTGAGGAGAGGAGAGCAGAACGCTCCAGCCGGCTGATGATCAGTGAGTATGGGCTACTTTTTACAGCTTTTTACTCACTGATCATCAGTGTAGTGTAAACACACAACACACCACACAGTACAAACACAGTCCCCACATTTGTCCCCAAAACACACATGTCCCCAAAACATACATGTCCCCAAATAATAAAAACACATGTCCCCACATATGTCCCACTAAAATCACATGTCCCAATGATTATCTGCACACATATGTACGTGATCACCTGCACACATATGTACATGATCATTTGCGTACATATGTCCGTGATCACACAAACCAATTATTATACACTTAACGGAATTTTTTTTACCAAAAACATGTAGCAGAATACATTTTGGCTTAAATTTATGACAAAATTTGATTTTATTGGATTTCTTTTCAAATAGAAAAAAGAAAATATTGTTTTTTTTCCAAATTTCCGCAATTTTTGCGCTTATATCGCAAAAAAAAAAAACGGAGTCGTGAATAAATAACACCAAAATAAAGCTCTATTTGTGCGAACAAAATGATAACAATTTCATTTGGGTACAGTGTAGCATAACCGCGCAATTGTCACTGAAAGCGCTAGAGCGCTGAAAGCTGAAAATTGGGCTGGGAAGGAAGGGGGTGAAAGTGCCCTGTATTGTAGTGGTTAAAAATAAAAAAAAATAAAAAAAAAGATTCCAGCGGTGGTAATCCACTCTTGCTATCCAGTGACGGACGATCATCTCTCCGGGTTCCAGCGACGCTGATCTCATCCAGCGCAGCGAATCCATCCACCTTCTGTCTCCACTGAGGAGACACTGCGGGGATTTCGGCGGCCTGACGTTTGTTATATGCGGAGGGCGGGGCCACCCGTCACCTGACCCCGCCCCCCTCTGACGCAAGGGGAAACCCGGGCTTCCCCGTGACGTATGGGTGACCCGCCCCCCTCTGATGTAACGGAAACCTGCCTGTGTTACATCAGAGGGGTGCGGGGTCCCCCATACGTCACGGGGAAGCCCAGGTTTCCCCTTGCGTCAGAGGGGGCGGGGTCAGGTGACGGGTGGCCCCGCCCTCCGCATATAACAAACGTCAGGCCGCCGAAATCCCTGCAGTGTCTCCTCAGTGGAGACAGAAGGTGAATGGATTTGCTGCGCTGGATGAGATCAGCGTTGCTGGAACCTGGAGAGATGATCGTCCGTCGCTGGATAGCAAGAGTGGATTACCACCGCTGGAATCTTTTTAAAATTTTTTTTTTATTTTTAATAAAGGAATTTTTCAAAAGTGTGTTTGTCTTATTTAACTATTTTTTACACTTTCTTTGTGAAATGGTAAGTACCCCCTTACCATTTCAAACAGGACGCTCTCTCGTCCCCCCCTCTTTTCCTGCGGCCTGCCAGGTTGCGTGCTCGGATAAAGGGTCTGGTATGGATTTTTAGGGGGAACCCCACGTCAAATTTTTAAAAAAATTTGACGCAGGGTTCCCCTTAATATCCATACCAGACCTGAAGGGCCTGGTAATTGAATTTGGGGGACCCCCACACTTTTTTTTTTTATCAATGACTTTCAATGAGTGTTCTCTGTATTACGGAGCCGACAATTCATAATAGCTGCGAGTGATTTTAAAGGACTTTTTTTCCTACATAAATGACACTTTGTGCAGGGACAGTTCTAAGCACGGGAAACATGCGCCCCTTCACAGGCATACTATAGACACCCCCCCCCCTACGAAATTTAAAGGAATATTACACTTTTATTGTTTCACTTTAATCATTATTAAAATCACTGCTCCCGAAAAAACGATAGTTTTTAAAACTTTTTTTTGTATTGATACATGTCCCCTGGGGAAGGACCCAGGTCCCCAAACACTTTTTAGGACAGTAACTTGCAGAATCTTTTCTCTCTGTCAAATCTTTTTTCTCTGTCGAATATTTTCTCTATATAATCTTGGACTAATAGAGGTAAGGTTAGGCACATTCGACCACAGGTTCTATAGACACAGATTGTTTTTGTCACAGTCACGTCGAATCTCCTATTTTATATCGAACTGTTGTAACAATGAAAACGAAAATAAAGCATTTATTTATGTCGGATCTTTCGTTTTTCGGATTCTGTGCTTTCATTATCGTTTGTCAAAACGAAAACAAAAATAGCTGAAATTCCGACGAAAATGCATTCGGACGAAAACGAATGCACATGTCTAGCAGGCAGGGCTGCTGATAGTTGGGGGGGGGGGCACAAGTCCTCCTGTAGGGGGCCTGGGCACACAGGGGGGCCTAATCAGCAGGAGGAATCGGTACGGTTGGGTAGGGGGGCAATTACATAAAGATGCCCTGTGCGGCTCTCTGCAGCAGATGAAAGCTGGTTTCTCTCCCGCCGGCTTTCAGGTGCTGCAGGTAGAGACACAGATAAAAGGTATGGTTCCTGTAATTGCTTCCCCCACACCGATCCCCCTTACTGTTCTGCCTGCTTCTGATCACCCCTGTGTGCCCCCCCCCATGGCACTGCCGGCTTCCCTGTCTACTAAAAAAAAAAAAAATTTTGAAACATTGTAAAATTAAATAATTTTAAAAGTGTAAACTTTTTTTTTAAATTATACATTTTACATTTTTTTTTAAACTATTAAAAAAGGACTAATTCACACAGGTTCTCCTTTATGTTTGTGTACGCAAATAATAATTTTAGTGTTTTTTTGTGTGAAAATATTGTTTTGATATATTGGGGTGTGGGGGCCCCATGATTTCTAACAGCAGCCCTGATTGCAGAGTTCCTGTTGTAGCCCCCATGAGAATGTTCTAAGGGGGAAGGTGAGACCTTTAGTGCCCAAAAATGGAACTACACCTCGCTCAGACTACCAGGGAAAAGTAAAAACAGAAAATCTCAGTTTCATCCTCCTCCTCAGAATGCTGGGGCACAACTGTGTTAATTAACCACTTCAGCCCCGGACCAATTGTCAGCCTAAGGACCAGAGGTCTTTTTACAATTTCGCACTGCACTGCTTTAACTGGTAATTGCGCGGTCATGCAATGTTTTTCCCACAAATAGAGATTTCTTTTGATGGTATTTGATTGCCTCTGCGATATTTATTTTTTATGATATAAAAGGAAAAAGACTGAAAATTAAAAAAATTAAATTAAAAATTAAATTAAATGATATATTGCTCACACATGCTATGGGCATAAGTGAAATTACACCCCAAAATAAATTCTGCTGCTTCTCCTGAGTACGGGGATACCACATGTGGGGGACTTTTTGGGAGCCTAGCCGCGTACGGGGTAAGCACCGCCTTCAGGGTTTAAATATAAAACGCTACCAAAAAAAACTGTTAGCGATCGCAGGGATCAGGCCTGACTCTGCGATCGCTGCAGTTATGTGTTTAGTGTTTTGAAAGTGACAGTGATCGATCGATACTGCACTTGGGTGGGCTGGGCGGAGGGGCAAAACGCAGGTGCTAGCAGGTATCTGGGCTGATCCCGCTAACAATGCGTTTTTTTTGGAACCCTAAACTGCTGGGGACGCTAGTATAGATCTGATCAGATCAGATATTGATCTGTTCAGATACTATACCACTACGGGAGGTATATGCTTTGCACGTGGGTGTTAGCGGTACTGGCACTAACCTAGCGCTGCCTGGGGCGACGCAGACCCTGACCCTAAAACCTAAATGATATCACCCGCCGGGTGATCAGGGGGTTAAACCTTTATTGGGTAATAAATGGTGGGTGCCCTGATGCTATAAAAAGCAAACTAACTAACCAGAGTCACCCGTAACACTTATACAGTGATCACTGGTGAAAGGGTTAACTAGGGGCAATTAGGGGGTTAAAATCTTTATTAGGTAGTATATGGGGGTCCCTGACGCTATATAAAAACCTGACGGGGAACCTAAATAACTAACTGGCTAACCAGCGTCACCAGTGGCACTTATGTGGTGATCGCTGGTGAAAGGGTTAACTCTAGGGGCAATCAGGGGGTTAAAATCTTTATTAGGTGGTATATGGGGGTACCCAACGCTATAAAAACCTGGCGGTGAACATAAAAAATAACTAGCTACCTAGCGGCACCAGTGACACTAATGCAGCGATCAGAAAAACGATTGCTTAGTGACACTGGCAAAAGGGGGTGAAAGGGTTAACTAGGGCACTCAGGGGGTTAAAACCTTTATTGGGTAGTATATGGGGGTACCTAGCGCTATAAAAACCTGGCGGTGAACCTAAAAAAATAACTAGCTACCTAGCGGCATCAGTGACACGAATGCAGCGATCAGAGAAACGATCGCTTAGTGACACTGACAAAAGGGGGTGAAAGGGTTAACTAGGGGCAATCAGGGGGTTAAAACCTTTATTGGGTAGTATATGGAGGTACATAGCGCTATAAAAACCTGGCGGTGAACCTAAAAAAATAACTAGCTACCTAGCGGCACCAGAGACGCTAATGCAGCGATCAGAAAAATGATCGCTTAGTGACACTGGCAAAAGGGGGTGAAAGGGTTAACTCTAGGGGCAATCAGGGGGTTAAATCTTTATTGGGGGTAGGGGGCTACCCTGGACCTAACACTAACTGCCCTGACAGTTTTTACTGTCACAACTGACACTAAATGCAGTGATCAGTAAATAAATGATCACTGCAATCAGTGACACTGTGACTGGGAGGGGGGGTGGGGGGGACCGGGGGGTGATCGGGGGGGGGGTGATGGGGGGGTTTGTCGGATCGGACCCCCCACCCACTGGAAGGCAAGCACGTACATGTACGTGCTTGTGCCTGTCAGTGCCATTCTGCCGACGTACATTGCCATGCGACGGTCCTTAAGTGGTTAAGTCTATCATAAGCCCGTTCTGCAAAGGTAAACAAATTAATGGGGGGAGGGTAGTGTGGGGTGTGCAGAGATAGACAGAGAAGGAATTACAGTTTGGGATGCACAGGTGAGCAGGGAGGGGAAGGAAGGGGGGTGCAAAGATTAGCAGAAGAGGCAGGTAGAGTTGGGTGGAGGGTTGGAGTGGAGAGGATGGGGGAGGTTTGGGGTGCAGAGGTTAGCAAGGGTTTTGGGATGCAAAGGTGTACTGACAGGGTGGATAAAGATGTAGGTCACATGTAGGGCAGCCCATTTGTTTCAATGGGTTGCTCTATGCACTACAATTGCAGAAGAAAGTCCCAAACCTTTTTTCAAAATCACATAGTGCCACAGTACATGTCAGCAGATCTGTGAGGGTGTCATTAACAATTAATGGCACTGCTCTGTATCTGCTAAAGGGCAGCATGTTTCTGTGGTGCAGGAAAGCAATTGTGCCGACACACACAAATGAGAACGCAGGCTAAATGTCTCAGTTAGATTGGTGATCAGTGTAAATCTTCTTATTTCATTGGTGCTTGGTGTAGAATCCTTTCCTTCACACCAGTGGCCCCCCTTACATTGGTGGTCAGTGTAAATCCATCCTTACATTGGTGTTGTCCGTGAATGCTTCTATTACATTAGTGGTCAGTGTAAACCCCTATTACATTAGTGATCAGTGTAAACCCCTATTACATTAGTGGTCAGTGTAAACCCTATTGCATTAGTGGTCAGTGTAAATCCCCATTACATTAGTGGTCAGTGTAAAACCCTATTACATTTGTGGTAAGTGTAAATCCCTATAACATTAGTGGTCAGTGTAAACCCCTATTACATTGGTGGCCAGTGTAAACCCCTATTACATTGGTGGCCAGTGTAAACCCCTATTACATTGGTGACCAGTGTCGAAAATCCCCCTGCCACTGATCCCAGGAGTTCTAGGATCCCTAATAGCTTTCTGCCTATTGATGGGTCATCTTACCTCCCCAGTTCATGGTGTGCAGGAGGAGATGAGGAGATGATGCGCTGTAACCTCTAACAACCAATCAGTATGCAGTAATGATGTGCAGTAACCTCTAGCAACCAATCAATGAGCAATATTGATGTACACTAATCTCTAGCAACCAATCAACAAGCAGAAATCATGTGCTGTATCCTCTAGCAACCAATCAGTGAGTCATAATGTGTGCTGTAACCACTAGCAACCAGTCAATGAGCAGTAATGATACACTGTAACCTCTGGCAACCAATCTCAATTGCTGGCCCTGAATAGCCCCTTTTTCTGCTTTAAGCCTTTGTACATGACAGTTATAGTAAAATAAGTGTTGTATTTTTCCACCGAATTTACCTGTATCATAATCACAAAATCTATATCTGGAACCCTAACCATAATAACAAAAAAAAGTTCTATAACATGGGTTTCTTATGTGACTGGCATATACAAAGGTACTTACACCATATAAGATATGGGCTCTCATGTACTGTATGAAAGTTCCCAAAAGAAGAGCTGTCTTTGTTGCATATACATTGACCTGTTCACTTTCTAACCTGCATAAATAACAGAGCATCTGAAGCCACACCATCTAATACGACAAAGTCATAACTTAAATTGAGCAGTTGGTGGCGCTAACACATCATGGATTGAGTTTATAAATATTTTGACTGTAAAGAACCACATTTATTTTAATTCAGGGTTTGAGAAGGTTAGAAAGACAAAGGTGATGACATATAGATTTACAACTTTGCTGCCAGACCAATCTTTAAAATTCAACAATCTCCCCAAACTATATATTTTCAGAAAGCAGAGAACCTATAGAATAATGTGACTTTGGTATGTCGTACAGTATTTGAGCGAATGTTTATGAAATCCAGCTTTTTCAGTGAAAGGTACATTACATTTTGTTTTTGCACACAAACTAATGTTAAAATGTTCAAATAAAAAAAACCAAAAAAACCTAACACTTGCAAACCCATTAAAGCGGTAGTAAACCCGCAAATTTTTTATTTTTTTTTGAAACCTGCAAAGCAAAAGGCATAATGAGCTAGTATGCACCGTTTCTTCCGGGTATCGCGGCTCCGGCCACTCACAGCGCGACTCGGAGCTGCGATATCGTCACTCCCGTGCATGCGCGCGGGAGATTTCATTCCGGCCGGCCGGCCACTGCCGGATTTTCAGGCCGAGAATCCCCTTGTGCGCATGCGCCGCTGCAGTCAGCGGCGCATACCGAGGGGGATATCTCCTAAACCGTACAGGTTTAGGAGATATTTTTTTTACCTACAGGTAAGCCTTATTATAGGCTTTCCTGTAGGTAAAAGTTAAAAATTTGGGTATACAACCACTTTAAAAACCATGACACCTAACATAAAACATATTTTTTTGCTAGAAAATTACTTAGAAACCCCAAACATTATAATTTTTTTTCTAACACCCTAGAGAATAAATGGCGGTCGTTGCAATACTTTCTGTCACATCATATTTGCGCAGCGGTCTTACTTTTTTGGGAAAAAATACACTTTTTTTAATTAAAAAATAAGACAACAGTAAAGTTAGCCCAATTTTTTTTTTATATTGTGAAAGATAATATTACACGAGTAAATTGATACCCTTGATTGATAACATGTCACGCTTCAAAATTGCAAACACTCGTGGAATGGCGACAAACTTTTACTCTTAAAAATCTCCATAGGCGATGTTTAAAAAATTCTACAGGTTGCATGTTTTAAGTTACAGAGCAGAAGTAGAATTATTGCTCTCGCTCTACGGATTGCGGTGATACCTCACATGTGTGGTTTGAACACCATTTTCATATGCGGGCGCTAGTCACTTTTGTGTTCACTTCTGCACGCGAGCTTGTCGGGCCGGGGTGCGTTTAAACATTTTTTTTTCTAATTAAATTTACCTTTTATTCTTTTTATACAGTCTAAAAAAATAAAATAAAATTGTGTCACTTTTATTGCTATTACAAGGAATGTAAACCCTTGTAATAGAAAAAATAGCATGGCAGGACCTCTTAAATATGAGATCTGGGGTCAAAAAAAAATCCTCAGATCTCATAGTTACATTAAAATGCAATAAAACATTTTGTCACAAAAGAAAAATGAAAAAAAAAAATGGCCCTTTAACCTCCTCCCGCCCGCCCTATAGCCGAATGACGGCCTTAGAGCGGGCGGGTTCCTTCGCCTGGCCGTCCCTGGACGGCTTGGTGTTTACTTCCGCAATGCACCCCGCCGCTGGCGCGCATCGCAGAAGTATTGTATTCGCCGTGTCTCCCGGAGACAGGCAAATACAGATCGCCATGAACGGCCAATCAAAGCGGCCGTTCACAGCGCGATCGCAGCTGCCAATGGGAGATGATCTCATATGTAAACATATGAGATCATCTCCCATTGCCGTGTCTCTCCCTCCTCACACAGAGACAGCGTGTGAGGAGGGAGAGCGATCTGTGTGTCAGCCCCAGTGCCAGTGTCAGCCCCAGTGCCAGTGTCAGCCCCAGTGCCATCTGTCAGCCCAGTGCCATCTGTCAGCCCCAGTGCCAGTGCCATCTGTCAGCCCAGTGCCATCTGCCAGTAGTGCCAGTGCCGCCAGTGCCACCTGCCAGCGCCAGTGCCTGCCGTCAGCCCCAGTGCCGTCAGCCCCAGTGCCGCCAGCGCCAGTGCCACCTGCCAGTGCCACCTGCCAGCGCCAGTGCCACCTGCCAGCACCAGTGCCACCTGCCAGCGCCACCTGCCAGCGCCAGTGCCGCCTGTCAGCCCCAGTGCCGCCCGTCAGCCCCAGTGCCGTCCGTCAGCCCCAGTGCCGCCAGTGCCGTCAGCCCCAGTGCCGCCAGTGCCGTCAGCCCCAGTGCCACCTGCCAGTGCCACCTGCCAGCACCAGTGCCACCTGCCAGTGCCACCTGCCAGCGCCAGTGCCATCCGTCAGCCCCAGTGCCGTCAGCCCCAGTGCCGTCAGCCCCAGTGCCGTCAGTGCCGCCAGTGCCAGTGCCACCTGACAGTGCCACCTGCCAGTGCCAGTGCCACCTGCCAGCGCCAGTGCCATCCGTCAGCCCCAGTGCCGCCAGTGCCACCTGCCAGTGCCACCTGCCCCCACCAGTGCCGCCAGTGCCAGTGCCGCCAGTGCCACTTGCTAGTGCCACCTGCCAGTGCCACCTGCCAGCACCAGTGCCACCTGCCAGCGCCAGTGCCATCCGTCAGCCCCAGTGCCGCCAGCCCCAGTGCCACCTGCCAGTGCCAGTGCCACCTGCCAGCGCCAGTGCCACCTGCCAGCGCCAGTGCCATCCGTCAGCCCCAGTGCCGTCAGCCCCAGTGCCGTCAGCCCCAGTGCCGCCAGTGCCACCTGCCAGCGCCACCTGCCAGCGCCAGAGCCATCTGCCAGCCGCAGTGCCATCTGCCAGCCCCATTTGCCAGAGTAATTAGCCAGAGCAAATAGCCAGCACCATCTGCCAGTGCCATCTGCCAGTGCCAGCCCCAGTGCCAGCCCCAGCCCCATCTGCCAGCGACATCTGCCAGCCCCATCTGCCAGCCCCATCTGTCAGCCCCATCTGCCTCCAGTGCCATCTGCCTCCAGTGCCATCTGTCAGTGCCACGTGTCGTCAGTGCCACGTGGGGTCACTTTGTGGGCATTTCCATTGTCCTGGTGCTCCAGGGCCTTCAAAAATGTAATAGGTGGTTGAGAAATAAGATGTGTAATTTATGCTCCTAGAACGCCTGATGGTGCTATTTCAATATTGGGCCTCTGTATGTGGCCAGGCTGTGTAAAAGTCTCACACATTTGGTATCGTTATACTCAGGAGGAGTAGTAGAACGTATTTTGGGGTGTCATTTTTGCTATGTACATGCTATGTGTTGGAAATATCTTATAAATGGACAACTTTGCGTAAAAAAAATGTGTTTTTTCATTTTTTTTCCACATTTTCCCCAAACTTCTGGAAAAAAAATGAACCATTCAAACGACTCATTATGCCTCATAGATTATACGTTGGGGTGTTAGCTTTCCAAAATGGGGTCACTTTGTGGGCATTTCCATTGTTCTGGTGCTCCAGGGCCTTCAAATTGTAATAGGTGGTTGAGAAATGAAATGTGTAATTTATGCTCCTAGAACGCCTGATGGTGCTATTTCAATATTGGGCCTCTGTATGTGGCCAGGCTGTGTAAAAGTCTCACACATTTGGTATCGTAATACTCAGAAGGAGTAGCAGAATGTATTTTGGGGTGTCATTTGTGGTATACACATGCCATGTGAGAGAAATAACCTATTACATTGAAAATTTTGTGAGAAAAAAAAAAAAAAAAATCTTCATTTTGCAAAGAATTGTGGGAAAAAGATGACAACATCAAAAACCTCACCATGCATCTTAGTAAATACCTTGGAATGTCTACTTTCAAAAAAGGGGTCATTTGGGGGGTATTTGTACTTTCCTGACTTGTTCGGGTCGCAAGAAATGAGATAGGCCACCAGTACATCAGGTGTGATCAATTTTGTGCGATTCGCACCACAGCTTGTAGACTCTCTAACTTTCACAAAGACCAAATAATATCCACTAATTTGGGTTATTTTTACCAAAGATATGTAGCAGTATAAATTGTGGCCAAAATTTATGAAAAAAAAAATTATAATTTGCAAAATTTTATCACAGAAACAAAGAAATATGCGTTTTTTTTAAAAAAAATTTCGGTCTTTTTTTCATTTATAGCGCAAAAAATAAAAACCCCAGAGGTGATCAAATACCACCAAAAGAAAGCTCTATTTGTGGGAAAAAAAGGACACAAAATTCATTTGGGTACAGTGTTGCATGACTGAGTAATTGTCATTCAAAGTTTGAGAGCACCAAAAGCTGAAAATTGGTCTGGTCAGGAAGGGTGTTTAAGTGCCCAGTAAGCAAGTGGCTAATGGTGACGTTTTGACGTTGCTTCCACCCTGTAGTGATATGGAGATGGGTGGGGGCCATATTCCCCTCACTCGTCTCCATACTTGACAGGAGAACAGATGTGATCGCCTCTGCCGATGGCTCCGGTAAGCTGCCGAGGGCACCGGATCGTGGCGGGAGGGGAGGTCCCTTTCTCGCTGCCGATAAAAGTGATCTTGTGGTGAATCCGCAGCAGAGACCACTTTTATCTTGTAGCGGACCGCCCGCTGAAGAAGAGGATACCGGGGTTATGCCAGCTAGCTGCTGCCATAACAAAGATATCCTCCTTCAAAGTCATCACGTAAATCGACAGTGGGCGGTACGGAAGTGTTTAAGGCAAACCTTTATTTTTTTATATACTTGTTCTTTATTGCCGTGTGTGCCCCTGTTAGAGAGACTCACTGTCTTTTCTTTTTTTTTTCTTAACCTGTTTACAGTTTTCACAGAAATTGAAATTTAGGGTCCTTTCACATGGGAGGTCCGCTCGGAGGACTCTACTTTGCTCAGCGCGGGGATCGATCTGCTGATCCCCGCTGAGCAGGGGGATGACAGGTCTGTACACTCACTGTACAGGGAAGGACTTGTCAGAGTCTGCTCTCCCCTATGGGGAGATCGGATGATATCGGATCCACCTGTCCCTTTTCATCCGATTCCATCCAATCCGCCATATGGATGGAAAATAGGGTCTCCATACGTCTGGATTTCATGGACAGGATCGGATAGTGGTGGGTGTTAGCGAACATGTCAGCGCTGGCATCCACCACTCCATAGAAGTGAATGGAGGCTCTGATCAGGTCCACCTGAAAAACTGACAAGCGCACCTGATCGGAAAGCCCATGTGAAAGTGCCCTAAAAGAAAAACCCAAAATAGTTGAGCACCAGAACAGGAATAGAGGGGAATTCTTCAATGGGCAGGCTACCTTTGGTGACCCTGGTTAGAATCAGGGATTTTTCTCACTTTGGAATGATTACCTCACACTTCCTGTTTTGGCTATGGGACAGGAAGTAAAGGAAAATCTCTCCAAAAGGAGATGGCAAAAAAAAGTTGTCAGGGGTTGCAACCCTCGCTTACTCTATCCATAAAAAAAAAAAGTTTTGTATGTAGTTGTACTTTAACATCTCATCAGCTTAGAATTAAACCTAAAAGATAGCTTTTCTTCTACTTATTATACGTGTGTGGGTACCTGATATATGCCATGTAATGTAATGTAATTTACCATTTGCATACGCATGTCCTAGCTTCATGTGTGGAGGAGGTTTTAAATTTTTATTTCAACTTTATTACTACTGACTCAAATCTGCACCTCCCTCCCATGTATACTGGGTGGTGGCATCAGTGCCCTGAAGATCTGAACCTGAAAGTACTTAGAACTGAGTGCTTTCAGGTGACATTTAAAGCATCAGGGAGTTTTTAGGTCACCTTCTGTTCTCCATACCTTATCTCTAATCCAGAGGAAGGGGTTGGAAGGGGCACTTGCCTGCCAATAGAAGTGATTGGGTGGCTTTAGGACCATCCAGATCACATCTGCTAAACAGAGGAATAGCAGGAAGTAGCAGTATGTAGCAGATAGAATACAGTGGTCAGCACTATGCAATGTATAGCGTTTTTATAGCATATAATGTGCCCCCTTAAATGATGTAGTCAGTGGTGTGTGCCCCTTCAAATGTTACTGTCAATGATGAGCATCCCCATAATAATGTTCCGTTGTCTGTTCCTTCATTGATTTTCATTATCCACATTGGTGGTTAGTGTCCAGTGTTCCTATTGGTGGCCAGTGCCCGAGTCAGGTAACTGCCAGGTGCCTTCCACTATTCCTGGCATTGAATTGGGGCATATTAAGGATCAGGATCTATTAGAGGAGCTACCAGTTCTCTTGTTAGCAAGCCTAAGCCTGTTTCTAAAAAGCAAAGCAAATCTAATACACAAGTTTGTTGGACAGTGGATTGCAATACTTTTCCAAAGCATAAGGCATGGATTTGCCAGTCTGTTAGATGACCTCTATGCAATCAGGGCCTGCTCCTTTATTCTTTTGTGAAGAGTATGGAAGAATCAAATATTCATAATTTTGCCTGTGTTATTATTGCCTTAATTATATGGAAGACCTTGGCTCTTGTTGACTAGTATTTATGATTATGTGCATACACCTCAATCATTGTAGTAGTATGGACATATACATATCTAGATCTGAGAGATCTTGTACAAAAGAGATAGTTCTATCAGCAATACACATTTATTTATAGGGTTACATAATATATACAAATTACACACCAGACAGTATTTACATCACAATATACAGTGTAGGTCCCCTGGCTTACATGATATTTACAAATTACTCACAGAACCATATTTACAATACAATATAAGGTGCAAGTTCAGAGTTAGATTACCTGTTAACTTCAGGTCAGCCCATGGTGACTGCCGTGTGCTCCCACACCAGAGTGAGTTGGCTTGCTCACAAAGCATTATATCCCCCCCCCTACTTTCTGTAGTGTGGCTAATATAATTCTCCCTAATTGGTCACTGTACCTAGTCAATGTATATTGGGAACAGCCTGATTGGATGAGTCAACGAAAGCTGTTGTTTACTTCCCAGGTGAGATGTTATCAGGGAAAACAAAAGGCCAAGCTTTGAAGTTGAACCAATTACAGTAACACCAACACAAACACTCAATACTTTAAATATATATTTAAATCTAATGGAAATATATTTCTAATTACAATATTGTACAGGTATTAATGGAGATTTCACATAAACTCATAAGGCTACACTCTTCAATGACTCATTGTAGAATGTCCAGGCAAGAAGGGTAGGAGTTAATGCCTTTCAAAGTTCTTAAAGTGGAGGTCCACCCTAAAATGGACCTCCGCTCATCGGAATCCCCCCCCCCTCCGGCGCCACAATCGGCACCTTTCAGGGGGGAGGGGGGTGCAGTTACCTGGATAATCCAGGTAACTGCACCCAATTCCGGGCTAGCGCTCTGCGGAACGAGCGTAGGTTACGCCTCCGTTCCGCAAGCGCCCGCCCCCTTCAGCAAGTGCCCCGCTGCCTGCTGGGAAACACACAGCTCCCAGAGGCAGCGGGGACCGTCCGGATTGCGCCGCGCGGCTCGCGCATGCGCAGTAGGGAACCGGGAAATGAAGCCGAAAGGCTCCATTTCCTGATTCCCATACCCAAGATGGCGGCGGGACCCGGCAGCCGAGCGAGCGATCGGCTTCGGGTGCCGACATCGCGGGCGCGCTGGACAGGTAAGTGTCACTATTTAAAAGTCAGCAGCTGCAGTATTTGTAGCTGCTGGCTTTTAAAAAAAAAAAAAAAAAACGCGGAGTCCCGGTGGACTCCCGCTTTAAGTCTTTTGGTAGGTTCTTCTCTGGGTCTGGCCCACTAATCCTGTGATAAACACATATGGGACAGTGGTCCGGGAGGAAAAGCCTCTGGGAAGAGAGCATCTGAGGAGGCCACCCGAGAGAGATCTAGTGAGATAGAGATCTAGTGAAGAGTCTACAAGAAGTACTCAGTACCGAGGGTCTGACACCTGTAAGGGAATGAGACAAAAAACAATACCCCGCGAGGAGTAGGAGGATGTCACTTATCACTGCCAGAATGTAAAGTCATCAGAACCTGGGGTTCGCGCCAAAGATACCAGCTCTGGAAGAATGTCTTGGTTGGACTCTAAATTACATGAACACTACCTTTGCATGCATACCGGGGCAGTGCACAGCGTGTATTTAGAGTTAGGGAATTAGGGAAGAATTATGCCTTTGAATGACTGTGTAATTGCCTTTGCACTTTTCTAAGTAAAACTTTTGAAACGTTGGTCCTGCCTGGTTTGAAGTTACTCAAAAGCCCCATACACACTATCAGATTATCTGCTGAGTTTTCCCTTCAGATTTACCAAAACCATGTAGTAGAAGGGCCTGCCTGATTGCATACACATTGAAACTCCTAAGATTTGTCCTCATATTATATGGTTTTGGTAAATCTGAAGGAAAAACTCAGCAGAAAATCTGTGTGTATGGGGCTAAAGAGGTGTAATGCAAGTAACTGGCATGCATAGTCTACTTGGGGTTTTACACTCATTGGGGTATGAAGACATTGGTGTGGAGTAGAGTAGTGTGAAGACACAAGTGGTTACTCAGGTTAATGGAAGCTTTACAGCAGCCTGTCCATACCTTGTACCTGTTACAGGTGGAACAGCCTCTGACAGCGAGGGAAATGTTGTTGGCACTCCCTCTGACAGTGGTCCACCTCCCAGATCAACGGGAGCTGATTTGGGCTGCAGAGGTTCCCATCGTATACAGACCTAAGGAAGTTCAAGAGTTACGTTAAGTACACGTGTGGAGCCCACTCCATTACTGGGGAATGTTAGTGGAAAATGCTGGACAGGTGGATGTGGACAAGGCTCAGCATGTCCTTCCTAAATGCAGAATACAAAGAAGATGTACATTGTCACGGAAACCTGAAAGTTAACTGGAGAACAGTGGCAGTGGAAGCATACATAGTGTACATTCATTTTTAAGAGTAGAGATCCACCTTAAGGTTGAGTACTCCCCCAAGGATCCCCCATTGTCCCAGGGCATTGATGAAAATGGTACAAATCAAATCAAGGGTATAGTATGTATATGAGAGCGCTGCTTAATACTTACAGCATCTTTCAAAAGTGAGTACACCCCTCACATTTTTGAAAATATTTTATTATATCTTTTCATGTGACACTTTGCGTAAATTTGCTGTCCCCTCAAAATAACTCAACACAGCCAAAAATGTCTAAACTGCTGGCAACAAAAGTGAGTACACGCTTAAGTGAAAATGTCCAAATTGGGCCCAAAGTGTCAATATTTTGTGTGGCCACCATTATTTTGCAGCACTGCCTTAACACAACTGGTTGTTGTGAACAAGCACGGTTCTTTTTGTGTGAAACGCGTCAACTGAGCATCATTGCAATTTTGTCTGGCTCATGGCAATAAAGAAATTTCTACAGCATCTTTTGGATTCAAATGTGCGATCAATCTTTTCTTCTCTTCTTGATACTGCTTTAACCCTCTTGGGCATGGAGATCACCAGAGCTTCACAGGTTACCACTGGAGTCCTCTTCCACTCCTCCATGACGACATCACAGAGCTGGTGGATGTTAGAAACCTTGTGTTCCTCCACCTTCAATTTGAGGATGCCCCACAGATGCTCAATAGGGTTTAGGTCTGGAGACATGCTTGGCCAGTCCTTCCCCTTTACCCTCACCTTCTTTAGGAAGGCAGTGGTCGTCTTGGAGGTATGTTTTGGGTCGTTATCATGTTGGAATACTGCCCTGCGGCTCAGTCTCCGAAAGGGGGGGGATCATGCTCTGCTACAGTATGTCACAGTACATGTTGGCATTCATGGTTCCCTCAATGAACTGTAGCTCCCCAGTACCAGCAGCACTCATGCAGCCCCAGACCATGACACCCCCACCACCATGCTTGACACACTTGTCTTTGTACTCCTCAACTGGTTGCCGCCACACACACTTGACACCATCAGAACCAAATACGTTTATCTTGGTCTCCTCAAACCACAGGACATGGTTCCAGTAATCAGTGCCGGTGCTAGACTATTTTGCACCCTAGGCAAGACCAGCTACATGCGCCCCCCCGCCCCCCCCCCCCCAAAAAAAATAACTTTTTTTTAAACACAGGCCACTGCACACTATGGATGAGTGGGGTAGAAATGCACCTGCATCCTTGGTGCCACTAAAATAAAATTGTCCCTGCATTGGTGGTTATACTGGGAGGACAAATGTCCTTGTGTCCATGTTGTCACTGGAAGAAAAAAATTGTCCCTGTGTCCATTATATGTGAAGTGCACCAGTAAGGGGATGGGGTGGTAGGAAGCTGGAAATGGGTTGGATGGGGATGAATATGACAGGGGGTGGGGTGATAGGAAGCTGGAAGTGGGGTACAGGGGGATGAAGATGACAGGGGGTGGGGTGATAATAAGTTGGCAGTGGGGCACATGGGGTTGAAGATGACAGGGGGTGGAGTGGTATAAAGCTGGCAGTTGGGTACAGGGGGGATGAAGATGACAGGGGTTGGAGTGGTAGGAAGCTGGCAGTTGGGTACAGGGGGATGAAAATGACAGGGGCTGGGTGGTAGGAAGCTGGCAGTGGGGTACATGGGGAGGAAGATGACAGGGGGTGGGGTGGTAGGAAGCTGGCAGTGGGGTACAGGTGAATGAGGATGACAGGGGGCAGGGTGGTAGCAAGCTGGAAGTGGGGTACAGAGGGGGAATGAAGATGACAGGGGGTGGGGTGGTAGGAAGCTGACAGTGGGGTATAGGGGGATGAAGATGACAGGGGGTGGAGTAATAAGCTGGCAGTGGGGTACAGGGCGATGAAGATGACAGGGGTGGGGTGGTAGGAAGCTGGCAGTGGGGTACAGGGGGGTGAAGATGACAGTGGGACGGGTGGTAGAAAGCTGGCAGTGGGGTACAGGAGGATGAAAATGACAGGGTGTGGGGTGGTAGGAAGCTGGCAGTGGGGTACAGGGCAATGAAGATGACAGGGGTGAGGTGGTAGGAAGCTGGCAGTGGGGTACAGCGGGATGAAGATGACAGATTGTGGGTGGTAAGAAGCTGACAGTGGGGTACAGGAGGATCAAAATGACAGGGTGTGGGGTGGTAGGAAGCTGGCAGTGGGATATAGGGGGGTGAAGATGATCGCGGGTGGGATGATAAGAAGTTGGCAGTAGGGAACATGGGGATGAAGATGACAGGGGGTGAGGTGGTAGGAAGCTGGCATTTGGGTGCGGGGGGATGAAGATGACAGGGGGTGGAGTGATAGGAAGCTGGCATTTGGGTGCGGGGGGATGAAGATGACAGGGGGTGGGGTGATAGGAAGCTGGCAGTTGGGTACGGGGGGATGAAGATGACAGGGGGTGGGGTGATAAGAAGCTGGCAGTGGGGTACAGGAGGATGAAGATGACAGGGGGTGGGGTGATAAGAAGCTGTCAGTGGGTTACAGGGGGGTTGAAGATGACAGGGGTGGGGTGATAAGAAGCTGGCAGTGAGGTACAGGGGGATGAAGATGACAGGGGTGGGGTGATAAGAAGCTAGCAGCGGGGTACAGGGGGATAAAGATGACGGGGCGGGGTGGTAGGAAGCTGGCAGTGGGGTACAGGGGGATGAAGATGACAGGGGGTGGGGTGATAAGAAGCTGGCAGTGGGGTATAGGGGGGTAAAGATGATCGGGTGGGATGATAAGAAGTTGGCAGTGGGGTACAGGGGGATGAAGATGACAGGGGTGGGGTGGTAGGAAGCTGGCATTTGGGTGCGGGGGGATGAAGATGACAGGGGGTGGCGTGATAGGAAGCTGGCAGTTGGGTACAGGAGGATGAAGATGACAGGGGTGGGGTGATAATAAGTTGGCAGCGGGGTACAGGGAGATAAAGATGACGGGGCGGGGTGGTAGGAAGCTGACAGTGGGTTATAGGGGGATGAAGATGACAGGGGTGGGTGGTAGGAAGCTGACAGTGGGGTACAGGGGGATAAGAAGTATGTGACAGGAGGTAGGTTAGCAGGGAAACGGGCAGATGATAAGGAGGATAAAGATGATGACAGGGGGACAGTAGGTGGAAGCATCATATGTATTGTTAGGGCTGTATGTGGGGCGGCTGCTAGTAGCAATTTGTAGGTTTCCCTTGGTCAGGGAGTGACGTCACGGATACTGTCAGTATCGGGCAGGACTGTCATGACTCATGTAGTACCTTGGGACTCCAGAAGAATGATGATCGCCAGGCTCCTGCTGTTCCAGGTCCTCCACCATAGTCCACAGCCATAGATGTCCATCCTGGAGAGGAGATCAGGGAGAGCTGCTCAGCCGTGGCGACCATTATCCGGGCTCTGCACACATAGTAGGAGATGTGCAGAGTGCGGGAGCAGGGGAGGAGCGCACATGGAACTATCCACTGATCCAGCAGCTGTTGCACTTCCTGCTCTGTGTCCAGTTCACCAGCTACTCAAATGAAAGGAATGACAGCAACACCACTCCCCTGACAGGGGGATAGAGAATGATTTTCTGACAAGCTCCATCACAGCGCTTCCTTCTCCACAGGACTACACAGTGCATTGTGCCCTGAAAGCATTAGCGGCAGCATCACTGCTGTCACACAGTGAGATAGAGAGCCAGAGGCCCTGGCGGCACCAGTGCGCCCTAGGCGACTGCCTAGTTCGCCTAGTGATAGCATCGGCCCTGCCAGTAATCCATGTCCTTAGTCTGCTTGTCTTCAGCAAACTGTTTGCAGACCAATTTGATGCAGAGTGCGGCATAAGGTCTGAGCCCCCACCACTTTAACCTCTGCATCAATGCTGGCAGTACTCATATATCTATTTCTCAAAGACAACCTCTGGATATGACACTGAGCACGTGCACTCAACTTCTTTTGTCGACCATGGCGAGGTCTGTTCTGAGTGGAACGTGTCCTGTTAAACCACTGTATGGTCTTGTCCACCGTGCTACAGCTCAGTTTCAGGGTCTTGGCAACCTTCTTATAGCCTAGGCCATCTTTATGTACAGTGCCTTGAAAATGTATTCATACCCCTTTAAATTTTCCACATTTTGTCACGTTACAACCAAAAGCGTAAATGTATTTAATTGGGATTTTAAGTGTTAAACCAATACAAAGCGGCACATAATTGTGAAGTGGAAGGAAAATGATAAATGGTTTTAAACATTTTTTTCAAATAAATATGTGAAAAGTGTGGCATGCATTTGTATTCAGCCCCCCCGAGTCAATACTTTGTAGAACCACCTTTTGCTGCAATTACAGCTGCAAGTCTTTTTGGGGATGTCTCTACCAGCTTTGCACATCTAGAGAGTATTTTTGCCCATTCTTCTTTGCAAAAAAGCTCAAGCTCTGTCAGATTAGATGGAGAGCATCTGTGAACAGCAATTTTCCAGTCTTGCCACAGATTCTCAATTGGATTTAGGTCTGGACTTTGACTGGGCCATTCTAACACATAAATATGCTTTGGTCTAAAACATTCCATTGTAGCTCTGGCTGTATGTTTAGGGTCCTTGTCCTGCTGGAAGGTGTCAAGTCTTTTGCAGACTCTAACAGGTTTTCTTCTAATGCCGCGTACACACGAGCGGATTGTATGGCATACTTAGTCCGTCTAAACACATTTCAGCGGACAATCCACTCGTGTGTGGGCTTCAGCGGACTTTTTCAGCGTGCAGTCCGGAGTTCTAAGAATTTCGGTTTTTCCGAAATTCTGTCCGTCGTACTTTGGTTTCAGCGGACAATACGGTCGTCAGTTTGCTAGTCGGACGGACTAAGAATGACGCATGCCCAGAAAGGATTTACAGGGCTTTGCTGTGTCTTGGACTTCCTATTTCTAGTCCCGTCGTACGTGCTGTACGTCATCGTGCAAGCTTTCGTCGGACTGTTTGGGTATCCGTGTGTGGTCAAGTCCGTTCAGTGGAAAGTACGACGACTGTCCGTCAGATTGTATGACGGACTAAGTACACCATACAATCCGCTCGTGTGTACGTGGCATTAGATTTCCCTGTATTTGGCTCCATCCCTCTTCCCATCAACTCTGACCAGCTTCCCTGGCCCTGCTGAAGAAAAGCATCCCCACAACATAATGCTGCCACCACCGTGTTTCATGGTGGGGATGGTGTGTTCAGGGTGATGTGCAGTGTTATGCCGTGTACACGCGGTCGGAATTTTAGCCAGCAAAAGACCGATGAGAACTTTCCGTCGGAAAATGCGACCGTGTATATGCTCCATCGGAATTTTGCTGGTCGAATTTATGCCAGCAAAAGATTGAGAGCATGTTCTCAATTTTTCAGACGGAAAAAGTTTCTATTGGAAATTCCGATCATGTTTATGCAATTCCGACTCTCAAAAAAACACGCATGCTCAGAATCAAGTACGAGATGGAAACGCCCGGTCTTGTAAAACTAGCGTTCGTAATGGAGATCGCACATTCGTCACATGGATAATTTTTAAATCTTTCAATGCAGCACATTCTCTTCTTCTTTATAATGCTAGAAGAATGAAGTTGTTTTGCTGCTCATATTCTCACATACTTCTTTCTTTATTATTTCTCCTGATATCATGAATAATTATTTTTTTTTGAAAAAAGATCTCCATAATAATGTTTAGAATAAAAATGTTATTTATTTTTTGTTATTTTTTTTAATCAAGATCTCCTGTTGTTTTATTTTCATTTTTGGCAAATTATTTTATAGTGATCTCAATTGTTTTTTGTATGTCACGTTTCCACAACACCATTATTATCTTGTATTTGCAAATTTCAAGGAGGTTGTTTGGTGTTGGTGGCCCTTGTTAATTTGACATTGTATTTTTGAAATGTACCTGCCTACTCAAAAATAAACTGTCCTTTTTGAAGAAAAGCACAGGCAAGTATTTCAGAAAACAAAATAGCCATTTATTCTGGGTCATAAGAAAAAAAAGAGGAAGGCAACGCTGGAAAAAACTGGTGAGATTTGCAAAGCCTTTGTACCCCAGGGCACACATTAATTATTTTACAGTCAAAATTGGTGGCCTGAGGAGTCCTTACAATAGTGAGCACAATCCAGTCCAGGACTACAAGAGATCAGGAACAGCAGCAGATGACATATCTGTCCCCAGGCTGTGGTACTACCACAGGCTGCATCTTTTGTCAGACCAGATTGAACCCAGGCCATCACTCTCTGGTCTTCCTTAGACGCTTCCTTCCAGGCTGTGGCTCTGGTGTTGGAGGTGTGGCAGGAGGAGGAGTAGGACCTGGAGGAGGAGGACCATGGTTCAACTCACAAATGTGGGTTTGTCTTGTGAGTTGGCCCCTCAACCCCTTATTTAGGGCTTGCAATATGACTTCCTCACATAAGAGGCATTGACCCTCCTCTATTTCCAGCATTTTGCAGGCTGTAATGTAGGCAAAGTCCTCTTGAACACTGTGTGGGGTTGTGAGGGCCGCAGTAGCCTTCAGAAATAGGCCAATTGCTGCCTCCTTCATGTGACTCCTCTTCCTTACACTTTTTTGTGGAAGGCAGAGAGGGCGATTCTGGCAGGCTACTGGGCCCGGCCACCTCCTGGCTGCCACTTTCCTTGTCCTGGCTGAGGCTTTTCTCTGTATGAAAAGGGGACATTGTTTAAGTTTTTGGTCATCAATCACACACAATTTTCAGCTCATGACTGTTGCAAATTGAATGTTAATAAATAGAAAAGACTATCATTCTGACCCCAGCATTTTTCAATCATTTGTGACCACTACTGTCTATTGATATGTAAAACACGCTGGGAAATCAGAAATTAGTGATCAAAACTAACATATATTTCACATCATTAATTGAACAAACAGAAATATTTTGAAGAAGGCTATACCTGACTCAAGCTCCTCCACATGTTGCTGCCTGGAAGGCCCAGGTTGGGCATCGGAATCCTCAGCTGCAGGGAAGGAAGCCTTGAAGGAAGACTGGAGAGTGCTGGCCTGGGTTCAGTCTGGCCTGCCACAAAGTGCAGTCTGTCATAGTATCACAGCCTGGGTACATAAATGTCATCTGCTGCAACTCCTGATCTCAGGGAATCCTGGACCTTCTTGTACTCCCTATTATAAGTGCCCCTCAGGCCACCAATTAGGGACTTCAATTAGGGGATGTCTGCCGTGGGGATCACCGGCTTCACAAATTCCTCCAATTGATCCAGCACTGCCTTCCTCTTTGTTTTATTATGAAAAAACGGGTGGTTCAGCTGCCACAGACAGGGCAGCTCCATGTACATATCAATGAATCTTGCTAAAAATTCCCTATCATTCCCTATCCATTTTCTCTGCAAGACACAACACAAGACAAAGCCTAATGTCAGGCGAAACTCTCCTAATCTTGACCCAATATAGGCCTCAATCTATAAGCAGTATAGGCCACTGAGGCACCAAATTCAAATTGTACCTTCATTATAATGATCGTTGCTCCTGTTACGTCGTCATACGCTCATAGATCGTACATAAGACACACGCGTGTTACGCTTTATATACACTGCACATGCGTGAAACTCCACCCGCGCCACCCGCCCCTGGTGGTTTTTCTAGAATATTCCCTACCCCTTCTCTTTCTTCGCAGTGGAAGACGACATGGCAGATACACAGCAGGTGCTTAATGGCAGTAACGAGAAGGAGGAGGAAAGCCCAGAGGAAGAAATGTCCCAATCCCAGAGGAGAAGATTTAAGGCCACAAATATGTCCTTTGAAGAGATGGTGGAGATGGTGGGCATATTGAAGAGGGCCGACTATGATGGGAAGTATGGACCGTACCTAGACCCAAATGTGAGAAAGGCCAAGATCATGACTAAAATTGTGAAGAGTCTGCGGTGGAATTTTGGGGTACGACGATCCAAGGAGCAATTGAGGAAACGCTGGTCAGACCTCAAATTAAGGGAGCAGGATCAGTACAGAAGGATCAAGAAAGTTCTTCTAAAAAGTATGTAGTTGTTTTGTGTTCCTATTATTAATATTACTTGTATGCTGCGCCATGTGATTTTCTTTGCTGTTGTACAGTTTAAAATGGCTACTTTCATGTTCATGGGCGGCACAGTAATCGTTCATAGTAAACATTGTACATCTGCCAACTAAATACAATGTTTTTGCCAGATACAGGGTTAACTACATTTGCTCATAATAATTTGTCTAAAATGACATTTAGGACATTGTTGTCTAGATGTGTTTGAAACTAGAAGGAATAGCAAACTAGATTCAGTGGAATGTAAGGAGGACACTCAGCAGCTGTTTACACATCTGGACTCAGAAGCACTAGTGTGGGACACCAGAGCACATATTTTATGTTGTCCCACACAGGTGTGTACATGTGTGAAACTTGTCCAAAAAAGGTAAGTATTCCAGCTTGGTAAAAAGGTAATTAATCATGTCTTCAACTTGGAACTCTGCCCAAACAGAAAATTATACCCCACTTCCAAGCATAGTTTCATATTCCTATTTCTGGCCTCAAATATTTATGTGCCAAGTATACCTTTTGTTTCATTCTCATAGGGGAGCAAAGACTCGGTACATCTCCGCACACCAGGGACCTCCCCACCTCCTGAAGAAGGGGAACAAAGGTCGCAACCATAGGATGTGGAGGAAGGAGAGGTGTTCGAGATTTTCACAACAGGTGAGTGTCTGACACCACAGATTCAGGTAACAGATGTATGCCTGCATATTTATAATACATGTGTATTTTATTTTTTAGGTGATGTATGGGTTGTGGAAGAACTATCTCATAATTTCACCAGTGACAGTGCCCAAAGGCTAATCCAATAATAATATAATATAATAAGATAATATAATAAGATAATGTATTGTAGTCAAGATTTAGACTGTATAAAGCAAAAAACAATTGAGATTGAACAAAAACTGAAGAACATGATTGATGTCCTAGAAAGAATCTAAACCCAATCTATACCCAAAAAATTTCACCTTTTTTTATACCACTAATTTTTTTTAGCATTTTAAAAGTGAAATTTTGAAGATGTACACAGTGTGTCAACATGTGTTGTCTGTCATCAGGGGATATCAATGTATGCGTTTTGTGGCTGCAACCTCTTGCTCGAAACTCAAGTAGGAGAGAGGAAGTGGTTGTACCCCCAAAACATGTCCATTGATCCCGATGATGGGAGATAGCACATGTTGACATAAGGCAAAATGTGGTTAGAGATCAATTTCCAAAAAATATGTATGCATAAAGGTACTGACATCCCATTTCGAAAAATAGTAGAGTACTGGATAGGGGATTTTAAAGGTACATATTTCATGCAATATAGGTTATATAATATATAATATAGGTGGGTTGTGTTTTATTTTTTGTTATATATTTTTTTTTTGTGTAAGGGGAGGGATTTTGGATAGGGATGGGAGATTACATCCAATATGGACGTCCCCGATGGGGTTTCATGTGGCCACTTCGGATTTATCTAATTCTGTTTATGTTTATGTGCATTTTATTGATTTGTATTTTCTTTCTTTTCTATACACCAAATGTTGAGAATCTATATCAGAATTTATCTAAAAATTACTTTTGAACAACTTCGTCCATTTTTCCTGATGAAGCCGTTTTTGGCAAAACATGTAGAAGTTTTTGGACACAATATTTTAAGTATGGAATTGCAGCATTTAACGGTGTTGCTAATAGGGATTCTGTGTATATACCTATGACTCTGAATATATGTCTGTATCCATTTTATTGGAATGTTGTGTATAAATAAAGAGAAGTTTTTTGTATTTTTATAATAACACTTTGTAGTGTATATCTGAAATATGTACCTTTAAAATCCTCTATCCAGTACTTTACTATTTTTCATATTGACATTAGGCATGGGATCGGGAAGGAAATCCCCAGTTGGGCTCCCAAATTGTGTGCATTTTCAAAATTTGGCTTGTTTGACTTCACCCCATCTGATGAAGGCAATATCAAGACATTTTGGACACTATAATGTCTGATATTGCCTTCAGTGTTTAAATGTTGAACTTTGTAAGTTCCAGAGTTGTGTATGTTATGTTTTGAAACATGCCTGTTCATGTACCCTAAAATTTTTTGAAACAGAATTGGTGTTTTTACCAAAAATATGTTTTACAATGCACATGTACATGTGCACAGAATAAAAGATTTCGCTTCCAGCACGTCAGTGTTTTTCTATACTAATAAGTCCAGCCTCAGGCCCAATTGTTGCAATATAATTAGCATTGTTTCTTTTTAAAAAGTTGTGCAGGATGCAGCAGCTCAAAATTATATAGTTCAGTTTGTATTTTGCCATATTTATGGCCGAATGTTCCGTCTGTTTGAAACAGATGGAACCGGCTGGCCAGGATCCCAAACGCGTTCTCCACAACTCTTCTGGCTCTGGCCTGCTGGTAATTAAAAACCCTCTTCTCCAGGGGGGAGCCCTCTGGGAGAATGGCCTCATCATGTAGTCACCCAGACCGAATGCCTCATCTGCTACGAACACAAATGGCAGTCCTTCGACGTTCTCCTCCGGAGGTGGCAATCCCAAGCCACGACTCTCGAGGCATCGGTAGAACTCGGTCCGGGCAAATACTCCACCATCCGACATCCGGCCATTCCTCCCCACGTCCACATACAGAATCTCGTATGTTGTTGACACCACTGCCATCAACACAATACTATGAAACCTCTAATAGTTAAAATAGTATGACCCCGAATGGGGTGCTGGAACGATGTGGACGTGCTTCCCATCGATTGCCCCACCGCAATTAGGAAAATCCCACCACAGGGCAAATTGGGAAGCCACAGTCTGCCATTCCTGTGGCGTTGAAGGAAACTGTGGAGTCAAACAAGAAAAATCTAAATCAGTAATTTTATACATAAACATTGCAAGCAAATTACACACAAACATTCTTGGCCAACATCAGTAAAACGTTTTTTGGAAGGAGTATTTAAAGGCAAAACTATAAAGCCCACTTATCAGATTCCTCACCCCTCTGATGGCCACTTATTTAATATTACTTTAACATTAATAACTTAATATTTGGGGGGGAGGGTGTATGTTTTGGACAGGTAACCCTCTCCACTAAGTAACAAATTAATGTGTGTTATTTGGCCAGCCCCTCCTTAATTACACTATTGGCAGCCCACTGGACAAGTAAGAAGTGGCATAATACAAAATTTAAAAAAATTGGAAGCACATTTTTAGATTCTGCAATTACCTATCAAGATAATAGGAGAACTAAATTTTAAACAGTACCATATGAAAGTATTCAGGCAGGCCCTTGCACTACATGCTTTGATGAATTCATCCATAAATATGAACACAAAAGAGGTCGGTATAGTGTGTATGGGTATGGCAAAGTCAGCAGATAGAGGATTGGTATCAGCTGACTTAGTGGTTGGGGGGGGGTTCCAAATGATTTTAGGCCCCCCAATAAAGCCTCTGGCACTCTGCCTGAATTCAAGGACTAAATGCATTGTTAACCACTTCCCGACCAGCGCACGACGATGTACGTCGACAGAATGGCACGGGCAGGCATATTGGCGTACATGTACGTCCAATATTCGTTGCCGCCGTGCCATCGGGAGCGCGCCGCCGCCGGCGGCGCGCTCCCGCGCTGGTCGGGACCCCCGTGAGTCCGGTCGCGGGACCCGCGGACTCGATCGCCGCGGGCATCCCCGCGATCGTCTCACGGAGCGGCCGAATGGAGGAAATGCTGTATAAACAACATTTTCCCATTCTGCTTAGCAACTAGTGACGCTGATCTCTGCTCCATGCGATTGGAGCAGAGATCAGTGTACACTAAATGACAGCCCAACCCCCCCACAGTTAGTAACACACCCCTAGAAACACTTAACCCCTACACTGCCACCCACTGGTTAACCCTTTCACTGCCAGTGTCATTTACACAGGAATCACTGCATTTATATAGCATTGATTACTGTATAAATGACAATGGTCCCAAAAATGTGTCAAAAATGTCCGATGGGTCCCCCACAATGTCGCAGTCACAATAAAAATCGCAGATCGCCGCCATTACTAGTAAAAAAAAAAAATAATAAAAAATTATTAATAAAAATGCTATAAAACTATCCCTATTTTGTAAACGCTATAACTTTTGCGCAAACCAATCAATAATCGCTTATTGCGATTTTTTTTACCAAAAATATGTAGAAGAATACGTATCGGCCTAAACTGAGGGAAAAAATTTTTTTTTTATATATTTTTGGGGGATATTTATTATTACAAAAAGTAAAAAATAATGCGTTTTTTTCAAAATTATCGCTCTATTTTTGTTTATAGCGCAAAAAATAAAAACTGCAGGGGTGATCAAATACCACCAAAAGAAAGCTCTATTTGTGGGAAAAAAAGGACGTTAATTTTGTTTGGGAGCCACGTCGCACGACCGCGCAATTGTCAGTTAAAGCGACGCAGTGCCGAATCGCAAAAAGTGGTCTGGTCTTTGACCAGCAAATTGGTCCGGTCTGAAAGTGGTTAAGTTACTAGGCTATAAGGTGTATATTGGCCCAGGATAGCATGCTGGGAAGGTTAATGAAAGCAAATATTTTTGAAGGACAAAAAAGGAGCATTAAAAGCTTACAGCATGCATGAGGACAAAGGGGACATTCACAGCATATTACAATCATGGTAATTAGGGAATGATGAAATAAATACAATACATTAGCAAACATTAAATACATAGAATGTGATGTTAAAGGAGAAAAGTTACCTTAATATAGTCCTTCTGCAGGACATGAATGATGGCAGAACAGGTCTCTGGAATAATGATTCCCAGAGCCTGGGAGGAGATGCCTGTGAAGAACTTGAGGTCCTGAAGACTTCTCCCTGTCGCCAAGTACCACAACATGGCTACTTGCCTCTGCTTCGGAGTGATGGCTTGCCACATGCAGGTATCCAACCTGCTGATATAAGGGGTGAGCAATGCCAACAGATAGTGAAAAATGGGGTCCGTCATCCTGAGATAATTCCTGAAATCATCAGGATTATTCTCACGGATCTCACGCAGCAGAGGCATGTGCGAGAATTGGTCACGCTGGAGTAACCAATTCTTCGTCCATGAACTCCTCCTCGCCCCCCCCATGGACTGGGCTTGTGTCAAAGTAGGAACCCCAACACCAAGCCCCCAGACAGCACGATCTCTACGACGAGCATGTACCCAATACATGGCTTCAAAATGGTTGGCTGGTCAGAACGAACTAAAACAGAAAGCACTGAAAAACAGCAAGGCCTGAAAGAATGAGCTGAAAATCAGAAACGACGAGCGGACCAGAATGCAATGGTAATCAAATACAGTACTACTATAAATAGCACGCACTGACAAACAAATGCGAACTGACTACACTCACTGAAGAACAGATACGAACCCACAAGCACAAACTGAACAGCAGCAACGATCTAAAAGGCACAAGGCTGAAAAGCACAAATTGTCTCTCACCAAACTTCTACTAACACGAGATTAGCAGAAGGAGCCCAAAGGGTGGCGCACTGGCTACTGAACTTGCCCTTTCTAGTGCCGCCATATGTGATGTATTTAACCGTGTTCTTGGCGGTCGGAATTTGGTGTGATCGTGTGTAGGCAAGATCGCTTGAGCGGAATTCCGTCGGAACTCAGTCGGAGAAACCGTCAGCGTTTATTCCGACAGAAAAAAACAGTCATGTGTACACGGCATTAGTTTTCCACCACACATAGTGTTTTGCTTTTAAGCCATAAAGTTACATTTTGGTCTAATCTGACCAGAGCATCTTCTTCCACGTTTGCTGTGTCCCCCACATGGTTTCTTGCAAACTGCAAATGGGACATTGATGGCTTTCTTTCAACAATGGCTTTCTTCTTGCCACTCTTCCATAAAGGCCAGATTTGTGGAGTGCATGACTAATAGTTGTCCTGGGGACAGATTTTCCTACCTGAGCTATGGATCTCTGCAGCTCCTTCAGAGTTACCATGGGCCTCTTGGCTGCTTCTCTGATAATTACTCTCCTTGCCCGATCTGTCAGTTTAGGTGGACAGCCATGTCTTGGTAGGTTTGCAGTTGTGCCATACTCTTTCCATATTTGAATGGTGGATTGAACAGTGCTCTGTGAGATATTAAAAACTTGGGATATTTTTCTATAACTTACCCTGCTTAAAACTTCTACACAACTTCATCCCTGACCTGTCTGGTGTGTTCCTTTGCCTTCATTATGTGGTTTGTTCACTAAGATACGCTAACAAACCTTGCAGGGCTTCACAGAACAGCTGTATTTATACTGAGATTAAATTACACACAGGTGGATTCCGTTTACTAATTAGTTGACGTCTGAAGGCAATTGGTTCCACTAGATTTTAGTTAGGAGTATCAGAGTAAAGAGGGCTGAATACAAATGCACGCCACACTTTTGACATATTTATTTGTAAACATTTTTGCAAACCATTTATAATTTTCTTTCCACTTCACAATTATGTGCCACTTTGTTTTGGTCTATCACATTAAAATTCCAATAGAATACATTTACACTTTTGGTTGTAACATGACAAAATGTGGAAAATTTCAAGGGGTATGAATACTTTTTCAAGGCACAGTAGAGCAACAATTCTTTTTTCAAGACCCTCAGAGAGTTCTTTGCCATGAGGTGCCATGTTGAACTTCCAGTGACCAGTATGAGAGAGGGACAGTGATAACACTAAATTTAACACACCTGCTCCCCATTCACACCCAAGACCTTGTAACACCAACAAGTCACGTGACACAGAGGAGGGAAAATGGCTAATTGGGCCCAATTTTGTTGTCAGCGGTTTAGACATTAATGGCTGTGTGTTGAGTTATTTTGAGGGGACAGCAAATTTACACTGTTATACAAGCTGTACACTCACTACTAGGGATGAACTTCAACTTCAGCAAACAGTGAACAATTTGGGCTCTTCGCAGCAAATTCGAAAAGCCGGAACACCCTGTGCAAGTCTATGGGAGAAATCTAAAGTGCTAATTTTAAAGGCTAATATGCAAGTTACTGTCCTAAAAAGTGTTGGGGACCTGGGTCCTGCCCCAGAGGACATGGATCAATGCAAAAAAAAGTTTTAAAACGGCCGTTTTCAGGAGCAGTGATTTTAATAATGATTAAAGTGAAACAATAAAAGTGTAATATTCCTTTAAATTTCGTACCTGGGGGGTGTCTATAGTATGCCTGTGAAGGGGCGCATGTTTCCCGTGCTTAGAACTGTCCCTGCACAAAGTGTCATTTCGCAAGGAAAAAAAGTCTTTTAAAATCACTTTCCATTGTCGGCTCCCGTAATACAGAGAACACTCAATGAGTGTTCTCTGTATTACCCGACAATTCATTCATTGATAAAAAATAAAAAAAAATAAAAAATAAAAAGCATGGGAGTTTCCCTAAATTCAATTACCAGGCCCTTCAGGTCTGGTATGGATATTAAGGGGAACCCCGTGTCAAATTAAAAAAAAAAATTGACGTGGGGGTCCCTCTAAATATCCATACCAGACGCTTCAGGTCTGGTATGGATATTAAGGGGAACCCCGTATCAAAAAATAAAATTGACGTGGGGATCCCCCTAAAAGTCCATACCAGACCCTTTATCCGAGCACGTAACCTGGCCCCGCCCTCCTAATATAAGAAACGTCAGCTCTGGGATCCCCGCAGTGTCATCCGCAGTGGAGACAGAAGACAGATGCATGTATGAACAGCGCTGGACTGTGAGATCCCCCGCCGCTGGATCAGATCAGCCATCGCTGGACCCTGGAGAGATGATTATCCGTCGCTGGAATCTATTTTTTCTTTTTAATAAAGGAATTTTTCAAAAGTGTGTTTGTCTTATTTAACCTTTCTTTGTGAAATGGTAGGGGTATTGTTGTACCCCCTTACCATTTCAAACAGGGGGGGCCGGGATCTGGGGGTCCTCTTGTTAAAGGGGGCTTCCAGATTCGGATAAGCCCCCCGCCCGCAGACCCCCACAACCACCGGCCAGGGTTGTGGGGATGAGACCCTTGTCCACATCAACATGGGGACATGGTGCTTTGAGGGGTCACAGACCCCCAAAGCATCCTCCCAATGTTGAGGGCATGTGGCCTGGTACGGTTCAGGAGGGGGGGGGGCGCTCTCTCATCCCCCCTCTTTTCCTGCAGCCTGCCAGGTTGCGTGCTCGGATAAAGGGTCTGGTATGGATATTTAGGGGGACCCCCACGTAAAAAAAAATTTAAATTTGACACGGGGTTCCCCTTAATATCCATACCAGATCTGAAGGGCCTGGTAATTGAATTTAGGGGAACCCCCACGCTTTTTATTTTTCTTATTTTTTATTTTTTTTATCAATGAATGAATTGTCGGCTAATACAGAGAACACTCATTGAGTGTTCTCTGTATTACGGGAGCCAACAATGGAAAGTGATTTTAAAAGACTTTTTTTCCTTGCGAAATTACACTTTGTGCAGGGACAGTTCTAAGCACTAGAAACATGTGCCCCTTCACAGGCATACTATAGGTACGAAATTTAAAGGATTATTACACTTTTATTGTTTTACTTTAATCATTATTAAAATCACTGCTCCTGAAAAAACTGAAATTTTTAAAACTTTTTTGCATTGATCCATGTCCCCTGGGGCAGGACCCAGGTCCCCAAACACTTTTTAGGACAGTAACTTGCATATTAGCCTTTAAAATTAGCACTTTAGATTGTGAACGTTCGAGTCCCATAGACTTTAATAGGGTTCTAAAGTTCACATGAAGTTTAGGTCTGTTCGCAGGTTCTGGTGCGAACCGAACAGGGGGGTGTTCGGCTCATCCTTACTCACTACTTTACATTGTAGCAAAGTGTCATTTCTTCAGTGTTGTCATGAAAAGATGTAATAAAATATTTACAAAAATGTGAGGGGTGAAGTCACTTTTGTGAGATACTGTAGGTGTTGATTTAAAGGTTGGAAAAGGGGTAATAGGTATAGAGATGGACGAACTTCCGACGGGACGTTTCGCGAACGCGAACCGCGAACGCGCCAAAAGTTCGCCAACCACAAAGTTTGAGGCGGGCCCCATTGACTTCAATGGCAGGCGAACTTTAAAAACCTACAGGTCATATTTCCAGCCACAAATTACTTGGCCACTGACATAACACATGTATGAAGTGACTCTGGGATCGACAATTACAAGCATTCTTTTTTTATCTGTGAAATTTTGACAATTCAGGACTCAGGAGTGCATGAAGGCAATGGAGGAGAGGAAAGGTCAGGGTAGGCTATGAAGAGGGTGCAGGAGATGATCACCAGCTACGTGATATAGAGCACTGACACCGGCACCGTGATAGAGTGCATTGACACCAGCAGCGTGATAGCCGGTCACATGTAAACAAGGAGATGCCAGTAAACGGCTCTCCTCGCCTCACACTGAAAGAGTATGAGGAGAGGAGAGGAGATCAGCGGCATCTCCTCACAGGGGGACATCTAGGGATGTAATCAGGGCACTGATCATAAGTGCCCTGATTACAATAAATAAATACAGTGTCACAAACAGACCCCACCTTTGCCCACCAATGCCACCAGTGACAGCAATCAGTGCCCACCACTGCCCACAAGTCACACAAATCAGTGCCCATTAGCGATACAAGTCAGTGCTGGCAATCAGTGCTGCCTATCAATGCCCATCAGTGTTGCCCATCAGTGCCACCCATCAATGTCCATCAGTGCCCATCTGTACCACCTATCTGTGCTGCCTACCTGTGCCCACCAGTTGCGCCTATCAGTGCCCACCAGTGCCGCCTATTAATGCCCATCAGTGCCACCCAACAGTGCTCATCAGTGCCACTTATCAGTGCCCATAAGTGCGGCATATTAGTGCCTCCTCAACAGTGCCCATAAGTGCCACCTCATCAATGCCCACCAGTTCAGCCTATCAGTGCCCATCAGTGCCGCCTCATCAGCGCACATCAGTGAAGGCAAAAAATTACTTATTTACAAAATTTCCTGACAGAAAAAAAAGTAAAAAACATTTTTTATGTCAAATTTTTTGGTCTTTTTTTTTTTTGTAAAAAAATAATAATCCAGCAGTGATTAAATACCACCAAAATAAAGCTCTATTTGTGTGAAGAAAATGATAAAAAATGTGTTTGGGTACAGTGTAGCATGACCACGCAATTGTCATTCAAAGTGCGACAGCGCTGAAAGCTAAAAAATGGCTTGGGCAGGAAGGGGATGTAAGTGCTTGGTAGGCAAGTGGTTAAACAACGCTTACGCTCACTTCATTTATTGGACAGCTGGCGGGTGCTGCATAACAGGGAAAGGGAATATAGTTTTTATTCTAAAATCCATGAGTCTTATTCACGGATTGATCTACTAATGGTGGATCAGTTCTATTTGAATCATGTGAGTTCCTATAATATTAAATTAATTACAATATCTGACCACTCTCCTATAACCCTGACTTTCTGTGTGGTTCCAGCTGGTAGGGGGGAGCAGACATGGAGAACGAATGAGTCCATTTTGGATGACAATCTGGCCGTGGATTCCCTATCCCGTATATTGGCATTATATTTTGAGATTAATATGCCTGGTGAGGCTTCGGATCAAGCAGTGTGGGAGGCCCATAAGGCGGTTATTAGCCCTTGTACACATGGCCGGACATTCCGACAGAAAATGTCCGATCGGAACCTGTTGTCGGATAATCCGACTGTGTGTGGGCTCCATCGGACTTTGATAAGGGGGTAGGTTGATGGCAAGACAGTTAAAGAAGCAACAAGATTCACGGCATGTCTATATGTTAAGGGGTCATAATAAACAGATAAACAGATAGTGGATACTCAATCAATAGCTGCTGAATTTCATCGCCTTTATGGAGCATTGTACAATATAGGATTGATGCCTGTGGGGAGTGCTGGGGAAGGACAGGAGGGTAGGATTAGGGAATATTTAAATGCCTCAGGTCTTCCTCCAGAGGCTCTGGAAGAAATGGAGCAGCTGATTACCATTGAGGAGTTGAATGCTGTGGTGGCAACACTGTCAAAGGGCAAAATTCCAGGGCCTTATGGCCCATCCCCCCCTAAAGGACTTTATCTCAATTACAGCCTGTAACCCTTTGCCCCCAGAAGCATTGCTGGCATATGTGACGGTCCTCCCGAGAGCCTGGAAGCACCCTGTACAACCACTTTTACCTACAGGTAAGCCTATATTAAGGCATACCTGTAGGTGCTTGAAATATCTCCTAAACCTCCACAGTTTAGGGGATATTTACAAGAAAGTTGAGCGGCAATGACTATGGCACATGCACACTTTAGAAATAGGTGTCATGCCGTGACTGACGCCTCCCACATTCATGCGCGGGAGTGAAGTCACGTGATTCCAGCCAGTCACAGAGCCGAAGTTCGCTGCCCCGGAAAGAAGAGGAGTGAAGACGGATGCTCACTACTAGTGGGGACAGCAGTGACATTGCAGTGACATCACAGGCTTCGGTTTCAAGTAAGTGACACATAATGCAATGCATAGCAGCCCATCATGCTTTACCTTTGCAGGGAAATAAAGAGGAATAAAGAGGAAGTAAAACCCACCAGGGTTTACTTCCTCTTTAACATTGTGCTAACTATAGACCCATTTCCCTCCTTAACTCAGGCACTAAAATGTTGGCAAAGATTCTATCCCTCCGATTGCAAGATCAATATAGTTGGTTAATCCAGACCAGACAGGTTTCATGAAGGGCCGAGAGGCCAGAGACAATATTATCCAAGCCCTGCATGTATTTCACTGGGTACAAAATGGACCAGATAAGACCCCAAGTGTGATATTATAAACAGATGCGGAAAAAGCATTCAATAGGGTGAATTGAATCTTCATGACTGATGTTTTGGGGGAAATGAGTCTAGACTATGGTAGACTATCAGATTGCTTTAATATATGGAGACGAGGCTGGGGTGTCCTTTGTCTCCATTACTGATCGCAATGGTGCTAGAACCATTTCTGTGTATGGTCAAGAAAAACAGGAAGATAGTAGGGATCCCAGTTGGAGCAATGGAACACAAGATTTCAGCATATGCGGATGATCTGTTGCTCTACCTGTCTAACCCACAGAAATCTCTAACAGAATTGATGAGTGAAGTATGCAGATTTTGTCTTCTATCTCATTTTAAAATAAACTATGGGAAATTGGTACCAATGCCAATCCATGTCCCATTGAGGATGGAAACCTCTCTGCAACAATCTTTTCCTTTTATATGGTGTCATGATTGTATACCTTACTTGGGGACATCACTAGAAAGAACAATTTTGTTGAAAATGATGGACTTTGTAGACATAACACACACGTTTTTAAAAAAAAATTAACAAAATTTACTAATTACTAAATGCAAAAAACATACAGAGATTTGCATAGAACACTAATTGCCTCAGAGCATAGAGATTAACTGTCAATGTAGTCTGCTTAGATCATGTATTGATCAAAAACTCGAATAGTTACACTTAGATAGGACAAATAATAATTTGACATAAAAGAAACAATATGCAGACAGTGTATCATAGATGACTCAGCTCAAATTGCCCTACATGTTACGTGTTATACAAACGCTTCATCAGGAGCTTTTGGTGTTTTCTAAAAATAAATAGACAAATATTAAAAAAACAATTTCCACAAATAATTCATATAGTACATATATTGTTTTGTAAATGTGCTCACATACACCAGAAACAAACTTGGGGACATACATCACCCCCAACTTGAGGCGTTTATATGATCTTAATTATGGCTCCTTGTTGAGGGAGATAGTGAAAGACTTGCAGAGATGGAGAGGCCATCTGTTGACGTGGTTTGGCAGAATAAATGCCCTTAAAATGAGTATATTGCCTCAAATCATTTGTATCCTATATACGGTGACAGTGGCACGTCCGTAGATTTTTTTTAAACAAATATGGATGGCTTTTATAACTTTTGTGTGGGGAGATAAACATCCTAGGTTAGCGCATGAAAACTATGGTGACATAAACAGGAAGGGCGAACAAGGCTTCCCGACATAGCTTTGTATTACAAAACTGTCAGGGCTGGGCTCAGCCGTTCCTTCTCTGAGCAGGCCCCTCAGCTGTTGGCCAATTGCCAGCTCCTATCTCCCCACAGTGATTCACCTGTTGATATCCTGCTCGTTATTTCTGCCGTCCAGTCCAGATGATCTCTGCCTTTGCCTTGGTCACATCTCTAGAGAAGCTCTCCTGTGTTCCTGTTGAAGACTTGCTTGGCTGACATTCTTTCTGGCTCCAGATCCTGCTCCCTGTTCTATTACGCTCATCTCTGGCTCCCTGAACATTTTGGCTTGTCTGACTACCCATTCCCGGTTCCTGAACTCTGGGTATGTTTTGACTACGTTTACTCTGTTTACCTTTTTTTTATTATTATTAAACAAGTAAGATATCTGTCTCAGTCTGATTCATGGTTTCTGACAGTAATCAGAAGCCATGAATTCAGGAAATGCAGCCAATCCACTTGTTGGTAATATTTTTTCCAGATTGGATGAGCAGGATCACTGCATGGATCAGTTTGCATTACAAACGCACCTGAGTCGCACGGCTCACCTGGAATCTTCCACTGTGTTGCAGGTCGTCTCTGCTGCTGCTCCAGTCTCTGTGCAGACACCCGACTTGAGTATTACCTCTATAAGAGGTATGTCTGATTCTGCTCCGCTTCCCCAGCGATTTGGGGGTGATCCAGTCCAATACTGAGGGTTTCTCAACCAGGTTGAGATATACTTTGAGATGCTGCCCCAAGCGTTTCCCATGGACAGAAGCAAAGTAGGTTTCGTGATATCTTTGCTTTCTAAGAGAGCCTTGGCCTGGGCAAAGGCTCTATAGGAGACACAAAAACCTGTTGTCTTAAGTTACCCTAAGTATGTGGCTTCCTTTAAAAGGGTATTTGACGTTCCCACACACTCCGCTTCTGCTGCCAAGTGCCTCATGTCCATCAAACAGAGTACGAGAACTGTTGCCAATTACGCCATTGAATTCCGTACTCTGGCAGCAGAGGTTGCTTTGAACAATGAGGCCCCCGTGGCTGCTTTTTCTCATGGTCTCTTGGATACCATCAAGGATGAGATAGCAGCCCGAGATATACCCACTGAGCTGGAGAAGTTGATCACGTTTGCCATCCTCATTGACTCCAGACTCAGAGAAAGACTCCCTTTTAGACTCAGAGGAAGCCTCCAGTATATTTGTCCCTGAGCTTTGCAGCCCCACCCTTGCCTTCCTCATCTCCCATGCCTCCTGGTACCGAGTTGGTCAGTGAAGATGAACCCATTCACTTGGGCTTCACTCGTCTCTCTGTGGATGAGAGAACCCTTAGGAGCAGGAGGAGATTGTGCCTTTATTGTGGCCAGGCAGGTCACTTTTTGAAGTCCTGTACTAACGTGCCAGGGAAAGCCCGAACCTTGAGGTCCTGTCACGGACAGACCTTAGGTGGCGTTGTTTCATCCCCTGTTATCGACAAGGCCAAGCCCCTGTTTTTGGTTACACTTTCTTGGGCTGAGTCGTCCGTCGAGATACAGGCTCTAATTGACTCTGGGGCTGCAGGCCTGTTAATTGATGCTGCCTTTGTATCGAAGCACTCGATTCTGCATGACACTTCACTTGCCATTGAGGCTCTTCACAGGAGACCTCTACAGCCTGGCATGTCACTCATGAGACTGTTCCGTTGTCCATGGCCGTAGGGGCTCTTCACCATGAGATAATCCAATTCCAAGTTATTTCCTTACCTAAGTTTCCACTGGTTATTGGTTATACTTGGTTACAAGGGGACAACCCCTCTTTTGATTGGCTCCGTGCTGAGGTTATCTCTTGGTCGCCACAATGCAGTAAGACATGCTTCCAGAAGGTAGCCAAGGTCCTGTGCACTTCTTCTCTTTCCCCCCTAGCGTAGGAGTATCGCGATTTTAGTGTTGTCTGACAAAGGTGAAGCCGCTAGTTTGCCTCCACACCGGTCGTATGATTGCACAATTGACCTTCAACCTGGTGTCATACCCCCTCGTGGCCGGGTTTACCCTTTGTCTGTCTTGGAGGTGTATGTTGCAGACACACTTTTTTGAGGTTTCATCCGCAAATCCTCATCTCCTGCTAGTGCTGGTTTCTTCTTTGTGAACAATAAGAGTGGTGAACTGAGACTTTGTATTGATTATAGGGGTCTCAATCGTTTCACAATTAAGAATGCCTATCCTTTTCTGTTGATTATGGAGTTATTTGACTGCCTCAAGGGAGCAACAGTTTTCACAAAGCTTGATTTGAGAGGAGCATTTAATCTCATGAGGATTAAGGAGGGTGATGAGTAGAAAACAGCGTTTAATACCAGAATAGGTCATTATGAGTACCTGGTAATGTCTTTTGGCCTTTGTAATGCCCCGCCAGTTTTCCAGGCATTTATTAACAATGCCCTCCGAGATTTGTTGCAGTTATGTGCGGTGGTTTATCTCGCCGATTTTCCAAGTCCCTGAAGAGACACCACACTGATGTCTGTCGTGTGCTTAAGAAAAGGGAGGTAGAGGTGAATAGAATAATGAAAGCTGAGAGATGGGTACACCTAGTCGGAGATCAATATGACAAATTTAGTGATACCTGGTGTCACGTACCTGGTGTTGGAGCCCAGAATGCAGGGAACGGCCTCTCGTAAGCCTCTGGCTCGAGAACCCCTGGTGGTGGAGACAGGGACTCAAGACTTCAGAGGGGCACAAGTGCTGATGGATGGCAGGTGTGGGGCTAGTCCGGACCTCTGGAGTAGCTGAAGAAAGGCAGGCAGGAATGGCAAGCTGGAACTGGAACACCGCAGACAGCTGGGAGGAGTTCTGTAGTGCAGCAGGAGCACAGGATCTGTAGGCTGCAAAGAGGTGCACAGGAACCTGGCAGGAACACTGGAGCAATGGTGGTATTGAGGTGCCTGAGCTTGGCAGTAACTTCTGAAACAGCTGACAGCGAGCAGGTGTCCTGTAATACAGCAGAAGGGCTGGATTTGCAGGCTGCAGGAAGGTGCTCTGAGGTCAGGCAGGAACACAGGCAGAGTCAGACAGGCCGGGTCAACACTAGCAGGAAAAGCAGGTACCAAACAGAAGCAGGAGGGTAGTCGAGGTACAGACCAGGTCTGTAACAGGCGGACAGCGATCAATCCAAAGAAGAGCAGAAGGGTAGTCGGACAGGCCGGGGTCGGAGGCAGGCAGCAAACAGACGTCGTCAGGAACAGGCCGGGTAGACAGGAATCAAGTCAACAGGTAGCAGAGTCACTGGAAACTCTGTAGACTGGACAGCAAGGAGGCACAGTGACAGATTCCCTTAAATATACCTCTGGGCGCCAAGAACAGTCACAAGGCACATTTGCACCTGTGCACACCCGTTCGTGCCATCACGCACATACGTACGCATGTTCTCACTATCATACGCATGTTCACACTGTGCCCATTCGCACTATCGCACACTGACATGCGCCCGTTCGCGCTATCGTGCACCCGTGTGCACTAACGCGCACCCATGTGCACCTGTTAGCTCTTCAGATAGAGATTCTACAAGTAGGTCTTCCACATAGCACCGGATCACCGGGACGTCTTTCATGACACCTGGGCAGGATAGCTATATTGCTCCCCAGAGATATCTGGTGAACAGGCATAAGAACCATAGACAAACTCTGGTAGCATTTTGGTTGAGGTAAGTTTTGGCTGGCGTGGGGGGAGTGGGGTTTTGATTCCTTTGACCTCATGCGGGAAAATCAAATACCCTTTTAAAGGAAGCCACAAACTAAGGATAACTGCGTCTCCCATAGAGGGTTTGACAGGAGACCTCTACAGCCTGCCAATGTGACTCATGAGACTGTTCCATTATCCATGGCCATAAGGGCTCTTCACCATGAGATAATCCAATTCCAAGTTATTTCCTCACCTAAGTTTCCGCTGGTTATTGGTTATCCCCCCGGTATTGGAAGGGATGTGAACAGAGTGACTCTTTTCTCCACTTTTGGTGGACATGCCCCAAAATTAAAATGTTTTGGGAGGAAATTGCCCCTTGGATAAAGAAACTGATGTTAAGAATTTTCTTCCCTACATTTTCTTTTTCATTGGATGCTATCCACTATTAAATTTTATAAAATAAGTATTACACCACCTGTTGAACGCCGCAAAAATACTCATTACTAGGTTTTGGAAACAAACAAAATGCCTCACGCTAAGAGATTGGAAAAGGGGGGTGGACAGAATAATGGAAGCTGAGAGATGGGTACAGCTGGTCGGAGATCAATAGGACAAATTTAGTGATACCTGGGCAGGATGGCTATATTACTCCCCAGAGATATCTGGTGAACAGGCGTAAGAACCATAGACAAACACTCTTTCCTGGTAGCGTTTTCGTGCTTGAGGAAAGGTTTGAATGCATCTGGCGTGGGGGGAGTGGGGTTTTATTTTTCTTTTGTTTCCTGAACTGGTTTTGAAATAACACACTGAGAGCTATTTGGGAGGGGGATAAAAGGGATACGGGAGGGAAGGATTGTTCCTTAAGTGAGGGGAGGGGAACAATAAATTGAGCACTAATACACAAGTTGGGGAGAACACAAAATAAGACATAATATAATGTGGATTAGGATATTATTAAAATGCATTTTTTTTGTATGGGGATTTGTGAGTGTTACACTAAAAATTTAATATATTTCTTTCAGTTTTTTTTTTTTAAACACAACAGTTTGTTTAGTGTTTTTTATTTATTTATTTATTTGCACTTAACACTTGTTAGTGTGAACTGAATATAATGATATGGTATAGGGGTATTGGTTATACATGCTTGATGAAGTATTTCCTTTTACACCTTTTCACTTTCCCCCGACCAATTGAACCGGAGCCCCCCCCCCTTTTTTTAATCGAGTGACGGTTGCACGATTATATCACTTATATTACTGATCATGTTTTGCTTTTTTTAAATTATGACGGTAATTCATATTTCACCTTTTTTTTATATTTAGTGATGGTTTCACGATTATATTACTTATATTACTGATCATGTTTTCCTTTTTTTCTTAAATATGGCGGTAATTCATATTTCACTTTTTAGTTTTTATTTAATTTTTTTTATATTTGGTAAATAAGAAACAAAATAATGATTTAGTAGGGTTATTCCGGATCAGATGATCGGGTCTTAGATGAATTATTATAGTATGTAATGGTGTATTGTTAAGAATAATAAGTACTGAAGGATCCCACTCCACTCCTTTATCCCCCCACCTTTATATATATATATATATATATATATATATATATATATATATATATATATATATATATATATATATATATATATATATATATATATTAAGATATAAAAGAATGAAATGTGATCATGGTTTGGATTGATGTTAAATGATGAAATGTTTCTAAAATAAACATTTCTATTATAAAAAAAAGAAAATTAATGAAAGTCTTCTGATAGATGGCGCACAACAGAATTTGCCGTGAAAAACGTGCCTCACAGCTGATTCCTCTCCGTTACTTGTGTTCAATTCACTAGGTGCAATGCAAGCCCGTCTCCTTCTTAAAGTCCCAAAGGGTCAAATGTGCTCTGAACACAGTATGATTCTCCTTTGAAAATGGCTCCACACTAATCACCAGCAGCTCCAAGAAGACATAGAAAGACAAGAATGCTTCCTATAGTGCAGTACCTAAGTGTTAATCAGAACAAACCTCGTCATCCCAGGTTCATAAATTGCCCTCCTATTTATTTGAATAAAATACAGCATTTGAAACAAATCCAGCAGCTCTCACATAATGCATGTAAAATCGCAGCGCCAAGCTCCACCTCTACGCATTACGCTACCATCCTTGTGGCTTCATCTGGAGGATACGTTTTATATATAATTTATAGACTGGAATGACAGAAACCGTATAAAAATTGTTGGTTTGCGCATGTGCTGTGGGCTCCAGTATTCCTGGAAGTCAGCGCATGTGCATTTTACTAATTCCGGCATCTATAGATCTATGTACTGTATCTGACATGGGCATTGGAGGGCATAGACAATTCTTTCAGTTCTGCATGTGATGCAGTCCTTAATTTGATACTCAATTCCTGTCGCTGCTTTGCTTTCAACTTATCCCTTTTAATATTATTTTTCTTATTTCTGGTACGGGCATAACATTGGTTACATGGAAAAAAAAAACCTTTCCTGAGAAAAACATAAAATTTGGTTTTCTGGGAGGATCCACTATGTTTCTTGCTATTTTGTCAAGTATTGTTGGGGCTCTCCTGTAAGTAAACTTTGGTAAATTTTGGTTGTGCAGGTAACACCTGTTTTAGATGTTTATCAGCGGTCAAGATGGGCCAATGTTTTTTGAAAACCTTCTCTATTTTCTTATGCTGTATTCCATAATTGAGGATAATGGCCATGGTATCTTGATAGGTATCCATCCTCACTTTATCTTCTATAAGAGGTTGTCTACCCTTTTGGATACCCTTTTGCACAAATCTCTGGCCAATTAATTCCTCCTTTTCTCTGTAGTCATTTTCTTCTGTACAATTCTTTTTTAGTCTCATGAATTGCCCTTTTGGGACATTGAGTAACCACGGGGCATAGTGACGCCTTTTGATTGGTATGTACCCATTCCTGCCAACAATTTTAAAAAATGTTTTTGTTTTGAACGATCCAGATATTGTTAAGTCCAGAAAATGTTCTGTGTTATATTTCCAGGAAAAGCAGATATTCTTATCATTCAGATTTATTTATTCGGATATTGAACTAATACAGTTTTCTTCCCATTCCAGACTATGATTACATCATCAATATATAATTTGTACATTTTCAATTCTTTTAGTGTGGTTTTATAGATGCTATTCTCCTCCCACTCAGCCATAAAGATGTTTGCCACACAGAGTACAAACTATGCACCCATTGCAATGCCTTTGATTTTTTTGTAGGATGTATTCTCATACCAAAAATTGTTGTGTGACAAACAGTATTCCAAATTTTCCATCAAATATGCCCGTAGTTTTCTCGGTGTATCACTTAAATGATTCAATGCCCATTTCTTGGCCTTCAGTGCCTCTTGATGTCCAATGATTGTGTATAATGAATTAACATCAGCCGTGGCTAATATACAATTTCCTTCTTCAATTTGTATTTCTCCCAGTTGGATAAAGTGCTCTGTGTTTCTCAAGTATGCTCTGATCTTTGTGCTAAGGATTGTAAATGGTATTGGCCCATCCTGGCTCCAACGGATTGGATCCCATTAACAATAGGATGTTCTGGGGGATTCACGCTATCCTTATGAATTTTGGGAACTGTGTAGATTATAGGGATCCTACAAGTATCTGGAATAAGATATCTGCTTTCTTTTTTATTCAAAAGGCCTCTCCTCATACCCTTATCCACCAATTTATCCAACTCGTTTTTGTAACTCTTTGTGGGGTTACTTTTTAATGGGCTATAGGGCTCAACATCTTCGAGTTGTCTTTTTAGCTCAGCTTTGTAGGCCTCTTTTGTCTGAATGACAATTCCTCCTCCTATATCCGCTGGTCTGATCATGAGATTTTTCCTATTTTCTAGATGTTTGATTCCAATTTCAATATTTTTTGCTTCTTTTACCTTACTATGTTCCATTTTTTGTACATCTTGTGCTACCAGTCTCTTAAATTTTTCAATGTGTCCATTGCCACTAACGGGTGGGTTGAAAAGAGATTTATTTCTAAATGTTGTACATTGGAATTCATTATCTCTTGATAAGATCCTTCTTTCCATTGGTTGAGACAATATGTATTTTTTTATGTTCAATTTCCTTATGAACTTTTGCGCAAACCAATCAATAAACCAAAATATGTAGATGAATATGTATCGGCCTAAACTGAGGAAAAACATTTTTTTTATATATTTTTGGGTGATATTTATAGCAAAATGTAAAAAATAATGCGTTTTTTCAAAATTGGCACTTTTTTTTGTTTATAGCACAAAAAATAAAAAATGCAGAGGTGATCAAATATCACCAAAAGAAATCTCTATTTGTGGGAAAAAAAGGACACCAATTTTATTTGGGAGCCACGTCGCATGACCGCGTAATTGTCCGTTAAAACGACGCAGTGCCGAATCGCAAAAAGTGCTCTAGTAATGGTGGCGATCAGCCTTTTTTAACGGGACTATGACATTGCGTGGGACAAATCTGACACCAAGTGACGCTTTGTGGGGACCAGTGACTCCAATACAGTGATTTGTGCTAAAAAAAATGCACTGTCACTATACAAATGGCACTGGCAGGGAAAAGGGTTAACATCAGGGTCAATCAAAGTGTTAAATATGTCACTAGTGAGTGCTTTCTAACTGTGGGGGATGTACTTTGACTAGGGGAAAACAGAGATCCATAGTTCTCCATTTTCTAATCTTCCAGAACGGCGATCTGCCTTGTTAACATAGGCAGACCACTGTTCTGCCTCTCCTCAGAACCATTGACGGGTCTGGGGGTGGGGGGGCATTGCATCCACCAGACCCGCTGATTGCCTCCCGCTGTGTCCAATCACAGTGGGAGCGGGTCGCCAGCAGCATGCATGGTCGCACGCACGCCCCAGACCCGTGCACGAAATCATGTATAGGTACATGATTTCGCGTAGAAGGGCCACCCTGCCGTGGTATATCTGCGTGGAATGGTCTAGAAGTGGTTAACCACACAGAACACTTGTGCATCCCCATGCTGGTAAATGCATCCCTCGCATGAGCATATGCTGTAGTACCCCCGTGTGAGCGAGTCCTTATTGTAGATGCAATGTAGCCCTCTTTGGGGGGGGATGATGATAAATGGCACTCCTCACACAGTATATTGTACTAAACTTGTAGGTAAATAAGAGAACCAGAACCTAAGTGGAAGAGCGGGTTTGATAAAACAGTTGGTAGTGTCCATCCAGTACAGGGTCTCTGTGAACAGAGGGGATTCCCTTCCTGAGAAATTATTCAGTAATCTAAACAAAATTATTGAGAGCAGAAGAACTACTGCAACCAGCATACTGTGCAACAAAAACCATAAGTATATAGATGCACACCAGTATAGAAAATAACAAGTTTTATATAAGAAGAGATTAAGAACAGTAATTACATCCAATGCACAAACAGGTATTGTAAGCAAAGAGCCAGATGGCAGTGCTGGTGGAATTGTGCACATACAGTATCTCACAAAAGTGAGTACACCCTTCACATTTTTGTAAATATTTTCATGTGACAACACTGAGGAAATGACACTTTGCTACAATGTAAAGTAGTGAGTGTACAGCTTGTAGAACAGTGTAAATTTGCTGTCCCCTCAAAATAACTCCACACACAGCCATTAATGTCTAAACCCCTGGCAACAAAAGTGAGTACACCCCTAAGTGAAAATGTCCAAATTGGACGCAATTAGCCATTTGCCATGGTGTCCTGTGACTTGTTGGTGTTACAAGGTCTCAGGTGTGAATGGGGAACAGGTGTGTTAAATTTGGTGTTACCACTCTCACTCTCTCATACTGGTCACTGGAAGTTCAACATGGCACCTCATTGCAAAGAGCTCTCTCAGGATTTGAAAAAAAAGAACTGTTGCTCTACATAAAGATGGACTAGGCTATAAGAATTTAGAAACCTGAAAGACCTAAGACCCTGAAACTGAGCTGCAGCACAGTGGCCAAGACCATACAGCAGTTTACCAGGACAGGTTCCACTCAGAACAGGCCTCTTCATGGTCGACCAAAGAAGTTGAGTGCACATGCTCAGCATCATATCCAGAGGTTGCCTGTATATCCAGAGTGCTGCCAGCATTGCTGCCAGTGCTCAGACCATACGCCACACACTGCATTAAATTGGTCTGCATGGTTGTCATCCCAGAAGGAAGCCTCTTCTAAAGACGATGCACAAGAAAGCCAGTTTTCTGAAGACAAGCAGACTAAGGACATGGATTACTGGAACCATGTCCTGTGGTCTGATGAGACCAAGATAAACTTATTTGATTTAGATGGTGTCAAGCGTGTGCGGTGGCAAGTACAAAGACAAGTGTGTCTTGCCTACAGTCAAGCATGGTGGTGGGAGTGTCATGGTCTGGGCTGCATGAGTGCTGCCGGCACTGTGGAGTTACAGTTCTTTGAGGGAACCATGAATGCCAACATGTACTGTGACATACTGAAGCAGAGCATGTTCCCTTCCCTTTGGAGACTGGCCCACAGGCCAGTATTCCAAGCCAATGACCCCAAACACACCTCTAAGATGACCACTGCCTTGCTAAAGAAGCTGAGGGTAAAGGTGATGGACTGGCCAAACATGTCTCCAGACCTAAACACCCTACTGAGCATCTGTGGGGCATTTTCAAACAGGAGGTGGAGGAGTACAAGGTCTCTAACATACACCATGTCATCATGGAGGCGTGGAAGAGGACTCCAGTGGCAACCTGTGAAGCTCTGGTGAACTCAATGCCCAAGAGGGTGGCCACACAAAATATTGACACTTTGGGCCCAATTTGGACATTTTCACTAAGGGTGTACTCACTTTTGTTGCCAGTGGTTTAGACATTAATGGCTGTGTCTTGAGTTATTTTGAGGGAACAAAAAATGTACACTATTATACAAGCTGTACACCTACTACATTACATTGTAGCAGAGTATCATTTCTTCAGTGTTGTCACATGAAAATATATAATAAAATATTTACATAAATTTGAGGGGTGTACTCACTTTTGTGAGATACTGTATATTTGGGTATATATAGTTATTATTGGGACATACCACCAGATGAATTTTGCAGCAAAGGCCAGTTGCAGAAGCCCCTGAGGTTGATGTGTCATCTGTCTGTGTTGGAGACCTGAAGACATGATCAGCAGTCACGGGGGTATCTTCTAACTGTTACCTGACCAGCCTGGAATGGGACTTCTCACCAGCAGCAGCTATGGTGTGGCACTGGAACTGGAGTCAGCATATCTACTCTGCACTTTGGTCGCTCCCTTGTAATGTATAATAGCCTCTTCTCATCCAGGATTTAGTAGCATGGAGAGGACATGTGGCTGAGAATTTCTCTTTCTCCACTTCTTCTGCTGTGGCTTCCAAGCCAAAGACCAGGGGCAGGAAGCACATACATAATATATTTACAGGCATTTACAAATGTAGACAGTAGAGGGCAGAAGATCCCTACAGTGGTAGATGTTGAGGAAAGCAGGAAAAAAAGTCATTTAATTTGGAACAAAATATCAATACAGTGGTGTGAAAAAGTGTTTGCCCCCTTCCTCATTTCCTGTTCCTTTGCATGTTTGTCACACTTAAGTGTTTCGGAACATCAAACCAATTTAAACAATAGTCAAGGACAACACAAGTAAACACAAAATGCAATTTGTAAATGAAGGTGTTTATTATTAAAGGTGAAAAAAAATCCAAACCATCATGGCCCTGTGTGAAAAAGTGATTGCCCCCTAAACCTAATAACTGGTTGGGCCACCCTTAGCAGCAACAACTGCAACCAAGCGTTTGCGATAACGTGCAATGAGGCTTTTACAGCGTCCTGGAGGAATTTTGGCCCACTCATCTTTGCAGAATTGTCCTAATTCAGTTACATTAGAGGGTTTTCGAGCATGAACGGCCTTTTTAAGGTCATACCACAACATCTCAATAGGATTCAGGTCAGGACTTTGGCTAGGCCACTCCAAAGTCTTCATTTTGTTTTTCTTCAGCCATTCGGTGGTGGACTTGCTGGTGTGTTTAGGATCATTGTCCTGCTGCAGAACCCAAGTTCGTTTCAGCTTGAGTACACGAACAGATGGTCGGACATTCTCCTTCAGGATCTCTTGGTAGACAGCAGAATTCATAGTTCCTTTTATCACGGCAAGTCTTCCAGGTCCTGAAGCAGCAAAACAGCCCCAGACCATCACACTACCACCACCATATTTTACTGTTGGTATAATGTTCTTTTTATGAAATGCAGTGTTCCTTCTACGCCAGATATACTTGGACACACACCTTCCAAAGAGTTCCACTTTTGTCTCATCGGTCCACAGAATGTTATCCCAAAAGTCTTGGGGATCATCAAGATGTGTTGTGGAGAAATTGAGACGAGCTTTGATGTTCTTTTTGCTCAGCAGTGGTTTTCTCCTTGGAACTCTGCCATGCAGGCCATTTTTGCCCAGTCTTTTCCTGATGGTGGAGGCATGAACGCTGACCTTAACTGAGGCAAGTGAGGCCTGCAGTTCCTTGGACGTTGTTGTGGGGTCTTTTGTGACCTCTTGGATGAGTCGTCGCTGCGCTCTTGGGGTAATTTTGGGCGGCCGGCCACTCCTGGGAAGGTTCACCACTGTTCCATGTCTTCGCCATTTGTGGATAATGGCTCTCACTGTGGTTCGCTGGATTCCCAAAGCTTTGGAAATGGCTTTATAACCCTTTCCAGACTGATAGATCTCAATTACTTTCTTTCTCAATTGTTCCTGAATTTCTTTGGGTCTTGGCATGATGTGTAGCTTTTAAGGATCTTCTGGTGGACCTTACTGTGTCAAGCAGCTCCTATTTAAGTGATGCCTTGATTGTGAACAGGTGTGGCAATAATCAGGCCTGGGTGTGGCTAGAGAAATTGAACTCAGGTGTGGACAACCACAGTTATAGTATGTTTTAACAAGGGGGGCAATCACTTTTTCACACAGGGCCATGATGGTTTGGATTTTTTTTCACCTTTAATAATAAACACCTTCATTTACAAATTGCATTTTGTGTTTACTTGTGTTGTCCTTGACTATTGTTTAAATTGGTTTGATGTTCCGAAACACTTAAGTGTGACAAACATGCAAAGGAACAGGAAATGAGGAAGGGGGCAAACACTTTTTCACACCACTGTACATTAGATAAAATTGTGGGTTGCCATAGTTATCCCCTTGCCACTGCTGTTCCCCAGCTCTTTAAGAGGTTATTTGTTTTAATATCATAATCACTCTGTAAGTGCTCGCATACCAGCCAGATCGGGTGACTGTCATGTCATGCCTAATGGTATCTAAAAGTAACCTGGTTCAAAACCTTTAAAACTTGAGGCTCTGATATGTAAATCTTGACTTGCTTAAGTCAAAGACTAGCTCTTTCCTTTCAAGCCTCTGCAACTTTTCATTGACCATTGAGCCCACCCGTCAATTTGATAATCTAGTTAGTATGAAGTTGTAGGGGAGTGATGGAGTTTGTCCAACCTTTAAAGTAATACTAAAACTTTGTTTTTTGTTTTCCTAAAATAACAAACATTGTATACTCACCTGCTCTGTGCAGTGATTTTGCACAGAGCAGCCTCAAGGGAGAAGAGATCGGTGTCAGCAGTGCTGTGGGCTGCATCTGCAGTGCCCACATCGCTGCTCACCGACAATTAACCCCTCAATACCCTGACAATACTCTGCAATACCAGCCAATACTCTGCAAAACCAGCCAATACTCTGCAATACCCCGCCAATATTCTGAAATACTCTGCAATACCCGCCAATACTCTGCAATACTAGACAATACTCTGCAATACCCGCCAATACTCTGCAATACCCGCCAATACTCTGCAATACTAGCCAATACTCTGCAATACCAGCCAATACCCGCCAATACTCTGCAATACCAGCCAATACCCGCCAATACTCTGCAATACCAGCCAATACCTGCCAATACTCTGCAATACCAGCCAATACACTGCAATACTCTGCAATACTAGCCAATACTCTGCAATACCCTGCCAATACTCTGCAATACCCGCCAATACTCGGCAATACCCGCCAATACTCTGCAATAACCGCCAATACCCGCCAATATTCTGCAATACTCTGCAATACCCTGCCAATACCCGCCAGTACTCTGCAATACCCTGCCAATACTCTGCAATACCCTGCCAATACTCTGCAATACCCTGCCATAAATTTCCATACCCAGCCATACTTGGAGATACCCTGCAATACCCAGCCATAGACGCCCCCCCCCTCTTGCTGCCCTCCGGTGCTTCTACCAACTTGCCAATACAATCAAAGCCAGAATCTTTTTTTTTATTTTTTTATTAAAATGTTTATTTCAGGCTTCCCAGCCTAGAGTTGAGATGCGGGGTCTTATTTACCCCATATCTCACTGTAAAGAGGACCTGTCATCCCATATTCCTATTACAAGGGATGTTTACATTCCTTGTAATAGGAATAAAAGTGATCAAAATAAAAATGAACAATAAAAAAACCCACATATGAAAACGGTGTTCAAACCACACATGTGAGGTATCGCCGTGACCGTTAGAGCGAGAGCAATAATTCTAGCCCTAGACCTCCTCTGTAACTCAAAACATGTAACCAGTAAAAAAATGTAAAGCGTCGCCTATGGGGATTTTTAAGTAGCGACGTTTGGCGCCATTCCACCGGAATGTGCAATTTTGAAGAGTGACGTGTTAGGTATCTATTTACTCAGCATAACTTAATCTTTCACATTATGCAAAAATTGGGCTAACTTTACTGTTTTGGTTTTTTTTTTAAGCACAAAACAGTTTTTTCCCCCAAAAAAACGCGTTCGAAAAATTGCTGCGCAAATACCGTGCAAGATAACAATTTGCAACAACCATCATTGTATTCTCTAGGGTCTTTGCTAAAAAAAATATATAATGTTTTGGGGTTCTATGTAATTTTCTAGCAAATAAATTATGATTTTTACATGTAGGAGAGAAATGTCAGAATTGGCCTGGTTGCTCCAGAACGCCTGATGGCGCTCCCTGCATGTTGGGCCTCTGTATGTGGCCACGCTGTGTAAAAATCTCACACATGTGGTATCGCCATACTCGGGAGTAATAGCAAAATGTGTTTTGGGGTGTCATTTGTGGTATGCATATGCTGTGTGTGAGAAATAACCTGATAATATGACAATTTTGTGAAGAAAAAAAATCTTGATTTTGCAAAGAATTGTGGGAAAAAATGACAACTTCAAAAAACTCATCATGCCTCTTACTAAATACCTTGGGATGTCTTCTTTCCAAAAAGGGGTAATTTGGGGGGTATTTGTACTTTTCTGGCATGTTAGGGTCTCAAGAATTGAAATAGGCCGTCAGTATTTCAGGTGTGATCAATTTTCAGATATTGGCACTATAGCTTGTGGACTCTATAACTTTCACAAAGACCTAATAATATACACCAATTTGTACTTTTTTTTACCAAAGATATGTAGTGGTATAAATTTTGGCCAAAATTTATGAAGAAAAATTACTAATCTTCTAAGTTTTATAACAGAAACGAAGAAAAATTCTTTTTTTTTTACAGAATTTTCTGTCTTTTTTCTTTTATAGCACAAAAAATAAAAAACCCAGCGGTGATTAAATGCCACCAAAAGAAAGCTCTATTTGTGTGAAAAAAAGGACAACAATTTCATATGGGTATAGTGTTGCATGACTGAGTAATTGTCATTCAAAATGTGAGAGCACCAAAAGCTGAAAATTGGTCTGGTTATTAAGGGTGTTTAAGTGCCCAGTGGTCAAGTGGTTAAGATCAACAGAGGCTGCACTTTGAACAATTTAAATAGTAACAGATTCTGTAGGTTAGTTCCTTTGAGTGGAGGAGTCCTTGAAGTTAGGGTGTCCAAGATCTTCAGCTAGCTATAAAGGGGTCCAAGGAAATTGCTGTGCAATGGCGATCAGAAAATTGAAATTGAATAAACAAAGTGTTTCCCAGCGAAAGGCCTTTGATGTAGAAAAAGGTGGTGGTGGTGGGGGGTAAAGGTCTCTGAATGTAATGTTAAAAGTGGGCTTCTGCCCACTCACCAATCATGGAGATATCAAAGCTCTAATGCCATGTACACACGGTCGGACTTTCCGGCAGAAAAAGTCAGACGGAATCATTTCATCTGATATTCCGATCATGTGTGGTCTTCAGCGGACCTTTTTTTTTTTCGAAAATTCTGGTGGACCTAGAAATAGAACATGTTTTAAATCTCTCAGACGGAATCAATTTCTATCGGGAAAACCGTTCGTCTGTATGCTGTTCCAACGGACCAAAAACGATGCAAGGGCAGCTATTGGCTACTGGCTATTGAACTTCCCTTCTAGCCCCGTCGTACCTGTTGTATGTCACCGCATTCTAAATGATCGGACTTTGGTGTGATTGTGTGTAGGCAAGTCTGTTTCAGCAGAACTCCGTCAGAAAAACTGTCAGAGTTTATTCTGATGGAAAAAACAGTCGTGTGTCGCGGCATTAGAGAAAGGATGTCCCTTAACGGGCTCTTGTAGGATCTGCAATCAGATGAAGGATGCCGGCCCAGGGTTTCAGCAATGTCTGCGCGAGTGTGCCAGGAGATAGCCCGAGGAGCCACACGGCTGTTGAAGTGCCTGTGGTGGTAGATCTGCCCCGAGTGATGGAGCTTGCCAGCGGGAAGGGCCACCATTCTGTCCAGGGCTAGACAATGCCTAAATATAAAAAAAAAAAAAAAAAATATGATAAAATCTTGAAATTTCTTTATTGCTTGTGTTTGTTTTTGGCTGGCTCCTAGGTTCTCCTAGTGCACTTGTAATGCCAAGTAGATTTTTCTTTAGTAAATAAGCCCCATTGTCACTGTAAACACAAAATGACTTCCAAACTGGTATTGAGCATTGAAAGAAGAGGCCACACATTGTTGATTAGCAAAGTTTTTACTCTGTGCACATTTACATGTGTGTTATAAAATTTTGACAACTTTTTTTTTTTTTTTGGTATAAACACGCATGTTTAGAAACATAACATACCAAACTCTGGAACTTACAAAGTTCAACGTAGAAAAACTGAAGGAAATATCAGACATTATAGTGTCAAAAATGTCTCGATATTGCCTTCATCAGATGGAGTGATGTCACCCCTGTAAAAGCCAAATTTTGAAGATGCACACAGTTTGGGAGTCAAAATGGGTCTTTCCCTCCTGATCCAATGCCTAATGTCAACATGTGTTTATCTCCCATCATGGGAGGATCAATGGACGTGTTTTAGGGGTGCAACCCCTTCCTCTCACTTACTAGAGTTACTAGGAAGTGGTTGCACTCACAAAACGCGTACATTGATATCCCCTGATGTCAGATAGTGCACGTTGACATACCGTGTGCATATTCAAAATTTGGCTTTTAAAATTTCAAAAAAAAGTTGTACGAAAGTCTACAAAAAGTGAAAATGGTGGCATTTGGAAGAAATTCAGATTCTACCCAACACATCAATCATGTTCTTCATTTGTTGTTCCATAACATTGAGCTTCTTCCTTATGCTGTCAATTTCCCCATTCCACACCATAATGTTGTTGATTAGCCTTTGTGCACTTGCACTTGTGAAATACTCAGCTTGCTCTTCAACAACCAGCACATCACCTAAAAATTTGAGTAAAAACATGTATTTAGAAATATGCAGGCATACGTATAGTAGTATCTGAAGCTGGGGTGTCAGACATTCACCTGTTGTGGTGACAATCTCACCGACTTCCTCCACCTCTCCTTTCTCCAGATCCTCGGGTGTGTTTTTTTTCGGCGTTCCCCTTCTTTCTCATGTGGGGAGTTCCTGGTGTCCTCTGAGTGGTGTCTTCCAAGTCTTTTCTCCCCTATGAGAATGAAACAAAAGGTATACTTGATATATAATACAATGATATTCCCGCGCTACCAAACGCTGTGTGCGTTTTTTAACAATATGCTGCAACACTGAAGGAAATTTCAGAACCCAGAAAATATATAAAGTGAAGGTATACTTAGCACACAGATATTTGATTCCAGAAACAGGAATATGAAACATTGCTGGGAAGTGGGGTACAATTGTCTGTTTTGGGCAGAGTTCCAAGCTGAAGACCTGATTTTTTTTACCTTACCCAAGCTGGAATACTTACCTTTTTCTGTCAATTTTCACAGATGGAGACAGCCCAAGTATCCACTGAAGCACCTGTGTGGGACACCTTCAAAAGTTTGTTCTGGTGTCCCACACTAGTGCTTCTGAGTCCACATGTGTAAACAGCTACTGAGTGTCCTCTCCTTACATTACACTGAATCAAGCTTGCATTTCATTCTAGTTACAAACACATCTAGACACCAATGTGGCAAACTTATTTTTAGACAAATAGGCATGACCAAATGTATTTAACCTATATCTGCCCAAAACATTGTATTTAATGAGCGAGCAATGTTTCCTATGACCGATGAATGTGCCCACGAACATGAAAGTTGCCATTTTAAACTGTACCACAGTAACGAAAATAACATGGCGCAGCATGCAAGTAATAATAATAATCAGAACACATGACAACTACTTACTTTTTAGAAGAACTTTCTTGATCCTTCTTTACTGACCCTGCTTCCTCAGTTTCAGGTCTGACCAGCATTTCCTTATTTTGCTCCTTTGATCGTCGTACCCCAAAATTTGTGTTCAGACTCTTCACAACTTTCATCATGATTTTGTCCTTTCTCACATTGGGGTTGGTGTATGGTCCATTCTTGCCATCATAGTTGTTGCTCAACAAGATGTCCACCATCTCCACCATCTCAAGAAAGGCCATATTTGAAGCCGTAAATCTTCACCTCCGGGATTGGGATGTTTCGGCCTCCAGGCTTTCCTCCTCCTTGTTCTGACACCAACCACACACCTGCTCTGTCTCCGCCATGTCGCTCCTACTGCTCACCGATGAGAAGGGGTGGGGAATACTCTCGAAAGAACGTCAGGTGCAGGCAAAGTGGGCGGAGTTTCACGCATGCGTAGTGTATATAAAGTTAACACGCGTGTGTCATACATACGTTCTGTGTGCAGAGGAAGGAGGACGAACATTCTAATGAAGGTAACATTTTAACTTGGGCCATCAGTGGCTTATTCTGATTCAAGATTGAGGCCTATATTGGGATAAGATTATGAGAGTTTAGGCTGGCATTAGTGTTTTGGTCTTGTGTATTGTCTTACAGCAAATATGAATCACTTGAAGGACCCAAAATTCATGGCCAGTTTCATAGACAAATACAAGGAGATGAGGAATTTGTGGGAGATGAAACACAGCTTATATTATAATAAACAAGCTAGGAGGTCATCGCTGGAGAAACTTCTGGAATTTGTGAAGACTTGGGTCCCCAATGCAACCATCGTGTTCTTGGAAAATAAAATTGGGATCTTGAGGAACATGTATAAGAAGGAGCATCAGCAGCACAAGTGTATGTACCCAGGCTGTGGTACTTCAACAAACTGTGGTTTCTGGATGACCAGACTAAAACCAGGGAATCACTTTCTACCCTTCCCTGCAGCCTTCCCTCCATCCTTCTTCCAACCCCAGCACTGGCTGACGAGGCCTGGGCCTTCCATCCTGGAAGAAGTGGATGTGCCCAGCTGAAGCCAGGTATATTATATTTAGACATATTTATTGTCCTAATATTAATGATGTTAACTAGATTTTATAATTGATAACAAATTAATGATTTAAAACAAAGAGATTTACATATCAATAGACAGTAGTGCCCAAAAATGAAAAAATACTGGGGTCAGAATGATAGTCTTTTCTATTAACATTCAATTTGCAAGCCATGAGCTGAAAATTGTGTGTGATTGATGAAGCAAAAACTAAAACTATGTCCCTTTTTTTATACACAGGATGAGCTCAGCCAAGAGGAGGGTCTGAAAAGCGGCAGCCAGGAGGAAGCCGGGCCCAGTGTCAGCCAGGAGGAGGCCGGGCCCAGTGTCAGCCAGGAGGAGGCCGTGCCCAGTGTCAGCCAGGAGGAGGCCGTGCCCAGTGTGAGCCAGGAGGAGGCTGGGCCCAGTGTCAGCCAGGAGGAGGCTGGGCCCAGTGTCAGCCAGGAGGTGGGCGGGCCCAGTAAGCCGAGCCTCACCCAATCCCAGGTACCTCCCCTCCGCCTTACAACAAAAAGGCCCAGGAAGGGGACGATGACGGAGGAGGCAGCACTGGGTCTCATTGGGGAAGCAAGTAATGTCCTCAGAAGCTCCCCACCGCTGAAGAGGCCTATAGCTGCTATCTAGCCACAAGACTGCTGAAATTGGAGGAGGGCCAACACCTCCTCTGTTAGGGAATTATTGGTGAGACCCTTCAGAAGCGGTTGAGGGGCCAGCTGACTGAGAACAGCCACATATATGAGCTCACCCATCCTCCTCCTTCTTCTCCTGCCACAAGTCCACCACCAGAGCCACAGCCTCCAAGGAAGGCTGCAGGGAAAGCTGCAGGGAAGCGTGGAGGGAAGTCTTCAGTGAAGAAAAGAAAGTGATGACCTGGCTTCAGTCTGGTCTGACAGAAGACGCAGGCTGGTGTAGTATCACAGCCTGGGGACAGATATCTAATCTGCTGCTGGTCCCAATCTCTGGGATTCCTGGACCAGATTGTGCTCCAAATTATATGGACTCCTCAAGCTAACAATTTTATTTTCCACATACATGATGTGTGCCCTGGGGACCAAAAGGCTTCGCAAATTCCAAAAGTTTCTCCAGCATTGCCTCCCTCTTTATTTTATTCTCAGCCAGAATAAATGGAGATTTTAATATTCTGAAAATACCTATGTGTTTTTCTACAAAAAGGACAGTTTGTTTGTGAGTAGGCAGGTACATTTCAAATGCCACATTTCAAATGCCAAATTAACAAGGGACACCAACCTCCTTGAGGTTAATAAAAAATACAAGATAATAATGTTATTGTGGTAATTTGACACACAAAAAATAAAATTATATATCGAGATCACTAGAAAATATTTTTTCAATAATCCAAAAAAAAAAGGAGATTTTGATGAAATAAGAAAAAAGATTATAAAAATTTATTCTACACATTATTATGGAGATTGGGCTTTTAAAAATGAAAAGATTATTCATGAGATCAGGAGAGATAATCAAGAAATAAGTTTGTGAGAACTCTGTGTGAATGAGCAGCAAATCAACTTCATTATTCTAGCATTAAAAGAAGAAAAGAATGCGCTGCATTAAAAGATCACAGAATTTTACGAACGCTAGTTTTACCACGTGCTTCTGTCTCATATTTGCTTCAGAGCATGCGTAGTTTTTGGTCCATCGGAACAGCATACAGACCAGCGGTTTTCCCAATAGGAATTGGTTCCGTTGGAAATATTTAGAACATGTTCTATTTCTAGGTCCGTCAGAATTTTTGGCGTAAAAAGACTGATGGGGCATACACACGTTCGGAATATACGATGAAAAGCTCCCGTCGGACTTATTCTGTCGGACATTCTGCTTGTGTGTACACGGCATAAATAATTTAAAGAAGACTGCGAGCAAGCAGATAGTTACGTTTATTTTATCTTATGAACGCAAAATGTGAAGATTTGCCATGGTATAGGGAGTGATTAGAAATGGGAATCGTACCCTGAAGTTCCCCTTTAAGAAGGTTGGTGGGAATGATGGTCACATTTACTTTTACAATGGACCCTTTTAGACCATTTAATAAAATGCCTGGGCCAGCATTGTTAGGTGTTCACTATATATACCAAATAGAAAACCAGCACCAGCTGATCCTTTTTTCACAGTCTTGCAATCAAATCACTGGACATTATTCAGATATCCATCATTGCCTGACCATGTTCTGCTGATCCATAATCATCAGATAATAACAAATGAAAAACTCATTATTATCATCATCAGTTGTCAGTACGGTCATAAAGAGGTCAATGCGGAATGTGAGACTTAATGACCTGAAAGTGACATGTAATTCTGCTGTGTATTTTTCCACTTGTGGTTGAGTCACTACGCTTGCAGGGAGATGCCTACATAATAAGGGTGGCATCAGGTCCTGACTGACGGGTTTATGTTCCAATCTGGGGGAGTGATGTACGCAAAGTCACGTGAAATAGTTAAATGGTTTAGGCAAGACTGTCTATGCAGGATAGTGTATGGTAGCTATGAGACAAGGTAATTGTTATTGTATAGGGCGTACATGTGTATACCTGTACAGTTATGACATCATTGTCACATCTTCCAAATTTTGCTATGTGCATTTCTTATATTTGTGTGAAACAAGCGTTTTCATCTGGTCTCCACAGAAATTACAAACAAGAGTAACTTAACATTAGTGTAAATCTGTTGGGGAACACATACAGGTAAGTAGGTAAGTACATGGGTAATACTGTTACGGAATACATGGATATGTACATAATGCAGATGTGAACACAAAAATGTTCAGCAATCAGAACAGCTTGACTATTTATACAGCATCAATAGAACAATGGGGGTTGAGGGATAGGTAAGCAATTTATTACTGGTTTTGTTGGAAATGTGGCAAACTAAACATATAGGCATTAATCACTCTGGCAAAGGTAGTCTAAAAAGCATCTACTGCAGGATATTGGATATTGTTTGAAAGGCTTAGAATCTCTTCGCAATTAGTTCTTGCTAGTGGTGGCCCGGGAGGTTGTTTGGGTGTTCTATAGCACCACCAAAAATCCAGCTAGCGCCACTAACCAAGCCAAGAACTAACTGTTGCATTTTTTTTTTGGTGTCCACCCTGGACCACCAATAGCCACTTATACTCTTGGACATGAGCAATGGTGGCAGGAATGTGCAGGGGAGAAAGAGGGGCAGAGATGTGAAGTGGTGGTGAACTAAAGGGGTGAAGTGATGACAGGTTTGCATTGGTTACAGAGTTGGCAAAGTTGGGCGAGCGCGAGTGATGGGGGCAGCAATGGCAGACTACAGGTTTGCAGAGGGTGCAGTGGTGACAGATGTGCAGGGTGCTGTACATAACATACTTGTTGCCAAGTGGTACCCATCTATTTTAACCACCTTCCGCCCACCGCATAGTAAAATGACGGCGGAGGGGGGGCGCTCTCGTTCTGAGCCATGGTCGTGGCTTTCAGTGCCTGCCCATCAGTGCCACCTATCATTGCCCATAAGTGCCGCCTATCAGCGCCCATCAGTACCACCTCTCATTGCCCATCAGTGCCACCTATTAGTTCCCATCGGTGCTGCCTATCAGTGCTCATCAGTGCCATCATTGCCTCCTCGTCATTGCCACCCCATTGTGCCCTTCAGTGCCACCTCATCAGTGCCCATCAGGTTAGGGCCAGGACACCCTTAGGTAGTTGCAATATTAATTGGCAGACTCCGAATAATTCAATAAGAGAACAGCCATGCAGGGAAAGGCATCTGGCAAGATGCAACATCTGCATGTGCTGGAATGCTCTCTCCTCTGGCAACAGTCTTTAACAGTTCCTAACACAAAACATAACAGTTCTTTCACTTTCACTATAATCACTTCTTGTAGTTCTTCAGCTCTCTGAGCGCCCAGTCTCTCACTAGACCCGCTGATTCACTGCCACTGAATTCCTTGAGCTCCTCCAATCTTCACAGTAGTATCTTCCTCAAGCGTCACCCCAGCTTCTCTGCTGGGTCCAGGGCAGGGCTTAGGGTGGTGGGGGCCCATGGACTTGAGTCACTTTTGGGCCCTACGTTCTATACATTACCGTATTTATTGGTTGTATAATACGCGCCAGCGTATAACACGGATCCCAAGTTTAGGAGGGAATTTTAAGGAAAAAAACTTTTAGGAGGGAAGTGTAAGGAAAAATTTACATTTAAATGCCCATCAATGCAGCCTTATCAGTGTCCATCTGCAGCCTTGCCCATCCATCTGCAGCCTTGTCTGGTGTCATTGCAGCCTTGTCAGTGTAGTCTTGTCATTTGCAGCCTTGTCCAGTGTCATTTGCAGCCTTGTCATTGCAGCCTTGAAGTTTAAAAATAGCGAAGCCGAGATACAGAGTCCTGTGTATCTCGGCAGCTCTCGAGTCTTCTCGGGGGTGTAATGACACATTCGGCGACCCATCGCAGTTTTCTACGGAAGTGATGATCCGTCACCGCCATCTTGGTACACCCCACACTTGTCCACAGTAAGGATACGCTAAGAAGGAGTAAAACGAACATGTTGTTACACCCACCAAAGTTTTGCATTTTACACGTATTTGTAACAGTAAAGTCAGTTTATATAGTGAAATACAGGACTTAGAACTCCATCGGACTACTTAGATCTTGAATCATCTCACAAGTAGTGATGGCCGAACGGTTCGCCCGGCGGTCGTTTCGCGGCGAATTTCCGACTTTCGCCGTCCGCGGGTTCGAACGCCTTTTTCCGTCGTTCGCCCCGGCGGACTTACGTGTTTAATGTATACAAGAACTTTAACCTTTCGTGACACGTTTATCATGTGTTACAGGACAACCAATTGAGACATGACAGCTCATGGACACTTGGACATTCCCCCTAACCTATAAATACACCCGATCCGGTGGCCATTTTACATTCTTTCTTCTGTCACTGTAGGGAAAGGATCCTGTGTGGAGTAGGGACAGAGAAAACGCTAGCTATTTGGTACACAAAAGTTCTTTTCAGGACTGGTATAGGTGTTAGGTCAGCAGCCTGAGTTTCTTTTGTCAGTTTAGATAAAGGGACAGAGCGCTGTATGCTGCTATTTTAGGGACAGCTCAGCCAGATTAGTCTTTCTTCATCATCATCATCATCATCATCATTAGCTGTTACTATCAGGTCCACAAAAGAGCTGTTCCAGCTAATCGTTCCAGCCTACTCTTTTTTGCCAATTTGTATAGGGACAGGCAGGAAGCAGTGTGTCAGGCAGTGAGGATAATTTTAAAGACTTGCTGTTACTATTAGTTCCACAAAGGTTCTTTTCAGGACTGGTATCAGTGGTACGGTAATAGGCTTGTACACGTATAATATTCTTTCTTCCAAATATAGAAAGAATATTATACTTGACTGCTGCCCTTCTGCTGCAGTCTGCTAATCATTCACAACTCACTTGTTCCACAAAGCTCTTTATCAGGACTGGTAACTTGGTCTGTCTAGGGTGCTACGGTACATAGGCTTGGGTGCGGTACAGTCTGCTGTTCTGTAAGGACCGCTATCGGTCCACAATACATAGGGTTGCCGTGCACTACTGCTGACCGCTGCCCTATACTGCAGCAGTCCTTCAGCGGTATAGGGACTGACGCACAGTCTGCTAAACACTAATACACAACCTGCTTGGTCCACAAAAGTTCTTATAAGGACTGGTAACTTGGTATAGGGTGCTACGGTACATAGGCCTGAGTGCAGTACAGTCTGCTGTTCTGTAAGGACCGCTATCGGTCCACAATACATAGGGTTGCCGTGCACTACTGCTGACCGCTGCCCTATACTGCAGCAGTCCTTCATTGGTATAGGGACTGACGTACAGTCTGCTAATCACTAACACACAACCTGCTTGGTCCACAAAAGTTCTTATAAGGACTGGTAACTTGGTATAGGGTGCTACGGTACATAGGCCTGAGTGCGTTACAGTCTGCTGTTCTGTAAGGACCGCTATCGGTCCACAATACATAGGGTTGCCGTGCACTACTGCTGACCGCTGCCCTATACTGCAGCAGTCCTTCATTGGTATAGGGACTGACGTACAGTCTGCTAATCACTAACACACAACCTGCTTGGTCCACAAAAGTTCTTATAAGGACTGGTAACTTGGTATAGGGTGCTACGGTACATAGGCCTGAGTGCGTTACAGTCTGCTGTTCTGTAAGGACCGCTATCGGTCCACAATACATAGGGTTGCCGTGCACTACTGCTGACCGCTGCCCTATACTGCAGCAGTCCTTCATTGGTATAGGGACTGACGTACAGTCTGCTAATCACTAACACACAACCTGCTTGGTCCACAAAAGTTCTTATAAGGACTGGTAACTTGGTATAGGGTGCTACGGTACATAGGCCTGAGTGCGTTACAGTCTGCTGTTCTGTAAGGACCGCTATCGGTCCACAATACATAGGGTTGCCGTGCACTACTGCTGACCGCTGCCCTATACTGCAGCAGTCCTTCATTGGTATAGGGACTGACGTACAGTCTGCTAATCACTAACACACAACCTGCTTGGTCCACAAAAGTTCTTATAAGGACTGGTAACTTGGTATAGGGTGCTACGGTACATAGGCCTGAGTGCGTTACAGTCTGCTGTTCTGTAAGGACCGCTATCGGTCCACAATACATAGGGTTGCCGTGCACTACTGCTGACCGCTGCCCTATACTGCAGCAGTCCTTCAGCGGTATAGGGACTGACGCACAGTCTGCTAAACACTAACACACAACCTGCTTGGTCCACAAAAGTTTTTATAAGGACTGGTAACTTGGTATAGGGTGCTACGGTACATAGGCCTGAGTGCAGTACAGTCTGCTGTTCTGTAAGGACCGCTATCGGTCCACAATACATAGGGTTGCCGTGCACTACTGCTGACCGCTGCCCTATACTGCAGCAGTCCTTCATTGGTATAGGGACTGACGTACAGTCTGCTAATCACTAACACACAACCTGCTTGGTCCACAAAAGTTCTTATAAGGACTGGTAACTTGGTATAGGGTGCTACGGTACATAGGCCTGAGTGCGTTACAGTCTGCTGTTCTGTAAGGACCGCTATCGGTCCACAATACATAGGGTTGCCGTGCACTACTGCTGACCGCTGCCCTATACTGCAGCAGTCCTTCATTGGTATAGGGACTGACGTACAGTCTGCTAATCACTAACACACAACCTGCTTGGTCCACAAAAGTTCTTATAAGGACTGGTAACTTGGTATAGGGTGCTACGGTACATAGGCCTGAGTGCGTTACAGTCTGCTGTTCTGTAAGGACCGCTATCGGTCCACAATACATAGGGTTGCCGTGCACTACTGCTGACCGCTGCCCTATACTGCAGCAGTCCTTCAGCGGTATAGGGACTGACGCACAGTCTGCTAAACACTAACACACAACCTGCTTGGTCCACAAAAGTTTTTATAAGGACTGGTAACTTGGTATAGGGTGCTACGGTACATAGGCCTGAGTGCAGTACAGTCTGCTGTTCTGTAAGGACCGCTATCGGTCCACAATACATAGGGTTGCCGTGCACTACTGCTGACCGCTGCCCTATACTGCAGCAGTCCTTCATTGGTATAGGGACTGACGTACAGTCTGCTAATCACTAACACACAACCTGCTTGGTCCACAAAAGTTCTTATAAGGACTGGTAACTTGGTATAGGGTGCTACGGTACATAGGCCTGAGTGCGTTACAGTCTGCTGTTCTGTAAGGACCGCTATCGGTCCACAATACATAGGGTTGCCGTGCACTACTGCTGACCGCTGCCCTATACTGCAGCAGTCCTTCATTGGTATAGGGACTGACGTACAGTCTGCTAATCACTAACACACAACCTGCTTGGTCCACAAAAGTTCTTATAAGGACTGGTAACTTGGTATAGGGTGCTACGGTACATAGGCCTGAGTGCGTTACAGTCTGCTGTTCTGTAAGGACCGCTATCGGTCCACAATACATAGGGTTGCCGTGCACTACTGCTGACCGCTGCCCTATACTGCAGCAGTCCTTCATTGGTATAGGGACTGACGTACAGTCTGCTAATCACTAACACACAACCTGCTTGTTCCACAAAAGTTCTTATAAGGACTGGTAACTTGGTATAGGGTGCTACGGTACATAGGCTTGAGTGCGGTACAGTCTGCTGTTCTGTAAGGACCGCTATCGGTCCACAATAGATAGGGTTGACGTGCACCACTGCTGACCGCTGCCCTATACTGCAGCAGTCCTTCAGCGGTATAGGGACTGACGTACAGTCTGCTAAACACTAATACACAACCTGCTTGGTCCACAAAAGTTCTTATAAGGACTGGTAACTTGGTATAGGGTGCTACGGTACATAGGCTTGAGTGCGGTACAGTCTGCTGTTCTGTAAGGACCGCTATAGGTCCACAATAGATAGGGTTGACGTGCACCACTGCTGACCGCTGCCCTATACTGCAGCAGTCCTTCAGCGGTATAGGGACTGACGTACAGTCTGCTAAACACTAATACACAACCTGCTTGGTCCACAAAAGTTCTTATAAGGACTGGTAACTTGGTATAGGGTGCTACGGTACATAGGCTTGAGTGCGGTACAGTCTGCTGTTCTGTAAGGACCGCTATAGGTCCACAATAGATAGGGTTGACGTGCACCACTGCTGACCGCTCACCTATACTGCAGCAGTCCTTCAGCGGTATAGGGACTAAGAGTTTTGTCACAGGGTCATTTAAAAAATGACATGCAGAGGAAGAGGCAGGCCCTTCCGCAGGGGTGGTAGGGGTAGGGCAGGAGCAACAGGCTTGAGCCAAAGTGGGAAGTTGCAGAAGGTGCGTTCAATTACTTTAAAGGATGCACCAGACTTGGTTGAGTGGCTCGCTCAGCCTTACTCTTCTGCACCCTCCTCATCCTCTCGATCTGCACCCTCTTCTTCACTCTCTGCTATGTGCACCCCCAAAGACACTACCACCAACAACACGACCACCACCACCACCACCACATACCTTCCGCTTGAGTCACTGGAATTATTTTCCGATCCATATCAAGAGGACATTTCTGATGCGCAGCCACTCTTGGTATTGGATCAGGAAGAGGAGGTAGCAACAAGCGCTACTCAGCAGTCTGACGCCAGTACCCAGATCAGCCCAAGGAGGAGGTTGGTCCCCGGTGTTGCTGCCTACTCTACTTATAGCGGTGGGGAAGGTGACGTTGATGATGACGTGTCTAGTGATGTCACGTGGGTGCCCACAAGAGAGGAAGAGGAGGGGAGTTCAGAGGGAGATATGGACCAGCAGATAGGGAGGAGAAGCAGCAATGACTTACATTGCACAGCAGGGACAAAGCAGACTGCAAATGTATCAGGAGCGAGTCATCGACCATGTACGGTCACATCTGGCGCTCCCAGGACACCGGCACATGGCTCCGCAGTGTGGGCTTTTTTTAACGTGTCCGCTGCTGACAATAGCGTTGCCATCTGCAATCTTTGCAGTCAACGCGTTAGTCGCGGTAAGCCCAATACTCACCTAGGGACGACCGCCTTAAGAAGGCACATGAGCAGCCATCACCGAGCCCAGTGGGAGCAACGGAACACACAAAGCCACACTGCAGGCTCTCACCGTCCAGCCTCGTCTTCTACTTCTCCTTCTCCTCTCTCCTCACAATTGTCCTCCACTCCACCTTCCATCACGCCAAGCTCACATTTTTCTGCAAAAAGGCAGGCTTCCGTGGGCCTAATGTTTGAGCGTAAAAAAATGATGACGCCGGATAACCCTCTTGCCCAACGGTTGGCGGCTGGCTTGTCAGAACTCATAGCCCGCCAACTACTGCCATATAAACTGGTGGACTCGGAGGCCTTTCGCAAATTTGTGGCCATTGGAACACCACAATGGAAGGTCCCAGGAAGGAAGTATTTCTCAGAGAAGGGCATCCCAGAGCTATATGGCCATGTTCAGCGGCAAGTGAATGTATCTCTGGCACACAGTGTCGGTGCCAAGATACATCTGACCACAGACACGTGGTCTAGCAAACACGGGCAGGGAAGGTATATCAGTTTTACTGCCCACTGGGTGAACCTTCTGACGGCCGTCAAGCATGTAACCCGTGGCACCCGTGTAGATTTGGTTTTACCGCCACGGATTGCATGCAGGCCTGACTCTTCTTCTCCTCCTCCTACTCCATCCTCCTCCCTCTCCTCCTCAGCTGCCTCCTCCTTTTCCGCTGCTAGCGTCTCTTCCACTGCACCGCCCAAGCTCCCCAGAACCTATTCCACATGCCAGGTGAGACGTTGCCATGCCGTGCTGCGTCTGTTGTGCCTGGAAGCAAAGAGCCACACTGGCCCGGCACTCCTTTCAGCTTTGCGTTCACAGGCAGATGAGTGGCTAACACCGCTCAATTTGACAGTTGGTAAAGTGGTGTGTGACAACGGTGCCAATCTGCTTAGCGCATTGAAACAGGGCAAAATCACGCACGTGCCGTGCATGGCACACGTCTTAAACTTGGTCGTGCAGCGATTCCTTGTCAAATACCCTGGGGTCCAGGACATCTTGCGGCAGGCAAGGAAAATCTCGGCCCATTTCAGAAGATCTTACACGGCCATGGCTCGCCTTGCTGACATTCAGCGGCGACACCATCTGCCGGTCAGACGTCTTATTTGCGATTGCCCGACGCGATGGAACTCAACCTTCTATATGCTTGATAGGCTGCTCCAGCAGAAACGTGCAGTTAACGTCTACCTGTATGAACTCTGCGAAAGAAACGGTTCTGGGGAGCTGGGTTTTTTTTCACCGCGCCAGTGGCTGCTCATGCGCGACACATGCAGACTTCTGCGGCCATTTGAGGAGATCACCAAACTGGTCAGTCGCAGCCATGGCGCCATCAGTGACATGGTACCTTATGCCTTCTTTCTGGAGCGTGCATTGCGTCGTGTCATTGATCAGGCTGTGGAGGAGCAGGAGCGGGAAGATGAGGAAGTCGCAATGCTGGATGAATTCCCAGGGGGGGCTACTCTATCTGAGACAAGTCAACAACAGGAGTCTGATGAGGAGTCAGAGGAGGATGGTGCCGGGGCGGATGAGCAGGAGCAAGAAGAGCATGCTTTAAACCTTTCTGGGATCCCTGTTGTGCGAGGATGGGGAGAGGAGAATGAAGAGGACGACATTATCCTGGATGATGAGCAGGAGCCAGGCCACCACACCGCTTCCACTTTAGTGCAAATGGGGGCCTTCATGCTCCAGTGTTTTAATAGGGACCCCCGTATAAAAAGCATGAGGGTCAAGGACCAGTACTGGGTGGCAACGTACTTAGACCCCCGGTACAAACACAAAATGGCGGAAATGTTACCGCCGTCGCAGAGGGCTGTCAGAATGCAGCACTTCCAGGCCTTGCTTCGAGAAATGCTGCATTCTGCTTTTGCGTGCGCTGGCAGAGGAGCAATTCCCACTCCCAGAGAAGGATTTGCGGGTACCAATCCAACAGCGCCTGCAAGAAGAGGCCGGTTTGAAGATGTGTTGGTGACTTCGGATATGAGGTCATTCTTTCAGCCGACCCATCGACAGGTGTCATCCGGATCCAGCATCAGGGAACGCCTAGACCGTCAGGTGTCCGACTACATTGGGTTAACGGCCGATGTGGACGCTCTGAGGAGTGATGAACCCCTAGACTACTGGGTGGGCAGGCTTGACCTCTGGCCAGAGCTTGCCCAATTTGCAATCGAACTGTTGGCTTGCCCCTCATCCAGTGTCCTGTCCGAAAGGACGTTCAGCGCAGCAGGGGGGATTGTGACCGATAAGCGTACTCGCCTAGCTCACCACAGTGTTAACTACCTCACATTTCTAAAAATGAATGAGGCATGGATCTCGGAGGAATTCAACACATGTGATCAGTAGACCATGTATATGTCTATAAACAATTTTTGGAATCAAGCACACAGACCTTCTTAATTCATTTGGCTCACTTCCCTGACCCAAAAAAGCACACCGTACTATATGCCCCTACCCTCCTCTTTGAAGAGGTTGAGCGGTGTCATATTTCTACTGGGGCTGCTTATTATGAGGGGTTCCCACCATCCCTGTGCTGTGCTGACTTCCTCCTGGGTGTTCTTATTATGAGGGGCTCCCACCATCCCTGTGCTGTGCTGACTTCCTCCTGGGGGTTCTTATTATGAGGGGATCACACCATCCCTGTGCTGTGCTGACTTCCTCCTGGGGCTGCTTACGGTGCTGCTGTCAGCGCTGTATGTCACGGAGCTGCTGTCAGCGCTGTATGTCACGGAGCTGCTGTCAGCGCTGTATGTCACGGAGCTGCTGTCAGCGCTGTATGTCACGGAGCTGCTGTCAGCGCTGTATGTCACGGAGCTGCTGTCAGCGCTGTATGTCACGGAGCTGCTGTCAGCGCTGTATGTCACGGAGCTGCTGTCAGCGCTGTATGTCACGGAGCTGCTGTCAGCGCTGTATGTCACGGAGCTGCTGTCAGCGCTGTATGTCACGGAGCTGCTGTCAGCGCTGTATGTCACGGAGCTGCTGTCAGCGCTGTATGTCACGGAGCTGCTGTCAGCGCTGTATGTCACGGTGCTGCTGTCAGCGCTGTATGTCACGGAGCTGCTGTCAGCGCTGTATGTCACGGAGCTGCTGTCAGCGCTGTATGTCACGGAGCTGCTGTCAGCGCTGTATGTCACGGAGCTGCTGTCAGCGCTGTATGTCACGGAGCTGCTGTCAGCGCTGTATGTCACGGTGCTGCTGTCAGCGCTGTATGTCACGGAGCTGCTGTCAGCGCTGTATGTCACGGAGCTGCTGTCAGCGCTGTATGTCACGGAGCTGCTGTCAGCGCTGTATGTCACGGAGCTGCTGTCAGCGCTGTATGTCACGGAGCTGCTGTCAGCGCTGTATGTCACGGTGCTGATGTCAGTGCTCTGTATTACGGTGCTGCTGTCAGTGCTCTGTATCTCCTGCACCCTCTTGTTTGCCTACCCTGGTCCCTGACCTTCCCTCTCCTCCATTGCCTTCATTAGCTCCATAGTCCTGAATTGTCAGAACAATTTCCCAAATAAAAAAAAAATGCTTGTAGTTATCGATCCCAAATTCACCTCATACATGTATTATGCTATTGTCCAGGTGGTGGGACTACGTGCTACCCCCTAATAATTACCCCGTGGCCGCAAATTCGACCTAAAGGTTTGCGAAATTCGCCTCCCATTGAAGTCAATGGAGCCCGCGGCGAACGGTCGTTTTCGCGAACGTTTGTGCCCGTTCGCGTTTCGCGTTCGCGAAACGTCCCGTCGGAAGTTCGTCCATCACTACTCACAAGTTTGCTAATCTGACAGAAGTTCGCTGCTTTTAAAATTCAACATCTAAGCAGTCAGACAGAGTTGTAAGTCCTGTATTTCACTATATACTAACTTTAATGTTATAAATACGTCTAAAATGCAAAACTCCGGTGGGTGTAACAACATATCTGCTTTACCCCTTCTTAGTGTATCTTTACTGTGGACGAGTGTGGGGTGTAGCAAGATGGCGGCGACGGAACGTCACTTCCGCAGCAAACTGCGGTTTGTTGCCGAATATTACAGCAGCTCTCGGGTCCTCTCACAGTCCCGAGTGGAGCCAAGAGTAGCCGAGTGTACTCGGCTCGGCTCACAGTCACGCCCAGTCCCTGTGTTATGTCCATCAGAGGGCGGGACTGGGCGTGACTGTGAACGGAGCCGAGTACACTCTGCTATGTCTCTCGGCAGGGCCCCCTATTGGGTGGGGCCCATGGGCTTGAGCCCAATGGTAAGTCTGGTCCTGGCTGGGTCCCTAGCTTGGCACTCAAGATACCTCTCAATCTTCACCCCACTGACCTGCTTTATCCCTGGCGTGACACACAAGGCTGCTTTGCAAGCATCACCTCTGCTGGCTGGGTCCTTGGCTTGATACCCACTAAAGTTTCCTTATTCTTCACCTTCCCCGGTTGATGAAAATGCTACTGCGGTACTTGCTTCAGTTACTCACCATGGTCCCTGGTAATAAGGTGGACAGTCCCTTACTGGTGACAGCTTCCCCTCTACCTCCGACCACGACAGGCTCTCTGCTGGCAGAAACTTAACTTTTGGTTGGACTGCAAGCCACAGTCCCAACCTTGCACTACTCTCTTGCTTCTGGATAGGCCCTCATACAGCCTAGCAGCCAGATGTGCCCAGGATAGGCCCAAACTCCAGCCTAGCAGCCTGGGCAATACAACACATGTCCACCCAGACAGCCGTTCCTAGATCACCTGACTCTACCTCCACCTACCTCTAGAACCTAGATCACCTGACTCCACCCAAATACATAGGTTTTCCCAGCAGGCCAAGGGATTAAAAAAAAACCCTGCCCATTGGCTGAGATGCCCCATATACCCATAATCTGAACTTATGTCAACCAGGATAATTATTCCTGGCAAGTAAATTTGTGAGAAGCAACTCTGCCTAAACTCCAGGGTGTTACATCAGTGGGGGAACCCCACTTATACTAAAGTACTGGGGAAGATTGTGGTGAAATCCATAGCAGAAAAATAGAGAGCGCAATGTGTCTGTTCAATTAGCAAAGGTAAAGGCACATGGTCCAAAGCTGGGTTTCTCAACCAGGGTTTTATGGAACCCTTGGGTTGCTCTAGAGCAGTGGTTCTCAACTCCTGCCCTCAGGACCCTCAGGCCAGATTTTAAGTATTACCTTGGGGAAATGCAGACTATAATACTGCAATCACTGAGCAGCAAATGATATTACCTGTGATGTATTTCAGTGTGTGTAAGAGTCCACAGCTTACAATGCATGCACCAATGGTGCCTTGCCGCAAGAGGAAATCCGTGCCAACTGAAAATGAGCCAAAGACGCCTCAGGGTGCCAACCTGCACCTGCGCAGAAGACTTGATGGAAAAGGGCAGGAAAATGCCCAGGACGTACACAGGAAGTGACCTCAACCTGATGGAAAAAGACGGGAAAATAACCAGGAGGCGCACAGGAAGTGACATCATTCTGATGGAAAAATGCGGGAAAAGGCCCAGGAGGCGCACAGGAAGTGACCTCAAACTATATAAGCCCAGCCCAGACACTGCCAAATTCCTGGATTATCTTCAGTCCCCCTTGTTCCTGTGCTAGTGTGTGATCTGTCTGAACCTGTTGTGACCTGGAAACCTTTTTGACTACTCTTGATTGCTGCTTGCCTTTGACCTCAGATTTGTACCTTAACCATTCTACTTCTTTGCCCCTTTTGTATTCAGCTGCCAGATTGGAACTGGCCCTGGCTTGGATCTCGACCATTCTTCTTCTAAATAAACCCTTTTATGCTTTGTTTCCCAATTGGACTTGACCTCACCTCGGATCCCACACTAAGGCTTGTATGATGCTCCGCACCCTTGGCATCCCTGCCACTCGGTGTCCTCACCAAGTCTCTGTCTCCATCTCCAGAAGCTTTAAGGACCCGAGGTGCAAGGGAGGTCTCCCCATTACTTTGGTCTCACATCAGGTACATGGCCCTCGTGACATTCAGTTATCTTGCAAACCTGGCCTGTTAGTGGGTCCTGAGGACAGGAGTTGAGAACCACTGCTCTAGGGGTTCCTAGGGCTTCCTTGAGCAATGAGCAATTGCTGCCTCTCAGATAAGTTCCCATTGATCTTTTTAGCTATCTGTAAGGAGGTCATTCTTTGAAGAAATTACAAATGTAAGGAGCATTTTTCTCACTGATTATCTACAACTCATGATACATTAGTGTGTTATAAAGTAGTAATTTTAGCAGGGGTCCCCTGAGACCAAAAAGTTATTTCAAGGGTTCTTCTGTGTTGAGAAGGCTTAGAAAGGCTGGTCTAAGGAGCCACCTGGCATTCACCAGAGCTTCTGATAGTAGAGATGGGTTTGGCTGCTGAGGACTCCCAGGTTGGAGCCCTCTGACTCACCCGAGCAGGCAGGTTACTGGAGAACGAGTACAAATAGCCAGGGACAAGTCTTCTGTAGCACAGTGATTATGGGAACATAGTACAGAAGCATAGCGCAGGTTGAAGTACACGCTTTCACTGGAACAGAACACAGGCAAGAGTACAAAGGGTCACTAGAACAGGATACAGGCTGAAGTGCACAGAATCATACAGAGCATTGGATTCAGGTTAGTTTGTACGGGAACATACAAGGTCACACAGAACAGGCTGGAATGCTGTAAATCACACAAGGTCACTGGAAGCAGTTTGCAAGTCACATTGGAGCAGGTTGTAGGCGGGGGTACATGGGATCAATGCCAAGCAACACAAACACTGACCATTTTTCTTTGTCAGGAAAACTTGTCAGAAGTGATTTATGATGATAGCAGAGGAAGGACGTAGAAATGAGACTTAGTAATCTTAATTGAGACAAATACACACTATAGAGCAGGGGTGTCCAAACTTTTTTCAAAGAGGGCCAGATTTGATGAAGTGAACATGCGTGAGGGCCGACCATTTTGCCTGACATTCTTTGAACCATTGAAAATTTGGTCTAAGGCTGCTTTCACACTGGGGCGGTATTCAGGCGTTACAGCGCTAAAAATAGCGCCTGTGTAACGCCTGAAAAAAACCGGCCCCTTTAACTCCAGTGTGAAAGCCGGAGGGCTTTCACACTGGAGCGATGCGCTGGCAGGACGGTGAAAAAAGTCCTGCCAGCCGCATCTTTGCAGCGGTGAAGGAGCGGTGTATTCACCGCTCCTATACCGCTGCTACCCATTGAAATTAATGGGACACCGCGGCAATACCGCCGGCAAAGCGCCGCTGCAGCGGCGCTTTGCGGGCGGGTTTAACCCCTTTTCGGCCGCTAGCGGGGGTTAAAACCACCCCGCTAGCGCCCGCACACCGCCGCTAAAACGACGGTAAAGCGCCGCTAAAAATAGCGGCGCTTTACCGCCGACGCTGCTCTCGCCCCAGTGTGAAAGCAGCCTTAGTGTGTCCATCCGAGCACTAATACACGGCCCAACAAGAATTCTCTTGCCTCTGTCGCGCTCGTTCCCAACACACAGACGAATGCTCTGCACTTTAGGGGGTACCGTTAATTCTTAATGGTACCCCACACATTGGAAAATGTAGGGTGCATTTGGTGCAGTGCAATTAAAAAAAAAAAAAACTCTGGAACTTCCTTCCCTGCATTTTTGTGAGTGGGGAAGGCCATTGAAATTAATGGGCTGCCCTACACACACTACGCAGCCACACAGATGTTGCATTTACGGGCTTAAAACAGGTGGTGAGGAGGCAACATAATGCCTCTTTACCGCCATTCAAATGCCTCTGAAAAGAGATCTGTGCATGGATTGCTTTTCAGAGGAGCAGCAGTCCTGGCTAATATCACACACAAGCCCTACAAAAGCAGTTTTGATGGTATAAGAATGGGTGGGGGGGGGGGGTCCGGATTAAAAGTAACATACACACAGACACATGCACACACATGCAGACACACATACAGACAAATGCACGCCACACACACATACAGACACATGCATACACATACATACAGACATACATGCACATACAAGCACATGTGCACACACACATACATACAGACACACACACATACAGACATACATACAGACACATGCATACACATACACCAACTTACAGACACATGCAAACATACATACAGATACATGCGCACACACACATACATACAGACACATGCATACATACAGACACATGTGCACACACAGATACAGACATACATGCACACACATACAGACACATGTGCTCACACACATACATACAGACGCACGCATACACATACATGCACACACACACACAGACATACATACAGACACATGTGCACACACACATACAGACATCAATGCACACACATACAGACATCAATGCACACACATACAGACACATGTGCACACACACATACATACAGACACATGTGCACACACACACATACAGAGACATGTGCACACACACAGACACATGTGCACACACACATACAGACACATGCACACACACACACACACACACACACACACACACACACACACACACACACACACACACATACATGCACACATACATACATACACACACACATACAGACACATGCATACACATACATACATAAAGCCGTTTTTAACACTAATTTATCTTGTAGCATAGTACAGTACCTTTGCAGCTTCCTCATTCAGCCGGGTACTGCACTGTAGGGGGAAGCAGAGAGCACAGCACACTCCTCTGCACTTTACTTTCACTTTTGAAGCTCACGGAGCTTCTCACAGCCCTGATCCCACGGCACACTAAATTGAGAAAGACCAGACGGGCCGTTCAAAACCGGACCGCGGGCCGGGCCGGACTTTGGACATGCCTGCTATAGAGGGATATATTTTGTTCATATGTCATGTCTGAAGTATACAAACCACTTTAAGACAGTGCCCCCTCTGTGATTGGCTGCCACACGAGAGAATGCAGAAAGTCCACAGCAGAATACAGAGGTAAAGACCTTGCACTGGAACATGGAACAAGTGAATGCGTCAAGCAGTCTTGGAGGCCAAGGGACAAGAGTTTTTTGAGGAGGAGTGGGTGGTCAACTGTGTCAAAGGCAGCAAAAATTTCTCATAGTACGAGTATCTAGTAGTGCCCATTGGCTTTAGCAGTCAGTACGTTTTTAGTGAGTTTTAGTAGGGCAGTTTGGGTGGAGTATTGTTGGCCAGACTGCAAGGGGTTGAGAAGGTTTTTATCAGTGAGGTAGCAGCTCAGACAATTGTAGACTAGGGGGGAGATTCACTAAAATTGGTGGACAGAGAATCTAGTAACCAGCCCAAATCAGCTTCTAACTTCAGTTAGTACAATTCAGCTTTGCCAATAAAACCTGGAAGCTGATTGGATGCTATACCAGATTATATGTGTACCAGTTTTAGTAAATCTCCCCCACGTGTTCTAGAAGTGTGGCTAAAATATAATGAATGGGAGTTAGGTGATAGATCTTAAGTTGTGGTGGGTGGGGTTCAGCGAGGACATTTAAAAGGGTAATTTACCCCCCCCCCCATTTATTTATTTTATTCCCTGATTACCTGATGCTGGGTTGTGCACAATTCAGATACATACCAACCCAATCGATCTCTGCACTGTCCTGCTAAGATCCACTTCTCTGCAGCCACTGCTCAGCTCCTGTGCTACCATTATCCCCTGTGATGTCATTGGAGACTGTTGGCTGTTCCAGGTTCAGGTACCACCTCCTGATGATGCGTCCCTAGTCCCACCCTCTCTTTCTTTAATGAAAGGAATGACATGCAGTGTTTCCAATGTCTCCTAGCATATGCAGGTCCCATATCCCAGGAGGTACTGGGAGCATTGCCTGCCATTCACCTAGGGGAAGGAGGGTGGGGGTCAGGCTGAAACCTCTTTAATGAAGAAATTAAGTAAGTAAAATAAAACCCCCCAAAAAACAGAGATATTTCTCTAGTGGATTAGGGGAGGGTTAGAGCAGAGCACACTTAATTTGCAGAGTGAAGATCCACTTTAATTATGGTGGTGACCGAGGGGTGTGGCCTGACGCTGCATGGGGTAGGATGTGCTGATCAGAGCCCCGGCTATTAATCCTGCAAATTACTCCTGTGGCACCTGAATCGCTCACTACATCGCCTGTAAAGGTACCTGGGCATCTTCACCATCTCCCAGCTAACCTCTGGAGGCCCTTGGTTTAGCGGTGACCCGTGAGGAGCGGTGATCTCCCGCTCGGCGGCCGGCAGAACTAGGAAAGTCCCCAGATTCGGCCTACTCCTGGAGCTGGCGGTCATCTTGGTACACCCAAATCACCGGACGACGCTGTATTCGGGCCCTGCGGCCTACAAGACCACTCTGCGTGTGCTTGGCATTGATTGCAGAGTCACCCCAGACCCCTAAGGTATGTCACCAATGAAATCGCAAAAGGCAGCAGCGGAAAAACTAGATCAATTTCACAGACAGGAAAAAAGTGGTATGGAGGCCGAGGTCACTTCACAGAAGGTGGGGGAGGGGGGGTGAACAACCAACAAATGACACCGATACTGTTGGAAGCAATTACTTTATGCAGAACCTCACTTACAGAGGCCGGGTGACGGAGACAGAAACCAGGCAGAGCATAGTGGAGGACGCTGTTCCGTCCTTGCAGTCATCCTCCGACCGCATGCAACAACAGATCCACCCAAATCCAGGCTAAGCAGGATGACATGGAGAACAGGCTGAGAAGATGCAATTTACGCTTCATTGGCCTGCCAGAGGGGACTGAGGGGAAGGACACTACCACGTTCTTGGAACAACTCCTTATTACTGCCTATGGGCGGGAATCCCTCTCCCCCATGTTTGCAGTGGAGCGGGCGCACCGCATGCCAGCCAGACCCCCACCACAGGGGCCCCCCCCCGCACCTTAATAGCTAAACTCCCCAACTATAAAGATCGGGATGCAACACTGAGAATGGCTAGAAAGAAGGGCAATATTCCAGTGGGTAATGTTAAAGTGGCCATTTTCCTGGACTTTTCATCAGAGATACAACGCCGCCGCCAAACCTTTATGGAGGCCAAACACAGGCTAAGAGATCAGCGCTACAAATACTCCATGCTTTTCCCCACTCGCCTTAGGGTGGGACATGATGGCCGCCTGATATTTTTTGAGGATCCAGAGGATGTTATTTCTTGGCTGGAGCAACGAGCCCCACCTGAAAGAGTCGCAGGATCACGACCCAGGAGCTCAGCCTGAACCTGTTCATTCTTGCAACTACCCCTTTGTTTTACTTTTTGATTGTTGTGTTTTTTTTTCCTTTCTCCTTTATCTGTGCTCACGATAGTTCCTAGTATGGATCCCTACTTTACCTGAATCGCATGACTGCATGGTTCCTACAGGTGGATGGGAAGCTTGCTAGGATATGTATGTTTACAGCCAGGGAACACTCTAAAATATGCACTGTAGGCCCAAGATGGCGGTGGCAAACCATTATTACCTCAATGTGAGTACAGAACATAAATCTCAGGGATTTAATTATGGTGGTGACCAGTGGCGGTGCGGCGCACCATCTATCCAGCCACCCCCTCTATGACCAATGGATAGATTCATGCATAGCATGAATCTATCCATGGGCGCCACTGATACGCCTTATTCAGACGCCCTGCCCCTTTTCAGGCGCTGGGCTCCTGAATTACAGAGGTGAAGGTATTTTTGAAGCACCTGATTAGAGCCATAGGCCCTAATAGGCGTCAAAAACGGTGACCTGCGAGCGCCATGCTTTGTGCTCGCAGTTTGCCTAGGTATGTTAGAACAGCGAATTAATATTCACTGCTCTAACACTGAACCGCCTCTCCGCCAATCAGGTGCTCGGGTCTGTTATCTGTCACCCGATTGGCTGAAATGTCAGGCGCTGTGATTGGATGCCTATCGGCGTCCAATCGCCTATAGGAGAGGACGGAAGGAGAATGGGAGAAGACCCATGGAGGACACTGCTCTGGCGGGGGGTGGGAAAGGAATCACAGTGGTGGCATTCGATGGGTAGAGTGGGAGCATTTGATGGCACAGTGGCTGTGTTTCATGGCACAGTGGCTGCAATTGATGTTTTTTTTTTCAGAATTTTTCAGTTTGTTTGCGCTCCCCCAAAATTTTTGATCACCAGCCGCCACTGGTAATTATGTAATGTGGTGTTGATTTGGCATTGGTGGAGATATGTCTCAGTGGGGATATTATCATGAATTGCATCTATCTTGTTTTTGAAATGATTGACAATGTCCTGGGCAGTGAGTGAGTTGGTGGGTGGAATCAGTGGGCAATGAAATAGGAAGAAAAGAGCTGATGAGGACTGGATGAGGTGTTAATGAGAAAATAGGTCTCTTTTGCAGCAAGGGGGGAGGAATCATATCTTGGGAAAGCAAATTCATACGGGGCAAAGTATTGCAAGGATTTTGTTTTATGTCACACTCACGCAAGAGCACAGCTTAGTCTTTTGAGACTTTTGATTTTGTCTGTTTGACAAGGTTGTAGGGTTCAGGGCCTAATACTGTGTTTAGTGAGCATAGCCCGGGAAGTTCAGGGAAGATGAGAGTAAGCTGTTGTAGACATGTGGCTAGGTAAGGGCAGGACAGGAGGGAGGTTTTGTCATCTATAACTCTCCCTGAACTGCAGGGAAATCCCACCATAGATAGCTGTAACTGGAACAGTTGCCCCCATTTTGTCCTTGCCTCCTGTATTGCTGACAACTGTAATGCCGCGTACACACGACTGGACTTCTCGACAGACTAGGTTTGACAGTCTTCCCTACTGACTTTCAGCAGAGTTCCGACTGACTTTCCAAACGAATGGACTTGCCACACACAAGCACACCAAAGTCCGACGGATTTGAGCGTGATGACGTACGACCGGACTAGAATAAGGAAGTTCATAGCCAGTAGCCAATAGCTGCCCTAGCATCAGTTTTCAGCCATCAGACTAGCATACAGACGAACGGATTTTTCGACCGGACTCGAGTCCGTCAGAAAGATTTGAAACATGTTTTATATCTAGGTCTATATATATGTTTTATATCTAGGTCTGAGTTTTAGGGAAAAAAAAGTTCGCTGGAGCCCACACACAATCAAATTGTCCAATAGATTCCGGTCTTCCGGACCTAGTCTGCCGGAAAGTCCAATCGTGTGTACGCGGCATAAATGTTCGTGTTTTCTCATACTTTCTATCCTGGTGACCAGGAGAAATAGTGATAAAAAGGCTGCCTTAAGTCATGGCGCACTGCCCAGGGACCCCAAGTGCATTAGGGACCTATGACAGGGCCCCTGATATGGAGGCACAGCTAGGCCTCCTGTACGAGCCATGAGCTCATCAGTTTAGCAGGGGGTCCTGGCAGGGGGAAATCAGTTCATAGACACTAGGGAGTGATCGGTGTGGCAGGGGGCAATTACAGCCAGCTGAAAGCCTGCTTCTCCTCCTCTCCCTCCCATCAGCTTTCATCTGCAGCAGGGACAGTCACACAGGGGATTGGTTCCTGTAATTGCCTGGGGATTGGTTCCTGTACCTGCTACACCAATCACCCCTCCTGTCCATGATCCAATCCCCCTGTTGCCCCCCCAGCAGCTCCCCTCCTCTTTACTCCTTCCGGATTTCAGCTGCTGCAGAGGGGAACCACAGAAAGACTGGCTCCAGTAAAATCCTTCCCTGGTGCTCTATCACCCCCTCTTCTCCAGAATCCCCTTCCCCCTGTTGCCTGGGCACCCTTGTGTGCCCCTCCCACAACACTGCTGCTTTTTCTGAATGAACACTGTGAGGGATCGGTACCGACTCAGAGGTAGGCGGGTGTAAACAGGCACGAGTCTGTTGACATCAATCTGCCCGTAAAGCTACATGGACTTTCCAATCAGGTCCGTCTGAAAGACTGGCAGAAAAAAAAAAAAAAAAATATTTATTTTTGCTTGTACGTGATTGGATGATGAAAGTTGGCAGAGCTGTACCTAATTGTCTGGAAAAAAATTGTGAAACCTGTAACACTATTTTATATCTATTTCAGTGTATCCAATTTTTTCCCCCTTCAGACAGGCATTAATGGCTACTCCCGTTGCTGACTCCAGCAATAAAGCACCAGGAAATGAACTTCCGGAATTCGGTACCTCCCTGCGAACACTCGATTATCTTTCTTTAGTTAGTGGTATATATAATGTAAAGTAAATGTATATACACACCCATACACACCCATACGCATTCATACACAAATATTTTTGTTCTCTATAAAATATAATTTAAATAAGTCTCTCTCTCTCTCGCTCTCTGTTTTTAAAATGAAATAATAATTTTAAAGCTGAACTCCAGGCACCACGATTTTAACATAATACTAACATGATTAGATATGCTACCATCTATCTACCCCAAAAAATTGATTATAATACTAAATGTATAGTACAGCTTCTGCCCCCTGCTGACACAGTGCTACAGCTATGATTGACACCAGCACTGTTGTGTTTCTATGCAATTTTCTATCTCAGTATTGCAGCCTGTGACGATTCTTCACACTTGTATGTGTATTATCACTGACTGTTATTTTTAATAGGTAGGCAGTAGAGGTAAACACATGTGTTACCGCAATGCACAGTAGAGCACTGTGCATGCTTTTTAATTGCCACCCTGACGCACATTCAGTGTGTTACAGTACAATGTGTATTGCAGTACATTGTACTGCAAAAAAAAAATGCAGCAGGGCCTATGTTTTTGTGAAATTAGGTATGTTACAGCCCATTAATTTTATTATAATGCGCCTTAATGCACAAAAACATCTGCACAGCAGTGTATTGCATTTAGGTGTGAGTGGGCCCTAACCAGAATTCTTTGCCTAAATCAAAAACTAACAAAATTTGCTGTAGTGGTAAGATACTAACATGTATACCCATATGAAAATTGTAGTGCCTGGAATTTCCTACTATTAGCTCATATACAAAATAAACATCAACCATAATTTTATTTTAAGAAATAGTAAAATTGAAACATATAACGCAGTATGTGTTTATAGTGATCAGCACAATTTCTCAACATAAACAGCAAGTGAATATATATACATATATAGACAAAGTGCAAGGTGCAAAGTGAATAAAAAGTCCAAAAAGATCATCTAAAATTGAGTGAGTTAATAGTCTTTCAAAAACGATCCTCTTAAAACGAGTGATGCTGAAACCTAACACAACTGCTCAGTGCTCACAGAACTCTCCCCTCCATCAATTGATGAATCAGCCTTAAGGAAATCCCTGGTGATGGTGATCCTCCTGGCTATTGGCTCTCGATATTTCCCTTACGATTCCAGACGACATGTGGGAATTAAATAAATGCCTCCCATAGTGTAGTATATTTAAAGGGGCGTTCCGGCCAATCCTTTTATTTATTTATTTTTTTTTTTTTAAGTCAGCAGCTACAAACACTGTAGCTGCTGACTTTTAATAAAGACACTTACCTGTCCAATGATCCGTCCATCGGATTGGCTGCCGGCGTCTCCATCCTAACGAAGGGAAACAGGCAGTGGAGCCTTGAGGCGCATACGCGAGTCGCGCGACGTTTTGTGAATGGCCCCATTGTGTTCTGGGACACACACATCCCAGAAGGCAACGGGGCTGAGGAAGCGCCGCAGACTAGGAAGAGGCAGATTAGGAAGACTGCCTAGCAACAGCGTTTCAGGTAAGTGAAAAAAAATATATATTTTTCTTTTTTTCATTTTATTAATGCATTTTTTTTGGGGGGCCCTCCACTTTAAACAATCAAAGATTTATTGAAAGACAAAAGGAAGCTTACATATAAAAAGGTTTAAAAAGCTCATTGACTAAAACAGCGGCTTTACAGATGCCTCTCACATCACTTCCAGTCCTTTCCTTACTTCCGGACACGCCCTACGCCTTACATCACGTTTCACATTACATTTTTAAGTGTAGTTACCTTGGTCAATTGATAGGAGATCAATTGATTCCATCCTAATTCTGGAATTGCTGCACTTCTCTCTTCTGCCACTAGATGGCCGGGTATCTGGTTGCATTAGATAGGACAAGGGCATTGCAAGGACAGAATAGGAATAGATGGGGTGTCTCAGCCAATGGACAGGGATTTTCCTGGGTCCCTTGGCCTGCTGGGAGAGCCTATTTATTTTGGTGGAGTCAGGTGATTGGGGTTCTGTGCCACCTGGATGGCAGTCTGGGTGGATGTGGGTTTTATTGCCCCGGCTGCTAGGCCAGAGCCTGAGGCCTATCCCGGGGACATCTGGCTGCTAGGCTGTCTGAGGGCCTATCTAGAAGCAAGAGAGCAGTGCAGGGTTGGGACTGCGGCTCACAGTCCATTCAAAAGTAACGGTTCTGCCGGCTGGAAAACCTGTCATGGTCGGAGGAAGAGGGGAAGCTGTTGCCACTAAGGGACCATTCATCTTATTACCAGGGACCACCGTGAGTAGCTGATGCAAGTACCGGAGCAGAATTCTCACCAACCGGGGATGGTCAAGAAGTGGGAAACTTCAGCAGGTGTCAAGCCGGGGACCCAGCCAGTGGAGGTGACGCTTGATGATCAGTCTTGTTTTCCAAGCCAGGAACTGGGCAGGGCAAAGGGGTGACGCTTGTGGAGTATCTGTGACTTCCAAGCTAGGGACCCAGCAGGGACGTGGGGGTGACGCTTGAGGAAGATACTTAGTGGGAAGCTTGGAAGAGCTCAGGAGATCCAGTGGCAGTGGATCATTGGGTCTAAGTGATAGACTAGGGGCTCAGCTGAGTGAAGATATAAAAAGGAGATTGTGGAGGAAGTAAGGAGTTCTTTGCCATATGAGACAACGTGTCTACACATGCCTTTCCCTGCATGGCTGTCTACCTATAAAAGTGTCGGATTCTGCCAATTACCATTGCAACTACTATAGGGTGTCCTGGCCCTAACCCCCTCTCCCACAGTTCTGTTTAAGGGAAAAGAAATCTCTTTGCATTCAAGAAGTGTCTGGCGCCCATTAATCTACCTACCATGCCTCGTAACCCACTCTACACAGAAGTATGTCAGCTGTCCAGAACTCTGGAAGTCATCTTTAGGCCTGGAGAGGCTTGGGACTTTGCTACATCAATCAAGGATTATTGTGAGGAAAAATGAGTCCAATCGAAGACTTGTAGGAAGCTGTTTAGAGGCAGCTTGATAATTTGCACTGCATTATAGCCGATGCTGATAAAGGTGGTGGTGGTGGGGGTTGTTTAACCTTTATCATGAGCTTTCTTATAATAGGGTGATGGCGAAGATGCACCAAAATCTGAATATGAGAAAGGCAAGCAAAATTAGGATAAAGTTGTTTGTGGGGCATATTTTGAGTTGCCAGGGCAAAAAAGATTGTTGGCTGCATGAGACTGAGGTGGCAGGTCATGGGTCTGAGCTTGCGTGCCATGGGTCTGAGGTGGCATGCCATTTGAGTGTACCATCAGTTAGAGGGATATAGACCTAAACTGTATTTTTTAAATTTTTATTTTAGGAACTAGAATAACATTTTTCATATGGGGGATAATACTCTAGGCACACAGATAGGGTTGCCCTGTTCTTTGTTATTCAACTAAACTAGCTTTTGCATAGCTTCTGAAGTTTTTATTGCCTTTTTACTTTTTTGTTTTTCCTCTGTGACATGATTTTGTAATCAATACAACATCACAAACTGTTTCTTCACCTGGGTTTTCATACAGATCTTAGGATTCTTCAATGGTTTGTTGATCTTTGTCCCAAGCTTCATTTGGCATATCCTGAGTGCTTTCTGCATCAAAGTTGATCTCTGCAACGTATGAAAGAAATAGAAAAGAAAATTGTAACTACAGTACAGTCTGAGATATATAAGTCGCAATTTTATTATAGCACTTAACCATCTGGTCCTATGACCCGTTGGAGCGCCTTGAGGACTGGAGTTGAGAAACACTGCTCTACCCCATTTCATTTTGTCCAAGTTTCCTATGTCCATAGAAATAAGGGGAGAAGAGAGGGAGTGGGACTTTATATGAAGCACATAGCTAAAGAGAATACAACAGTCAATGTATAGTGTCATATTTATTAATTCATGAAAATTTAAAAAGGTAAACAGTTATTAATGCTTGTAATTAATATCCTATTAGAATTCATATTGATACACATTCACATATTAAATGATACCACAGTACAATTGCAAATGGTTGTAAATATCTAGCCTGCAAACTCTAATCCACATCAGCTATATTAGATAAAAATCATAAATTGACAATTGCATGTAAGATCCTAAAAACATATGATAAGAATGAAAGTTGTATAATTCTTGTAAATACATAGTGGGTTTAAACATGGCATCTAGTTAGCTTGATGCATTTTATGGACTTTGTTCCACACTTCAAGAGTAAGCATGTGGTATAAATCTGAAATACAATACATAAATTCCCATATAAAACTGACATCTGTCAAAGGAAAAAGTGCAACAAATGGGATGGAACAGCCCCCTATATTACTTACAAATCTGCTGTGTATTGAAGGTGTGGTACTGAGAACTGGGAGCCCACCGGGGGGTATCATTTCAGGGAACTGAGGGAGAGTGATCCACGACCGCAACTCAAAGCACCATCCAAGGTGGACAAGTATCCATGGACTTGTGATCCCCATAAGGTCAAGGGTATTGTCTAAACCGTCTCTAAAGGGCTTCTGTGAAAAGTATTAGATATATGTAAATCCTTAGTGCATAGTGTACCCCAGTACTCATAGTTACAGCAGGATAAGTGCAGAGATAGAGGAAAGTAAATTGTGGAGTAGTGAAATTATAAGTGAAGAAATAAAACACCTACAAAGCTGGATAAACCAAATAAACAGGATACCTGGAAAAGCTAATGACAAAAACGATAACCAAAAGTAATACATCTTATAAGAACCATAATCCACAATAGTGCATAATGTGAAAAAGAACCAGACAGGGCCACCGGGCCACCAGGGAATGAGCTTAAATGGGCACAGCCCCATCACATCCCCAACATCACGCAACATGCAGAGAGAGAGAGAGGCGTCACCAACTGAACGGCTAAGCCGCCCATCAAGTGGCGCCAAAACCAGCCACTCATGTAGCACTTAGGTGTAAAGAAAGAACACCGGCATTGCGGCACCCTGTGTCCCTGTCCAGATTGGTGGGCCTCCACACTGTTTGGGTGTGGCATCTTTCTCAAGCCATGGTCCCAGAAAGAGAAAGGTTCCAAGGGTTTGATTCAAACTTGTTCATGGTTTGCAATGCCGAAAGGGGATATCTGCCACATACTGTATTTCAAGTTGATCGACACCTTTCTCTCGGTATAAAAATTCTGCATGGAATTTGCCAGGTAGGTCATTGTTTCCCTCTCTCTAAACTCTTTTGACATCAAAGATGCCTATTTGCATGTCCCCAACTTCCTGGAACATGAATGCTATCTACGTTTTGCAATGCAGCATTATCGATTGGTTTCCATTGCCTTTGGTCTGTCCACTGCACCTTGGGTTTTCACGCTTTGGACATCACCATAGTGGGATATCTGAACGTACTTCTTCTGATAACAGCCAGCACAGGCTTTGTCAAGCAATGTCTAACTATCCAGACCTAACAGAGGTTCAGCTGGATCCTACATCTCCATAGGTTAGTACTGAAACCATCTAATTACTTGAAATATCTAGGCCTGGTCCTGGATGCAGCTCCATCCAAGATTTTCCATCCACAGGACAAACTCCATATTTGCTGCTCTCATTCTCAGACTCTACATCCCTGGAGTCAACCAACCCTCTACATGAGAGATTTGGGCTTGATGGTGACCTCTTTTGAGGCAGTCCTTTATTGCCATTTTTTTGTAACTCAACATTCTGGCAGCTTGGGACGGGTAAGCTCAGTCTCTATATACACCTGACCAGCAAAACCAGGCATGCCTTGATCTGGTGTAACCCAAGTCCAGCACTTGAATCAGGGAAACCCTTCTTCCCATTGGTCTGGACATTTCTCATGATAAATGACAGGCTATCAGGCTGAGGAGTGTGAGTGATGTGAGCACTGGAAGAAAATCATTCTCTGATGAATATTCTAGAGCTCAGAACAATTTGGTTATCCCTTCAGCACTGAACACCTTGACTATGAGATCATCCAGCTAGGATTCAATCAAACAATGCTATAGAAGTGGCTTTCTTCAACCATCAGAGTGTACAGAAGTCTTGCCGCTCAAAGAGATAAGGTTTACTCTTGGGAAAAGGGTCATGTCCTAGCCCTGTCTGTAATTTGCAGGCGATCTTCCTCAGTCATCAATATCTGTACTCCAGAGAGCAGACCCTTCACAATGAGGTGTTTTTTTCCCCTCTGTTACAGGTGAGGGATGTCAGATGTGGATATTCTGACTTCCAGGTTTAACAACAAACTGAGCAGATTTGTCTCCAGGTCCAGGGATCCTCTAGCCTTCACAGCCTGGATTGTTATGGCCATCACAGAACTAGTAAGGAAGCATTTCTTCTTGAGCTTAGGTGTAAGTTGTTTTCAACAAAATCCTGGGACTACTTACCATAGATATTAGTCTTTTAGTGTTCTCAGCAGATTCAGAGTCACTGGACAAATGCATGGCTATGGAAGTGTAGACTGAATCAGAAGGCAATACTTCAGAATTTGAATTCACATGCGAGTGAGATTTTAATGATCTGGGCACTGGGTACTAGAATACAAAATCTTTATTCTTCTGTCTTATCCTTAGAATAATTGGTACAATCTTTTTTCCCTGATACTTTGTGTAGCACCCTGGTCCTAAAAAGGGCTGGCAATAAATCTAGTTGTGCTAGGTAGTAACTAGCCTGACTGATAGTTTGATCCACTGATTACTGTCATAAGTCTGAGTTTAATTAGTATTCTCTCTCTTCTGTCAATAGGTGGCACTGTTCCCTTTGGTATTAGTATGATGGATTACAGTGAATTCAGGTGATGGGTAAATAAGTTGTCTCAGCCAATCAGCAGGAGTTTCTTTTGGCCATTGTGCATGCTGGGATAGGCTATTTATTTGGGAGGAATCAGGTGATCGGGATTCTTCCTGCCCAGGGCTGTGGCCTGGGTGGATGTGTGTCGAGTAACTCCTGGTTGCTAGGCTTGAAGCCTGAGGCCTATCCAGGAGTCATACTGGCTGCTAGGTCTATGTAAGGGCTATCCAGTAGTTCAGGGAGCAGCAAAGATTAAGCCTGGGACGGAACTGTGTGAGTTAGAGGCTCAGCCGGAGGCAATCCTGAATGTTGCCGGAGGTAAAGGAGAAGCAGTTGCCCCAAAGGGACGACCACTCCTGTTACCAGAGGCAAGTTTTGGAAGGGATGAAGTTCTGAAGGAGTTCCAGCAGAACCTTCACTAGCCGGGTAAGTAAGTGGAAAAGCTTCAGTGGAGATTCATCCAGGAATACAGTGGGTAGCTGTGAGTAAAGCTTGAAGGAGTATGGTGGGTAGTTGTAAGTAAAGCTTGAAGAGAAGTACAGTGATTAGCTCAGCTGTGGGTGAAGTTCGGGGATCCAGCAGGTAGCTGAGAGTCCAAGAAGTCTAGTGAAAGACGGCAAGCTGAGCTTCAGGATCTACAGTGAGATACTGTGAGTTAAGCTGGAAGATCTACAAGGGGAGACCGCTACATTTGCAAAAGAAAAAAGAAAAACAGCCATAGAGATGGGTGAAACAGAATTGCTACGGGAGACTGAGCCTGTCCAAACAGCCAAAGGTCAGGGCAAGCAAAAAACAAGCGTCAATATAAAAATCGCAAAAACTGATGTCACCATTTCTTTTGCGTCCCGATGGATGGGTTTGTTTGGTTGTGTGTCGGCTGACACACCAAACTTAAGGTGCTTATTTGACTCATTATTGTGAGTGTTATTTTTATATTTAACCACTTCAAGACCGCCGTATTGCCAATGTACGTCAGCACAATGGCACAGGCAGGCACAATCACGTAGATGTACGTGATTGCCTTCCAGCGGGTGGGGGGTCCAATCGGACCCCCTCCCGTTGGATACGACGGTCCGGTTCCCTCCAGGAGCGCTCCGGGATGAGGGGATGGCCGTTCGTTTTCGCCCACCCCCTCTGGATCGCTCCTGGCCAATGAGAAGCTTCCTCCCACTGTGTATTGTTTACACAGGAAGGAGGAAGTGATGTCATTCTCCTCGGGGCGGTCTTTTTGACCGGACTACGAGGAGAAGACTAATAGTAAGTGTGCACCAACACTACACTGACATGTAGGTACACACAGGCACACAAACCCCCCCCGATCCCCCCCCGCCCCCCCCCCCCCCCAGTCACAGTGTCACTGATTGCATTGATCATTTCTTTACTGATCAATGCATTCAGTGTCAGTTGTGACAGTAAAAACTGTCAGGACAGTTAGTGTTAGGTCCAGGGTAGCCCCCTATCACCCCCCAATAAAGATTTAACCCCCTGATTGCCCCTAGAGTTAACCCTTTCACCCCCTTTTGCCAGTGTCACTAAGCGATCATTTTTCTGATCGCTGCATGTGTCGCTAGGTAGCTAGTTATTTTTTAAGGTTCACCGCCAGGTTTTTATATCGCTAGGTACCCCGATATACTACCCAATAATGTTTTTAACCCCCTGATTGCCGCTAGTTAACCCTTTCACCCCCTTTTGCCAGTGTCACTAAGCGATCATTTTTCTGATCGCTGCATGTGTCGCTAGGTAGCTAGTTATTTTTTTAGGTTCACCGCCAGGTTTTTATAGCGCTAGGTACCCCGATATACTACCCAATAATGGTTTTAACCCCCTGATTGCCGCTAGTTAACCCTTTCACCCCCTTTTGCCAGTGTCACTAAGCGATCATTTTTCTGATCGCTGCATCAGTGTCGCTAGTGTCGCTAGGTAGTTAGTTATTTTTTTAGGTTCACCGCCAGGTTTTTATAGCGCTAGGTACCCCGATATACTACCCAATAATGGTTTTAACCCCCTGATTGCCGCTAGTTAACCCTTTCACCCCCTTTTGCCATTGTCACTAAGCGATCATTTTTCTGATCGCTGCATGTGTCGCTAGGTAGCTAGTTATTTTTTTAGGTTCACCGCCAGGTTTTTATAGCGCTAGGTACCCCGATATACTACCCAATAATGGTTTTAACCCCCTGATTGCCGCTAGTTAACCCTTTCACCCCCTTTTGCCAGTGTCACTAAGCGATCATTTTTCTGATCGCTGCATCAGTGTCGCTAGGTAGCTAGTTATTTTTTTAGGTTCACCGCCAGGTTTTTATAGCGCTAGGTACCCCGATATACTACCCAATAATGGTTTTAACCCCCTGATTGCTGCTAGTTAACCCTTTCACCCCCTTTCACCAGCGATCACAGTATAAGTGTCACTGGTGACGCTGGTTAGCCAGTTAGTTATTTAGGTTCCCCGTCAGGTTTTTATATAGCGCCAGGGACCCCCATATACTACCTAATAAAAATTTGAACCCCCTGATTGCCCCTAGTTAACCCTTTCACCACTGATCACCGTATAAGTGTTACGGGTGACTCTGGTTAGTTTGTTTTTTATAGCATCAGGGCACCCACCATTTATTACCCAATAAAGGTTTAACCCCCTGATCACCCGGCGGGTGATATCAATTAGGTTTTAGGGTCAGGGTCTGCGTCGCCCCAGGCAGCGCTAGGTTAGTGCCAGTACCGCTAACACCCACACGCAAAGCATACACCTCCCGTAGTGCTATAGAATCTGAACAGATCAATATCTGATCTGATCAGATCTATACTAGCGTCCCCAGCAGTTTAGGGTTCCAAAAAAACGCATTGTTAGCGGGATCAGCCCAGATACCTGCTAGCACCTGCGTTTTGCCCCTCTGCCCAGCCCACCCAAGTGCAGTATCGATCGATCACTGTCACTTACAAAACACTAAACACATAACTGCAGCGATCGCAGAGTCAGGCCTGATCCCTGCCATCGCTAACAGGTTTTTTGGTAGCATTTTATATTTAAATCCGGAAGGCAGTGCTTGGTTTTTGGGGTCCCGTACGTGGCTAGGCTCCCAAAAAGTCCCCCACATGTGGTATCCCCGTACTCGGGAGAAGCAGCAGAATTTATTTTGGGGTGTAATTTGACTTCTGCCCATAGCATGTGTGAGCAATATATCATTTAGTGACAACTTTGTGCAAAAAAAAAAAAATTTGTAATATTCCCGCAACTTGTGGCAAAATATAAAATATTCCATGGACTCAACATGCCTCTCAGTAAATAGCTTGGGGTGTCTACTTTCCAAAATGGGGTCATTTTGGGGGGTTTTGTGCTATTTTGGCATTTTATGGCCTTCGAAACTGTGATAGGTAGTGAGGAGTTAAATCAAAAATTTGCACCCTTAGAAATCCTGAAGGTGGTGATTGGTTTTCGGGGTGCCGTGCGCGACTAGACTCCCAAAAAGTCCCACACATGTGGTATCCCCATACTCGGGAGAAGTAGCGGAATATATTTTGGGGTGCAATTCCACATATAACTATGGCATGTGTGAGCAATATATCATTTAGTGACAACTTTGTAAAATTTTTTTTTTTTTTTTTTGTCATTATTCAATCCCTTAGGACAAAAAAAATAAATATTCAATGGGCTCAACATACCCATCAGCAATTTCCTTGGGGTGTCTACTTTCCAAAATGCGGTCATTTGGGGGGGATTTGTACTGCCCTGCCATTTTAGCACCTCAAGAAATGAGATCGGCAGTCATAAATTAAAAGCTGTGTAAATTCCAGAAAATGTACTCTAGTTTGTAGACGCTATAACTTTTGCGCAAACCAAAAAATATACGCTTATTGACATTTTTTTTACTAAAGACATGTGGCTGAATAAATTTTGCCCTCAATGTATGACTAAAATTTAGTTTATTCGATTTTTCTTATAACAAAAAGAAGAAAATATCTTTTTTTTTCAAAATTTTCGCTCTTTTTCCATTTATATCGCAAAAAAAAAAAATCGCAGAGGCAATCAAATACCATCAAAAGAAAGCTCTATTTGTGGGAAGAAAAGGACGCAAATTTCGTTTGGGTGCAATATTGCATGACCGCGCAATTACCAGTTAAAGCAGCGCAGTGCGAAATTGGAAAAAGACTTCTGGTCCTTAAGGTGTTTATTGGTCCGGGGCTGAAGTGGTTAATAAACCCACCAAGAATTTTACACTATGAGGAGCCTTTGATCTCCTTTTGGTGCCTAACCATTAACCAACTTACTGAGTGATATCAGAAGTGTAGAGAAGCCCTGAGAAGAAGAGAAAGGCCCTGGCTGGATTTTACATGTGTACCTTGACTCCCTATAATAAGCTGTCCACAGGAGCTGGTAAGCAGTTTCTACAGCTGGTGGTGGATTCACTGCGGTTTTTTTGGTGATGGAAGATGGACATAGATATTGATTCATTATCACATTATTTGTGGTCAACTTCACACAGATGAATATAATCCATATAATTAAATTTTTGGACTTTACATTTATTATTTAGCAGGACTCTTATTTTTCTTTAACAAACAAGTGTAGTCAAGATACAAGCCAAAGTAAGTTTTTTTTTTTCATTTCTGCATTCCTGTTTCTCTGGTTTTTAACATGGACTGGAGCCTTGGGCTAGGAAATGAACATATTGCTCTCGCAATCGGTGTTGACTGAGCACACCTAAATAATGAGGTTTACAAAAATTAAACATGCAGTGTTCTCATACAATATGCAAATAAGTTTCCCACAACCGAAAAAGTGACATATAATAAATGTATAAAAAATCTTCTTGTACTGTATGCAGAAAAAAAATGTAACAGTATTTCACGTGTTACACAAAAGTGAAACACCAAATAACAAAACTACAATGTTAATTGTGTCCGGTGTTCTTTTTGTTGCAAAAATTGCATAAATTGAATGAGTCATTCCTTCTGTGCCAAGTTAAGTTTTATATACACTTATTATACAGTATGGGAGTTTTATTTGAATGTTGTGTGAGAGTGCTGCATGTATAATTTGAAATTCTAAGATTGTGTCCCAAGATAGTGTAGAACAATGTAGTGCAGCTGGGGATTTGCCAAGTTCTTAAAAAACATTTTTATGCATTCCCTTGTTTGGCTGGGCTTCTCCTATGGATTACAGGAGTGCAATTAGTTTTGCACTACTGTGACCCGTTTTCATCAGAGAGCGGAATGAAGTCCACTCTCTGCTGATGTCACGGATGTCAGTCCAGGCACAGTGTCATCACTACAATGGGAGTCTGGATCCGCCAAGTGCCTGGACTGACATCTGTCTCAGCCTCTCAGCGGACCACATGGGAATGTGTAGTGAGCACAGCCTCAGCACACAACCTCAGACTGCTGTAGTCACATACGTGCGGCAGTTGAGTGTTAGAGCCCACTTTTTTGCTGACTCATGTATACGTTACACTGTCGGCAAGAGGTTAAACTGGAACATGGGAAAGTCTATTGTAATTTATTATTTCTTATTATAATACAAAAGTTATATAGCGTCAACAGTTTGCACAGCGATTTACAATGTTAGGGAAGACAGTACAGTTACAATACAATTCAGTACAGGAGGAATCAGAGGCCCTGCTCATTAGAGCTTACTATCTAAGAGGCAGGGTCAAGTGATACAAAAGGTAATAACTGTGGGGGGTGAGCTGATGAAGAAAATAAAAGTACAGTTGATAGGTGGAGGCAGGATAGGCTTCTTTAACCACTTGCCGACCAGCGCACGACGATGTACGTCGACAGAATGGCATGGGCAGGCAAATGGGTGTACATGTACTTCCCTTTAAATTTGCTGCCCTGCCATCGGGAGCGCGCCGCCGGCGGCGCGCTGCCGCGCTGGTCGGGACCCCGTGAGTCTGGTCGCGGGACCCGCGGACTCGATTGCCACGGGCATACCCGCGATCGTCTCACGGAGCGGCCAAATGAAGAAATGCCGTTGTAAACCGCATTTCTCCATTCTGCCTAGCAACTAGTGACACTGATCTCTGCTCCATGTGATTGGAGCAGAGATCAGTGTTCACTAAATGAAAGCCCAACCCCCCCACAGTTAGTAACACACCCCTAGGAACACTTAACCCCTACACTGCCACCCACTGGTTAACCCCTTCACTGCCAGTGTCATTTACACAGGAATCACTGCATTTATATAGCAGTGATTACTGTATAAATGACAATGGCCCCAAAAATGTGTCAAAAATGTCCGATGGGTCCCCCACAATGTCACAGTCACAATAAAAATCGCTGATCGCCGCCATTACTAGTAAAAAAATAAAATAAAAAATGATTAATAAAAATGCTATAAAACTATCCCTATTTTGTAAACGCTATAACTTTTGCGCAAACCAATCAATAATCGCTTATTGCTATTTTTTTTTACCAAAAATATGTAGAAGAATACGTATCGGCCTAAACTGAGGGAAAAAATGTTTTTTTATATATTTTTGGGGGATATTTATTATAACAAAAAGTAAAAAATAATGTGTTTTTTTTTCAAAATTGTCGCTCTATTTTTGTTTATAGCGCAAAAAATAAAAACCGCAGGGGTGATCAAATACCACCAAAAGAAAGCTCTATTTGTGGGAAAAAAAGGACGTCAATTTTGTTTGGGAGCCACGTCGCACGACCGCGCAATTGTCAGTTAAATCGACGCAGTGCCGAATCGCAAAAAGTGGTCTGGTCTTTGACCAGCAAATTGGTCCGGTCTGAAAGTGGTTAAAGAGAAAAGTGTTCAGGAATCGCCTAAAAGTGGATAGAGTATTAGATAATCTGACAGATTGGGGTAGGGAATTCCAGAGGATGGGAGAAGCTTGGGAGAAGTCCTGGAGGCGAGTATGGGAGGAGATGACAAGGGAGAGCAGGAAATCTTGTTAATATTTTGAATTTAATTTGATGGGTGAGTTGCAGCCAATGGAGGGATTGGCAGAGAGGGGTAGCAGACACTGTGTGGTTTGTAAGGTGGATGAGTCTGTCAGCAGCATTCATGATGGACTGAAGGGGGGATAACCATTTAAAGGTAAGCCAATGAGGAGGAAGTTGCAGTAGTCAAGGTGAGAGATAACCAGGGAGTCAATCAGGAGCTTTTTGGTGTCATTGGTTAGGAAGGTTAGTTTGGTGATGTTGAGGTTGAGTCGGCAACTTTGGAAACGGATTGAATGTGGGGCCAAAAGGTGAGTTCACAATCCAGGATTACACCTAGCACCCTGGCATGTGCGGATGGGTGGATGGTTGTGCCATTGCTCTTGACAGATGAGTTAGGGGAAGAGGCAAATGGGGGAGGAAATATTATTAGCTAGGTTTTGCCCAAGTTGTGTTTAAAGAAGTGGTGTGACATCCAGACTGATATGTCTATTATGCATGAGGAGACTAATGGTGGAGAGATAGATTTGGGTGTCATCAATAAATACTAAATAGTGAGGTTGATTGACAGACTGAACTGGCCATGTAGCTGCTATTATAACAAGTGGGATCTGGCACTGCTGTTCTTTCAGTCCTATGCAGAAACAAGGTAGAAGAGAATAAATGGTGGTAGAACCTCAATCAGCGGGTCAGCTTTGCCGCTGATCTGTAACACATGGTAGTTGCACTGAAGTGCGTCTCTCAGTAGTTAAACTAACCCTGATCCCCATTGCTCTATTCTGTATTTAAATTAGACATTATTTACATTAGAGATAATTAGAGATTATTAGGCTGCCGTTTCAGTGCTGGGAGTGGGAAGCAGGACTGAGTTGATCTGGCTTAGACAGCACCTTCAGTGCTTCTGCTATTAACTTTAAAACCTTGTGCACTTGCAAAGCAATGAAACACCGATAAATGCAAAACTTACTTAACCTATTTAATGCAAATTTTAAATTATGTCCTTAGAATAATTTGTCTGATACTCATGGTGGCAGGGTGCCTGGTAGCTTTTAGATGGAAAAGCACTGAACCTCCCTCCCTAACAGATCTTCATATGAGTATCAGCAATGTCAGAATACCTTACAGCTTCCCTTACAGATTCAATGGAAAAATATAATAAAATTTGGCAGTTATGGCACATTATAGAATGCTCCATATGACTTTCATATGTCTCTATTTTGGTGCTTGGATGGGCTGGCGGTGGTGGGGGGCTGTGGTACTGGTACCGTAGGGAGACACAGATGATTCAACCTTTGTAATATTTTCTTTTCCAATTTTATGCCTTTTACTTTACCCATGTCTTCCTCTTTTTTTTCCTTTTTCTCTTTTTTTTAATGTGCTCTCTCTTATTCCTTTTATTGCCATGTGTTTTACAAGTCGTTATTATTTCCATTGACTTTACCCACCTATTGGTGAGTCCACAAGTAAGATGCTACCTGTACTCAGGATGAGTACTATGGACACCGTCTTGTAGCTGGGAGTTAACTTACATACATATGGATGAAGTCACGTGATCGTGACAAACACGCGCCGGGAGTACTGAGACATCGGAAGTGACGTGGTGAGCTCGCTGCTCGTTTTTTATTTGCCTGTTTGAAACATTTAAACGTGAGTACCTTTATTTTGCTGATGTTAATAAATTCATTAAAAAACTGCTACACTATTGGGCATCCCTGTTCCTTGCATTTACCCATGACCCATTGGTGAGGCCCATCCGCTCCAGACACCTCCAGGGAATTAAAGGGGGACGCTGATTGTAAGCAGGACACATACACCAGCAGAGCCGGAGACGCCATCCTAAGACGACCACCAGGGGATTACTAACGGTTTCCATAGCAAAGGCTTATATTCACACGCTGTTACCTTACAGCAGTAAGGTAAGGGCACACCCATACATTAAACTTCACGGAAGATAACAAGCCACCCATCACTAGCATCACATTGCAGATAGAGATCACCAGCACCTGCACTTTACTATTTTTATTTTTTCATGTGTACAGTCACTTTATATGTTGCACCATATATATATATATCTATGAAAAGGAACTCTTCACAGACACTTTGATCATATTTTATTCACTTATGAAAAGGACTTTTTACTATCAATTACTTTGAATATTTTTATTATCATCATTATTCTATTTTTATTATCTTACCTTATGGATAACATGTGATATTTTATATGCTTATACGTCTTTCTCACAAGTATTGTTTCCCATAGTGTTTTTAGTGCTTCCTACATAGAGCACACTTGCACTTTATTGTTTATGTACAGTGCATCACGATCTTTTACCTATTTTACATACAATAGTTAAATAATTCTGGTTGAAAAAAGACCATCCAGTTCAACCAATAAAAAGGAAAAAAAATACAATCCTATATACACAATCCTATAATCACAGTTGATCGAGATGAAGGCGAAAAACCCCAGCAAAACATGATCCAATTTGCTCCAGTGTCAGGGCTGGCTTAGCCCTTCCTTCTCTGAGCTGGCTGCTCAGCTGTCGACTAATTGCCAGCTCTTTTCTCTCTCCACAGTTACCAGCTGTTCCTGATGATGCTCGTCAGACCTGCCTACTTAAAGCCTTCCAGCTCACTTCACCTCTGCCTTCGCCTTGGTCACATCACTGAAACCATCTCCTGCGGTTTGTTTAAAGACTGGCTTGCCTACATCCCTTCTGGCTCCTTATCCTGCTTGCTGTGCTCTACTTGGATCCCTGACTTCTGGCCTGGCTGACTACCCGATCTGGTTACTGGACTCTGGCTATGCTTGACTACGCTTTTTCTATTTAGCTTTTTATTTTTATTAATAAACAAGTGTGATTTAATTGTACTTCTGTCCTGATTCATGGTTTTTAACATCCAGCAGGGGAAAACATTTCTTTGTGATCCCCCAAGAGGCAATCGAATATTCCCTGGATCAACTTTACTTATACTATACATGTTAGTATCCAGTTATACTAATGGTATAGTAATGTTGTCTCACAGGGTCCTTGTTACTCATTCTGCTTATCATCCAAAAATGTAACTGTAAAATCAACGTCTTTCATCTTGGACTGACATTTATGTCCTACTTTTATTGCTTCATTCTTTACTTTGTAACTTGCAAGACTCAAATCAGTAAAAGTCAGTTTAAAAAAACAAAAAATAAAACAATTAGTCTCTAGTATATGTGAGGTTACCTAACGTGGGTGGCTGTTTAGTGCAACCCTGGGTTTAGATTGTGCCAGGCATGACTTCATTCTACCTGCTGCAACTCAAGAGTGGGCAAATCACAGGAATTTGCTAAGGGGTCTGCATAGCTAATGAGCTTACCAAAAGTTGGGTGGTAAAGCATAAGCGATCAGTCCATGGTAATAATTTTTAATTTGTGTTTTTTTCAATTTGTGTTTTTTTTATTTGTGTTAGATTTAGGGCCCATTTAGGTTTATGCTTGTACAGATAAGTGCTTTTTTGTAGGCAAGTTAGTTGTTATACGTCACAATGTTATCTTTGTGTGTTAACATGTTTTATTGATGCGCATTTGCAATGTGATCTTGAATTCAGGATTTGTTACCAAGGCATAAACATAAATGTAACATACACTATATTACCAAAGTATTGGGATGCCTGCCTTTACACCAGTGACTTTGCTAGGTCTACAAAAGATCTGAGGCTAGAGTCCATAGCTGCGAAGTAAAGAAAGTCATACACTTGGGCGGGCATACACATGTATATAATATACATAAGCATAGCTCCCAACTGTCCCTGATTTCAAGTGGCTGTCCCTGATTTGGAGCAATGTCCCGCTGTTCCTCTTTCCTCCTCATTTGTCCCTCATTTTGGTATGATCTATATAGTTGTATACAAAATGCACTTTTTATCTTTCAAAAAGTGTTTCCCAGCGCTAAACCTTTCATCCAGATTCTAAATTGCTGCATTTGTCAATTTTAGGAGCCAATATAAAAGGAATATTAGTGGTTAAAAAAAAAAAAGCACTTGTGGATTTAATTAACCTTTTTTTATGGTTATGTCCCCTTTTTGTCCGCCTCACCTGTGCCCAGCAATATAGCCTCACCTGTGCCCAAAAATGTAGTCTCACCTGTGCCCAGCAATGCAGCCTCACCAGTGCCCAGGAATCCAGCCTCACCTGTGCCCATCACTGCATTCCCCACTATAGTGTTCTCGGTCCCTGCACCCCCACCACTATAGTGCCCTTTGACCCCTGCACCCCCCCATTGTAGAATCCTCAGTCCCCTGCACTCCCCCGACTGTAGTATCCTTTGTCCCCTGCACCCCCCACTGTAGTATCCTCTGTCCCCTGCATCCCCCCCTCCACTGTGGTGTCCTCTGTCCCCTGCACCCCCCACCCCACTGTAGTGTGTCCCCTGCACCCTACCCCACTGTAGAGTCCTCTGTCCCCTGTACCCCACCTGACTGTAGTGTCCTCTATCCCCTGCACCCCTCCCCCCACTGTAGTGTCCTCTGTCCCCTGCTCCCCCCATAGCACTGTAGTGTCCTCTGTCCCCTGCACCCCCACCCCACTGTAGTGTCCTCTGTCCCCTGCACCCCACCCCACTGTAGTGTCCTCTGTCCCCTGCACCCCCCACCCCACTGTAGTTTGTCCCCTGCACCCCACTCCACTGTAGAGTCCTCTGTCCCCTGTGCCCCATCCGACTGTAGTGTCCTCCGTCCCCTGCACCCCCCCATTGTAGTGTCCTCTGTCCCCTGCTCCCCCCATATTACTGTAGTGTCCTCTGTCCCCTGCACCCCACCCCACTGTAGTGTCCTCTGTCCCCTGCACTCCCCCACTAAGGATGAGCCAAACACCCCCCTGCTCGGTTTGCACCAGAACCTGCGAACAGACCTAAACTTTGTGTGAACTTTAGAACCCTATTAAAGTCTATGGGACTCGAATGTTCAAAATATAAAGTGCTAATTTTAAAGGCTAATATGCAAGTTACTGTCCTAAAAAGTGTTTGGGGACCTGGGTCCTGCCCCAGGGGACATGGATCAATGCAAAAAAAGTTTTAAAAACTGCAGTTTTTTCAGGAGCAGTGATTTTAATAATGATTAAAGTGAAACAATAAAAGTGTAATATTCCTTTAACCACTTGCTTACTGGGCACTTAAACCCCCCTCAGTCCCAGACCAATTTTCAGCTTTCAGCGCTGATGCACTTTGAATGACAATTGCGCGGGCATACAACACTTTACCCAAATGAAATTTTTATCATTTTTTTCCCACAAATAGAGCTTTCTTTTGGTGGTATTTAATTACAGCTGGGAGTTTTATTTTTTGCTAAACAAACAAAAAAAGATGCAAAAAAAAAATCATGTTTACTAGTTTGTTATAAAATTTTGCAAACAGGTCATTTTTCTCCTTCATTGAAGTGCGCTGATGAGGCGGCACTGATAGGCTGCACTGGTGGGCACTGATAGGCTGCATTGGTGGGCACTGATAGGCTGCATTGGTGGGCACTGATAGGCTCCACTGGTGGGCACTGATAGGCATAGTTAAGGCGGCACTAATAGGCACAGATAAGGCGGCACCGATGGGCACAGATAAGGCAGCACTGATGGGCAAAGATGGGCACAGATAAGATGGCACAGATGGGTGGCACAGATGGGTGGAACGGATGGGTGGCACTACTGGGCACTGATGGGCACTGGTAGATGACACTGATGGTCACAGATATGTGGCACTGGGGTGCAGCACCTTTGTTGAGGTAGATTGTGGGCACTGCTGGGTGGCACTGTGGGCACTGCTGGGTGGCACTGCTGGGTGGCACTGTGGGCACTGCTGGGTGGCACTGTGGGCACTTCTGGGTGGCACTATGGGCACTGCTGGGTGGCACTGACGGGGGCATTTATCTTTATTGATGAGGGGGCAGGTGGGCACTGGCAGGGGGCAGGTGAGCACTGGCAGGGCTGGCCGTGATCGGGACATCAGTCCGCCGGTGATCGGCTCTTTTTTTTAATAGCCAATAGGAATAATAGCCAATTGCCGGATCCGTTATATCACATGATCAGCTGTCATTGGCTGACAGCTGATCACGTGATAAGGGGTCGGGATCGACCCCTTGCTCTGATCGGTGATCAGGAGAGTCTCATAGACTCGCCATTCACAGAGCGCGCAGGCCGCTCGTGCACGGGACTACGTCAATAGATGTAGTCCCGGAAAAAGGAGATCGGCGCTGTAGCCGTCATTTGGCTATAGCGCGGGTCTCAAGTGGTTAAATTTCGTACCTGGGGGGAGTCTATAGTATGCCTGTGAAGGGGCGCATGTTTCCCGTGCTTAGAAACGTCCCTGCACAAAGTGTCATTTCGCAAGGAAAAAGTCTTTTAAAATCACTTTGAATTGTCAGCTCCCGTAATACAGAGAACACTCAATGAGTGTTCTCTGTATTACGGAACCGACAATTCATTCATTGATAAAAAAAAATTCCCCTAAATTCAATTACCAGGCCCTCCAGGTCTGGTATGGATATTAAGGGGAGCCCCGCATCAAATTAAAAAAAAAATTGCCGTGGGGTCCCCCTAAAAATCCATACCAGACCCTTTATCCGAGCACGCAACCTGGCAGGCCGCAGGAAAAGAGGGGGGACGAGAGAGCGCCAGAAACAGAAACCTGCGTTACATCAGAGGGGGGCGGGGTCACCCATACGTCATTGGGGAACCCCTGGCTTCCCTCACCAGCATCAGAGGGGGCGGGGCCACCTGTTACTCCTAATATAAGAAACGTCAGCACTGGGATCCCCGCAGTGTCTCCTCAGGATGCACGGATGGACTGCGCTGGACTGAAAATCACCCATCGCTGGATCAGATCAGCCATTGCTGGGCCCCGGAGAGATGATCATCCATCGCTGGATAGCAAGAGTGGATTAGCACCGCTGGAATCTTTTTTTCATTTTTTTTATTTTTAATAAAGGAATTTTTCAAAAGTGTGTTTGTCTTATTTAACCATTTTTTACACTTTCTTTGTGAAATGGTAGGGGTACTTTTGTACCCCCTTATAATTTCAAACAGGGGGGGGCGGGATCTGGGGGTCCCCTTGTTAAAGGGGGCTTCCAGATTCTGATAAGCCCCCCGCCCACAGACCCCCACAACCACCGGCCAGGGTTGTGGGTATGAGGCTCTTGTCCCCATCAACATGGGGACATGGTGCTTTGAGGGGTCACAGACCCCCAAAGCATCCTCCCAATGCTGAGGGCATGTGGCCTGGTATGGTTCAGGAGGTGGGCCGCTCTCTCATCCCCCCTCTTTTCCTGTGGCCTGCCAGGTTGCGTGCTCGGATAAAGGGTCTGGTATGGATTTTTAGGGGGACCCCCACGTAAAAAAAATTTAAAATTTGACACGGGGTTCCCCTTAATATCCATACCAGACCTGAAGGGTCTGGTGTTGATATTTAGGGGGACCCCCACGTCAATGTTTTTTTAATTTGACGCGGGGTTCCTCTTAATATCGATACCAGACCTGAAGGGCCTGGTAATTGAATTTAGGGGAACCCCACGCTTTTTTTTTTTATCAATGAATGAATTGTCGGCTCCGTAATATAGAGAACACTCATTGAGTGTTCTCTGTATTACGGGAGCTGACAATTCAAAGTGATTTTAAAAGACTTTTTCCTTGCGAAATGACACTTTGTGCAGGGACATTTCTAAGCACGGGAAACATGCGCCCCTTCACAGGCATACTATAGACACCTCCCTGGTACGAAATTTAAAGGAATATTACACTTTTATTGTTTCACTTTAATCACTATTAAAATCACTGCTCCTGAAAAAACGTCCGTTTTTAAAACTTTTTTTTGCATTGATCCATGTCCCCTGGGACTGGACCCAGGTCCCCAAACACTTTTTAGGACAGTAACTTGCATATTAGCCTTTAAAATTAGCACTTTAGATTTCTCCCATAGACTTGTACAGGGTGTTCCGGCTTTTCGAATTTGCCGCAAACAGCTCAAATTGTTCACTGTTGGCTGAACAGGCGAACAGGCAATGTTCGAGTCGAACATGAGTTTGACTCAAACTCGAAGCTCATCCCTATCCCCCACTGTTGTGTCCTCTGTCCCCTGCACCCCACCTCACTGTAGTGTCCTCTGTCCCCTGCACTCCCCCACTGTTGTGTCCTCTGTCCCCTGCACCCCACCCTACTGCAGAGTCCTCTGTCCGCTGTACCCCACCCGACTGTAGTGTCCTCTGTCCCCTGCACCGCCCCACTCTAGTGTCCTCTGTCCCCTGTTCCCCCCCCCCATAGCACTGTAGTGTCCTCTGTCCCCTGCACCTCACCTCACTGTAGTGTCCTCTGTCCCCTGCACTCCCCCACTGTTGTGTCCTCTATCCCCTGCACCCCACCCTACTGTAGTGTTCTCTGTCCCCTGCACTCCCCCACTGTAGTGTCCTCTGTCCCCTGCACCCCACCCTACTGTAGTGTTCTCTGTCCCCTGCACTCCCCCACTGTCTTGTACTCTGTCATCTGCACCCCACCCCACAAACACACACTGTGCAGGTAGAACTTTCCTAGCTTACACAGGTGTGCAGCAAGCAGAGCATCTGAGATTGGCATCACAGGGTTGGATGGGAATGAGAACTACTGAAGTTAACTTTTCACATTAACAGGCTGGTAATTGGTTGCTAGGATTATCTGGCAACCAATCACCTGCTGTTTAATGAAAAAAGTTAACTCCAGCAGTTCCCACCCCCTGTGATACTGGCTGCTTGCCAATGAGGACAGTGGTGAAAATGTCCATGGTCTGGGTGCCCGTATTAAGTGGGGTGCTGACCCTTGCCCTAGAGAGTCGGGGCTATAGGCCCAGTAGCCACCCCCTAGTGACACCACTGCTTTACATGCAAGTTCCCCAACCCCAAACTTGCTCATCCACACTATATTGCCAAAAGTATTGGGCCACCCCTCCAAGTCATATGGTTTGGGGTTGTTTTTCAGGGGTTGGGCTTGGCTCCTTAGTTCCAGTGTGGGAACTCTTAAGGTGTCAGCATACCAAGATATTTTGGACAATTTTGTGTTCCCAACTTTGTGGGAACAGTTTGGGGATGGCCCCTTCCTGTTCCAACATGACTGCACACCAGTGCACAAAGCAAGGTCCATAAAGACATGGATGAGCAAGTTTGGGGTGGAGGAACTTGACTGGTCTGCATAGAGCCCTGACCTCAACCCGATAGAACACCTTTTTTGATGAATTAGACTGCGAACCAGACTTACTCGTCCAACATCAGTACCTGACCTCACAAATGTGCTTCTGGAAGAATGGTCAAACATTCCCATAGACACACTCCTAAACCTTGTGGACAGCCTTCCCAGTGGAATTGAAGCTGTTATAGCTGCAAAAGGGGGGGCAACTCAATATTGAACCCTACGAACTAAGACTGGGATTAAAATTCATGTGTGTGTAAAGGCAGGCATCTCAAAACTTTTGGTAATATAGTGTACATTTTGGATGGGTTGTCATTGACTCCTATGGGCCACCCAAAGCATCAGAAGGCAAATAAAACCCATACCTCACAACTTTTTGAGATGGGAACAGGGACACCTATTAGCAGGGCCGCTGATAGGGCAGTACAGCCAGCCTTCCTGTAGGGGGCCCGAGCTCTGTCACTTCAGAAGAGGGGCCCGGGAACCTGCAAGGCAGGAGAGCTATCTGTAACCCCTTCTGACCCCTGTGGATCACTTTGCAGCGCTGCCAGCTTTCTCCCTCCAGCAGCTCTGCAGGGGGTTCAGTTGTCACGGTCGTTCCACTATCCCGGTCGTTCAAGGAAGACTTACCCGCAGGTTCCCCGTACAAGGGGATCGTCGGTGCCTTCGGACGCGGGTTGGCGCTAACGAACGCATGCGAGTGCACGTAGTCCCCAACAGGCGCACGCGGGTGCGCGTTGACACGAGCGGGCGCACGCGGGTGCGCGACGAGCCGAACGGGCGTACGCGGGTACGCGGGGTCACGAACGGGAGCACGGCTACCCGCGGGGGTACGCAAACGTACCGTGCGACCGTTCGTGGCGCCCAATTGCCTATTTAAGGGACCTGCTCCTGCTCCTCAGTGCTGTCCTGTCTACAGCGTTCCCGAGACTCCTGCTATCCGTTCCTGTGTGTGTGCTCCTGATCCTGTACCCGGCCTGTTCCTGGACCTTGCCTGTTTGCCGCCTGCCTCCGACCCTTTGCCTGATTGACCTCGCTTCTGCCTTCTGCTCTGTACCTCTGCTGCCCGATTGTTGCCGACCCAGCTCGTCCCTGACCACGCCTGCCTATCTACCTGAAGTCCAGCACCGACTACTTCTGCGGTTCCTGCCTGTTCACCTGTGCCAGCTGTCCAGCAGTTCCAGTCCAGCACCCAGCGCTGGTTGCACCTGCCGTTCCAGTCTACCACCTGTTCCGGCTTGCCTACTACCAGCTATCAAGCCTGGCACTTGTGTCCTCCGGACTCCTGAATCCCTGTTCCCACCTCCAGGGGCTCTCGAGCCGGAGGCTTACGAGGCGCCGCTCCCTGCACGCTTGGGCTCTCCAACCAGGTACGTGACAGTACAGGACAGCCATGTCCGAGCCCTCGCAGGGAGCGACTCCAATGGATGAACTTTGCCACCATCTAGCCGGCCTCACCCAGGCCGTGAAAAACCTGCAAGAAGGCTACGGTCGTTTGGAAGAACGGGTTCAGGCCCTATCTGCCGCAGCTCCAGTTGCCTCTGGACCTCCAGGCCCACCTTCAGTGGTCATGATGCCGCCAGAGCCAAGGGTCCCTACACCAGACCGTTTCTCCGGTAACCGGAATAAGTTCAGGGCCTTTCGGAATTCCTGCAAGCTCTTTTTCGCTCTTCAACCCCGGACCTTCTCCCTCGAGGCAACAAAAGTGGGGTTCGTTATCTCCCTACTAACCGACGAACCCCAGGCCTGGGCACATCGCCTTCTAGAACGAAAAGACCCCTCTCTGGACTCTTTAGATGCTTTCTTCCAAGCCATGTCTCGTCTATATGAGGACCCCCAGATTGCTGCTACCGCAGAAGCAGCTTTACACGTTCTCCAACAAGGTCGCAGGCCAGTAGAAGACTACGTGTCTGAGTTCAGGCGCTGGAGCGCTGACACGGAGTGGAATAACTCAGCTCTCCGCTACCAGTTCCGCATGGGGCTCTCGGAGGCATTGAAAGACGAACTGGCTCGTGTAGGAACCCCCGAGACCCTCGAAGCGCTCATCGACCTCTCTGTCCAGATCGATAGGCGTTTAAGAGAGCGTCGTCTGGAGCGTTCCTCTTCCACTTCTCGCCCAGTCTGGATGTTGCCACGGGTTCCAAGTTCCAATCCACCGGTCCTTCCTGGTCCTTCTTCTCCGGATCTATCGGAACCTATGCAGCTGGGTCTACTTCGTCCATCTCTGACGCCCGAGGAGCGCCAACGCCGAAGAACTGGTAACCTGTGCCTCTATTGCGGGGGATCTGGACATTATGTTCGCACTTGCCCCGCCAAGTCACGTAAGTGCCTTCTTATACCTCCTGCCTCTTCTCCTACTCCCCCTAGTACCAGTACCATCTCTCACCTGGCTGTGCCTCTTCTTTTACAGTTCTCCGGAAAGACTATCAGCGTCAACGCGATTATTGACTCTGGGGCCTGCAGCGGCTTTATGGACCTGTCCTTTGCCTTGAGAAACCACATTCCCCTTCGGCCTAGGGCAAAGGAACTTCCTATCTATTTGGCCGATGGCTCCTCTCTGAGATCCGGACCTGTAACCCAGGAAACATCCCCCCTTCGTGTCACCATCGCTGGGGACCACCAGGAGCACCTGTGTCTGGACATTATCGAGTCTCCACTTTTTCCCATAATCCTTGGCATGCCCTGGTTGAAGGCCCACAACCCCTTGATAAATTGGTTCACCGGAGGAGTTGAGTTTCCATCTGCCTATTGCCATCGGTATTGTTTTCCAGCCATCAAAACAGACCCTTCTTCTCTGCTCTGCTTGGAGACAGACACCGAGATCCGACGGGCGGTGCCCGAAGTCTATCATCAATTTATGGACGTATTCAGTAAAAAGGGCGCAGAGACTTTACCTCCCCACAGGCTATATGATTGCCCTATTGACTTGCTTCCGGGAGCGGAGATTCCCTTCGGGAGAATCTTCCCCTTATCTGAGACCGAGCTGGGAGCCCTGAAGACCTACCTGGATGATAACTTAAAGAAGGGCTTTATCCGGCCATCCACTTCCCCGGCAGGTGCAGGGATTTTCTTCGTTCAGAAGAAGGACCACTCCTTACGGCCATGTGTAGACTACCGGGCACTCAACAAAGTTACTGTTAAAAACCGTTACCCTCTACCGTTGGTGCCCGAATTATTTCAGAGACTGGGGTCGGCTAGGGTGTTCTCCAAGTTGGATCTACGGGGTGCCTACAACCTTGTCCGCATTCGCGAAGGCGATGAGTGGAAGACTGCCTTTCGTACTCGCTTCGGGCATTATGAATATCTTGTTATGCCCTTTGGACTCTGTAATGCTCCTGCTACATTTCAGCATTTCGTCAATGACGTCTTTAGAGAGTACCTAGACCCGTTTGTTGTCATATACCTTGATGATATTCTGATTTTCTCTCCCTCTTTAGTCGAACATCGGGAACATGTGAAGATTGTCCTGGCTCGTCTCCGCCTCCATGGCCTGTACGCTAAACCGGAGAAGTGCGTTTTTGAGCAGCAAAGCATTCAATTCCTGGGCCTGATCATTTCAGTAAATGGAATAGAGATGGATCCTCAGAAGATCTCAGCCATCCTGGACTGGCCCGCTCCCTCGGACCGAAAAGGGGTCCAACGGTTCGTGGGATTTGCTAATTTTTACAGAAAGTTCATCAGAGGATTTTCATCCATCATTTCCCCCATCACTGAACTGACCAAACAGGGTCAAAGATTCCTGTGGACTCCTAAGGCACAAGAAGCCTTTGAAACCCTAAAAAATCTGTTTGTATCTGCTTCGATCCTGAGACACCCCGACGCCACGCTGCCTTATATTCTGCAGGTGGATGCTTCGGAAGTAGCCGTTGGGGCAGTGCTATCCCAGAGACAGGGACCTAAGTCACTTTTGTACCCGGTGGCCTTCTTCTCCCGTAAACTTTCGGAAGCTGAGCGGAACTATGACGTCGGTGACCGGGAACTACTGGCAATCAAGGCAGCGTTGGAGGAGTGGCGCTACCTCCTTGAAGGTGCTTCCCACCCGATCCTGGTTTATACGGACCACAAGAACCTGGAATATCTTAAATCAGCCAAGCGACTGAAGCCAAGACAGGCTCGGTGGGCACTTTTCTTCTCCAGATTTGTGTTCCACATCACGTACAGGCCTGGGTCAAAGAACGTGAAGCCCGATGCTCTCTCCCGGATGTACAATGAATCAGTGGTACCTCCTACTCCAGACACCATTCTTCCCCCAGGAAACTTCCTTCTGCTTCAGGAAGATCTCCTTTCCCGAATTAAGCAGGCCTCCAGTGATCCGGCTCTATCATCTGACATCTCCTTAACCTTCAAAGACGGTCTTCTCTGGCACCAGGACAGAATCTTTGTCCCCCAGGAGATACGTACTGCGGTCCTCAGCTCCTGCCACGACCACCCATTGGCCGGTCACTTTGGGGTGTTCAAAACCACAGACTTACTCCAACGCACGTTTTGGTGGCCTCAGATGAAGAAGCACTGCAGGGAATATGTAGAGGCATGCACCACTTGCATCAGGAATAAGGGGAGTAAATCGAAGGTTTGGGGCTTGCTGAGACCATTGCCCATCCCGGATAGACCATGGAAGATGATATCCATGGATTTCATCGTGGAACTGCCCCCCTCTGAAGACTTTTCCTCGATCCTGGTGGTGGTAGACAGGTTTACCAAAATGGCCCACTTTTTACCTATGAAGGGGACCCCGTCGGCCACAGAGATGGCCAGGACTTTTATTAAAGAAGTGGTAAGGCTCCACGGCGTTCCTGCTGACATCACCTCTGACAGGGGAGTACAGTTCACGTCCAGGTTTTGGAAAGCTCTCTATGGGGCCCTGAAAATTGAACTTCGCTTTTCTTCGGCCTATCACCCTCAGACTAACGGCCAGACCGAGAGAACCAATCAAACGCTGGAGCAATATCTGCGTTGTTTCTCCTCCTTCTCCCAGGACGATTGGGTATCGCTCCTACCTTTAGCAGAATTCGCATACAATAATTCTATCCATTCGGCCACCAAACAGTCCCCTTTCTTTGCAAACTTTGGTTTCCATCCACTTTTTCTACCCGGTAATCTTCCCGAGTGTTCAGTGCCGGCGGTTCAAGAGGATCTTAATTTTTTCAGGAACAACAACAGGATTCTTCAAGAAACTCTGGCCAAGACCCAGGAACACTATAAGGAAGTCTTTGATAGGAAGAGAAGGGGCGAACTTAACCTCCAGGTCGGGGACCAGGTCTGGCTGTCTACATTGAACTTGAAGTTAGCTTGCCCTTCCAGGAAGCTGGGCCCGAAGTTTGTAGGTCCATTCCCCATTCTGAGGAAATTAAATGAAGTGGCCTTTGAGCTGAAACTCCCGGGGTCATTCCGGATCCACCCGGTCTTTCATGTCTCGTTGCTCAAACCTGCGGTTCCGGACCCCTTTGCCGACCGGAGTACCAACCCCCCAGAACCCGTAATGATTGATGGGGAATTGGAGTATGAGGTTGAATCTATCTTGGACTGCAGGAGGAGACGTAACCAGACCCAGTTCCTGGTTAAGTGGAAGGGATATGGCCCTGAGGAGAATTCGTGGGAACCGGAGTCCAACCTGCATGCTAAAAGACTGATCCATGCCTTCAAGAGGGCTCATCCGGATAAGATGTTACAGTTGGGCATCCGGAGGTTGCCCCTTGGGGGGGGGCAATGTCACGGTCGTTCCACTATCCCGGTCGTTCAAGGAAGACTTACCCGCAGGTTCCCCGTACAAGGGGATCGTCGGTGCCTTCGGACGCGGGTTGGCGCTAACGAACGCACGCGAGTGCACGTAGTCCCCAACAGGCGCACGCGGGTGCGCGTTGACACGAGCGGGCGCACGCGGGTGCGCGACGAGCCGAACGGGCGTACGCGGGTACGCGGGGTCACAAACGGGAGCACGGCTACCCGCGGGGGTACGCAAACGTACCATGCGACCGTTCGTGGCGCCCAATTGCCTATTTAAGGGACCTGCTCCTGCTCCTCAGTGCTGTCCTGTCTACAGCGTTCCCGAGACTCCTGCTATCCGTTCCTGTGTGTGTGCTCCTGATCCTGTACCCGGCCTGTTCCTGGACCTTGCCTGTTTGCCGCCTGCCTCCGACCCTTTGCCTGATTGACCTCGCTTCTGCCTTCTGCTCTGTACCTCTGCTGCCCGATTGTTGCCGACCCAGCTCGTCCCTGACCACGCCTGCCTATCTACCTGAAGTCCAGCACCGACTACTTCTGCGGTTCATGCCTGTTCACCTGTGCCAGCTGTCCAGCAGTTCCAGTCCAGCACCCAGCGCTGGTTGCACCTGCCGTTCCAGTCTACCACCTGTTCCGGCTTGCCTACTACCAGCTATCAAGCCTGGCACTTGTGTCCTCCGGACTCCTGAATCCCTGTTCCCACCTCCAGGGGCTCTCGAGCCGGAGGCTTGCGAGGCGCCGCTCCCTGCACGCTTGGGCTCTCCAACCAGGTACGTGACATCAGTTCTAAATACTGGCAAAGTGTCCCGATTTGAAGCAGAGGGAGACAGCTGCAGAGTCTCTGCCTTTCTCGGGTCCTGAAACTCCCCCAACAGTCGGCAGTGTGATCTCTGGTCAGCGTGATAAATGAGCAGGAAGTTTGCTCCACCTCCTCACTGAGTCCTGACCTCTGATCCACCTGCCTCCAGATCATGCTCTCTCTCTCACTGTGCTGTGTTCATGGTGAACTCCCGTGTTTGGATGGAACAGTGCTTCTGCTGAAAGGGGTGAGTGGGGGGTTGCTGCTGGAGTGAAGGGACATTCATTTCATTTTGGAGAAAAGTAAATATGAAGCCAGCCTAGAAGTACAGATAGCTGCCACTGCAGTGCTGAGCTAGGAACCAGTGGACACATCTCTCTCTCAAGCTGACAGACATCTCTGCCCAGACATTTCTATATACCACCCCTAAGGCCCCCTTTATACTTCACATAGAGGGAACACACATTCCTGTGCATGTTAATTTTTTTTGCTTGTTTTTCACATATAGGGGAGCCCATTCATTTGAATGGGCTGCCATATGTGTAACAAACACATCATAGAGGTTCTAGAACCTAAGCATGCAGATTTGCCACATGACACAACACAGGTGTTCTAATTACAGGGGTGCAATCAACAATTAATGGCACCACAAGCGCTATTAGCATTTGCAGTGCATTTCCAAAATGCCTGCTACCTTTTGCACTTTGTCCCACATTCAGGAAACGTCAAATGTGAATATGGCCTAATGCCTAGTATACACTGCTAGTTTTTTTTTCATTCAACCCTGCAGGCTGAATAAAAAAACCTGACACCTCAGGTCAGAGCCACTGTACTACCAATGCGATATTAGTATAGTAATCTCCTTTGCTGTTCTATTGTGTTCTGACAAGGGGATGACCCCCACCCCACCAGAACACTCTGCTGAGTGCTCTCAGCCATTGACAGATCTTTTTTGGTTATGCCCCTTCAACAGAAGCCATCTGTCATACAGTCAGACAGGGCTGTATACATGCCATTGCTGCAGCATTTTTAGAGCAGATTGCAGAGTTTGACAGGCAGCACCACCTGTCAAACGTCTCATCGAGTTTAATGGGGCTGCTCTGCACCTTGAAGCCAAATAATTGTTTTAAAGTTGCAATGTGGTCGCACAATGTAAAATTGCCATTTGGCAATTTAAAAAAGTAAAAAAAAAAAAAAACAGGTGGCATGAGGTGCCAGTAGCATGGCTCTAATTTCTAGTATGGCTGCAAAGCATACCACTGCGACCATGTCATTTTAGCAACTTGATATTTCCGGGGTGGGGGCCCTGTCAGGTAGGTTGTACGGGGCCCTGTGATTTCTAACAGCGGCCCTGCCTATTAGCAAACGTATATAAGCATAGGACATGCCCCTTAAAAGGTGATATTTGCAAAAAAAAAATAAAAAATGTTAAACACACAGGTGCTTTTTATTTTATTTTAAACACTACTATTCCTTTATATTGGCTTTTGAAATTAACAAATGCAACAATTTCAAAATTGTATGAAAGGTTTAGCTCTGGGAAACACTTTTTGGAACAAAAACAAAAAGTGCATTTTATATACAACTATATACTGTAGATTTACTGTAGATCAGACCAAAATGAGGGACAAATGAGGAGGACATTGCTCCAAATCAGGGACAGTCCCTCCCAATCAGGGACAGTTGGGTGCTATGTATGTCATATTTTTCAAAGCACATTACTCTGCAGTGCTGGGATAAGAACAGCCACTTTTTTATTATGGGAAATTAGACACGTGTTTTAGCCCATTAAAACACAATACTGTAAATGAGCTCTTAAGCTTTTGATTGCCATGATGCATTTCATACATCATTGGCTACCTGGGAGAAAGACATCTATGGTGTATGGAGTACACCAATAAAGAATAAAGCATCTAAGAGGCACTGGGACTTTGATGTGAGCTCATGTGAAGTAGAGAAAGGAAAACATTTGGAGAGCTCACTGGCTCAGGTTAGGCTGCTCAAAACAGGCAGGCTACCATCCAGTGGGCTCCCCTTGTCCCAGCAGGTTACTAGAAAAAATATGAATGGATGGAAGGAGAGCCAGGCCAGATCAAATTTAATTTATTGGTTTGCACTATAAACAGCCATTGCATTTCAGGTGCCAGAACCCCCCCCCCCCCCCCCCATCAAGACCTCATTTAAAATAGGAGACTTGAATGGACCCAAAATAAGGTATTCCTTTGTGAATCTTTGTAGGGAATTTAAAGTGGTTGTAACTTTCCTATCTTGATGGAGCACTGTGCCCATTTGCAGTCGTACTGGTCTCTCTCTCTCTCTCTCTCCTCACAGGACACAGAGGCAACAGTGGGAGAGATCGGCTCTTGCTGCTGTCAGTAGGGATGGTTCGGTTTGCAGCACAACATGCGAACGGGCAAAAAATTTGTTCGAACACGCAAACACTTTGTTTAACCACTTAAACAGCCCCGGACCATTTTGCTGTCCAAAGACCAGACCACTTTTTGCGATTCGGCACTGCGTCACTTTAACTGACAATTGCGCAGTTGTGCGACGTGGCTCCCAAACAAAATTGACGTCCTTTTTTCACACAAATAGAGCTTTCTTTTGTTGGTATTTGATCACCCCTGCGGTTTTTATTTTTTGCGCTATAAATAAAAATAGAGCAGTTATATTTTACTTTTTGTTATAATAAATATCCCCCAAAAATATATAAAAAAAACATTTTTTCCCTCAGTTTAGGCCGATACGTATTCTTCTACATATTTTTGGTAAAAAAAATCGCAATAAGCGATTATTGATTGGTTTGCGCAAAAGTTATAGCGTTTACAATATAGAGGATAGTTTTATGGCATTTTTATTAATATTTTTTTTTTTACCAGTAATGGCGATCAGCGATTTTTATTGTGACTGCAACATTATGCTGGACACATCGACATTTTTGACACATTTTTTGGGCCATTGTCATTTATACAGCAATCACTGCTATACTGGCAGTGAAGGGGTTAACCGGTGGGTGGCAGTGTAGGGGTTAAGTGTTCCTAGGGGTGTGTTACTAACTGTTGGGGGCTGGGCTTTCTTTTAGTGAACACTGATCTCTGCTCCAATCACATGGAGCAGAGATCAGCATCACTTGTTGCTAGGCAGAACGGGGAGATGCTATTTACAACGGCATCTCTCCGTTCAGCCGCCCCGTGAGACAATCGCGATGGCAGGCCATGGCGGCACGCTCGCGATGGCAGGGCGGCATTAAAGATTGGACGTACCTGTACGCCAATATCCCTGCCCGTGCCATTGTGCCGATGTACATCGGCGTGCGCTGGTCGGGAAGTGGTTAAAGCCTATATGGGACACAAACGTGAATAATCAAAAGTGCTTCAGGTCTGGTATAGATTTTAAGGGGAACCCCGCGCCAAAATGTAAAAAAAAAACAATGGCACGCAACCTGGCAGGCTGCAGGAAGAGAGGGGGGGATGAGAGAGTGCCCCCCTCCTGAACCGTACCAGACTCCATGCCCTCAACATGGGGAGGGTGCTTTGGGGTGGCCTCATCCCCACAACCCTTGCCCAGTGGTTGTGGGGGACCCCACGCCATTTTTTCCAACTTTGAGCTCAGGGTTCCCCTTAAAATCCATACCAGACCTGAAGGGCCTAGTATGGAATTTGGGGGGACCCCCACACAATTTTTATTTTTTTGGGGTTTGGGGTTCCACTTAACCACATGCCAACCGGGCCATTGCCGAAAGATGGCTACAACGCGGTTGGCTTATTCTGGGAGGGCACCATGGATGTCCTCCCAGAATCTTGCTCCCGTGCGCTCCCTGGGGCACACACCTGGGAACATCCATGACCCACAGATCACGGATCAAGGTAAATGGCCACTTATAGCGGCCGTTTATGACGTGGTTGCTCTGTCAAATGACGGAGCGGTCACTTGTAAAAAAACCTCCCTCCCCTCTCTGTACCGATCGGTACAGTGAGAGGGGAGAGGGGGAGAGATGGCAGCAGCGCTGTGGGCTGGATGTGTAGTGCCCACAGCGCTGCTCAGTGACAATAATCTGCAGTACTCTGCCCATACTCGGCAACACTCTGCAATAATCTGCCAATACTCTGGCAATACCAACATTCTGCAATAAATTTTAAAAACAAATAATTTTTTTTCTTTTTAACCGAATTTTCTGTCTTTTTTGATTAATAGCGCAAAAAATAAAAAATTCAGCGGTGATTAAATACCACCAAAAGAAAGCTCTATTTGTGTGAAAAAAAAGGACAAAAATTTCATTTGGGTACAGTGTTGCATGACTGAGTAATTGTCATTCAAAGTGTGAGAGCACTGAAAGCTGAAAATTAGTCTGGTTAGGAAGGGGGTTTAAGTGCCCAGTGGTCAAGTGGTTAATATTCATACCAGACCCAGAGGGCCTTGTAATGCACTGGGGGGATCCCATGCCGTTTTATTCAATGACTAGGGATGAGCCGAACACCCCCCGGTTCGGTTCGCACCAGAACTTTCGAACGGACCGCAAATTCGAACGAACGTTAGAACCCCATTGAAGTCTATGGGACTCGAACGTTCGAAATGAAAAGTGCTAATTTTAACGGCTAATATGCAAGATACTGTCCTAAAAAGGGTTTGGGGACCTGGGTCCTGCCCCAGGGGACATGGGTCAATGCCTAAAATGTTTTTAAAAATGGCCGTTTTGGCGAGAGCACTGATTTTAATGACGATTAAAGTGAAAAAAAAAAAGTGAAATATTCCTTTAAATATGGTGCCTGGGGGGTGTCTGTAGTATGCCTGTGAAGTGCCACGTGTTTCCCGTGTTTAGAACAGTCCCTGCACAAAATGACATTAAACGGAAATAACACCATTTAAAACTGCTTGCGGTTTTAATGTTATATATGGTTCCTGCAATATGGTTGAAAATCATTGAGAAAAATGGCATGGGTAGCCCTCCCTGCCCATTACCAGCCCCTTTAGGTCTTGTACGCATATTAAGGGTAACCCCGTACACCCATATTAAAAAAAGGAATTGCGTGTGGCCCCCAGGCCCTATATACTCAGAACAGCAGTATACAGGCGGTGCAAACAAGACAGGGACTTTGTAGGTTTGTTGTGTTAAGTTGAATCTGTTTGTAATTTTCAACTGGTACATTTTTAAAGTGTAGCTCCAGTCAAAAAAACTATTTTTAAGCTTTTTGGAAAACATAGAGAAGGGTTATCACCCCTGTATAATTTGTTTTGTCGTCCATCTTTTTTCATCTCACTTGCTGTTGTCTCCTTCCGTTTGCAAGTAGGAGATGTTTGTAAATTGGATGTTTGAAAGTAGGGGCCTGCCCTATATGCTCTGCAGAAATGGCGGAACAAGGTGTTGGTTTTGCCACAACATTGTAAGCCCTCAAAGTGACTCTTGGTGGGCGCTGGAGCGCCCTGCTGTGAACGATTATATCAAGAATTGTAATTACATGCCATTGTTGAACAGTGGTAGAAAAATTGACCTTTGGTGGTTGTGGTGCTGGTGCCACAACACTATAAGTCCTCACCGTTACTCTGGGTGGGCACAGGAAGGGGCCCTCCTGTGAAATATTATATCAAGAATTGTAATTACATGTCCCTGTTAAACAGGGGCAGAAAAATTGGGCCTTAGGCACTGGTGCTGGTGCCACCACACTGCAACCTCTGCCATATACTCTAGTTTTATTGCAGGAATTAGCCCTGCTGCAAAGCATTGCATCAAAAATTGTACTTAAACGCCCCTGTTAAACAGGGGCAGAAAAATTGGGCCTTAGGCACTGGTGCTGGTGCCACCACACTGCAACCTCTGCCATATACTCTAGTTTTAATGCAGGAATTAGCCCTGCTGCAAAGCATTGCATCAAAAATTGTACTTAAACGCCCCTGTTAAACAGGGGCAGAAAAATTGGGCCTTAGGCACTGGTGCTGGTGCCACCACACTGCAACCTCTGCCATATACTCTAGTTTTATTGCAGGAATTAGCCCTGCTGCAAAGCATTGCATCAAAAATTGTACTTAAAGAGGAAGTAAACCCTTTCAAACCACTTTGACCTACAGGTAAGCCTAGATTAAGGCTTACCTGTAGGTCCAAGCAATATCTCCTAAACCTATATGGTTTAGGAGATATTTGCCCGAAAATGGGCACCGCTGTCTACGGCGCATGCGCCGTAGACAGCGGCGCGCAGGCGCACTAAATGCGGCAAGTCCAAGAATGGATCTGCCTAATTTGTCGACTCCCGTGCGCATGCGCGGGAGTGACGTCATCGCGGCTTCGCCGAATGGCAGCGGCGGAGCTGCGAGACGCGACTCCCGTGCGCATGCGCGGGAGTGACGTCATCGCGGCTTCGCCGCTGTCATTCGTCGGAGCTGCGAGACGCCACCAGCAAGATGGATGCGGCGGACTACAGGGGACAGCGGTGACTTCGCTGGCTCCTGTGTCAGGTAAGTGACACATAATGAGCTACTATGCGATGCATAGTAGTCCATTATGCTTTACCTTTGCAGGGAAAAAAAGAGGAAGTAAACCCATCAGGGTTTACTTCCTCTTTAAACGCCCCTGTTAAACAGGGGCAGAAAAATTGGGCCTTAGGCACTGGTGCTGGTGCCACCACACTGCAACCTCCGCCATATACTCTAGTTTTATTGCAGGAATTAGCCCTGCTGCAAAGCATTGCATCAAAAATTGTACTTAAACGCCCCTGTTAAACAGGGGAAGAAAAATTGGGCCTTAGGCACTGGTGCTGGTGCCACCACACTGCAACCTCTGCCATATACTCTAGTTTTAACGCAGGAATTAGCCCTGCTGCAAAGCATTGCATCAAAAATTGTACTTAAACGCCCCTGTTAAACAGGGGCAGAAAAATTGGGCTGATGGCATCAACCAGAACCAGAAATGTTCTTCCAACATATCAGCGGAGGAGGAAGAGGATAGACAATCAACATAACAGGACAGTCACTCAGCATCAGCATAGGCAGTCTTGAAGGAATGTGGTATTTCAAAAAAAATTATTCGGTTACATCAGCTTCAGGTGCTTGGTAGCTGTGGGTGATCCAAGACTGATTCATCTTGATGAAGGTCAGTCGATCAACTGATTCGGTGGACAGGCGCACCCTGTGATCGGTAACAAAGCCACCAGCAGCACTGAAGGTGCGTTCCGAAAGAACGCTGGATGCAGGACAGGCCAGTAGCTCAATTGCATACTGTGCAAGCTCTGGCCAGTGATCCATCCTCAAGACCCAGTAAGCCAGAGGATTTTCGGTGGGAAAGGTGTCCAAGTCTGACCTTGCCCCTAGGTATTCCTGCACCATGTAAATCAGACGCTGGCGATGGGTGCTGGAACCGATCATACCTTGGGGCTGCGGACTAAAAAATTGTCTGAAAGCATCAGTCAGACGGCCACCTTCTCCACCGCTCCTTCTGACCGATGCCTCAGCAACACGTTGTCCAGGACCAGGAGTTTGTAACCTCCCAGTCTCTGGGAATGCGTTGCACAGACCTTTCTGCAAGGCCTCCCGGAGATGTCTCATCCTCTGCTCCCTCTGCGTTGGCAAGATAAGGTCGGCAACCTTACCCTTGTACCGTGGATCAAGGAGAGTGGCCAGCCAGTAATGGTCCCTCTCCTTGATCCGAAGAATACGAGGATCCTTCCGCAGGCTTTGCAGGATCAGGGAGGCCATGCAGCGTAGGTTAGCTGAGGCATTCGGTCCGGAGTCCTCTGGGTCACTAAGGGCAACATGATCCACAGCTACCTCCTCCCAGCCACGTACAAGTCCACGTGTTTCTTGGGACTGTAAATCATCCCTACAAGACTGCTGCTGCTGCTGCTGATGCTGAGTGCCAGCCTCCATCTCCATGCTGACACAATCATCCTCCTCCTCCTCTTCTCCTCCTCATCCTCTTCCTGTGTGATGGGTGGCACAGCAGGAACACTATCTGGATAAAGGGGGCCTTGAGAGGCAAGGAAGTCCTCCTCTTCCTGCCATTGTTCTACCTCAAGTGCCCTGTCCATTATTCCACGCAGCGTATGCTCCAAGAGGTGGACAAGAGGTACAGTGTCACTGATGCATGCACTGTCACTGCTCACCATCCTTGTGGCCTCCTCAAAGGGTGACAGGACAGTGCATGCATCCCTGATCATGCCCCACTGGCGTGGTGAGAAAAAACTGAGCTCCCCTGACCCTGTCCTGGTGCCGTAGTCGCACAGGTACTCATTGATGGCCCTCTGCTGCGTGTGCAGCCACTGCAGCATGGCCAATGTTGAGTTCCATCTGGTGGGCATGTCACATATAAGGCGGTTCTTGGGCAGGTTCAACTCCTTTTGGAGCTCAGCCAGCCGAGCACAGGCATTAAATGATCAGCGGAAATGCACACAGACTTTCCTGGCCTGCTTCAGGACATCCTGTAAGCCGGGGTACCTGCCCAAGAACCGCTGCACCACCAGGTTAAGGACGTGAGCTACACAGGGCACATGGGTCAGTTGTCCCTGTCGGAGGGCGGAGAGGAGGTTGGTGCCATTGTCACAAACCACCATTCCTGGCTTAAGCTGGCGTGGCGTCAACCACCTCTCGGCCTGCCCCTGCAGAGCTGACAAAACATCCGCCCCAGTGTGGCTCCTGTCCCCCAAACAAACCAGCGCAAGCATGGCATGGCATCGTTTTGCCTGCGTACTTGCGTAGCCCCTGGAACGCCTACGGAGCACCGCTGGTTCTGAGGACAGAGCACTGGAAGAGTCCATGGAGGAAGAAGAAGAGGAGGGGGTGGAGGAGAGAGGTGTGTCACAACCAATAGTAGCATTTTGGAGGCGTGGTGGCGGAACAACCTCCAACACTACTGCACCTTGTCCTGCATCCTTCCCAGCAGCCAGAAGAGTGACCCAATGGGCCGTGAAAGACAGGTAACGTCCCTGTCCATGCCTGCTGGACCATGAGTCAGCGGTAATATGCACCTTACCGCTGACCGCCCTGTCCAGCGAGGCAAGGACATTGCCTTCCACATGTCAGTAGAGAGCCGGAATTGCCTTCCGTGAGAAAAAGTGGCGTTTGGGGACCTGCCACTGAGGAACCGCACATTGTACAAACTCACGGAAGGGGGCCGAGTCTACCAACTGAAAAGGCAGCAGTTGAAGTGCTAGCAATTTAGCCAAGCTAGCATTCAACCGCTGGGCATGTGGATGGCTGGGAGTAAACTTCTTCCGCCGGTCCAGCAGCTGGGGCAGGGACATTTGCCTGCTATAATCGGACGTGGGTGTACCGCTAGCAGAGTTCCCGGAAGCACTTGGCTGTGACACACCTAATTCTACACCTTCATTCCTCTCAGAGCAGGTTTCAGAGAGGACTGAAGGTCTAGTGGGGTTGGAGATGCCAGCTGATGAGGAGCAAGGAGAGGTCCGTTTTGTTCTTTGGTGTGGGTCTTTGAGGTACGCTTGCCAACGAGCTGCATGGCAGGTCAACATATGTCTGGTCAAGCATGTGGTGCCCAAGCGGCTGATGTTTTGGCCACGTGAGATACGCTTGAGACATATGTTGCAAATAGCAGCGGTGCGATCTGATGCACTCGTCTCAAAAAAGCCCACACCAAAGAACTTTTAGAATAACGCGCAGAGGCAGCGCTCTGCACAGGCGGAGCTCTGCGGTGTGATTCAGTCAGTGTGCTGCCCCTAAACTGGCCCCCAGGGGGCATCCTGCCTCGTTGGACATGGGCCTCCTCCTCCTTCTCCCTCCTTCCAGGCACCCACGTGGAGTCAGTGCCCTCATCATCCCCTCCCTCTTCATCGCTGTAGCAAACCTGGCAGTATGCTGCAGCTTGTGGAACATGACTGCCAGATTGCTGTCCTTCTTGAGCATCCCCTCTCTCTGCGCTCACGCTACTGCCTTCCTCTAGCTGAGTGTCATCATCAGAGCCCACAAAACACTGGGCATCCTCCTGGAGCATGTACCCAACACTGTGCTCAAAGAGTTCAGGAGACTCCTCAGGAGGACGTGGTGGGTCTAGGGAAGGAGTCACTGATGATGACATTGAGAGGAGGGAAGACGATGCGTTGGCAGCTGCTTTGCTACTACCCTGAGACTGGGTGAGAGAGGATGAGGAGGATGAAGAGAGCTTGGTCATCCACTCTACCAAGTCGTTGGCATGTTGCGGTTCAACATGTCCAGCTGCCGAAAAGAAGGACAAGCGTGTCCCATGGCCACGTGCTGATGACAATGCACCGCGTCCACGACCAGCACTGTTGTCTCTAGACACAGAGCCTGCTTGCCCTCTTTTATCGGCTCGCGCCTGTCTGCCTCTCCTTGCTGGCCTTCCAGACATGGTAATGGCCTGAAGGGAGTTGGGTAAAACAGCAGTTGGGTAGTTTATATTGTGCTGGAGGCACACAACACCCACTAACTCCTGCAGATGCCTTTTTTATAGAACACCAGAGATAAAGGGGTATATACAGATGTATACTGTGCTGTGCTGGAGGCACACACAACTTCCAATAACTCCTGCAGATGTCAATTGGGCTCAAATAGAGAACAGCTATGTAGGTGGATATAGCGGTATGTACTGGGTACAGAGCACGCAGACAGCACGCACTATCTCCTAACACTACTGACTGCAAGCTGTATTATTAAAGATAGATCACTAGCTATATAGGTGAGGTGAATATCGCGGTGTATACTGCGGTCAGGGCACGCAGACAATAACCAGAAAACAGCAGAGATAAAGGGGTATATACAGATGTATACTGTACTGTGCTGGAGGCACACACAACTTCCAATAACTCCTGCAGATGGCAATTGGGCTCAAATAGAGAACAGCTATGTAGGTGGATATAGCGGTATGTACTGGGTAGAGAACACGCAGACAGCACGCACTATTTACTAACACTACTGACTGCAAGCTCTATTATTAAAGATAGATCACTAGCTATATAGGTGAGGTGAATATAGTGGTGTATACTGCGGTCAGGGCACGCAGACAATAACCACTACACAAAAGCAAGATAGAAAATCAGCCGAAAACGATCGGTGTGTACTGTGTTGAAGGTACACAGAACACCCACTGCTTCAGACGCCAACACACTACACAAGGCCGCCGCAATGGCGGCCTTATATAGTGTGGGGCGTGCACTACACAGCCTGAGCTATGATTGGCCACAGGCATCCTGCCTGTGGCCAATCATGGCTCTCCTCGCTGCTGGCGCTGCGATTGGCCAAGCATGCGGGGTCACAGTGCATGCTTGGCCAATCATGAGCCAGCAATGCACTGCGCCATCGCAGTGCATTGTGGGCCGTGAGCGCCACGCGAATGTACCCAGTACATCGCCGAACGGACGAACAGCCAATGTTCGAGTCGAACGTACGTTCGACTCGAACACGAAGCTCATCCCTATCAGTGACTTATTTTATCTGTATTGCCGGGACCTACAATTCATTATAGCCGTGAGTACTTTTACTTTTTTTCCTTTAGAAATGTCATTTTGTGCAGGGACTGTTCTAAACACTGGAAAAATTTGCCACTTTACAGGCATACTATAGACACCCCCCAGATACGAAATTTAAAGGAATATTTCACTTTTATTTTTTCACTTTAAGCATTATTAAAATCACTGCTCCCGAAAAAACGGTCATTTTAAAAACTTTTTTTTGCATTGATAAATGTCCCCTGAGGCAGGACCCGGGTCCCCAAACACTTTTTATGACAATACCATGCATATAAGCCTTTAAAATTAGCCCTTTTGATTTCTCCTATAGACTTTTAAAGGATGTTACGCGGCTTTCGAATTTGCCGCGAACACCCCAAATTGTTTGCTATTCGGCGAACACACGATGATCGAGTCGAACTTACGTTCGACTCGGAACATCGGGCTCATCCCTAGCTGTCAGTCAAATCCTGTGGGGAGGGAGCAGCGCTGTGTGTGTCTATGGCCAAGAGAGCCAATGGGGAGCCCCAGAAGAAGAGGTTATGGGCCGCGCTGTGCAAAACCATTGCACAGAGCAAGCAAGTATAAACCTGTTTGTTATTTTGCAAAAAAAAATAAGCCCTTACAGCCCCTTTAATGTGTCCTGTAGTGTACTCCAAGAAAAGGATTTTACAATAACTCAGAAACCCTATTTTTATGTACATATAAAGGGGAAGGTCATTTCATTTCCACTTTGTAGCAAGCTACTGCAGGATTAATAAGTTTCAAGCAGTTGTAAAGCGTGCTGAAGCTTGCAAAAAACAAGTGTAAAGTTACAGCCAACACTCCCATTATCTAGTACACTTCTACATTTGTGCCAAAGGGTGCTTCCATACCCAACTGAACTTTCAGCCTAAATTAGGTAAAGTTATTTCCTGAGTATAAAAAAAAGATAGTCAAAGTCTGATAATGGTTTTCTTTAGAAAGCAGAAAGAGGGGAAAAGCCTGATCCCTGTCAGTAGGCTGAACACTTTCTCTCTGTGTGAAAGCAGTGATCCCACTACAGAGTAGTGTTGGGGAAACCGTTCGGCCTGAGCATGAATTCAGGCCAAACATTGGCTGTTCACCTGTTCAGCGGTTCAACTATCAATGCCCCCTGCTGAGACCACCGCCTGTGGAAGGGAATTCCACATCCTTGCCACTCTTACAATAAAGAACCCTCTACGTAGTTTAAGGTTAAACCTCTTTTCTTCTAATTTTAATGAGTGGCCACGAGTCTTGTTAAACTCCCTTCTGCGAAAACATTTTATCCCTATTGTGGGGTCACCAGTAAGGTATTTATAAATTGAAATCATATCCCTTCACAAGCGTCTGTTCTCCAGAGAGAATAAGTTCAGTGCTCACAACCTTTCCTCATAACTAATATCCTCCAAATCCTTTATTAGCTTTGTTGCTCTTCTTTGTACTCGCTCCATTTCCAGTACATCTTTCCTGAGGACTGGTGCCCAGAACTGGACAGCATACTCCAGGTGCGGCTGGAGCAGAGTCTTGTAAAGCGGGAGAATTTTCGCTTTATCTATGGAGTTGATCCCCTTTTTAATGCATGCCAATATTCTGTTTTCTTTATTAGCAGCAGCCATTGCTGAACCTATCATCTACTAGGACCCCCAGGTCCTTTTCCATCCTAGATTCCCCCAGAGATTCTCCCCCCAGTGTATAGATTGCATTCATATTTTTGCCATCCAAATGCATTATTTTACATTTTTCTACATTGAACCTCATTTGCCATGTAGTTGCCCACCCCATTCATTTGTTCAGACCTTTTTGCAAGGTTTCCACATCCTGTAGAGAAGTTATTGCCCTGCTAAGCGTAGTATCGTCTGCAAATACAGAGATTGAACGGTTTACCCCATCCTCCAGGTCATTTATGAACAAACTAAATAGGATTGGTCCCAGCAGAGAACCCTGGAGGACCCCACTACCCACGCCTGACCATTCCGGGTACTGCCCATTTATCACCACCCTCTGAACTCGCCCTTGTAGCCAGTTTTCAATCCATGTACTCAGCCTATGGTCCATGCCAACGGACCTTATTTTTTTAAATCCAGATACACCACGTCTACGGCCTTCCTTCATCTAGCTGGCAACTCACCTCCTCATAGAAGGTTAGTATATTGGTTTGACAAAATCGATTCTTCATGAATCCATGCTGATTACTGCTAGTAATACCGTTCTCATTACTAAAATCTTGTATATAGTTCCTTATCATCCCCTCCAAGAGTTTACATACTATTAATGTTAGGCTAACTGGTCTGTAATTCCCAGGGATGGATTTTGGACCTTTTCAAAATATTGGTGCTACATTGGCTTTTCTCCAATCAACTGGTACCATTCCAGTCGGTAGACTGTCAGTAAAAATTTGGAACAATGGTCTGGCAATTACTTGACTGAGTTCCCTAAGTACCCTCGGGTGCAAGCCATCTGGTCCCAGTGATTTATGTTAAGTTTCTCAAGTCTAATTTTAATTTGGTCCTCTGTTAACCATAGAGGTGCTTCCTGTGATGTGTCATGAGGATAAACACTGCAGTTTTGGTTACTGAAGCCCCCCCCCCCCCCCCGATTCCCTCATGAAGACTGAGAAGAAGAATAAATTCAATATCTTCGCCATCTCTCCATCCTTTGTAACCAGATGTCCTTCTCATTCTTTATGGGGCCAATGTGGTCTCTCCTCCCCTTATTTACTGTTTACATACTAAAAGAATTTCTTGGGATTCTTTTTACTCTCCTCCTATGTGTCTTTCATGTTCTATCTTAGCTGCCCTAATTGTACCCTTACATTTCTTGTTGCATTCTTTATACAATCTGAATGCTGATGAGGATTCCTCAACCTTGTATTTTTTGAAGGCCTTCTCTTTTGCTTTTATATGCATTTTTACATTGGAGTCAAGCCATCCAGGACTTTTCGCTCTTTTAAATTTATTACCCAAATGGGATATATTGGCTAATGCCCTTATTTAATATGCTCTTAAAGCAAACCCATCTCTCCTCTGTGTTCTTTGTTCCTAGGATTTTATCCCAATTTAAGCCTTTCCAGCAAGGTGCGTAGTTTAGGAAGTTGAAATTTTGTATTCCCTTTATGTTTCCTATTTGTGTGATTTATACTGAAGCCAATGGACCTGTGATCGCTGTTACCTAAATTGCCCCTTATTTCCACATCCATGATCGGTCTGTATTGTTGGTAATCAGTAGATCCAGTAACGCTTTATTTCTAGTTGGTGCGTCTACCATATGACCCATGAAATTGTCCTGTAAGACATTTAGGAACTGGCGAGCCTTAGATGAATGTGCAGTTCCCTCCATGCAGTCAATGTCTGGATAATTAAAATCCCACATTATAACACTTCCCATCCTTGCTGCTAATCCAAATTGTGATAGGAGATCTGTCTCCCTTTCCTCCCTCAGGTTAAGGGGCCTATAGCCTACTCCCAGTATTATTTTCCGCTACCCATAAAGATTCCACCTTCCCTAACTCCCTTAGTAATGTCATCTGTCACATTCTCTTGTACATTATTCTGGATATATAGGCATACCCCTCCCCCTTTTTTACCATCTCTGTCCTTGCGATAAAGGGTATAACCTTGAATGTTTGCCAGCCAATCATGAGAGCTGTTGAACCAGGTCTCTGAAATTCCCACAAAATCCAAAATGTGCTCGTACAACAGTATCTCTAGTTCACCCATCTTGTCCGCCAGGCTCCTGGCATTGGTGAGCATGCCACATAGTTTAGCCTGGTTGCATATTATCCTCTTATTGGGTGTTCTGAGATTGCAACTAGCACTTGCTACTATACTTACCTTGGGTTTATGTGCTTTGGTCAACCTACCACTAATGCCCCCAATATTACCCTCTGGAATATATTCCACGCTGACTATCTCTACCTCTGGACCTTTCCCCCCATCACCTAGTTTAAAAACCCCTCTAACTTTTTGCCAGCTGATCTGCACCCTTCTCATTTAGGTGCAGTCCGTCCCTTCTATAGTACTGGTTATCGACTGAGAAGTCAGCCCAGTTCTCCAGGAACCCAAACCCCTCCTTACTACACCAGCTCTTCAGCCACTTGTTTACTTTCCTAATCTCCCTCTGCCTTTCTGGTGTGGCTCAATGTACCGGTAGTATTTCTGAGAATACTACCTTGGAGGTCCTTTTCCTCAATTTAGCCCCTAAGTCCCTAAAATCGTTCTTTAGGACACTCCATCTGCCTCTGACTTTGTCATTGGTGCCAATGTGCACCATGACAGCTGGGTCTACCTCAGCCCCTCCCAGTAATCTGTTCACCAGATCCGTGATGTGCCGAACCCGAGCGCCCGGTAGACAACATACTGTTCGACGCTTCAGGTCTTTGTTACAGATTGGCCTCTCTGTGCTTCTAAGAATTTAGTTCCCTACCACCAGAATCTGTCTTTCCTTTCCCTTCACTTCCCCCCCACTCTCACTGTAGAAGTTCTTCCCCCAGCAGCTAGGAGAGTCCCTCAGCTCCAGCAGTGCTGGTCCCTGACTGATTTCACCAATGTCACTCAATGGAGCGTACTTATTGGGATGCACTCGCAGAACTACATGCACTCGTAGACCACCGGCAGAGCTACGTGCACTCGCAGAACTACATGCACTCGCAGACCACTCGCAGAACTACGTGCACTCACAGACCACTTGCAGAACTATGTGCACTCACAGACCACTCGCAGAACTACATGCACTTGCAAAACTATGTGCACTCGTAGAACACAAACAGAACTACGTGCACTCGCAATACACAAGTATATAGTACACAATACACAAGTACTAACGATCCACACACACTACTCAGACAACACTCAGGTACTCACACTACACAGGTACTATGACCCCTGTTGTAACCTCCTGTTTTAAACTCTGGTTTTAACTCACCACTTAGACCAGTTCCACCAACTCTGGTTTTAACTCACCACTTAGACCAGTTCCACCAACTCTGGTTTTCACTCACCGCTTAGTCCAGTTCCACTAACTCTGGTTTTAACTCACCGCTTAGACCAGTTCCACTTGGACAGAGTTCCAGCAGACTCAAAGATGAGCAGGCTCACAATGAGTTCTACACAAGGTTATATAGGCCTCAAGTAGTGATGGACGAACTTCCGACGGGACGTTTCGCGAACGCGAAACGCGAACGGACCCAAACGTTCGCGAAACCGAACGTTCGCCGCGGGCCCCATTGACTTCAATGGGAGGCGAACTTTGCAAACCTTCATGTCGAATTTGCGGCCACGTGGTAATTATTAGGGGGTAAAACGTAGTCCCACCATCTGGACAATGACATAATACATGTATGAGGTGAATTTGGGATCGATAACTACAAGCATTTTTATTTTATTTGGGAAATTGTTCTAACAATTCAGGACTATGGAGCTAATGAAGGCAATGGAGGAGAGGGAAGGTCAGGGACCAGGGTAGGCAAAGAAGAGGGTGCAGGAGATGATCACCAGCAGCGTGACATACCGGAATGACACATGCACCGTGATAGAGGCATCTGACAGCAGCACCGTAATACAGAGCACTGACAGCAGCACCGTGACATACAGCGCTGACAGCAGCACCGTGACATACAGCGCTGACAGCAGCACCGTGACATACAGCGCTGACAGCAGCACCGTGACATACAGCGCTGACAGCAGCACCGTGACATACAGCGCTGACAGCAGCACCGTGACATACAGCGCTGACAGCAGCACCGTGACATACAGCGCTGACAGCAGCACCGTGACATACAGCGCTGACAGCAGCACCGTGACATACAGCGCTGACAGCAGCACCGTAAGCAGCCCCAGGAGGAAGTCAGCACAGCACAGGGATGGTGTGATCCCCTCATAATAAGAACCCCCAGGAGGAAGTCAGCACAGCACAGGGATAGTGTGATCCCTTCATAATAAGAACCCCCAGGAGGAAGTCAGCACAGCACAGGGATATCATAAGCAGCCCCAGTAGAAATATGACACCGCTCAACCTCTTCAAAGAGGAGGGTAGGGGCATATAGTACGGTGTGCTTTTTTGGGTCAAGGAAGTGAGCCAAATGAATTAAGAAGGTCTGTGTGCTTGATTAAAAAAATAGTTTATAGACATATACATGGTCTACTGGTCACATGTGTTGAATTCCTCCGAGATCCATGCCTCATTCATTTTTAGAAATGTGAGGTAGTTAACACTGTGGTGAGCTAGGCGAGTACGCTTATCGGTCACAATCCCCCCTGCTGCGCTGAACGTCCTTTCGGACAGGACACTGGATGAGGGGCAAGCCAACAGTTCGATTGCAAATTGGGCAAGCTCTGGCCAGAGGTCAAGCCTGCCCACCCAGTAGTCTAGGGGTTCATCACTCCTCAGAGCGTCCACATCGGCCGTTAACCCAATGTAGTCGGACACCTGACGGTCTAGGCGTTCCCTGATGCTGGATCCGGATGACACCTGTCGATGGGTCGGCTGAAAGAATGACCTCATATCCGAAGTCACCAACACATCTTCAAACCGGCCTCTTCTTGCAGGCGCTGTTGGATTGGTACCCGCAAATCCTTCTCTGGGAGTGGGAATTGCTCCTCTGCCAGCGCACGCAAAAGCAGAATGCAGCATTTCTCGAAGCAAGGCCTGGAAGTGCTGCATTCTGACAGCCCTCTGCGACGGCGGTAACATTTCCGCCATTTTGTGTTTGTACCGGGGGGTCTAAGTACGTTGCCACCCAGTACTGGTCCTTGACCCTCATGCTTTTTATACGGGGGTCCCTATTAAAACACTGGAGCATGAAGGCCCCCATTTGCACTAAAGTGGAAGCGGTGTGGTGGCCTGGCTCCTGCTCATCATCCAGGATAATGTCGTCCTCTTCATTCTCCTCTCCCCATCCTCGCACAACAGGGATCCCAGAAAGGTTTAAAGCATGCTCTTCTTGCTCCTGCTCATCCGCCCCGGCACCATCCTCCTCTGACTCCTCATCAGACTCCTGTTGTTGACTTGTCTCAGATAGAGTAGCCCCCCCTGGGAATTCATCCAGCATTGCGACTTCCTCATCTTCCCGCTCCTGCTCCTCCACAGCCTGATCAATGACACGACGCAATGCACGCTCCAGAAAGAAGGCATAAGGTACCATGTCACTGATGGCGCCATGGCTGCGACTGACCAGTTTGGTGATCTCCTCAAATGGCCGCAGAAGTCTGCATGTGTCGCGCATGAGCAGCCACTGGCGCGGTGAAAAAAAACCCAGCTCCCCAGAACCGTTTCTTTCGCAGAGTTCATACAGGTAGACGTTAACTGCACGTTTCTGCTGGAGCAGCCTATCAAGCATATAGAAGGTTGAGTTCCATCGCGTCGGGCAATCGCAAATAAGACGTCTGACCGGCAGATGGTGTCGCCGCTGAATGTCAGCAAGGCGAGCCATGGCCGTGTAAGATCTTCTGAAATGGGCCGAGATTTTCCTTGCCTGCCGCAAGATGTCCTGGACCCCAGGGTATTTGACAAGGAATCGCTGCACGACCAAGTTTAAGACGTGTGCCATGCACGGCACGTGCGTGATTTTGCCCTGTTTCAATGCGCTAAGCAGATTGGCACCGTTGTCACACACCACTTTACCAACTGTCAAATTGAGCGGTGTTAGCCACTCATCTGCCTGTGAACGCAAAGCTGAAAGGAGTGCCGGGCCAGTGTGGCTCTTTGCTTCCAGGCACAACAGACGCAGCACGGCATGGCAACGTCTCACCTGGCATGTGGAATAGGTTCTGGGGAGCTTGGGCGGTGCAGTGGAAGAGACGCTAGCAGCGGAAAAGGAGGAGGCAGCTGAGGAGGAGAGGGAGGAGGATGGAGTAGGAGGAGGAGAAGAAGAGTCAGGCCTGCATGCAATCCGTGGCGGTAAAACCAAATCTACACGGGTGCCACGGGTTACATGCTTGACGGCCGTCAGAAGGTTCACCCAGTGGGCAGTAAAACTGATATACCTTCCCTGCCCGTGTTTGCTAGACCACGTGTCTGTGGTCAGATGTATCTTGGCACCGACACTGTGTGCCAGAGATACATTCACTTGCCGCTGAACATGGCCATATAGCTCTGGGATGCCCTTCTCTGAGAAATACTTCCTTCCTGGGACCTTCCATTGTGGTGTTCCAATGGCCACAAATTTGCGAAAGGCCTCCGAGTCCACCAGTTTATATGGCAGTAGTTGGCGGGCTATGAGTTCTGACAAGCCAGCCGCCAACCGTTGGGCAAGAGGGTTATCCGGCGTCATCATTTTTTTACGCTCAAACATTAGGCCCACGGAAGCCTGCCTTTTTGCAGAAAAATGTGAGCTTGGCGTGATGGAAGGTGGAGTGGAGGACAATTGTGAGGAGAGAGGAGAAGGAGAAGTAGAAGACGAGGCTGGACGGTGAGAGCCTGCAGTGTGGCTTTGTGTGTTCCGTTGCTCCCACTGGGCTCGGTGATGGCTGCTCATGTGCCTTCTTAAGGCGGTCGTCCCTAGGTGAGTATTGGGCTTACCGCGACTAACGCGTTGACTGCAAAGATTGCAGATGGCAACGCTATTGTCAGCAGCGGACACGTTAAAAAAAGCCCACACTGCGGAGCCATGTGCCGGTGTCCTGGGAGCGCCAGATGTGACCGTACATGGTCGATGACTCGCTCCTGATACATTTGCAGTCTGCTTTGTCCCTGCTGTGCAATGTAAGTCATTGCTGCTTCTCCTCCCTATCTGCTGGTCCATATCTCCCTCTGAACTCCCCTCCTCTTCCTCTCTTGTGGGCACCCACGTGACATCACTAGACACGTCATCATCAACGTCACCTTCCCCACCGCTATAAGTAGAGATCTCGGAGTAGGCAGCAACACCGGGGACCAACCTCCTCCTTGGGCTGATCTGGGTACTGGCGTCAGACTGCTGAGTAGCGCTTGTTGCTACCTCCTCTTCCTGATCCAATACCAAGAGTGGCTGCGCATCAGAAATGTCCTCTTGATATGGATCGGAAAATAATTCCAGTGACTCAAGCGGAAGGTATGTGGTGGTGGTGGTGGTGGTCGTGTTGTTGGTGGTAGTGTCTTTGGGGGTGCACATAGCAGAGAGTGAAGAAGAGGGTGCAGATCGAGAGGATGAGGAGGGTGCAGAAGAGTAAGGCTGAGCGAGCCACTCAACCAAGTCTGGTGCATCCTTTAAAGTAATTGAACGCACCTTCTGCAACTTCCCACTTTGGCTCAAGCCTGTTGCTCCTGCCCTACCCCTACCACCCCTGCGGAAGGGCCTGCCTCTTCCTCTGCCTGTCATTTTTTAAATGACCCTGTGACAAAACTCTTAGTCCCTATACCGATGAAGGACTGCTGCAGTATAGGGCAGCGGTCAGCAGTGGTGCACGTCAACCCTATCTATTGTGGACCGATAGCGGTCCTTACAGAACAGCAGACTGTACCGCACTCAAGCCTATGTACCGTAGCACCCTATACCAAGTTACCAGTCCTTATAAGAACTTTTGTGGACCAAGCAGGTTGTGTATTAGTGTTTAGCAGACTGTACGTCAGTCCCTATACCGCTGAAGGACTGCTGCAGTATAGGGCAGCGGTCAGCAGTGGTGCACGTCAACCCTATCTATTGTGGACCGATAGCGGTCCTTACAGAACAGCAGACTGTACCGCACTCAAGCCTATGTACCGTAGCACCCTATACCAAGTTACCAGTCCTTATAAGAACTTTTGTGGACCAAGCAGGTTGTGTATTAGTGTTTAGCAGACTGTACGTCAGTCCCTATACCGCTGAAGGACTGCTGCAGTATAGGGCAGCGGTCAGCAGTGGTGCACGTCAACCCTATCTATTGTGGACCGATAGCGGTCCTTACAGAACAGCAGACTGTACCGCACTCAAGCCTATGTACCGTAGCACCCTATACCAAGTTACCAGTCCTTATAAGAACTTTTGTGGAACAAGCAGGTTGTGTGTTAGTGATTAGCAGACTGTACGTCAGTCCCTATACCGCTGAAGGACTGCTGCAGTATAGGTGAGCGGTCAGCAGTGGTGCACGTCAACCCTATCTATTGTGGACCGATAGCGGTCCTTACAGAACAGCAGACTGTACCGCACTCAAGCCTATGTACCGTAGCACCCTATACCAAGTTACCAGTCCTTATAAGAACTTTTGTGGACCAAGCAGGTTGTGTATTAGTGTTTAGCAGACTGTACGTCAGTCCCTATACCGCTGAAGGACTGCTGCAGTATAGGGCAGCGGTCAGCAGTGGTGCACGTCAACCCTATCTATTGTGGACCGATAGCGGTCCTTACAGAACAGCAGACTGTACCGCACTCAAGCCTATGTACCGTAGCACCCTATACCAAGTTACCAGTCCTTATAAGAACTTTTGTGGAACAAGCAGGTTGTGTGTTAGTGATTAGCAGACTGTACGTCAGTCCCTATACCGCTGAAGGACTGCTGCAGTATAGGTGAGCGGTCAGCAGTGGTGCACGTCAACCCTATCTATTGTGGACCTATAGCGGTCCTTACAGAACAGCAGACTGTACCGCACTCAAGCCTATGTACCGTAGCACCCTATACCAAGTTACCAGTCCTTATAAGAACTTTTGTGGACCAAGCAGGTTGTGTATTAGTGTTTAGCAGACTGTACGTCAGTCCCTATACCGCTGAAGGACTGCTGCAGTATAGGGCAGCGGTCAGCAGTGGTGCACGTCAACCCTATCTATTGTGGACCGATAGCGGTCCTTACAGAACAGCAGACTGTACCGCACTCAAGCCTATGTACCGTAGCACCCTATACCAAGTTACCAGTCCTTATAAGAACTTTTGTGGACCAAGCAGGTTGTGTATTAGTGTTTAGCAGACTGTACGTCAGTCCCTATACCGCTGAAGGACTGCTGCAGTATAGGGCAGCGGTCAGCAGTGGTGCACGTCAACCCTATCTATTGTGGACCGATAGCGGTCCTTACAGAACAGCAGACTGTACCGCACTCAAGCCTATGTACCGTAGCACCCTATACCAAGTTACCAGTCCTTATAAGAACTTTTGTGGACCAAGCAGGTTGTGTATTAGTGTTTAGCAGACTGTACGTCAGTCCCTATACCGCTGAAGGACTGCTGCAGTATAGGGCAGCGGTCAGCAGTGGTGCACGTCAACCCTATCTATTGTGGACCGATAGCGGTCCTTACAGAACAGCAGACTGTACCGCACTCAAGCCTATGTACCGTAGCACCCTATACCAAGTTACCAGTCCTTATAAGAACTTTTGTGGAACAAGCAGGTTGTGTGTTAGTGATTAGCAGACTGTACGTCAGTCCCTATACCGCTGAAGGACTGCTGCAGTATAGGGCAGCGGTCAGCAGTGGTGCACGTCAACCCTATCTATTGTGGACCGATAGCGGTCCTTACAGAACAGCAGACTGTACCGCACTCAAGCCTATGTACCGTAGCACCCTATACCAAGTTACCAGTCCTTATAAGAACTTTTGTGGAACAAGTGAGTTGTGAATGTTTAGCAGACTGCAGCAGAAGGGCAGCAGTCAAGTATAATATCCTTTCTATATTTGGAAGAAAGAATATTATACATGTACAAGCCTATTACTGTACCACTGATACCAGTCCTGAAAAGAACCTTTGTGGAACTAATAATAACAGCAAGTCTTTAAAATTACCCTCACTGCCTGACAACACTGCTTCCTTCCTGTCCCTATACAAATTGGCAAAAAAAGAGAACGATTAGTGGTTACTGGAACAGCTCTTTTGTGGACCTTGATAGTAACAGCTAATGATGATGATGATGATGATGATGATGAAAGACTAATCTGGCTGTCCCTGTAGCATACACCGTCCTTTCCCTTTCTCTAAACTAACAAAAGACACTCAGGCTGCTGCAAGAATCAGCAGCACAGCAAACCTATCAACACCTAACACCTATACCAGTCCTGAAAAGAACTTTTGTGTACCAAATAGCTAGTGGTTTATCTCTCCCTACTCCACACAGGAACCTGTCCCTATCGTAACAGAAGAAAGAATGTAAAATGGCCACCGGATCGGGTGTATTTATAGGTTAGGGGGAATGTACAAGTGTCCATGTGCTGTCATGTCTCAATTGGCTGTCCTGTATCACATGATAAACGTGTCACCAAAGGTTAAAGTTCTTGTATACATTAAACACGTAAGTCCGCCGCGGCGAACGACGGAAAAAGGCGTTCGAACGTGCGGACCGCGAATGTCGGAAATTCGCCGCGAAACGACCGCCGGGCGAACCGTTCGGCCATCACTAGCCTCAAGCACCTGTGACCAATTAACCACTCCACTTAATTAGTAGGCTGAAGGAAGCAAAGAAAAAAAAAAGCGGTTTAAAAAGTGTCAGAAAAAGGTGTTAAAAAGCTACAAGGAAAAGCCCCAAAAAGAACCTAAAAATGCAACCCAGCAATCACCAGCAGTCAAAAAGCAAGACTTGTTCACTCTCCACTCAAGGTACCCACTGTTTAGCTTCCAACCAGCAGTCCTTGCAATTACTAAGTATGCAACATTTAACACTATGGAGTATGTACTATACAGAACAGTGTACAGGAGTATGCAGTATGCATAGCGTGTTATTTAACCTTATCTGCTGGTGTTCAAGTAAAAATTTCCTACTACTTCCACTTCCACACCATCAAAAATTCTCCCTTACCAAAATCTCTGCAGTCCAGAAAAAATCTCCACCTTCAAGCAAAAATTGACTCCAGCAAAAACTTCCCCACAACAGGTAAAAAAATACCCTCTCCAAAGGAAAATTCCCCAGGCCAAAATCCATCCTTCTCCCAAAGCAAAGCCCTCCTAAAGCCACAATACACTATTCACCACTGTGACCCTCCACTACTCAGCATTGCAAGCCTCTTCCACTACTACACTCCCTGCAAACCTCTACCACCGATGTACTCTTCTTTTCACCAATGCTCAGTAAGTCCTAGGCCCTCTTTTGCCGGTATGAATTCATATAGCTGTATTCTGTGCTAGCCTCAGGTTGGAGTCCAATATCATCCAGGAAATTGCAAAGAGGCTCAGGGTTGTACACAACTAATATGCTGGGAAGAGGGTGTTGCTGCAGCATTGACAGGCTCACATGCCCTGAATACCAGGGCATGCCAATGCTGATTATGCTTTAACAGAAGATCAATAAACAGTCCAGGGCTGTTCTTTTTGGTGTGTTTATTTTTGCGTAACTTGTATAGGGTTAGGACATTTAGTTTTATACTCCAAAAAAGAACACTAGACTTTGTCCTGTAGAACTGTAAGCAAATTCCTTGTAAAAGCAGTCAGTGGACTAGGCTTTGTAATAGTAACTAAAGGCACAAATGCTTCTTGTTTTGAGCAATCTGAGCAGAGTCCCTTCACAAAGAACTAAGTAGACTGAGCTTTTCAGGGCATTAGTCGATGTCCCCATTTTTCCACACACAGTTGATTGTCTAGCACCAGAGGGGAGACAGCAGCCCAAAGTCTCTATGATCTCTCACACAGTACGTACTCAAAAATGTCCTCAGATGATGGTTGCCTATGGCCAAGATATTCCAGACCCCTTTACCAGTGACCCCAAACTAGATCCTCCAATGACAGCCCCTCAGTCAGCTTCCAGTAACTTTCAGCATCCAGGCCCCTCAGCTAGCCCAGTTGAGGCCTCACGAACAGAAAGCATATGGCAGAGTTGCCTAAGGGGGCAACCAGCCCCCCTTAGGCTGTGATCTCCCTCCAAGGAAAAGGCAGATATCCCAGGGATTGGCCAGGACTATATAAATATTCATGCTGCCCATTTGTCTTGCTCCACACCTATGTTCTGGAACAACCACAGTTCTCCAAAAAGCAGAGAGAGCAATCAAACCTACAGCAGGCGAAACATTGAACAGACCAGAATAATCAAGCACAGCCACACTGGTAACAGGGAACCAAAACTAAATTTTCCTAACAACAAACTGCAGCTCCACTGGATACAGTAGGCCATAACTAAATTTACCTAACCCTAGCAGCTACAGTATCTCACAAAAGTGAGTACACCCCTCACATTTTTGTAAATATTTTAATCTATCTTTTCATGTGACAACACTGAAGAAATGACACTTAGCTACAATGTAAAGTAGTGAGTGTACAGCTTATATAACAGTGTAAATTTGCTGTCCCCTCAAAATAACTCAACACACAGAGATTAATGTATAAACTGAGGGCAACAAAAGGGAGTACACCCCTAGGTGAAAATGTCCAAATTGGGCCCAATTAGACATTTTCCCTCTCATGTGACTCGTTAGTCAATGTGTCATTTCTTCAGTGTTGTCACATGAAAAGATATAATGAAATATTTACAAAAATGTGAGGGGTTTACTCACTTTTGTTAGATACTGTATCTAGGATGGTGCTACAGCTGTATATGCAATTTGCGCTCTCCGGAAGACACCTCCTTTCGGGTAACACTGTTGGTTGGTCGTAGATTAGAACAATGGTTAACATGATTTTAGAGCCCTATTGTTGTTTGCTGGGGATCCTTTTATGTGGAGTTGATTATTTTTATTATCTTTTGATTATCTGGCAGTAATAGGCATTGTTATTCTTAATTTATACCATTCAAGTGTAATCCTTGGGTACCTATTAAGTCCACCTACTCCAATATATTCCCTTATGTTTTGGGGATAAAAAAAAAAAGTGTAGGAAAATTACAATATCATATGACACTATTATGCTTGTTATAATTTATGGAGGGCTCCCAAAGGCTTTACCTCACCGAAAAGGGTCACTAAGTGCATTTTGGAAAATTTGTGCACGGCTTGTACTGATAGTTGTGTCTTTTTTATATCGTTGCTCTATACAATTTTGGTTACAATATAGTATAGTAATGCTGTACAGGACAGATGTTATATAGAAATGATCATACAGAACAGGTCAAATCATGAAACTTCCATTGTTGCTCAGCAACAGCTGTCAAGTTGTTACTCTACATGGAGAGTTCAATACTTTTATTATTATTATTATTATTATAATACAGGATTTATATAGCGCCGACAGTTTACGCAGCGCTTTACAACTTCGGGGTAGACATTACAATACAATACAATTTAAGACAAGGGGAATCAGAGGGCCCTGCTCGTTAGAGCTTACAATCTAGGAGGGAGGGTCAAGTTGTACAAAAGGGTAATAGCTGTGGGGGATGAGCTAATGGAGACAATAGTGCAGTTGTTAGATGGAGGCAGGATAGGCTTCTCTGAAGAGGAAAGTTTTCAGGGATCGTGTAAAAGAGGATACATTTTGAGACAGTCTGACAGATTGGGGTAGTGGGTTCCAGAGGATGGGCGAGGCTCGGGAGAAGTCCTGTAGGCGGATATGGGAGGAAATGATGAGAGAGCTAGAGAGCAGGAGGTCTTGGGAGGAACGAAGTGGACGATTAGGTTGGTATTTTGAGACTAGGCTAGTGATGTAGCTGGGGGCAGAGTTGTGGATGGCTTTGTAAGTGTTAGTATTTTGAATTTAATTCATTGGGCAAGTGGCAGCCAATGGAGGGATTGGCAGAGAGGGGTAGCAGACACTGTGCGGTTTGTAAGGTGTATGAGTCTGGCAGCAGCGTTCATGATGGACTGAAGGGGGGATAGTCTATTTAAAGGTAAGCCAATGAGGAGGGAGTTGCAGTAGTCAAGGCGATACTGGTTCTAATCTAGATCTGTAAAGTTCCTGTTTTCTCTGAGTCCACCAAACTTTTATTGGATTGAGCCCTGATGAAGGGGGAGTGGTGTTGCACCGAAACATGTTGGCAGTTTTAATATTACATTTTTAACAACAATAAAATTATCTTGGAATTTTTGATCTGGATTTGGTCTGGCACTCCATGGTTTGAGTTACTGTTGGGGAGCCTTAATGTGTGGAAGCCAGAGCTCCTGAATTTGTTTAACCACTTGAGATCCGCGCTATAGTAAAAAGACGTCTACAGCGCGGATCTCAATTTCCGGGACTACGTCTATTGACGTCGTCCCCTTTAAGAGTTCCCCGCGCGCTCCCGGGAGCGCGCATCGGGGAAAATCTGTGTTGGCCGTGTCCGCTGGACACAGCCAATCACAGATCGCTGTAAACGGCCAATCACAGCGGCCGTTTACAGCGCGATCGCCTCCTCCAATGGGTGATGATCTCAAATGTAAACAAATGAGATCATCACCCATTGCCGAACGTGTCTCCTCACACAGCGATAGCGTGTGAGGAGACCGAAGGTTTTTGTGAGTGTGTGAAGTGACAGTAAACCCGACCTGTGCCCAGATCTACCCTGCCAGTGCCCAGATCTACCCTGCCAGTGCCCAGATCTACCCTGCCAGTGCCCACCTGTGCCCACCTGTGCCCACCTGTGCCCACCTGTGGCCACCTGTGCCCACCTGTGCCCACCTGTGCCCACCTGTGCACCGCCAGTGCCCACCTGTGCACCGCCAGTGCCCGCCAGTGCCCGCCAGTGCCAGCCAGTGCCAATCGGTGCCCATCTGTACCAATCGGTGCCCATCTGTGCCTCAGCAGTGCCCATCTGTGCGGCCTAAGCAGTGCCCATCTGTGCCGCCTCAGCAGTGCCCATCTGTGCCGCCTAAGCAGTGCCCATCTGTGCCGCCTAAGCAGTGCCCATCTGTGCCCATCTGCTGCCTTATCAGTGCACATCCGTGCAATAAATCAGTGCACAATCTTTATGATTTGCACCATAGCTTGTAGACTCTATAAATTTCACACAGATCATATAATATGCAAAAATTTGGGTTATTTTTACCAAAGATGTGTAGTAGTATAAATTGTGGCCAAAATTTATGAAGAAAAATTGCTAATTTGCTAAATTTTGTCACAGAAACGAAGAAAAATTCATTTTTTTTCAAAATTTTCGGTCTTTTTTCATTTATAGCGCAGAAAATAAAAAACCGAGAGGTGATCAAATACCACCAAAAGAAAGCTCTATTGGTATGAAGAAAAGGACAAAAAAATCATTTGGTTACAGTGTTGCATGACTGAGTAATTGTCATTCAAAATGTGAGAGCACTGAAAGCTGAAAATTTGTCTGGGACTGAGGGGGGTTTAAGTGCCCAGTAAGCAAGTGGTTAAAGTTTTCTTTCATCCAACAACACGTGCCAATCTAAATGTTCAAAGCACTTCTTTGAGTATGTTCTGTAGAAATAATCATGCAAATAGAGTAAATAGGTCACACTGCATAGGCAGGGCCTCATCTAAAAGTCCTCAGACCTATGGGCAAAGTGTCCAGAAAATGAACAGCTGGGGGAAATTTAAAGCACCTGGACAGCACTTCCAGAAATTACAGCAAACTCTGAATAAAAAGCAAAAACAAGAGAAGGTGCCTCTAAGTGCATTAAGACTGCCAGGGCTGGGCTTCTGCTATTGCTAGCAGATCTCTTCTCAGTGTTCAATGCTGTTAAGCTGTCGGTTAATTACCAATGCCATTACCATTACTCATTGTTTCCACAGTGGCTCACCTGGTTACCATTACCTGCCTCATTAGTGCAGCCTACAGCCAGCCCCTTCTTGCTATTTAAACTGCCTTGCTCATTCTCTCCGTGCCCTTGCGTGGTCAAAATCTCCAGTGTGTCTCTGCTGTGTTCCTGTTTTGACTTTGCCTGGTTGACGTCTCTTCTGATTCCTGATCATGATTTTTGACTTCTGACAATGCTGACTTCCGGTTTCTGATCCTGGCTCATTGGATTACCTGATCTGGCTTCCAAACTTTGGCTCCTGTTTTTATTTACCATGTTCCTGTTCTGTGTTATTTTTGCTATTACATTAAACTTGTGATTTTATCTGCATTTTCTGTCTTTGCCTGGTCTATGGTTCCTGCCATTACGCAAGGGCTATGAATTCAGAAGATGCAGGCAATACACCTAGTTGTTATATTTTTTTCAGATTGGATGAGCAGGACAACTGCATTGATCAGTTTGCCATAGTGTTACAGATGCTCCTGATTCAAACTGCTCACCTGGATCCTCCCACTCCGGCTGCTCTGCTACATCCAGTGTTGCAAGCCATCCCTGCTGCTGTTCTGGTCTCTGTGCAAGCACTCGCTTCTAATGCCACGTACACACGACCGGACTTTGAGGGACTAGGTCTGACGGAATGAATTTGTCGGATATTATGATCGTGTATGGGCTCCAGCTGACTTTTTTTCCCCAAAAGTCTGACAGACCTAGAAATAAAACATGTTTCAAATCTTTCTGACGGACTCGAGCCTGGTTGTTTGTATGCTAGTCCGAAGTAGTGATGGACGAACGTTTCGCCCGGCGGTCGTTTCGCGGCGAATTTCCGACATTCGCGGTCCGCACGTTCGAACGCCTTTTTCCGTCGTTCGCCGCGGCGGACTTACGTGTTTAATGTATACAAGAACTTTAACCTTTGGTGACACGTTTATCATGTGATACAGGACAGCCAATTGAGACATGACAGCACATGGACACTTGTACATTCCCCCTAACCTATAAATACACCCGATCCGGTGGCCATTTTACATTCTTTCTTCTGTTACGATAGGGACAGGTTCCTGTGTGGAGTAGGGAGAGATAAACCACTAGCTATTTGGTACACAAAAGTTCTTTTCAGGACTGGTATAGGTGTTAGGTGTTGATAGGTTTGCTGTGCTGCTGATTCTTGCAGCAGCCTGAGTGTCTTTTGTTAGTTTAGAGAAAGGGAAAGGACGGTGTATGCTACAGGGACAGCCAGATTAGTCTTTCATCATCATCATCATCATCATCATCATTAGCTGTTACTATCAAGGTCCACAAAAGAGCTGTTCCAGTAACCACTAATCGTTCTCTTTTTTTGCCAATTTGTATAGGGACAGGAAGGAAGCAGTGTTGTCAGGCAGTGAGGGTAATTTTAAAGACTTGCTGTTATTATTAGTTCCACAAAGGTTCTTTTCAGGACTGGTATCAGTGGTACAGTAATAGGCTTGTACATGTATAATATTCTTTCTTCCAAATATAGAAAGGATATTATACTTGACTGCTGCCCTTCTGCTGCAGTCTGCTAAACATTCACAACTCACTTGTTCCACAAAAGTTCTTATAAGGACTGGTAACTTGGTATAGGGTGCTACGGTACATAGGCTTGAGTGCGGTACAGTCTGCTGTTCTGTAAGGACCGCTATCGGTCCACAATAGATAGGGTTGACGTGCACCACTGCTGACCGCTGCCCTATACTGCAGCAGTCCTTCAGCGGTATAGGGACTGACGTACAGTCTGCTAATCACTAACACACAACCTGCTTGTTCCACAAAAGTTCTTATAAGGACTGGTAACTTGGTATAGGGTGCTACGGTACATAGGCTTGAGTGCGGTACAGTCTGCTGTTCTGTAAGGACCGCTATCGGTCCACAATAGATAGGGTTGACGTGCACCACTGCTGACCGCTGCCCTATACTGCAGCAGTCCTTCAGCGGTATAGGGACTGACGTACAGTCTGCTAAACACTAATACACAACCTGCTTGGTCCACAAAAGTTCTTATAAGGACTGGTAACTTGGTATAGGGTGCTACGGTACATAGGCTTGAGTGCGGTACAGTCTGCTGTTCTGTAAGGACCGCTATCGGTCCACAATAGATAGGGTTGACGTGCACCACTGCTGACCGCTCACCTATACTGCAGCAGTCCTTCAGCGGTATAGGGACTGACGTACAGTCTGCTAATCACTAACACACAACCTGCTTGTTCCACAAAAGTTCTTATAAGGACTGGTAACTTGGTATAGGGTGCTACGGTACATAGGCTTGAGTGCGGTACAGTCTGCTGTTCTGTAAGGACCGCTATCGGTCCACAATAGATAGGGTTGACGTGCACCACTGCTGACCGCTGCCCTATACTGCAGCAGTCCTTCAGCGGTATAGGGACTGACGTACAGTCTGCTAAACACTAATACACAACCTGCTTGGTCCACAAAAGTTCTTATAAGGACTGGTAACTTGGTATAGGGTGCTACGGTACATAGGCTTGAGTGCGGTACAGTCTGCTGTTCTGTAAGGACCGCTATCGGTCCACAATAGATAGGGTTGACGTGCACCACTGCTGACCGCTGCCCTATACTGCAGCAGTCCTTCAGCGGTATAGGGACTGACGTACAGTCTGCTAAACACTAATACACAACCTGCTTGGTCCACAAAAGTTCTTATAAGGACTGGTAACTTGGTATAGGGTGCTACGGTACATAGGCTTGAGTGCGGTACAGTCTGCTGTTCTGTAAGGACCGCTATAGGTCCACAATAGATAGGGTTGACGTGCACCACTGCTGACCGCTCACCTATACTGCAGCAGTCCTTCAGCGGTATAGGGACTGACGTACAGTCTGCTAATCACTAACACACAACCTGCTTGTTCCACAAAAGTTCTTATAAGGACTGGTAACTTGGTATAGGGTGCTACGGTACATAGGCTTGAGTGCGGTACAGTCTGCTGTTCTGTAAGGACCGCTATCGGTCCACAATAGATAGGGTTGACGTGCACCACTGCTGACCGCTGCCCTATACTGCAGCAGTCCTTCAGCGGTATAGGGACTGACGTACAGTCTGCTAAACACTAATACACAACCTGCTTGGTCCACAAAAGTTCTTATAAGGACTGGTAACTTGGTATAGGGTGCTACGGTACATAGGCTTGAGTGCGGTACAGTCTGCTGTTCTGTAAGGACCGCTATCGGTCCACAATAGATAGGGTTGACGTGCACCACTGCTGACCGCTCACCTATACTGCAGCAGTCCTTCAGCGGTATAGGGACTGACGTACAGTCTGCTAAACACTAATACACAACCTGCTTGGTCCACAAAAGTTCTTATAAGGACTGGTAACTTGGTATAGGGTGCTACGGTACATAGGCTTGAGTGCGGTACAGTCTGCTGTTCTGTAAGGACCGCTATAGGTCCACAATAGATAGGGTTGACGTGCACCACTGCTGACCGCTCACCTATACTGCAGCAGTCCTTCAGCGGTATAGGGACTGACGTACAGTCTGCTAATCACTAACACACAACCTGCTTGTTCCACAAAAGTTCTTATAAGGACTGGTAACTTGGTATAGGGTGCTACGGTACATAGGCTTGAGTGCGGTACAGTCTGCTGTTCTGTAAGGACCGCTATCGGTCCACAATAGATAGGGTTGACGTGCACCACTGCTGACCGCTCACCTATACTGCAGCAGTCCTTCAGCGGTATAGGGACTGACGTACAGTCTGCTAATCACTAACACACAACCTGCTTGTTCCACAAAAGTTCTTATAAGGACTGGTAACTTGGTATAGGGTGCTACGGTACATAGGCTTGAGTGCGGTACAGTCTGCTGTTCTGTAAGGACCGCTATCGGTCCACAATAGATAGGGTTGACGTGCACCACTGCTGACCGCTCACCTATACTGCAGCAGTCCTTCAGCGGTATAGGGACTGACGTACAGTCTGCTAATCACTAACACACAACCTGCTTGTTCCACAAAAGTTCTTATAAGGACTGGTAACTTGGTATAGGGTGCTACGGTACATAGGCTTGAGTGCGGTACAGTCTGCTGTTCTGTAAGGACCGCTATCGGTCCACAATAGATAGGGTTGACGTGCACCACTGCTGACCGCTGCCCTATACTGCAGCAGTCCTTCAGCGGTATAGGGACTGACGTACAGTCTGCTAAACACTAATACACAACCTGCTTGGTCCACAAAAGTTCTTATAAGGACTGGTAACTTGGTATAGGGTGCTACGGTACATAGGCTTGAGTGCGGTACAGTCTGCTGTTCTGTAAGGACCGCTATCGGTCCACAATAGATAGGGTTGACGTGCACCACTGCTGACCGCTCACCTATACTGCAGCAGTCCTTCAGCGGTATAGGGACTGACGTACAGTCTGCTAATCACTAACACACAACCTGCTTGTTCCACAAAAGTTCTTATAAGGACTGGTAACTTGGTATAGGGTGCTACGGTACATAGGCTTGAGTGCGGTACAGTCTGCTGTTCTGTAAGGACCGCTATCGGTCCACAATAGATAGGGTTGACGTGCACCACTGCTGACCGCTGCCCTATACTGCAGCAGTCCTTCAGCGGTATAGGGACTGACGTACAGTCTGCTAAACACTAATACACAACCTGCTTGGTCCACAAAAGTTCTTATAAGGACTGGTAACTTGGTATAGGGTGCTACGGTACATAGGCTTGAGTGCGGTACAGTCTGCTGTTCTGTAAGGACCGCTATCGGTCCACAATAGATAGGGTTGACGTGCACCACTGCTGACCGCTGCCCTATACTGCAGCAGTCCTTCAGCGGTATAGGGACTGACGTACAGTCTGCTAAACACTAACACACAACCTGCTTGGTCCACAAAAGTTCTTATAAGGACTGGTAACTTGGTATAGGGTGCTACGGTACATAGGCTTGAGTGCGGTACAGTCTGCTGTTCTGTAAGGACCGCTATCGGTCCACAATAGATAGGGTTGACGTGCACCACTGCTGACCGCTCACCTATACTGCAGCAGTCCTTCAGCGGTATAGGGACTGACGTACAGTCTGCTAAACACTAATACACAACCTGCTTGGTCCACAAAAGTTCTTATAAGGACTGGTAACTTGGTATAGGGTGCTACGGTACATAGGCTTGAGTGCGGTACAGTCTGCTGTTCTGTAAGGACCGCTATAGGTCCACAATAGATAGGGTTGACGTGCACCACTGCTGACCGCTGCCCTATACTGCAGCAGTCCTTCATCGGTATAGGGACTAAGAGTTTTGTCACAGGGTCATTTAAAAAATGACAGGCAGAGGAAGAGGCAGGCCCTTCCGCAGGGGTGGTAGGGGTAGGGCAGGAGCAACAGGCTTGAGCCAAAGTGGGAAGTTGCAGAAGGTGCGTTCAATTACTTTAAAGGATGCACCAGACTTGGTTGAGTGGCTCGCTCAGCCTTACTCTTCTGCACCCTCCTCATCCTCTCGATCTGCACCCTCTTCTTCACTCTCTGCTATGTGCACCCCCAAAGACACTACCACCAACAACACGACCACCACCACCACCACCACATACCTTCCGCTTGAGTCACTGGAATTATTTTCCGATCCATATCAAGAGGACATTTCTGATGCGCAGCCACTCTTGGTATTGGATCAGGAAGAGGAGGTAGCAACAAGCGCTACTCAGCAGTCTGACGCCAGTACCCAGATCAGCCCAAGGAGGAGGTTGGTCCCCGGTGTTGCTGCCTACTCCGAGATCTCTACTTATAGCGGTGGGGAAGGTGACGTTGATGATGACGTGTCTAGTGATGTCACGTGGGTGCCCACAAGAGAGGAAGAGGAGGGGAGTTCAGAGGGAGATATGGACCAGCAGATAGGGAGGAGAAGCAGCAATGACTTACATTGCACAGCAGGGACAAAGCAGACTGCAAATGTATCAGGAGCGAGTCATCGACCATGTACGGTCACATCTGGCGCTCCCAGGACACCGGCACATGGCTCCGCAGTGTGGGCTTTTTTTAACGTGTCCGCTGCTGACAATAGCGTTGCCATCTGCAATCTTTGCAGTCAACGCGTTAGTCGCGGTAAGCCCAATACTCACCTAGGGACGACCGCCTTAAGAAGGCACATGAGCAGCCATCACCGAGCCCAGTGGGAGCAACGGAACACACAAAGCCACACTGCAGGCTCTCACCGTCCAGCCTCGTCTTCTACTTCTCCTTCTCCTCTCTCCTCACAATTGTCCTCCACTCCACCTTCCATCACGCCAAGCTCACATTTTTCTGCAAAAAGGCAGGCTTCCGTGGGCCTAATGTTTGAGCGTAAAAAAATGATGACGCCGGATAACCCTCTTGCCCAACGGTTGGCGGCTGGCTTGTCAGAACTCATAGCCCGCCAACTACTGCCATATAAACTGGTGGACTCGGAGGCCTTTCGCAAATTTGTGGCCATTGGAACACCACAATGGAAGGTCCCAGGAAGGAAGTATTTCTCAGAGAAGGGCATCCCAGAGCTATATGGCCATGTTCAGCGGCAAGTGAATGTATCTCTGGCACACAGTGTCGGTGCCAAGATACATCTGACCACAGACACGTGGTCTAGCAAACACGGGCAGGGAAGGTATATCAGTTTTACTGCCCACTGGGTGAACCTTCTGACGGCCGTCAAGCATGTAACCCGTGGCACCCGTGTAGATTTGGTTTTACCGCCACGGATTGCATGCAGGCCTGACTCTTCTTCTCCTCCTCCTACTCCATCCTCCTCCCTCTCCTCCTCAGCTGCCTCCTCCTTTTCCGCTGCTAGCGTCTCTTCCACTGCACCGCCCAAGCTCCCCAGAACCTATTCCACATGCCAGGTGAGACGTTGCCATGCCGTGCTGCGTCTGTTGTGCCTGGAAGCAAAGAGCCACACTGGCCCGGCACTCCTTTCAGCTTTGCGTTCACAGGCAGATGAGTGGCTAACACCGCTCAATTTGACAGTTGGTAAAGTGGTGTGTGACAACGGTGCCAATCTGCTTAGCGCATTGAAACAGGGCAAAATCACGCACGTGCCGTGCATGGCACACGTCTTAAACTTGGTCGTGCAGCGATTCCTTGTCAAATACCCTGGGGTCCAGGACATCTTGCGGCAGGCAAGGAAAATCTCGGCCCATTTCAGAAGATCTTACACGGCCATGGCTCGCCTTGCTGACATTCAGCGGCGACACCATCTGCCGGTCAGACGTCTTATTTGCGATTGCCCGACGCGATGGAACTCAACCTTCTATATGCTTGATAGGCTGCTCCAGCAGAAACGTGCAGTTAACGTCTACCTGTATGAACTCTGCGAAAGAAACGGTTCTGGGGAGCTGGGTTTTTTTTCACCGCGCCAGTGGCTGCTCATGCGCGACACATGCAGACTTCTGCGGCCATTTGAGGAGATCACCAAACTGGTCAGTCGCAGCCATGGCGCCATCAGTGACATGGTACCTTATGCCTTCTTTCTGGAGCGTGCATTGCGTCGTGTCATTGATCAGGCTGTGGAGGAGCAGGAGCGGGAAGATGAGGAAGTCGCAATGCTGGATGAATTCCCAGGGGGGGCTACTCTATCTGAGACAAGTCAACAACAGGAGTCTGATGAGGAGTCAGAGGAGGATGGTGCCGGGGCGGATGAGCAGGAGCAAGAAGAGCATGCTTTAAACCTTTCTGGGATCCCTGTTGTGCGAGGATGGGGAGAGGAGAATGAAGAGGACGACATTATCCTGGATGATGAGCAGGAGCCAGGCCACCACACCGCTTCCACTTTAGTGCAAATGGGGGCCTTCATGCTCCAGTGTTTTAATAGGGACCCCCGTATAAAAAGCATGAGGGTCAAGGACCAGTACTGGGTGGCAACGTACTTAGACCCCCGGTACAAACACAAAATGGCGGAAATGTTACCGCCGTCGCAGAGGGCTGTCAGAATGCAGCACTTCCAGGCCTTGCTTCGAGAAATGCTGCATTCTGCTTTTGCGTGCGCTGGCAGAGGAGCAATTCCCACTCCCAGAGAAGGATTTGCGGGTACCAATCCAACAGCGCCTGCAAGAAGAGGCCGGTTTGAAGATGTGTTGGTGACTTCGGATATGAGGTCATTCTTTCAGCCGACCCATCGACAGGTGTCATCCGGATCCAGCATCAGGGAACGCCTAGACCGTCAGGTGTCCGACTACATTGGGTTAACGGCCGATGTGGACGCTCTGAGGAGTGATGAACCCCTAGACTACTGGGTGGGCAGGCTTGACCTCTGGCCAGAGCTTGCCCAATTTGCAATCGAACTGTTGGCTTGCCCCTCATCCAGTGTCCTGTCCGAAAGGACGTTCAGCGCAGCAGGGGGGATTGTGACCGATAAGCGTACTCGCCTAGCTCACCACAGTGTTAACTACCTCACATTTCTAAAAATGAATGAGGCATGGATCTCGGAGGAATTCAACACATGTGACCAGTAGACCATGTATATGTCTATAAACTATTTTTTTAATCAAGCACACAGACCTTCTTAATTCATTTGGCTCACTTCCTTGACCCAAAAAAGCACACCGTACTATATGCCCCTACCCTCCTCTTTGAAGAGGTTGAGCGGTGTCATATTTCTACTGGGGCTGCTTATGATATCCCTGTGCTGTGCTGACTTCCTCCTGGGGGTTCTTATTATGAAGGGATCACACTATCCCTGTGCTGTGCTGACTTCCTCCTGGGGGTTCTTATTATGAGGGGATCACACCATCCCTGTGCTGTGCTGACTTCCTCCTGGGGCTGCTTACGGTGCTGCTGTCAGTGCTGTATGTCACGGTGCTGCTGTCAGCGCTGTATGTCACGGTGCTGCTGTCAGCGCTGTATGTCACGGTGCTGCTGTCAGCGCTGTATGTCACGGTGCTGCTGTCAGCGCTGTATGTCACGGTGCTGCTGTCAGCGCTGTATGTCACGGTGCTGCTGTCAGCGCTGTATGTCACGGTGCTGCTGTCAGCGCTGTATGTCACGGTGCTGCTGTCAGCGCTGTATGTCACGGTGCTGCTGTCAGCGCTGTATGTCACGGTGCTGCTGTCAGCGCTGTATGTCACGGTGCTGCTGTCAGCGCTGTATGTCACGGTGCTGCTGTCAGCGCTGTATGTCACGGTGCTGCTGTCAGCGCTGTATGTCACGGTGCTGCTGTCAGTGCTCTGTATTACGGTGCTGCTGTCAGATGCCTCTATCACGGTGCATGTGTCATTCCGGTATGTCACGCTGCTGGTGATCATCTCCTGCACCCTCTTCTTTGCCTACCCTGGTCCCTGACCTTCCCTCTCCTCCATTGCCTTCATTAGCTCCATAGTCCTGAATTGTTAGAACAATTTCCCAAATAAAATAAAAATGCTTGTAGTTATCGATCCCAAATTCACCTCATACATGTATTATGTCATTGTCCAGATGGTGGGACTACGTTTTACCCCCTAATAATTACCACGTGGCCGCAAATTCGACATGAAGGTTTGCAAAGTTCGCCTCCCATTGAAGTCAATGGGGCCCGCGGCGAACGTTCGGTTTCGCGAACGTTTGGGTCCGTTCGCATTTCGCTTTCGCGAAACGTCCCGTCGGAAGTTCGTCCATCACTAGTCCGAAGGATGAAAACCGATGCTAGGGCAGCTATTGGCTACTGGCTATGAACTTTCTTATTCTAGTCCGGTCGTATGTCATCACGTTCGAATCGGACTTTGGTGTGCTTGTGTGTGGCCAAGTCCGTTCGTTCGGAAAGTCAGTCGGAACGGCTTTATACTACCTTTGTAAGAGGTATGCCTGATTCTGCTCCGCTTCACCAGCATTTTGGGGGAAATCCAGCTCACTGAAGAGGGTTTCTTAACCAGGCATGGAATATATATTGAGATGCTGCCCCAGGCATTCCCTATGGAGAGAAGCAAAGTAGGCTTCATTATTTCTTTGCTTTCTAATAGAGCCTTGGCTTGGGCAAACCCTTTATGGGAGATGCAAAAACCCATTGTCCAGAATTACCCTGAGTTTGTGGCCTTCTTTAAAAAGGTCTCTTGGTCTCTCAGATAACATTAAAGATGAGATTGCAGCCCGAGACATACCTACTAATCTTAACTGCTTGCGGACCAGCCGCCGCAGTTTTACTGCGGCAGGTTGGCTCCTCTGTGCAAAATCACGTTATATTATGTGATCTTGCGAGGCTTGCATAGCAGGTGTGCGCGTGTGCCCACCGCGAGCTCCATAAGTCTGGCCATGGGTTCTGTGGACCCGATGTCCGCAGGGGTACCCATGATTGTCTCACGGAGAGGAGGAATGGGGAAATGCTAATGTAAACAAGCATTTCCCCGTTCTGCCTAGTGACACTGACACTGATCAAAATCAAATAAGTGGTGCTGCGCTACCTTAAAAATAATAAATTAGTCTAAAGTGCCTAATACTTACAATTAGTTAAATACCAAATTGCATATAACTAAACAATAATGTAAGCCAGCTATCGTGACCATAAATAAGGCAACAATTGAATAAAGTGTCAGGTGCTAAAATGAAACATACAATATGTAAACAATATTAAAGTGCCCAGTGCTTCATAAGTTAATAGTTGCATAAACCAGTGAAAATATATAGTGCAAACAAGCTCTTTTCCTCAGTAAAAATTCATGCAATAAACTAAAAACTGTATCAATAATGGCACACACATGAATCACATAGTACAAATAGAACACATGGATAAAGTAAAATAGCAAAGTCTCTGTAAAATATATATAAAGTGACGCGTGATTCATAAAGTGCTTCTCCGGGTAAAGAGTGCCAGGGAAAAACCAGTGTGTACAACCTCTTGTGCCTCTTCAGTGTTCCACACACATCAGGTGAGGTGGCCCCTTACCTTACTGCTGTAAGGTAAACAGCAGAAAGAACAATCTCAAACAGTCCAGGTGGTGTGTCCCTACTCCCAGAACATATATCTTATCCCCACGTCAGTTGTTGGAATAACAGGGTCTCGTAGGGAAAAGGAAAGGAATGCTCCAATGGTGAAGTACATATATACTTTTATTAATAAAACCAAAAGAATGGAGAGGTACTCACAAACAACAGATAAGTGATTCACATATCACAACACAGCCGAGCGTTCCGTTCGTGTCTCGGACGTCACTTCCGGTGTCCTGATTCCTCCTATTCCGACACGTATCGTCACGTGTCACATGACTTCTTCCCTGATGAAGTCATTCCACTGTGCCAGTCATCATTTTCACTGACCATAAGAATCTCACATTTTTGGGAGGCAAAACGCTAATCTCCCAGAAGGGCACTATATGCCCTTTTTCTGTCAAGCTTCAATTACATAGTCTCATGTTTACCCAGTACGAATATAAGGGCTGATGCATTGTTGTGGCAATTTTCCTCCTCTTCCAAGATGGAGTTTGTTCCTACTCCTGTTGTACCTCTGGACCGCATTTTAGTCACTATTCGCCCTAGTGTCACTTCACTTTTGGGTAAGAGAATTCTGGCCTCTAAGATCCATTCTCATCCTGGAAAACCTCACGACCTCTGCTTTGTCCCTGAGAATCTCTGCACTGCTTTGCTCTAGACCTACCAGCTGGGTACTCAGGGAAGAATCAACTTATATGGTCTATGTCTCAATAATTCTGGTGGCCTAGTCTCCAGGCTGATGTAACCGCCTTCGTAGCTGCTTTTCCCGTGCATGCTCAGAATACAACACCCCGACACCTTCCAGCGGGCCTCCTACAACCCATACCCAGTGGAGAGAGGCCTTAGACCCACCTGTCTATTGATTTTATTGTGGATTTACACAACTCCCAGGGAAACACAGTTATTCTTATGGCGGTTGACCGGTTTTCAAAAATTCTCATAGTATTCTGCTAAAAAAGTTGCCTATATCCAAAGAACTGGCATCAGTTTTCACTTGGGAGGTCTTTCGGTTACATGGGTTACCTAAGTTTATCATCCTGGACAGGGATAGCCAGTTTGTGTCCAGGTTTTGGCAAACCCTTTGTGCAAAATTGGAAAATCATCTTTCCTTCGCCCCTGCGTATCACCTGCAGTCCAATGGGGCTGCAAAACAAGCCAACTAAGCCTTGGAGCAGTTCCTATGTTCCTTTATTTCTGACCACCATAACAACTGGTTAGACCTGTTACCTTAGCACCATCAATACTGCTTCCTAATTCTCTCCATTTATGGTGAACCATGTGTTTCAGCCATCAATGTTCCTCAACATATTTGTTCCACAAGGAATTCCTGCGTTAGAGGAACATCTTTGTGAACTCTGTTCCACTTGAGTGCAGGTCCAAGAATCCTTGCAATGTGCCAGAGAAAGGTAAAGAATCAATGCTGACCACCGACACCTACCTGCGCCCTCCTACCAAATTGGGTAGAGAGTCTGGCTGTCTTCTCATAGCCTCTGACTCTGTGTTCCCTCACTAAAACTGGTATGGCGGTATATTTGGTCTTTCCACATTCTTCATAGGATTAGCCCAGTGGCCTGTGTATTACAATCTCTCCATGACAGATCTTCCTTCCAGCATGCATATTTTTAACATATTCCATGTTTCCTTATTAAAACCTTTGGTTGGTGTGCAACCCCTATACCACCTTGGTACTACGTCCTCACTGGTTCAGGTTGACAAGCATGAGGAATATGAGATACCAGCTATCATTGACTCACAGTTTTATGGGCGAATACAGTACCTTGCTCATTGGAAGGGTTACGGTCTGTAGGAACGCTCTTGGGTCTCATCCTCAAATGTATATGCTCCTGTCCTCCTCCGTGCTTTCCATAGATGTTTTCCCTTCAAGCCTGGTTCCCCTCCGAGAGGGAGTGGTTGTTAGGGAGGGGGTACTGTCAGGGCTGGGCTTCTGCTATTACTAGCAGCTCTCTTCTCAGTGCTTAAGGCTGCTCAGCTGTCGGTTAATTACCAGCCACTCATTGATTCCACAGTGACTCACCTAGTTACCATTACCTGCCTAATTAGTCCAGCCTACAACCAGCCCCTTGTTGCTATTCAAATTCCCTTGCTCATTCCCTCTGTGCCCTCGCGTTGTCAACATCTCCAGTGTGTTGTTGCTGTGTTCCTGTTATGACTTGGCCTGGCTGATGTCTCTTTTGATTTCTGAACCTGCTTTTTGGATTCTGACAAAGCTGACTTCTGGCTTCCTTATTCGTCTGATTATCCGCTCTGGCTTCCAAACCCTGGCTTCTGTTTTTGAGTAAGTTCCTGTTCTGTGTTATTTTTGCTATTACAATAAAGGTGTGATTTTAACAGAATTTTTTTGTCCCTGCCTGGTTTATGGCTCCTGACAAAGATTCATTTTACAGGAACAAAGGTTAAAAACAGTAAAAAGTGACAATCAAGCTCATAAAACCCACTGTGACACACTCTTGTGGCTTCGTGTGTCTCGGCTGTTTTCCGGAACCTCTGCACTGGGCAACAGCAGAAAAGGGAACAGAATCGTGGCATGAAGGCCGCACTTCTGGAGCAAGCATGGAACACATGCAACTGGAAGTGATGTCACTGGGGGTGATACCACATTTCAGAGCATGCACAGCGCTCCTTTGTTAAACCTAATAGTTAAAGAGGAATACCGCCTGGGGAAAAAAAAAAAGTCAGCAGCTACAAATACTGTACAGTATCTCACAAAATTGGGTACACCCCTAACATTTTTGTAAATATTTTATTATATCTTTCCATGTGATAACACTGAAGAAATGAAAATTTGCTGCAATGTAAAGTAGTGATTGTACATCTTGTATAACAGTGTAAATTTGCTGCCCCCTAAAAATAACTCAACACACAGCCATTACTATCTAAACCGCTGGAAACAAAAGTGAGTAAAAGAAGTGAAAATGTCCAAATTGGGCCCAATTAGCCATTTTTCCTCCCCGGTGTCATGTGACTCGTCAGTGTTACAAGGTCTCAAGTGTGAATGGGGAGCAGGTGTGTTAAATTCGGTGTAATCGATCTCACTCTCTCATGCTAGTCACTGGAAGTTTAACATGGCACCTCATGGCAAAGAACTCTCCGAGGATCTGAAAAAAAGAACTGTTGCTCTGCATAAAGATGGCCAAGGCTATAAGAAGATTGCCAAAACTCTGAAACTGAGCTTCAGCATGGTCACCAAGACCATACAGCTGTTTAACAGGACAGGTTCCACTCAGAACAGGCGTTGTCATGGTCGACCAAAGAAGTTGATTGCATGTGCTCAGCGTCATATCCAGGGGTTGTCTTTGGGAAATAGATGTATGAGTGCTGCCAGCATTGCTGCAGAGGTTGGGGGGGGGGGGGGGGTGGACAGCCTGTCAGCCTCAGGCCATATGCCGCGCACTGCATCAAATTGGTCTGCATGGCTGTTGTGCCAGAAGGAAGTCTCTTCTAAAGATGATGTACAAGAAAGCCTGCAAACAGACTAAGGACATGGATTATTGGAACCATGTCCTGTGGTCTGATGAGACTAAAATAAACTTATTTGATTCAGATGGTGTCAAGTGTGTGTGGTTGCAACCAGGTGCAACCAGGTGAGGCGTACAAAGACAAGTGTGTCTTGCCTATAGTCAAGCATGGTGGTGGGAGTGTCATGGTCTGGGGCTGCATGAGTGCTGTCAGCATTGGGGAGCTACAGTTCATTGAGGGAACCATGAATGCCAACTTGTACTGTGACTTAATGAAGCAGAGCATGATCCCCTCCCTTCAGAGACTGGGCCACAGGGCAGTATTCCAACATGATAACGACCCCAAACACACCTCCAAGATGACCACTGCCTTGCTAAAGAAGCTGTGGGTAATGTTGATGAACTGGCCAAGCATGTCTCCAGGCCTAAACCCTATTGAGCATCTGTGGGGCATCCTTAAATGGAAGGTGGAGGAGCGCAAGGTCTCTAACATCCACCAGCTCCGTGATGCCATCATGGAGGAGTGGAAGAGGACTCCAGTGGCAACCTGTAAAGCTCTGATGATCTCCATGCCCAAGAGGGTTAAGGAAGTGCTGGAAAACAATGGTGGCCACACAAAATATTGACACTTTGGGCCCAATTTGGACATTTTCACTTAAGGGTGTACTCACTTCTGCTGCCAGCGGCTTAGACATTAATGGCTGTGTGTTGAGTTATTTTGAGGGCACAGAACATTTACACTGTTATACGAGCTGTACACTCACTACTTTACATTGCAGCAAAGTGTCATTTCTTCAGTGTTGTCACGTGAAATGATGTAACAAAATATTTACAAAAATGTGAGGGGTGTACTAACTTTTGTGAGATACTGTAGCTGCTGACTCTTATATGGACACTTACCCATCGAGGGAGCCTGCGATGTCAACTCCCTGGTGCTGCCGCCGCCATTCCTGGGAAACCAGCAGCGAAGCCTTTCACAAGCAGAGCTTGTACTATTTTGCACTGCCTATAGGGTTTACCAGGGACATCAACTGACATGCATTGAAAGGTGCATATGTATATCAGGTGATCAACATAAATGTTAAGAACCTAAAGCTGGCCATACACAGAGCTTAGTTTGGCTGGTTCCTGATGAAGTAACTGAAATTCGATCAGTGGGTACACTTGTCAGCCCCCTCCTGCCAGACATCCCTTGAAATTTGTACCTGCATCCAATCAGGGTATTTTGACAAATGATAGGGCTGGCCTTCAAAATACAATAGCGGTGATGGGAAGATTTGTCCATCCACACTGGATGGAGGAATCTACTAGAGTGAAAAAAAATATACTGTATATGTTTAACCACATGCCAACCCGCGCACGCCGATATATGTCGGCAGAATGGCATGGACAGGCAAATGGGCATACAGGTACGTAAATTTGCCGCCATGCCATCCCGTGCGTGCCAGTTGGGACCTCCATGAGTCCAACCGCGGGTCCTGTGGACTCGATCGCCGTGGGGATACCCGCGATCATCTCACGGGGAGGAAGAACGGGGAGATGCTCATGTAAATGAGCATCTCCCCGTTCTGCCTAGTGACAGTGTCAGTGATCTCTGCTTCCTGTGATTGGAGCAGAGATCAGTGACATGTCATACACAGCCATGCCCCCCCTCAGTTAGAAACACTCCCCGGGGCTTACTTAACCCCTACACTGCCACCTAGTGGTTAACCCCTTCACTGCCAGTGTCATTTACACAGGAATCAGTGCATTTGTATAGCACTGATTGCTGTATAAATGACAATGGTCCCAAAAATGTCCAATGTGTCCACCATGTAGCAGTCACAATAAAAATCGCTGCTCGCCGCCATCACTAGTAAAAAAAATATTAATAAAAATGCCATAAAACGGTCCCCTATTTTGTAGACGCTATAACTTTTGCGCAAACCAATCAATAATCGCTTATTGTGTTTTGTTTTTTACCAAAAATATGTAGAAGAATACATATTGGCCTAAACTAAGGAAAAAAATACATTTTTATATATTTTTGAGGGATATTAATATAGCAAAATGTAAAAAATAATGCGTTTTTTTTCAAAATTGCCGCTCTTTTTTTGTTTATAGCGCAAAAAATAAAAACCGCAGAGGGAATCAAATACCACCAAAAGAAAGCTCTATTTGTGGGGGAAAAAGACGCAGTGCCGAATCGCAAAAAGTGGTCTGGTCTTTGGCCTGCAAAATGGTCCGGAGCTTAAGTGGTTAAGGCCACCTTAATAGACACAGAGCAATACACATTTATACAAAATTCAGCTCTGGGCACAAACTATTTTTTTTTTTTTTGCATCAAATACCCACACTCTGGTTCGACATAAAGAAAGGATCTGAGAGAACAGAAGATGGTGGTATGTCCTGTCTATCAAGCCGACTTGTGTAGTCATTGCCACACACCCAAGGTGTGTCATTACCCACAACAAAGCTCAGTTTGTACTCACTTGCAGTTCTTTGAATTGTTGCTAATGGCTTTCTTCCTTCTGGTTTGTTCAGACCTTATCTATGGTGATGGATACCAGCTGTATTGAAGTCCTAATCACAGAAGGATGTGGGCTAGCTGATGTCCCACAAATATTTACCACATTGCTTGCTTACCATATTACCTACTACAGTAATGAATTCACTAAACAGCAAATTTACCAACAGTAGCAATGCTGTCAGCCAAAAATCCTATCACAGTGAAAGCAGATCTGTCATCTTCTTACTTTACAGTATAATTAAACCCCCAATTTCACCTATTTAATAGCATAAAGAAGCATTATAACTTCTGTGGGTTTTTTCTTGCGGTCCACAACTTTGTGTCCCAATGACCCCCATTCCCTCTTTTTCTATCTTGGTGTCACAGGCATAAAATGTGGTGTAAATCTCCCAAGTAGAGTCACAGACACAATTATATGAAGTGCTGGACTCAGATTTTAGGCCTGGGTCACACCTATGCAGGTTGCAGTTTGCGTATTCCATGTGCATTTTGCATTTTTCAATACGTGTTTTTGATCCATTGATGTCTATGTAACCAAAAACCCCAAAAAGTCCCTGGCCCTTTCCATAAAATATACAGATGTGAACGTGACCCTTAGGAAACCATGTTAAATGAACTGTAGTGTGTTTCTGGAAAACGCATTAAAAAATTCAAAGGAGCCATGCATTAGGCCGCATTCACACTTGTGCAGGTTGTAGTTTGCATATTCCAGGTGCATTTTGGTTTTTTTTCAATACACATCTTTAAACCATTGAAGTCTTTGCAACCAAAAACAAACAAAAAAAGTCCATGGCCTTTTCCATAAAATGCACAGATGTGAACTGCATCCACAGGTAACCATGTTGAATGAACTGTAGCGTGCTTCTTCAAAACTGAAAATGCCTTAAAAAATGCATAGGTGTGAGCCAGGCCTTATAGTCCATCAGAACATAAGATGCTGGTTGTGCTTGATGACTACTTGGCAGCTCTTAGCCCCTGTATACACGGTCGGAGATTTCGACAATCAAATCCGTCGGATCTTGTCCGTCGGATTTTGCCCGTCGGATCTTGTCTGAAACTGTTGCATACACATGGTCGGACTAAGTTGTCGAAAAATCCGATCATTCAGAATGTGATGACGTAATTTCGTTACGATGGGACTACGTTCAGGCTAGTAGCCAATAGCTTTGATGTAGGAATTTGATCTGAGCATGCGTGGCACTTGGTCCGATCAAAATTCTCGACACATGATCGGAGTATGTCCGATCGAACCAGTTGGTCGGAAAATATTTCCAACAAGTTGGAAAATTGGGTCCGATGGATATTCCTACGGAATCAGTCCGATGCATACCACACACAGTCAGATTATCCGATAACACGGTCCAATAGGACACATTCTGACGGATTCTCCGACCGTGTGTACAAGGGCTAACACAATATATGGGCTCTCCTAAAGCTGGATTCACACCTATGCATTTTTAGTGCTTTTTGCATTTTGCAGATTTGCACTACAGAATGTGTTCCATAGGAAACCATGGTAAATGGACTGCAAAAAAAGCAAAAAAATGCAAAAAGCACTAAAAATGCATAGGAATGTAGTTTGCGATCAAGCTAGTAGTGATGAAAGAGGAGCAGTCCTTGTGTGGTGACAACAAGAATGTAGTTGTATCATCGACAGCCTAATAAAATTGGTAATAGTTATCCATCTAGTTTTATTATTTGTTCCCTTTGTAAGAGGTTGAACTTGATGCACATTCCAGGGAAGCAGCAATACAATTATATTAGCCAGTAAGAGCTTAAGAGAAGAGGACTTAAAAAAAATAAACATTTGTACACACCAAGGTGGATGCAGCATCCAATGCTGCATCTGTCCCCTGCCAGCTCTGCAGTGAAAAAATGAGCTATGAAATGCTGCTGAGCGTTCAGTTCTCCCACTCTGCTCTGCCCCTCCAGTGCTCACTAGAACCCTGGGCTGTGGAGAGCTCAGACTCTCAGCGGAGCGAAGCATGCTGGACTTTGTGAATGGCCTGGCGGCGGGGGAGGGAGGTGTAGGGCCAAACTTCTGGGGGGACCTCGCCACAGCGAGGTCATCCGGAAGTGGGGACGGGTACCTGTCAAAAACATGTAGCCCCCTGAAAGGGGGAGGAAGCAGACAAGAAGAGCTTTCCCTTTCAGGTGGAGCTACACTTTAAGGAGAAACTTCAAACACCCCCTTTATTTTATACCTCTGCTTTCTTAATGCTGGGTTGTCCTCAATTCAGGTACTCACCAATCCAACAGATCAGAATTGTCCTGCTGCAAATCACTTTCTCCACATCTCAGGAGTCCTGCACTGCCATCTTCTTCTGTGATGTAATTCTGGGTTCAGACAGCTGCTGCTGATGACGCGCTGCCAGACACCTCCTCCATCTGCTGAATGGAAGCCACTGCCTTATGGGATATGTGACGTGCATAACCCAAGAGGCAGCAGGAGCAGGACAGGTCATTCTTGCTTAGAGGAGAATGGAGGAGAGTGGGCAGGAACAGAAAAAAAGGGGGATTTTTCATATGCATGCATATCATACACATTATACACATAAATGCAGAGATGAAATACGAAAAGCAGATAGGCATGTGCAACTAGTTTCTGACCGAATATAAATTTGGTTACATTTTTGGTTATTCGGAGATTCAGATGTATCCAAAGCACTAAATGAAATAGTTACAAATTTCATTCAAATTAGTTTAATTTCGTAACTAATTCTACATTTTCAGAATTATTTGCATGCGGATCGGTCGAAAAATGATCAACCAATTAAACTTCTGTGTGGAGAATAGCTGGTTGTTAAGGAGTGGGCCAGGAAACTGTCTGCCAGGTCCTTAACAACCTATGACTCATCAGCTGTCAGCGGGCTTCCCCACTGACAGCTGAAATGTAAACAAAAGAATGCCAATGAAAACTTCTGAAGAAAATGCCCAAAAAAAATAAATTCTATGCCAGACCCTTATCCGAGCATGCAGCCCGGCAGGCCAGGAAAGGGGGGGGGGAAGTGCCCCCCCGAACCATACCAGGCCAAATGTCCTTCAACATGGGGGGGTGATTTGGGGCAGGGGGGCTCTGCCTCCGCCACCCCAAAGCACTTTGTCCCCATGTTGATGTGGCAGAGGCCTCATCCCCACAACCCTGGGCGGTGGTTGTGGAGGTCTGCAGGCAGGGGGCTTATTGGAATCTGGAAGGACCCCTTTAACAAGGGGACCCTCTGATCCTGACCCCCCCCCCCCCCCATGTGAATGAGTATATAGTACATAGTACCCCTACCCTGTCATCAAAAAAGTGTAAAAAGTGAGTAAAGACACAATGCGAGACAAGTCCTTTATTAAAAACAATTTTTTAAATGTCCCCTAGTGTAGATCCATCATCAATCGCGATGCCCGCAGCACTGCCGGACCCAAAAAAACGAAAAACTCTGGTCTCGTTGAAGGCTCCTGCCATTTCTCTACTCTGCCATCCGACATTTCTTAAATAACTATGGGGTGGAGTCACTCAATTGCGTCATTGGGTGACCCCATCGACTGGGGAATGCTGGTCCAATGACATCACAACGGGTGGAATCACACGATGATGACATTAGTTGAAGTCAGATGGCAGGAGCCTTTGTCAGTACCGGAGGTTTTTGTTTCTTTTTTCGGGTTCAGCGGTGGCAGCAGGCAGCATGATTGCTGATGGATCTACATCGGGGGATACTTAATTTTCTTTTTTTAATAAGGGACTTGTCAAAAACTTGTGTTGTGTCTTTATTGAAAGCACCCCCCCCCCCCATATTGAGGGCATGTGGCCTGGCCTGGCTGCATGTTCAGATAGAGGCCTGGAATGGATCCTCAGGGTAACCCCACACGTTTTTTTGTTATTTTTTGGAATGGGGTTCTTTTAAAATCCGTACCAGACCGGAAGGGCCTGGTATGGATTGCGGGGGGACCCCACACAGTTTTTTTCAAATTTTTCATTGTCTGTATTCTTTCGTTTACATTTCAGCTGTCAGTGGGGAAGCCCGCTGACAGCTGATGAGTCATCAGTGGTTAACAATGTGGCAGCCAGCTTTCTGGGCTTGCTCCTTAGCAGCCAGCTGGTCTTCACACAGAATTTGAATCGGTTGGTCATTTTTAGAAAATCTAAATTCTAAATTCGAATCATTCTGAAAATTTGGAATTTATTAGAAAATGAATAAACAAAATGAAATTAAACAAAACTAACTCCAAAATGAATCAACAAAACAAACTACTAACATATCGAATCTCTCCGAAAATAAACACATTGTTCCATTTTGCTAATGTCTAAAAACAGACATTGGTGGATTGTGCTGAATATTGGACAACGATTGACGTCCGTTCTGACAAAATACATTGGAAGCTTTTTTTTAAAAATTAGACCATACTACTTCATTGGCATGTTTCCTTTTTTTTTTGCACATGAGAAATTATTTATAGCATTCTTACAAACGGGAGATTCTTGTCCATGGATGGAGGTAATGGCCAGCTGAATTCTGGTTTCCTTGAATTTATACTTGCAGAGGTGGAGAGGCACATATTGCTGTGATCCCTGGAGGCTTGGATTTTCCACTTACCTAGGTGGACAGGCACAGATCTCTGCATTTAGTAGCCATACTGCTGGTGAATTTTCCATTGACTCCATGGGTAGCACAATGGAAAATTTGATTGGACATACATTTTTTGATTGATTTATTTGTGGTGGTACAAACAGAGAAAAGATAGTTCACTGAGAGTTTTGCACTTTATTTGCTGATTTAACACCTAGAGACTTCCACTTTATTGGTTACTGGCACATATTAAGCATTCAATATTACTTTATATGATATATACATTTTTTTATATTTGAGGTTTACATTAGGTTTCCTATTGGCTTGATTAAACTAATTGTGACATTTGACACTTTAATATTTATGAATTGGTTATGTGATATTTAACAGCAACTATGTGAATTTAGATTTTTAATTTATTTGCACTTTTTTTTTTACCTTTGACACATTAAACTCATTTTCACATCTATTATGAACAACAGTCAGGGCCGTCTTTAATATTGATTGGACCCTGGGCAAAATTTTTCTTGGGGCTCCCCCCATGCAATTTCACTCTCCACCTGCTCTGAGACATACTTTTAAGTATGTCTCAGAGCAGGTGGAGAGCAGCTAGACTTAAAATCAGTTTACTTTATCAGAACAGGCAGAAATTGTGATTGGTTGCCAGCAGTTACAGCATATCATTACTGCTTAGAGGTTACAGCACATATTACGGTTCACTGATTAGTTGCTAGAGGTTACATCATCTCCTCACTGCAGGGGAGCATGATATACAAATGAATGCTGCCTTCGTTTACATATCAATGCCGGCTATTTACCTAGTAATGCTGCCGCTAGTTACATATGAATGCTGGTTATTTACATGTAAACACAGGGTTTGCAGGTGAGTCATCTGTACACAACAATAGGACAGAGCTGGGCAGCATTAGTACCAGCACTTCACACTGAGATATTGGGACACAGCACAGGATTAAAACTTCAAGGGACAAGAGAATTTAAACTGGGATAGCTGGCAAGTATGAGGCAATTGCTTTGGGCCCCTAAACAATGACAGGGCCCAGGGCAGCTTCCCCTTTTGCCCTGCCTTATAGACGGCCCTGACAACAGTTATGGACTACTTAGCAACCAGCAAATGTTGGGACAGTAAACGCTATAAATATATAATGTACAATGTATCCTACAGAGTGCAGTGGTCAGAAGTACTGTATGTAACATTGTCCCTTACCATTACCTTACATTACCAGTCTGAAGTGAAAGAAACAGTTCTATCGTTGTTGAGAGTGGGCATAAAAAGAATCCCTGTGATTGGTATGGGAGAGACCTGTTACAAGAATACTGTAGCTCCAAATTAATTGGTGTTCAGTGGGAGAATAACTCCCATTCTTTTTGTGTTCAGTGAATTAATAGCCCCCAGTGGGGAAATAGCTTACAATCCATTGGCATGGTGCCGTGAAGTGGGATAATGACCCTTAGGGGGAGAAAGGGTCCCAGTCCATTAATGTTTAGTGTGATAATGGCCCCTAGTTTGAGAAAGTCTCCCAGGCCATTGGTATTGTTCAGTATGTTAATGGTTTCAAGTGGGAAAATAGCTCCCAATTTATTGGTGTTCATTCATTTAATGGCCCCCCAGTGGTAGAAAAGCTCAGTCTTATTACTGTTCGGTGGGTAATTCCCCCCAGTGGGAGAATAGCCCTCCATCCATTGGTATTCAGTAGGATAATGATCTCCAGTCTAAGAATTTGCTCCCAGTTCATTGGTGTTCAGTAGGATAATGATTTCCACCAGAAGAATAGCTCCCAGTTCATTATTGTTCAGTAGAATAATGGTCTCCACTGGAAGAATAGCTCCCAGTTCATTGGTGTTCAGTAGGATAATGATCTCTAGTAGAAGAACAGCTCCTAGTTCATTGGCGTTCAGTAAGAGAATGATCTCCAGTGGAAGAATAGCTCCTAGTTCATTGGTGTTCAGTAAGAGAATGATCTCCAGTGGAAGAATAGCTCCCAGTTCATTGGTGTTCAGTAGTATAATGGTCTCCATCGGAAGAATAGCTCCCAGTTCATTGGTGTTCAGTAAGAGAATGATCTCCAGTGGAAGAATAGCTCCCAGTTCATTGGTGTTCAGTAGGATAATGATCTCCAGTGGAAGAATAGCTCCCAGTTCATTGGTGTTCAGTGAGAAAAGCCTTCAGTTGGAGAATAGCTCTCAATTCATAAGTCCAATGGTGTTCAGTGGGATAATGGCCCCTATCAGGAGAAAAGCTTCCAGGCCATTGGTGTTCACTATAATAATGCGTTTGAGTGGGGAAATAGCTCCCAATTTCTTGGTATTCAGTAGGTTAATGGTCCCTATTGGGGGAAAAGCTCAGATTTATTACTGTTCAGTGGGTAATGTCCCCCCAGTAGTTGAATAGCCCTCAATTCATTTGTGCTCAGTAAGAGAATGATCTCCAGTGGAAGAATAGCTCCCAGTTCATTGGTGTTCAGTAAGATAATGATCTCTAGTAGAAGAACAGCTCCTAGTTCATTGGTGTTCAGTAAGAGAATGATCTCCAGTGGAAGAATAGCTCCCAGTTCATTGGTGTTCAGTAGGATAATGATCTCCAGTGGAAGAATAGCTCCCAGTTCATTGGTGTTCAGTAAGATAATGATCTCTAGTAGAAGAACAGCTCCTAGTTCATTGGTGTTCAGTAAGAGAATGATCTCCAGTGGAAGAATAGCTCCCAGTTCATTGGTGTTCAGTAGGATAATGATCTCCAGTGGAAGAATAGCTCCCAGGTCATTGGTGTTCAGTAGGATAATGTTCTCCAGTGGAAGAATAGCTCCCAGTTCATTGGTGTTCAGTGAGAAAGGCCTTCAGTTGGAGAATAGCTCTCAATTCATAAGTCCAATGGTGTTCAGTGGGATAATGGCCCCTAGCAGGAGAAAAGCTTCCAGGCCATTGGTGTTCAATATAATAATGGATTTAAGTGGGAAAATAGCTTCCAATTTATTGGTGTTCAGTAGATTAATCGCCCCCATTGGGGGAAAAGCTCAGTTTTATTACTGTTCAGTGGGTAATTTCCCCCCAGTGGTTGAATAGCCCAAACGAAGCCGGGTCGGTAACAATAGCAGATAATCAGGTTCAGGTTCAGGTAGTCAGATGCACAGGAGCTGAGACGAAACAGCGCCGCACCAGCGCACTAGGAGAACCTTTAAGCGTTCAGTGGCGGCAAATAGCGCTATCGCGCACGCACGCCCGCGCACCACCCGCGACCGCGTACGCCCTGGAAGCACGCGCCGACGCCTGCCAGTGTGAACACGCTGAGGCTCAGTTTGAGAAGAAGCACGCGTGCGCATGCGTGCACGCAGCTGTGCCTGTCCATCGCTGGTAAGTCCCTGACAGGTGTAATGTCCCCCAGTGGGAGAAATGGTGCAGTGATGGCACTTAGGGTGGTTGAAAGAATCATATGCAACTATTACAAGCTATTTAAAGCCCATTGTACCCTTTAAAAAAGAAATCACTAAAAACACCTTCCCTTTGACTTCAATGCATTTAGGCAAAATTTCCTCAAACTGAAATGAAATGAAATGAAAGCTGCAGGGAAAGTCCCAAGTCCTGTGTGGATTAAGAGCAAATAGGAGCTCATAGATTTATCTTTGCACCTGGAAGCTAATCAGAATGCAGAGGGAACAAATACATTAACTTATTAATGCTTACCTTAAAAAAGTACCTTCTATTGCTCTCAGCCTCCTCCAAATTATTTGGTCCTTCTTAGTCCTACTGTATGTAGGAATGTAGTCAACCTTTCTTGCTCTCCTGAGATGGACTACAGACTAAATAAACAGTACAATGATATTCTCCTGCACTCAAGGGTGGAGAGAGCCTGCAGCAAAAGCCAGAAAGAATAGGCGTAGGGCGGGCATGACGGGGTTAACAGTGGGATAGATGGAAGATTAAGGAGAAGTACTAAGGTGCCTAGGGGGGAAAATTCACTATCTCAACGACTTCTTGTGTATAGGACCTGCGGCTTCCAGGATTTCTGCGATTATGTTGGCTACACTGCAGTTTTTTGCACAGAGGTTCGGCATTCCTTTGGCACTGGAGAAGACGGAGGGACCACGTATGGTCATCACTTTTCTGGGCATTGTCCTGGATTCCAAGGCCATGGAATGCCGGTTGCCGGAAGCAAAACTGGTGGATGTGCGGAAGGAGATAGCGTTTTTGTTGGGGGCAAACATAGTTCAGCTGCGGGCATTGCAATCCGTTTTGGGATAACTCAATTTTGCCTGCCGGATTTTGCCAATGGGGAGAGTTTTTAGTCGCAGGATGACGGCTAGTACTGCAGGAATTAGATCCCCAACTCATTTTGTGCATTTGGTCAAATCACACAAGGAGGATCTGAAGGTATGGCATACCTTCCTGTAGTCGTATAATGGTAGGGTGGATGTCAGGACCAGTCAACAACTTTGACCTGGAACTTTTCAGATGCGGGGAGAGCTATTGGATTTGGGGCGTTTTTCCAGGGACAGTGGAGCGCGGGTCCTTGGCCACAGTCCTGGATGACAGCGGGTTACACAAAGAATTTGGTTCTGCTGGAGTTGTTTCCGGTAGTACTGACTGTGGAACTGTGGGGCGCATCATTCAGGGATCTGAACGTGCGTTTTCATGGGAACAACATGGGGGTGGTGCAAGTCATCAATAGGAATACGGCCTCTTCCCCCCCAGTGTTCAGGTTGTTGCGTCACTTGGTTTTGCGGTGTCTACAACTGAATGTTTTCATTCATGAGGTACACCTTCCGGGCGTTGAGAACGTGGTGGCCAATGCACTGTCTAGGTTCAGGTGGGACAGGTTCAGGGAGTTGGTGCCGGAGGCGGAACAGGTGGGTACGCCTTGCCCTGAATGGTTGTGGGACATAGCTCTGGACCCAGTGCGGGAAGGAAGAGAGGGTCTGTGAGAGTGGCTGCTTTGGTACAAGCTGGAAATGGGGGGTGTGAGTGGTCGGCATTTTACCACAGGAATGGATATGGGGACTGCAGGGAGTGTTGAAGATGTGGTAGTGAAGATACCGGATGAGTAGAGGTGTGGGCGTGGTCATTTTGCAATAATGCTTGGGGCAGGTCTTTTTCCTCCTTGTGGTCATTTAATGGTCAAGTGGTTGGTTCAGAAAATGTTAATATGTTTTCACGTTAGGGGTCGGGTGGTTCTAGGTATATATAAAAAAAAAAGAAAAGGTGAAGCAAGAAATTTGGTAGGAGTTTTTCATAGGTGGGATGCTCTATAGCAGTTGGCGGGTAGTTGTAGTTGTGGGCAGGTTCTCTCTTGGTCTGGCGGGGCTATTCGGAAATGTTGAGTTACAGTCATGTTTGCGGACAGCCAGGTCGCAGGGTGGCAAGGGTGCGGGGTGATTTTAGAAAGGGTAAGTGTTTTATCTGTTTTATTCTCATGTAAGGGAGGAATACGGTGATCATGCATGGTTTTTGTCTTCTTCTACTTTCAGGTACAACAAAAGGATTGGTCTGGATTATGGGCCATTCCTATGTGTGCTGGGGGGCACGGAGGGGGGATGCTAGAAGGGGAGGAAGGCAGCTAGGGTTTTCTAAGAGGGAGGTCTGTATTAAGTGGTTTGGTTTCCCAGGAATGTTATGGGGCAGATTGATGCGGGAGGTGCATCGTTTTGCACAGAGGGACCGTCCGCCGGATGTGTTAATCATCCATGCGGAGGTAATGATTTGGGGAACAGGACTATGATCGACCTTACACATGACATCAAGTTCGATGTGTGGCATAAGTATGGATTTTCCAAACATGGTCATAGTATGGTCAGACATGGTGGCCCGTACAACGTGATGGATGGCCAGGTCTGTGGAAGGGGTGAATAGGGCTAGGAGGAAGGTGAATAGGGCAGTCAGCAACTTCATGGTCAGGAACGGGGGTTTGGCCATCCAGCATCTGGAGCTGGAATTTGAGACCTGGAGGTACCTGAGAGCCGACCGAGTTTACTTGAATGACGTGGGCATTGATTTGTGGACATTGGGGATTCAGGATGGCATTGAACGAGCACTTCGGGTGTGGAGGGGCATTCGGAAGTAAGTGGGTTACTCCCTCATGCTGTGGCAGGTGTTTGTTCTGTGCGGGTGAAGGAGATATGGCAGAAAATAGTTCAGGAACTACTGCTGAATGGGGTCCTGATGGTGGTTTCTGGATAATCGTTAGACAGAAAGTGTTATGGGGCACTGCGGACAGCGTTTGTCTTTGAGCCTGCTTGTCGGCTTGAGGCCTATGATTACGCTTGGAGAGGGACCGCAGTGTCACATTGTTAAGGTTTTTCCAGTAGTTTAATAATTGCCTGCTCAGACCAATGCCAGATAATGGTTGCTATGCAGAAGTTTTATATTTGTATATTTTGATATTTCATATTTTATTACAGAGTTGTTTATTGGAATTTATTTGTTTATTTGTTTAAATAGAGTAGGCTGCTACGGCCTTTTGTTACTCCAACCGGTGTTGTCTCAAGTTAATGGGGTAGAAATTAAGGTTGGGGTCTGGAAGCATCATATCTGTTATACTACAGTCATGTAATAGGGTTGGATGTATCATAAGTTCTTGGTGGTTCAAATGAAAGCACAGGTTTTGCTGCCCTATAAGGGTCAGGGGAATAAACCTAATGGAAACACTATAAAACAAAGAAAAGAAAGCACACCAACCTTGTTCATTACCCAAGTGGTACCTTTTAATAATGTATAAAAAAAAACTATACTCACAAACACATTAATGATAAAGGCATCAAGGTCCATAGTAGACACAAAGCGACTAGGTCACCTGAGACTGTTCCCTAGCAAGTTGGAAGACCATCCAGATGGCTGACGCTTTTTGAGCGGAGATGCCCTCTTCCTCAGAGCCAGACAGTTTTACAATGGATTATGGACTATGGGGTGTGTAGTGTGCATGGAGCAGTGCACCAAAGTGCGACTAATGTGCACCGCTTGTTCCAAACAAATGGAAGTGAAGTGAAAAGGAGAGGTTTAATTTAATTAAATTTGATTACAGGGCAATTAAGTAGTGGAGACCAAGGATATTGTTTAGTGTCAGTTTAATGATATGTCCTGCATGGGCTTTTAATTGTCCCACTAGTATTTTATTTTAATTGTATTTGATAAAGTTTTTTTTTTTCTTGAGAGTTTTACACTCTTCTATACACATTGGAAGTTTTCTATATTAGGCTGTGAAACAAATAAGCATAGTGCTATTGTAAAGATAGAATGACACATCATCTTGGCAATACTTTCCTAAGAAGAAATGACATTTATTTTTGGCAAAGGTTAAAATACTATTGCAGCAAGACGGCTATTATTTTGCTGTTCCCCTTAGTGATATTACATGTCCTATAGCGTGCCCACAGTTTGGCAACAAAACAGGCTCTGCCCTGAGTGGAAAGGTCTTCGTTTCCCCCCCGGGTGTGGGCTCAGTGTAATCTAGAGCAGGATTTGGGCGTTGCTAGCTGGTTCATCCAGTTCTCTGTAAAATCCTCCCCGCCTGGAACTCTGGATCCCACTGGATGCAGGGCAGTGCCTGCAGGGACATGCGTGCAATTATCTGGGGCTGTCATCTCAGTACACAGCACAGAGAACATTGTCTTTAAACTATTAGTGTCACTAATTGCTAAATAATACCTTTGCCACCATGAACGCATGGTTTTAATAGCCTGTCTCTCTCGCTACAAGGGACAGTCCTGTACAGACCTCATCCTTGGAAAAGCCATTATTCTGTCTATGTAAATCATTGTACAGCACTGTCATCTCACGGAATTTAATGGGGATATTTACTGCATATGCAGCCTACCAGCAATCATTTTAGTAGCATGTTGTCAACTGTTAAATGAGTCACAACAAAATGAGCCCAGTGTCACTAAAGGGTCAATCCACCCAAAATGTCTATTTCAGTTTATGTTTGTTAAGGCTGGGTACACACTTCTGTGCCGAGCGGCGCACAGCGGGGGTCCGGTGCGTTCCTGTTCTCAGTTTCAGGGATGAATCAGGGACGAATTTTTGCCTGAATTTGGCCCTGAAACTGAGCCAAAGATGCACAGGACCTCTGTGCAACCCGCTCCGCAGCAGCCGTGATGGAGTTGCGTGAACCGGCTCCATTGAGAGCCGGTCACAATCTCCTGTCATGCAAATTGGATGCAGGGAAACCCACATTCAATTTGCACTAGTGTGAACCCAGCTTAAAGGTAACTAGTGTTAAGAGAAATATGGGGAATGCCAATGCTGATCGAGTTTTTAGAAAAAAAATGATTGTCTCTCATGGACTCTATGGTATGCTAGGCAGAACTATATATAGACTTAAGATATATAAAATAACATTATAGCACTGGACTCATATATGTGTGGAGTTTAATGGCCGTGGCCTTTTATTATAGGTATATAATATATCTAAATATATATTTCATTTGTTTATTATCATAAATTGACATTAACATACCAACAACAACAACATGTCATAGCTTAGCTATTAAAGTGGCTGTAAACCCTTACAAACCACTTTGACCTACAGGTAAGCCTAGATTAAGACATACCTGTAGGTCCAAGAAATATCTCCTAAACCTACACGGTTTAGGAGATATTTGCCAAAAGACAGGCACCGCTGTCTACGGCGCATGCCGTAGGTGCACTGAGCGCGCCGCTGTCAACAGCAATATGCCGCGAGTGGCGGCTCCCGTGTGCATGCGCGTGAGTGACGTCATCGTGGCTTCGTCGAATGACAGCGGCAGAGCAGCGAGACCCACCGAGAAGATGGATGCTCCGGACTACAGGGGACAGTGGTGACATCGCTGGCTCCTGTGTCAGGTAAGTAACACATAATGGACTACTATGCGATGCATAGTAGTCCATTATGCTTTACCTTTGCAGGGAATCAAAGAGGAAGTAAATCCATAAGGGTTTACTTCCTATTTAAAGATCAAGCTAATTATACTACAAAACACAGTTCTTTTTCAAAGAAAAGGACAAAAACCTCATAATATAAGCCGAGACATGTGACGGGAGGGTGGGATGCGATCTTCTCTTGATCCTGTTGACTGCACTGTTGTGATGCATTTTTCTTTCTTTTAAAGGCTTTTGACTCATGCCAGGACCGTTAAAAGGCATCTTTAACCAATCAAAGTATAAGTATAATAACTGACTTTAACTATTATTTAACATGCATTTATTTTATTTTTTTAATTGTCTACCAGCATCTCATATGTGGTGGTCGGGAACATTTCTTGCCCCTCCCACCACTTTAATCTAAATTCTGCATATCTGTTTCTGGGCCTGTATACCCAATATGCCGATTACAAGATCATTCCATCTTCGGATGGATTTTTTTAAACTCATCTCCAGTTATAACATTTAGTTCTGTCAAGTGTCTGTTACTCTCTGTGTCTTCTCTGTGAGATTTACCTCAACTTAGTGTCTATTTGATACACATCAGATAGGACAGAAAGCAAGAAGAAATCTTTAAGAAGAAGACACATACAGCATTTTGCCTTCTTGCAACTCCAAGCAAACATTTTGGCTGGAATTGAGATTTTATTGATTTTCTACTTTGAAGAGTACAATAGAAGGGTCTGGAAACTGGTGAAACTACCACCATCTCTGGCTCAGGCCCTCTGCTCCCCTGGTCACCACTATCAGTTGTAAACACAGAAATCTGGCTTCTGTGTTTACAAATGACAGCTTGTCTCCCAACAGCTCCAACAGATCTCATCTCCTGAGAGGCTCCCACTGAGTTCAGGATGGAGACAAGGGAGATGCAGGTGCCTGGGATGCAGAGCAGATCCCAACACCCTCCACTGGATGATTTCCCTGCAAGTGAAAAGAGTCAGAGCCAACTACAGTGTGTGGGGAGGTACTAGTGCCTGCTGGGTGCTTCAGCCTAATACAGCAACACAAGTAAGACACGTGGAAGATGGTGGCACTTTTAAGGAGGGAGAACATGTTACATGCAATGTGTGTAGCGCACTCCCGATCTCTGCACATAGCACAGCTCTGCACTCTGCACATAGCACAGCTCTGAACTCTACACTCTGTGTGTAACACCCTCCCCCAGAACTCTGCACTCTGTACATTATGCAGTCCTGGTTTTTATACCCCTTTAGGACTCTTCCACTGTTGGTGCAATTTGACCACACCCACTACTTGATGCTGTTTGGAGGGTGTATGTGTGTGTTGGGGGGCCATAGTTGAGTTCCTGCACCTATTTTTGAGAAAAAAAAGCCCTGTCAATATGTAATGTTAGCCTGGGACAGAGGCTATTACGTATGGGAGAGTTCTTCCTGTCCCACTTCCTGCTTCTGTCTCTTGGCCCCCTAGGTGGCTCCTCCTCTCCCCTTAGGCGGCTCCTCCCTCTCTGCAATCTTCTGGGACATGTCATTATGTCCCCCCATACATGAAGAATATAATACTTATTATTCTAAGGGATGAGATAAAACAGGGTACTACCCTAATCCCAGGCTCTGCCAAAGCCACCCTTTTTGTTGGTCTCCCACTAGTATTGTCACAGCCCCTTCTCACCATTGACATTACGTATAATGCAGGACCAGCAGTCACAGTTTTAACAAACGACAATGAACGTGCAGAATCCGAAAATTGAAAGATCCGACATAAACAAATGCTTTATTTCCGTTTTCGTTGTGACAACAGTTCGATATAGATAGCAGATTCGACATGACACTGACAATAGCGATCTGTGTCCATCGAAACCTGTGGTCGAATGTGCCTAACCTTAACTCTATTAGTTCAAGATTATTCTACATAGAGAGAACAGATTCGACATAGAGAGAAAAGATTCAACATTATAGAGGCAATAGCAAAAAAGGTAGAATGTGCCTAACCTAACTCTATTAGTCCAAGATTATTCGACATAGAGAGAAAAGATTCGACATGAAGATTTGACGAAGCAGTCGCCGCGAGTGGATATTTATGGTCAAATGCTCCGACCCATAGGCTAAAGAAGAAATCTAATGTTGGTTGACTAGTAATATTTAATAAATATAATTATTACTAGTTTCATACAACAGTAGGATTCTACTATAACTTGTAGGCAGAACATTTGACCCAAAATGTATGATCGCGGCAGTTTAGCTGCTCCATCGAATCTTCTTAGAACATTCGACAAACACCATCAGCCTTCAATGACAGATTCAACCTTAATTATTTCGGATTTTGGACGAATGCATTTTTTAATGAAACAAAATAAATAAAAATGAATTTCTGGAGTAACTAAATAAATGTATTTTTCAGTTTGCACATGTCTAATACAGGTATCCTTTAAAATGCAGAAATATTTTAGTGTAAAGCACCAATACAATTTCCACAGCATCAATTTTGATGAAAAAAGATAGTTTCTTTATTTTTGAATGTGAGCGTAAACTTCCATGCATAATTTGTACCTATAGAAAAGCCTATAATAAGGCTTACCTATAAGTACTGTAAATATATCCTAAATGTGCGCAATTTAGGAGATATTTACTGTGCAGCCGGTGAGGTCACTGGCGCATTGCGCTCTGAAGGAACGACCTCTCGGGCCGTTCCTTCAGAGTCTTGTGTTGTAAGAAGATGCTCCCATGCACGTGCGCGGGAGTGACGTCCAGCCACTCACACAGCCAAAGTCTGCAAACCCCGAAGGAAGACAGTGAAGATGGAAGCACTGTCAGTGGTAACAGCTTGCCACTGGAGGGCTTGGTTCTAAGGTAAGTTTAACATAATGTGCTAGTATGCAATGCATACTAGCACTTTATAACTTTGCCTTGCAGGTTAAAAATAATAAAAAAATCGCTGGTGGTTTAATACTACTTTAAGTATATGTAAACCCTCACCTTGTTAAAACACCCCATTTAGTTTAAAACATAAATGAAAGGGAAAACATTTTTATATACATTTAAAAAACACTATAAATACATTTTTGTTCCCCTTTTGTTGTAAGTGATCATAACATACCCTCTTTTCTCAGTAGCATAAGGAGCTTAGAGAGCTGGGGTGGGGGAGGAGAAACAGCAGTACACTAATCTTCTTAATGAATGGCTGTACAGGAATGAGGGGGAGTGTCATGACAAGTCTGATCATTAGAGGAGAGCAGGCTAATTTCCCAGCATAGCTTGAGAACTGACCACACTGTGCTTTCATGCCTAGTGTGGTTAATAGGAAAGCGGAGGGACTGGCAGGAACACAAAGGATTTCTCACAAAATAAGCCATACAAAGAGAACATGATATGTCTTCATACAAGTACATGGTACAGCGGGCCCATATCTGGAACATACTATTTTTGAGGGAAAGGGGAAAATTGGACTTTTAATGAGGCCATGTGCCTCCATTACTGTCGATATATCCGAAACGTGAAATGTTAGGCTAACCTATTCTTTAATTCTTTGTTTCGTTTTCATACCACACAGCAAGAGTAGATATGCGTCTTTGTATAATAAAGGAATAGGATCAAAAAGCTTATTGATACATCAGTGAGTAACGGAATAGACAACATTCAGCATTGTAAGGCACACAACGAATTAAAGATAAAGGGACATTAAGTCTATTTTTACTATGTGCAATTTTCCTGCTGAGGATATGAGTTTAAAGACGTTCAAAAAAAAGTGAATAGGAGATGGAAAGAAAAAGATAGCTATAAAAATGTAATTAGAGATATAGATAAAAAAATGTGAACAAAAAAGGCTATGGGGGTACCTCATCCTAGATAGAATTTACATCCAGAAAAGGGGCTTCAGCCCAATTAGAGATATAGATAAAAAATGTGAACAGAAAGGCTATGGGGGTATACATTAAAGATTTGTGCAAGGTCATGGGGACCGTGTCCTTGTCTTGTGTCCCTGGGGTAACTAAGGATGACCTATGCAGGGCTGCTGTTAGAAATCATGGGGCCCCGTATAGCCTACCTGGAAGGGCACCCCCCCCCCCAAATATATCCAAACAAAATCCTCACTAAAAATACACTAAAATCATTATTAGAGGACACAAACATGACAGAGAACCTATGCGAATTAGCCCTTTTTTTTTTTACAGTTTTTCACTTTTTTTTTTTTAAATGTATGATTTTTTTAAAAAATGTTCACATTCAGAAGCAAGCAGAACAGGGGAGGCAGGGGTTTGATTAAGGGGGAGCAATTATAGGAATGATGCCCCATGTCTGTGTCTCCCCCTGCAGGAGCTGAAAGCATCAGGAGGGAGAAAAGCCAGGTTTCAGCTGCTATGAGAGCCTCACAGGGCATCCTTCTGTAATTGCCCCCCTGCCTGACCACACTAATTCCCCCTGCTGTTCACCCCTCTGTGTGCCTGGGCCTCCTACAGGAAGACTGTCAGGGCCCTGGTCCTATGGCCAGAATCATGAAAATTTTAATGGGAATAATTAAGGATGGTGTCCTGCCTTGCGTGGGCTCTTTCAATGTGTGTCCCATTGCTGGATAATACCTAAAAGTCTGCGGAATATCGACACTTAAAGAGGAAGTAAAGAGAAAAAAAAATAAAAATACTTACCCTGCAAGGCAAAGGCATAATGAGCTAGTATGCATAGCATACTAGCTCATTATGAATAACTTACCTGAGAACGAAGCCCCCAAAGCGGTCCTCCGTCTTCATCTTCGCCGCTGCCATGGATCCCGGAGCGACTTCCGAGTCTCGTGGCTCCAGCGCTATGATGTGCCGGAGCCGCGATGACGTCACTCACGCGCATGCGCACGGGAGCAGACACTCGCGGCATATCGCCGTGATCTGCAGCCTGCCCAGTGCGCCTGCGCGCCGCTGTCTACGGGTCTTCGGTGGCTGTCTTCGGGTAAATATCTCCTAAACCGTATAGGTTTAGGAGATATTTCTTGGACCTACAGGTAAGCCTTAATCTAGGCTTACCTGTAGGTCAAAGTGGTTTGTAAGGGTTTACAACCACTTTAACCAGGCAGACCTTGGAGAGACAGATCAGTAACGGATAGGATAGCTCAAACTATCTTTATACATATAAAATGTTAAATCAGTATTAACCACTTGAGATAAGCCTTTACCCCCTTCACAACCAAGAAATTTTTTGCTATTCAGCACTTCCCTACTTTAACTGGCAATTGCATGTTAATGCAACACTGTCCCCAAATAAAATTTATAAAAAATGTTTCAAATAAATAGAGCTTTCTTTTGGTGGTATTTGATCACCACTGCGATTATTATTTTTTGCTATAAAAACACAAAACAACAAAAAAAATTGAAAAAAATATATATATATTTTATTTTCTACTTTCTTTTATGAAATTTATCCAATAAAGTCAAATTTCTTCATCAGTTTAGGTCAAACTGTATTGTGCTCCATGTCTTTGGTGAAAAAAATCCCAATAAGTGTACATTAATTGGTTTATGTGAAAGTTATACCGTCTACAATATATATTTGAAAATTGATCAATCCTGATGTACTGACAGCCCACCTCATTTTTTGATGGCCTAAAATGCCAGGACCGTTCACATAACCCCCCCCCCCCCCACACACACACACACCAAATGACCCCTTTAGGAAAGTAGACAGTCTGGGGAATTTAGTAAGAGGCATGGTGAGTTTTTGTAAGTTGTATTTTTTGTCACTTTTTTGGGGAAAAATTAAGAGATGACATAAATGGGGTCATTTGGGGGGGGGGGGGGGGTTTGTGCTATCTTTTAATTTTATGGATGGCCTTCGAAACTGTGATAGGTGGTGAGGAGTGAAATCAAATATTTACGCCCTTAGAAATCCTGAAGGAGGTGATCGGTTTTCGGGGTGCCGTACGCGGCTAGGCTTCCAAAAAGTCCCACACATGTGGTGTCCCCGTACTCAGGAAAAGCAGCAGAATGTATTTTGAGGTGCCATTCCACATGTAACAATGGCATGTGTGAGCAATAGATCATTTAGTCACAACTTTGTGTCATTTTTTATTTATTTTTTGTCATTATTCAATCACTTGTGACAAAAAAAGAAAATATTCAATGGGCTCAACATGCCTCTCAGCAATTTCCTTGGGGTGTCTACTTTCCAAAATGGGGTCATTGGGGGGGTTTGTACTGCCCTGCCATTTAGGCACCTCAAGAAATGAAATAGGTAGTCATAAATTAAAAGCTGCGTAAATTCCAGAAAATGTACTCTAGTTTGTAGACGCTATAACTTTTGCGCAAACCAATAAATATACGCTTATTGACATTTTTTTTTTACTAAAGACATGTGGCTGAATACATTTTGTTCTAAATGTATGACTAAAATTTAGTTTATGAATTTTTTTTTTTTTTTAGAACAAAAACTAGAAAATATCATTTTTTTTCAAAATTTTCGTTTGTGTTTACGTTTACAAAAAATAAAAATTGCAGAGGCAATCAAATACCATCAAAAGAAAGCTCTATTTGTGGGGAAAATTACCAGCAATTAACAGTTAAAGCAGCACAATGCCAAATTGTAAAAAGTGCTCTGGTGATTGAGAAGCCAAATCCTCCAGGGCTGAAGTGGTTAAAGGGTCCTGGGAGCCACGTGAGATTTGCGATCCACTGAAAACACCTATTCTAGAGGAAGAGGGGAATAGCAAAACAGGCGGGTGGCAAATAGTTAAACTTTAGACACCTAAAAAAAAAGAAAAAAAAACTAATAAATGTGTAACAATGTATATGTTTCTTTTTTGTATAACTGGAATTGTGTGTGTCTCTGGGTGTGTACAGGTTGTGACTCACACAATGTAGGCCTCCTCCATCCATCACTTTTATGTTGTGACAGGCAACTAGTTATTTCTTCCAGGACACGATCTGAGTGACAGCAGCTATCTCCAGGAGTGACCTTCCAAGTATCTAACATGAAGAACAAAGACTGAAGACTAGAGGATGCCGGAGTACATGTGCTGCACACCTTCCACTTACAACATCAGCCAAATAAAAATCTCTTCCATTTTTTAAATGGCAAGGTTCCCAAGGAACGGGGTGTTTTTTGTGGGTGTGGAGAAAATTTATTGACCTGTTAAATTTCCAGAGGCGAAACCTCAGACATCAGCGTTTCTAAAGTGGCAACCATGACCCAGAGTAAAAGAAACCAGAACATCAACTTAAAGCAGAGCTCCTGTCAAAAATAAGATAAAAGTGAATGTCTTGGACAAAATCATTCAACTCAAGTTGTCCTTGAACTGCCACGGCCTGTTACTAGATAGTAAAAGGAGATGCAGCACATTGATAAACTCTACTGTCTATCACTCTGCTCTCTTTCCCTATCCACATGCTCCTTGTTAGCATTGCTGGGTCAAGGTCGTCTAGAGCTCAGGGCAAACATGACAACCTGCCCCACCCAATATGCATGAGCATTATGTGTCAGCAAAACCCCCCCAAGTCAGTGGCGTCGCTAGGGGGTGGCTTTTGGAGCTATAGCCCCGAATCTGGGGCCCATAGCCCCGAGTCTCTGCAGGGGTCCCCAAAGGGATGGGAGGCCCTCTGGGGACCCTGATGAAAGGGGGAGGCTCTCTGGGGACCCTGATTTAAGGGGGAGGCTCTCCGGGGACCCTAATGTAAGTGGGGAGGCTCTATGGTGATCTGATGTAAGGGGGGCTCTCGGTGGTCCCTGATGTAAAGGGGCGCTCGAGGGACCCTGATGTGTATATATATATATATATATATATATATATATATATATATATATATACACACACACATGTATATTGCTGTATATACATGTGTATGCCCGCCCAAGGGTATGACTTTCTTTACTACGCTGCTATGGGCTCTAGCCCCAGATCTTTTGTAGACCTAGCAGCGCCCCTGTTCCAAGTGCTCAAAACTGCGTTCTAATCTGCATGATTACCCCCTAAGCATAAATGACCCCCTCCTCCCAGTAAAAATCTGCTTCTCTGCTGAAATCCCCTCTCCCAGTACAAATCTTTGCCCCCACATCACCCAAATGCCCACCACTCACAAAAAAAACACCTCCCCTAGCACAAATTCTCTACCCCAAAAGTTTCCTCTCCAAGTACACATCCTCTCCCCCCACTACTAATTTCCTTTTCCCAGCACAAATCCTTCCCCACCCAGTTCCCTCTCCTAACATAAATCCCCCCCACCAAAGTTGTTTCCCTCCTAGCACAAATACCCCCTCCATCATCACTACTAGCACAAATCCTCCCGCCCCTCCAAAAAAAGTTCCCTTTCTAGCACAATTCCCCCCCCCCCCACCATATCATCTCTTCTAGCACAAAACTACCCAATCTCGCCTCTTAGCACAAATCCTCTTCCCACCATCCCCCCTCCCAGCACAGATCCCTCTAAATCACCACTCCTAGTACACACACCAAATTTCCCCTCCTAGAAACAATTATAAACCCCTGCTAAATTCCCCCTTACAACACAAATCCCGCCCCCAATCTCCTCCTGGCGCCGTCCTGCCTCACATGGCACCACAGTGCAGTGCCCAGGGCAGCCGCCCTTCCTTCCCACCCCTTGTCCCGGCCCTGCTTGTTAGCACATGAACTGATGGGCTCTGTAGGGGCCGCAAGGGCTCATACTAGATCAAATTTATGTATGTTCACTGCTGTATTAAAAAATAAATAAAGTAACCACTCTACAAGTTACCTTCATAAACCTCATGGTAGGTAAGTGGTTAAATCAAGCTCATGGCTGCTTTTTCAGTTGTGAGATTGATAATGACTTTAAAGCATAACTCCCAAATCCCAAAGTCCCTGATTTCGAGGGCCTAATTCAGAACAAAGTCCCTCTGTCCATCTTTCTTCCTCATTTGTCCCTCATTTTGGTCTGAGCTATATAGTTGTATAAAAAAGTTTTATCTTTTAAAAAGTGTTTCCCAGTGCTAAACGTTTCTAAATTTCTAAATTGCTGCATTTGTAAATTTCAAAAGCCAATATAAAGGAATAATAGTGGTAAAAATAAGGAACTTGTGGGGTTTAACTAATTATTTATATTTTTTATAATTCTCCTTTAAGGGGGTGTGGCAGGGGGTGTGTCCTATGCCTAAATACTTTTGGTAATAGGTGTCCCTCGTTCCCATCTCAAAAAATTGTAAGGTATGTTTAACATGTTACTAAACCCAGGACCCTGCATTCACTATATCTGGTCTCCCACAGTACACAGAACATATAAATTGTTTTAGTAAATATAAACTGCTAAATATCTTTTTTCATCAGCAGTATATAGCAGTCTTATGACTTCTATCAGTGTCTGATTAAAGCTTGTAGGAGAAGTTTACATTCTCCCCTGATTGTCCTATGAGGATGCATGACCCCTGACCTTCTGTCTGGAAAGTGCTGATTGGCCCTATGCTGATCACATCAGCACCCTCCCAAGAAGAAAAAAAAACTCTCTAGCAATACACACAAAAATGAGCATGTGCAGAGTGCCCCCAAGGCTTTGTTCTATTAGGAGATGGTTTTGGGACAGTGGAAGAAGGGGAGGATCAGAGAAGACAGGATCAAGAGAATTTTTACACAATGCAGAAGATTAACTTCTTAGGTTACACAGTGAGTATAACAAGCATGCTTTACAGCATATACAGACTGATTTTACTGATGTGGATTTAGTAACATTTTGAGAGCCATCAAAGAGCTTTTTGATAAAAGTGATCAGGCAGCTCTATAGCTGCCCGATTCCTTTTAATGAGCTCTCAAATAGGCTACTCTTCTCACTGGCCTCACTAGCATCATCCACAATTGCTCCGGGGCTCTCCTGTTCCGCCGACCATGAAAACTGCTTTATTAATTAAAGCAGGAGGAACTTGGGAAACATCTGTTAGGTGTAGGGCAAGCATGTGTACGTAACATCAATTGTGCCACACATATGAGGTATTGTCTTGAATGTCAGAGCAAGTGCAATAATTCTAGGACCATAGTTCATGGTAAATCTAAACTGATGACCTGTCAAGTTTTTTAAAAAATTTAGGGTATTTTTTTTTGTGCCAATTCCATGTGAATGTGTCATTTCAAGACCTGACATGTCTGGTATCTAATTACTTTACATAAACCAATCCTTTATTTTCACGAAAAAAATTGGAAATAATATTGTGTTTGCAAGAAAATTCATTATAGTGTATTTTTTCCTAAAAATATGCTTTTGATAAAGAACAGAAACATAAAAACTTGCAACTACCACCATTTTATTCTCCATGGTCTCTGCTTTCAGAAAATGTACAATTTTTGGGGGATTAGCAGTAATTCCTAGAAAAAAAATAAAAAAAAGGTAGACAAGTGGTTAATGTTGTATTAATATTGGTGTCTAGAGTTCCTGTACCAGACTGCCTTTTTTTCTGCCTAGATCTCAGCTTTAAATTGTATCTAAAGTCAAAACAATTTTTTTTTTTAAATTACATAATGTTTAATAAATTAAATTTTTTATCAAAAAAATAAGAAAATTAGAACAAAACAAAGAGATTGTATTGATTTTACACAGAAGAAAGGGACACCAATTTTCAGTCAAAGCAGATTCCATAATCGGTAATGATAAGTCCACATACAAGACATCGGAGGCTTTAGCAGGCTACATATCAATATGCATCTACATAAGCAGTACTTCGAGATTCTCAAGAAAATTTTATTTCTTAACTTAAGTTAGTACAGTCACTGTTCATTTCAGAGATCTTAACAAGAGAATAATGAAGAGCTACTGCACTCAAAGTGAAGAAATGGCTGTTGGTTGATGACCGATAGGTCAGCCATTTAGACAACAACACCCCAAGATCAATAACTGATTTTTTCAAAAGTATGATTTTGTCTAGTTCCAGCAGTCATGAATCAAGAGCTAACGGTTGATTAGAAACCTATTTGAGCACATCCTCATACCCTGGAAAGGGTCAGGAAGGTCTAGCTGTTTAGTAGAGAAGAATCAAATAGACCCAAAATACTTGTGCGTGGAATGTTATATAGTGTAGACCAGCCTTTTTCAACCAGGGTGCCCAGGCACCCCGGAGTGCCTTGAGGTATCTTCAGGGGTGCCTTGGCAAGATGCCTAAAAATGTCCCCAAAATTGTATACAGCCATCAGTTGGTTCGAGCCTGTCTTTTGGGTAAAAAAAGCCACAGGTTTTTATTGTGCACCATTATGACCTTCTAGGCGTCGTCATTCTAACATCCGATGACATCAGTTGATAAAGAGGATGTCTGTCCCCTCCACAGCATCCTTGTTTGACTCTACTCTGTCCCTCTCCATCAGCACTGGGGTCAGATTAGCTGAGTTATGGAGAAAAATTGAGGGAGAAGAGAAACATTGGAATACTAGTCAGTACCAGTGTGTAAAAGTGTATTTGCTTTGGAAGAATAGATCACCTCTAACATTACGTGTCTTACTTGTGTGGATGTTGCTGCATTACGTAAAATTATTAGAATTGTTTTTTACATTTTAGAATGGGGTGCCTTGAGATTTTGTAGAATTTTAAAGGGTGCCTTGACTGCAAAAATGGTTGAGAAACACTGGTGTAGAATTAAACACATCTTTGAGAGCATAAACCATAAAACTCCCACACTAATTTTGGGCATCTCCAAATTAGATGTAATTAAAAAACTCTTTTGCATTTGTCTTGTTTGAGGCCAATTTGGTATACTCCTAAAGTTTCTTGTAAGATAACCTTGTAATCCTCAAGTGATATACTTCTCAGATTAGACTGCCATCCCTGTTTACAAAGTAGAGGAACCTTTAGTAGAAATTTGAGTAGAAGTTGAGAACAGACGTGGGAAATTATGCATTTCACGCTGATTGTCCTAATCAAATCATCGAGCACGGGTGACTCGGTTGCACCATAGGGGCCAAACTGGGCTCCTAGAGCATGGTATGGTTGGAAATTTCCACAAAAATTGTTTTTGCATAGAGTGAAATGAAATTGCAATTGCTGAAAATAAATACTCTTATATAGATTTGAGATATCCTATTTATGAAAATCATGGAGTTGATGTACCTCAGGTAGGTTGTCCCATAGAGGTGTCAAGTTTGTAAATTTATCAATGCCCAGAAGTAGTTTAACTGATTCCCAGTCCTTACCAATGAGACGAACAATGGGTAGGGCTGAGAAGGTTTGCACATACACTACCGTGTAAAAGTTTTTCACAGATGTGAAAAAAAATGCTGTAAATAAAGACTGCTTTCAGAAATAATAGTGTTAATGGAAGGTAAATGAACACAAGAGAAATCCAAATCAAATCAATATTTGGTGTGATCACCCTTTGTCTTCAAAACAGCATCAATTCTTCTAGGTGTAATTGTTTTTGAAAGGAACTTGGCAGGTAGGTTGTTCCAAACATCTTGGAGAACTAACCACAGATCTTCTTTGGATGTAAGCTGCCTCAAATCCTTCTGTCTCTTCATGTAATCCCAGACAGACTTGATGATGTAGAGATCAGGGTTCTGTGGGGACCAAACCATCACTTCCAGAAAGCCTTGTTCTTTGTTACGCTGAAGATAGTTCTTAACCACATACAGACCGGACCATTTTGCTGGTCAAAGACCAGACCACTTTTTGCGATTCCGCACTGCGTCGCTTTAACTGACAATTGCGGGGTCATGTGACGTGGCTCCCAAACAAAATTGACGTCCTTTTTTCCCACAAATAGAGCTTTCTTTTGGTGGTATTTGATCACCCCTGCAGTTTTTATTTTTTGCGCTATAAACAAAAATAGAGCGACAGATTTGAAAAAAAAAAGCATTATTTTTTACTTTTTGTTATAATAAATATTCCCCAAAAATATAGAAAAAAACATTTTTTTTCCTCAGTTTAGGCCGATACGTATTCTTCTACATTTTTTTGGTAAAAAAAATCGCAATAAGCGATTATTGATTGGTTTGCGCAAAAGTTATAGCGTTTACAAAATAGGGATAGTTTTATGGCATTTTTATTAATAATTTTTTTTTTTTACTAGTAATGGCGGCGATCAGCGATTTTTATTGTGACTGCGACATTGCGGTGGACACATCGGACATTTTTGACCCATTTTTGGGACCATTGTCATTTATACAGTAATCACTGCTATATAAATGCAGTGATTCCTGTGTAAATGACACTGGCAGTGAAGGGGTTAACCAGTGGGTGGCAGGGTAGGGGTTAAGTGTTCCTAGGGGTGTGTTACTAACTATGGGGGGGCTGGGCTTTCATTTAGTGAACACTGATCTCTGCTCCAATCACATGGAGCAGAGATCAGCGTCACTAGTTGCTAGGCAGAATGGGGAAATGCTGTTTACACGGCATTTCCTCCATTCAGCCGCCCCGTGAGACAATCGCGGGTATGCCTGCGGCGATCGAGTCCGCGGGACCCGTGACCGGACTCACGGGGGTCCCGACCGGCACGCGAGTTCAGGGCGGCATTGAAGATTGGACGTACCTGTATGTTTGGGGTCAATGATGGGTGCTACATGATGTATGTTTATGCCTCTATTTTTCAGCATTGAGGACACTATTGATCCTGACCAAATCTCCAACTCCATTTGCAGAAATGGGAGAGGATCCAGGACTGTCGGCCAGGAAACCCAAAAAGAAGAGGATCGAGGCTGCTCTATGCAAAACCATTGCACAGAGCACGTAAGTATAATATGTTAGTTATTTTTTATTTTTTATTCTTTCCTTTAGAATCAATTTAAGTTTCCTTGGCCAACCACTGCTTCCATTGTCCTCAACATTTCCCTTTTCTTTGAGCTTCTTCAAAAGAGCTTGGTCATCACATCTTGAAACCCCAGTCTGCTTTTCAATCTTTGCCTGGGAGCCACTTTGCTGATACAGTATAACTACCTCGTGTCTTGTTGCTGTGCTCAATCTTGCCATGGTGTATGACCTGTGACATGAAACTGTCTTCTACAACCTCACCTTAGTAGCAGATCTTAAAAGTATGCCTCAGAAAAGGTAATCTTTCATGGGGGAGGGTACCATCATCCATCAATAATGGAAAGAGAAGCCTAGGGCTACCCCTTTTTTCTTTTATGTTCTCTCCCTTTTTCCTCCCTCTTCTTTTAATTCCCTTAGGTCTTTTACTATAATGGAATATTTGTTTACTGTGTACAACTTTCAGATTTGAGCGCTTGTTAGTGTCAGCCATGGAAGCAATGTATGGCCCAAAAAAGAAAAAACTATTTATCTGTTATTTACCAAATCATGTTTTTGTTTTTTTTTTCTCTCATTTTCTGTTATATTGTAATTGTTACAGCTGATTGGATATAAGTTCATTATCATTAAGGCTTACCGCAAAACATGTAGAGGACCATCTCAAGATCTACCACATTCGGTATCCCCAGCAATTATTGGGGACTATTGATCCTGTGAAACCAATAATGATGAGCATCTGTAACTATTGTTTTTATAATTGTTTGAGCTTGTATGCTTCCCTTTTTTAAGCAAATGTGTCTACTAATAAAATGTTAATTTTTATTTGAACTATTGTAAAATTCTTGGGTCCCGGGATAGTCCATTTCCCTGTTTTGGCCAGGGGCATTTACGAAAGCCCTAGGTTTCTCTTTCCATTATTGACCTTAGTAGCAGAGTTTGGCTGTTCCTCACCCAGTTTAAAGCTTTCTACACAGCTGTTCTTTTTCAGTTATTGGCTATAGTTCAACCTACATATGAAATATGAAGCCAAAGGTTTGCTCACTTTGCATTTTGTAAATAAAAAAAAGAAACAAAATATACTCACTAGCCACTTTATTAGGTACACCTTTCTAGACTCAACAAGGTTTTGGAAACATTCCTCAGAGATTATGGTCCATAGTGACATGATAGCATCATGCAGTTGCTGCAGATTTGTCGGCTGCACAACTATGATGCAAATCTTCTGTGCCACCACAAACCAAAGGTGCTCTATTGGATTGAGAACTGGTAAGTGTGGAGGCCATTGGAGTACAGGGACCTCATTGTCATGTTCAAGAAACCAGTGGTGAGATGGTTTGATCTTTGTGACATGGTGCATTATCCTGCTGGAAGGAGCCATCAGAAGATGGGTACACTGTAGTTATAAAGGGATGGACATGGTCGGCAACAATACTCTGGTAGCCTGTGATGTTTAAACAATGCTTAATTGGTACTAAGGGGCCCAAAGTGTGCCAAGAAAACATCCCCGACACCATTCCACCACCACCACCAGCCTGAACCGCTCATACAAAGCAGGATGGATTTATGTTTTTTATGTTTACGCCAAATTCTGATCCTACCATGTGAATGTTGCAGCTGAAATCAAGACTCATCAGCCAGGCAATGTTTTTTCAATATTTTATTGTCCAAATTTGGGGAGCCTGTGCGAATTGTATCCTCAGTTTCCTGTTCTTAGCTGACAGGCGTGGCACCCGATGTGGTCCTCTGCTGCTGTAGCCCATCTGCTTCAAGGTTCAATGATTTGTGTGTTCAGAGATGGTATTCTGCATACCTTGGTTGTAACGAGTGGTTATTTGAGTTACTGTTGCCTTTCTATCATTTCAAACCAGTCTGCCAATTCTCCTCTGACCTCTGACATCAACAAGGCATTTTCGTAAAACACAACTGCAGCTCACTGGATATTTTCTCTTTTTCGGACCATTCTCTGTAATCCCTAGAGATGGATGTGTGTGAAAATCCCAGTGGGTCAGCAGTTTTTCTAAATACTCAGATCAGCCCGTCTGGCACCAACAACCATCTCCCGTTCAAAGTCAACTAAATACTCTTTCTTCCCCATTCTGATGGTCAGTTTGAACTTCAGCAAATCATCTTCACCACGTCTAGATGCCTAAAAGCATTGAGTTGCTGCCATGTGATTGGCTGATTAGAATTTTTTGTTACAGAGCAATTGAACAAGAGTACCTAATAAAGTGTCCAGTGAGTGTATATATTTTTTGAAAGGATTCTTACCTTACAGCATTTCTTTACACCTGTCTAAAACCTTTGCACAGTACTGTTTATCATAGTTTCTAAGTGATAAAGTGGATTTGCTCCACTTAAAAGGTATTCTGGTTCCTGATCCTGCTTGCTGTTCTACTACGTTGATTCTCCAGTTTCCTGATTTCCTGGCCTGTCCTGAAACACGCTGATCTCTGGCTCCCTGATGTCCTGGCTTGTCTGACTATCCGCTATGGTTACCGAACTCTGGCTATGATTTGACTACTTTGCTCTGTTTAAAATGCCATAGTTCTTGTGGACCTTTAAAACCCATATTAAGCAAGTATAGTAATAATTAAAGAATGATTAGAGATGCACCTAAGTTGTATCTTTATAGATGACACAGATCTGATAAAAATTCTAATACTAATACTAATCTAATACTATTGATAAGATCTAAATTGTGTCAATGTCCCAATATTTACGGACTTGACTGTATCTACTGGAACTTTTTTTGTAGCTCGAATCGGGCAGATCGGTGCGTTTTTGTAGCGTTTTTTTTCTTCCATAGAAATGCATTGAAAAACTTGATTTGTGCATATTTCTGAGCATTTTGTTTTGTGTTTTTTATGCTCAAATGCAATAATTAAATAAAAATAAATAATAATTAAAACAAAATAAATAATACATAAATAAATAATAAAAAATGTATATATTTCTAACAGATAACCCTAATATTAACCCCTAATCCTAACTCCTAACCTTAAAGTGGAAGTAAACTCCCCTATCGTATTCAGCCAAGGAAGCTGTCATCTTTGCCTCTGTTTAATCTTCAACTGCTATGGTGCTGCACATGTGATTCGTTATGACACCAGCCATTGGATGGTTTGATAGTTTGGCTGAGAGCGCAGCCAATGTGCAGTTAGCATTCCCGGCATGCCTTTTTTTTTTAACTGTTTAAATCGATGGGTTTACTTCCACTTTAAAGAGGAAGTAAACCCTGATGAGTTTACTTCCTCTTTCATTCCCTGCAAAGGTAAAGCATAATGGACTACTATGCATCGCATAGTAGTCCATTATGTGTCACTTACCTGACACAGGAGCCAGTGATGTCACCGCTGTCCCCTGTAGTCCGGCGCATCCATCTTCTCAGTGGGTCTTCGCTGCTCCGCCGCTGTCATTCGGCGAAGCCGCGATGACGTCACTCCCACGCATGTGCACGGGAGCCGCCACGCGTTGACGGTGCCGCGCTCAGTGCGCCTGTGCACCGCTGTCTACGGCACCTGTCTTTCGGTAAATATCTCCTAAACCGTGTAGGTTTAGCAGATATTTCTTGGACCTACAGGTAAGCCTTAATCTAGGCTTACCTGTAGGTCAAAGTGTGTTGTAAGGGTTTACAACCACTTTAAAGCAGAGGTTCACACAAAAATTGAACCTCCGCTTTTCAGAACCCTCTCTCCCTCCGGTGTCACATTTGGCACTTTTCAGGGGGGAGAGGGGAGCAGATACCTGTCTAAGACCTTGTACACACGGTCGGACATTCTGACAACAAAATCCGTCGGATTTTGTCCAACGGATTTTGGCCGAAACTTGTGTTGCACACACGGTCGGACAAAGTTGTCGGAAAATCCGATCGTACGTAACGTGACGACGTTATTTCGTTATGACGTGACTACATTCAGGCTAGTAGCCAATAGCTTTGGTCTAGGAATTTGATCTGAGCATGCTTGGCACTTTGTCCGATCAGAATTCTCTACACACAATCGGACAAAGTCCGATCGGATCATGTTGTCGGAAAGTTTTATAGCCCAGCTCTAAAACTTTGTCCGTTGGAATATCCGACGGAAACAGTCCAATGGAGCCCACGCACAGCGGATTATCCGACAACATGGTCCGATCGGACATTTTCCATCGGAATGTCCGACCGTGTGTACAAGGGCTAAGACATGTATTTTCACCCACTTCCAGGCATAGACTCCCATGGGAGTCTATGTCACTTCCCGTCCCTCTGCGATGTCTGCTGGAACGCACGCGGGTCCCAGAGACAGCAGGGACCATTCGACTCGCGCATGTGCAGTAGTGAACCGGGAAGTGAAGCCGCAAGGCTTCATTTCCTGATTTCCTAACCGAAGATGGCGACAGCAGCATCCGAGCACCTAGGGACGGTTCAGCCTTGGATGCCAACATCGCTGGACCCTGGAACAGGTATGTGTCCTTATTTTAAAAGTCAGCAGCTGCAGGATGGGCACTGATAGGAGGCACTAATGGGCACAGATAGGCTGCACTAATAGGTGGCATTGATGGGCACTGATAGGTGGCACTGTGGGGCATTGATCAGCACTGATAGCTAGAACTCATAGGCTGCACTGGTGGGCACTGATAGACGCTGATAGGCAGCATTGATAGCACTGATAGATGGCACTGATGGGTAACATTGATGAGTACTGATAGGTTGCACTGATGGATGCTGTTAGGCGGCATTGAGGAGCACTGATAGGTGGTGCTGATTGGCAGAATTGATGGGCACTAATAAGCGGCATTGATGAGCACTGATAGGTAACACATGTAGGCGGAATTGATGGGCGGCATTGATGAACACTGATAGGAAGCATTATTTTGCACTAATAGGTGGCATTGACAAGCACTGATGGTTGGCACTGATGATTGGGGCACTGATTATCAGTCTAAACAATTTACTGACATTCTTGATGGTTAGCGGCAGTCCATTCCTCACACAGACACAGCGTGGGAGGAAAGGGCTGCGGATAACCGGCAAGTCTGTTAACATGTGATCAGCTGATCACATGGTAAAGGGTCGCTGTGATTGCGCTGGATGCACATCCCAGGGGACTTTGTGAGGCGCTCACTTTGTTCTAAATAGTCTTCCTTTTTTGTATATGTATGCCTCAGGCGGCAAAATTGCCCATAAGGGACATTTTGTATCCATCTAGGATGATGATTACTTTTTACGTACAGCTAAGAGTTACTTCCACTCAGTTTGAAGTGAGTTCTAGAGAAGATATCACCATCAGAATTCCCCTGAAGTTCTGGGTCCAGGAAGACTAGGCAATATTTATCAATGACATGGGTAAATTCTATACCAAATGGGTTATCTTTACATTATTCTAAGAAGTTACTTCTTATAACCTTGATCTGTCCCATCCCAGATTATAAGAATATCGTCAATGTATCTGGTGTAGCCAGACCAGGTTTGCCCGAAACGGATTGTTTTTCCATATGAAAGCATTTTCCCAATATCCCATGAAGAGATTCGCATAGCTGGGGGCAAACCTGGGGGCAGGCGACTGGAGAGGTTCTGGAAAGGATGTCTAACAGAGCTAGGCCCTTCAGGCCATGGGTTGGACGTAAGACTCTGCGTGGGGTTCCCAGGGTTGATAACCCAGTAACTGCAGAGACCGACACCTGAATTCCTTGTTAGGATTTTTATTTTGCATAAAATAGTTGAACAAACTCAGTCTCTAAGTTGGGAATAGAGGGTATAAGGGTAGAGTTTAGCTCAGGTGCTTGGAACTGCTGACTTCAAATAAAGTCTCTCTCTATGTACACAATCCAGGGAACAACTGGACTCTTTAACTGTTGGATAAATCCTTAAGTTTTGGGTTTAGCAGCCAACATGTAATTCTAGCTTTTCAAAGTCTCTCACACTAACTTGGTTGGAAACTTGGTTACAACTGGAAGGGTAGAAGTAGGAACTTTTCTTACTGTACCAAAATCTTTCAGCCGGTCTGGGAATACCGTAAGAATTGTGGATTCAATCAATGTCCATGGCACCTCAGCTTTCAGGCTCTTACCGAGCAGCCAGCCTTGTGCATGGCTCTTTTATCGAACAGTCCTCCCCTGGTCGCATGTAGAGTTGCTGGGCCTCTCCAAAACCCGAGACGGCACCGGAACACCTTAGAATCCTCCTTCCAGTTACTGTGCCTCGAACTAGCCAGTTCTGAGGCTCAGAAATGGATGGATCCGCACTCCAGGCCATGAGGGCCCCTGGGGGCTGGTCAGGAGGACCAGGACCATGGAGTCAGCAACAACTTCTGGACCGGAACCCCAAACCACGTGACTTTGACACCTTAAGTACCTCTTCCCTGATTATGCAAACTCCCACTGATTGGTTCCGAGACAGAGATTGGTACTCAATGCGTCAATACAACACATTATACTATTTGTTAGAAAGCAGAATTCTATCCCAGACTCCATAGAATTATCTTTTCTAAGTCTAAAACTTTTTCTTTTTACCAAAATAACTACCGTATTTATCAGCATATAACATGCACAGGCACATAACACGCACCTTCATTTTAGGAGGGAAGTTTCAGGAAAAAAACTTAAATTTGAAATGAACTTTGAAGCAAAATAAGGGTCAGTGCCCATTAATGCAGTCTCACCATTGCCCATCTGCAGCCTCACCATTGCCCATCTGTAGCCTGATCAATGCCATCTGCAGCCTCACAATTGCCCATCAATGCAGCTTGATCAATGCCCATATGCAGCCTCACCTTTGCCATAAATGCAGCTGACCAGTGGCCATCTGCAGCCTCACCTTAGATAACTGCTGCCTCGGAGGAGACAGGGATGGGACGGGACGAGTGCCGCCAGATTACATACAGCACCAATCTGTTTTCTCGGCAGCCTCTTTATTACAAAGTTCTATGATAGACATAACACTGGCCTAATGCCGGACCAGGAGACGGGACTTCCTATTACAGAGGCCGCTGAGTAAACAGGAGATTCTTGCTGTATGTATATTGACGGCTCTCGTCCTGTCCCCTCCCTGTTCCCTCCCAGGCAGCCCAAATTACAGTATTGGCATATAACACGCACACACAATTTGCACCCGATTTTCAGGGTGAAAAAGTGAGTGTTATACGCCAATAAATACAGCAAGTGCTTAAAGCGGAGGTCCACCCTAAAATGGACCTTCCGCTCATCGGATTCCTCCCCCCCTCCGGCGCCACAATTGGCACCTTTCAGGGGGGAGGGGGGTGCAGTTACCTGGATAATCCAGGTAACTGCACCCACTTCCGGGCTAACTCTCTGCGGAAAGGGGCGTACGTTACGCCCCTTTCCGCAAGCGCCCGCCCCCTTCAGCAAGTGCCCCGCTGCCTGCTGGGAAACACACAGCTCCCAGAGGCAGCGGGGACCGTCCTCATTGCGCAGCGCGGCTCGCGCATGCGCAGTAGGGAACCGGGAAATGAAGCCGAAAGGCTCCATTTCCTGATTCCCATACCCAAGATGGCGGCGGCAGGACCCGACAGACGACCTAGCGATCGGCTTCGGGTGCCGACATCGCGGGCGCGCTGGACAGGTAAGTGTCACTATTTTAAAAGCCAGCAGCTGCAGTATTTGTAGCTGCTGGCTTTAAAAAAAAAAAAAAAACGCGGAGTCCCGGTGGACTCCCGCTTTAAATTAGCTTTTTCCTAAAATGACTAAGAACCACTGTGTTTTGCGCCGACCCATGCCACCTAGTGGCCAGAGCCGCTGTAACTACAAGTCCTTTTCTTTAAGATAAGTACTGTGACCCAGCTGGTAATCTTGACATGCAGCCCTCTCTCTAGCTGACCGGCCTAAAATACCCACAGTTCTTATACTTTTTAATGCAATGAAGAGGGAGAAGAAGTCTTTTTGTAATCACAGACTCAGTCCAAAAAATGGTTCACCAGTAAAACCGGGGATCTGACAAAACTAAGTCTTTTCCATGTTCATCCACGGTAGTGATAAAGTACACGGCACTGTCTTTATCTGGCCTGTAAATGACCACTTTGCCCATATAAATGTGCTGACCATAGCTCCAGTGTTGCAGACATCCAAGAAAAAGTTCATACATTTCCCAGCAGAATGCCTTCTTACGAAGTGGCTTTGGAACTTTAACCACTTGACCACTGGGCACTTAAACACCCTTAATAACCAGACCAATTTTCAGCTTTCAGTGCTCTCACAATTTGAATGACAATTACTCGGTCATGCAACACTGTACCCATCTGAAATTTTCGTCCTTTTTTTCCCACAAATAGAGCTTTCTTTTGGTGGTATTTGATCACCTCTGCGTTTTTTATTTTTTGTGCTATTAATGAAAAAATACCGAAAATTTTGTAAAAAAAAGCATTTTTCTTCATTTCTATTAAAATTTTTTGCAAATAAGTAATTTTTCTTCATAAATTTGGCCAAAAATGTATACTGCTAAATGTCTTTAGTAAAAATAACCCAAATTAGTGGATATTATTTATTCTGCGTGAAAGTTATAGGGTCTACAAGCTATGGTGCCAATCACTGAAAATGTATCAATTTGATCACAGCTGATGTACTGACAGTCTATCTCATTTCTGGAGACCCTAACAAGCCAGTAATGTACAAAAACCCCCCAAATGACCCCTTTTTGGAAAGTAGACATTCCAAGGTATTTAGTACGTGGCACGGTTAGTTTTTTGAAGTTGTAATTTTTTCCCACAATTCTTTGCAAAATAAAGATTTTTTTTATTTAAATTTTTTTTCACACCAAATTGTCATTTTACCAGGCTATTTCTCTCACACGGCATATACATTCCACAAATGAAACCCCAAAATACATTCTGCTGCTCCTCCTGAGTACGGTGATACCACATGTGTTAGACTTTTACACAGCCTGGCCACATACACAAGTCCAACATTGAAGTAGCAACTTCAGGCGTTCTAGGAGCATAAATTACACATCTAATACCTCAACCACCTATTACACTTATGAAGGCCCTGGAGCACCAGGACAATAGAAACGCCCACAAAGTGACCCCATTTTGGAAAGCTAACACCCAGGTGGGCACTGATGGGCACAGGTGGGCACTGATGGACACAGGCGCCACTGATGGACACAGGCGGCACTGATGGACACAGGCGGCACTGATGGGGCACTGCAGTGGCACAGGTGGCACTGATGGGCGCAGGTGGCACTGATGGGCGCAGGTGGCACTGATGGGCACAGGTGGCACTGATGGGCACTATAGTGACTTTGGTGACACTGGTGTGGCTCTGGTGGCACTGATTAGCACACAGATGGCACTGGTGGGCACAGGCGGCACTGGTGGGCACAGGCGGCACTGGTGGGCACAGGCGGCACTGGTGGGCACAGACGGCACTGATGTGGCACTGCAGTGGCGCAGATGAGCACTGATGGGCACAGATGGCACTGATGGGCACAGGTGGCACTGATGGGCACAGGTGGCACTGATGGGCACAGGTGGCACTGATGGGCACAGGTGGCACTGGTGTGGCACTGGTGTGGCACTGGTATGGCACTGGTATGCACTGTAGTGGCACTGGTATGCACTGGTATGCACTGGGGTGGCACTGGGGTGGCTCTGCTGGCACAGAGGTGGCACAGAGGTGGCACAGAGGTGGCACAGAGGTGGCACAGAGGTGGCACAGAGGTGGCAAAGGTGGCACAGGTCGCACAGGTGGCACAGATGTGGCACAGGTGATAGATGGCACTGGTCTGTCACTGGTCTGGCACTGTTCTGGCACTGTTGTGGCACTATTTGGGCACTCACGGTTATCTTTTATTTTCACTGGGATGTTCTCCTCTCCTCTCACGCTGCATCGGTGTGAGGAGAGGAGACTGATGACCTTAGCTTGACCCGGCAAGCCGAATTGTTTACATTTGTGATCGCTCCGTCATTGGACGGAGCGATCACGTGGTAAAGGACCGCTGCCATTGGTCCTTTACCGCGATCCGTGTTGCGCCGGGTCCCGTGAACTCGGCGAGCACGGATGTTCCGGCGTGCGCGCCCCAGGGGGGCGCGCACGAACGATTCTCCGGGAGGCCGTTAATTAACGGCCTCTTAGAGATAGCAAACCGACCTATAGCCGTTAATCGGCTATAGGCCGGTTATTAAGTGGTTAAGGTAGTCCCAGACATCTTTTGCATACCACTTTTCATGATTTTCCTGAGTTTTTTGTCTAGGGGTTCCCAGGGCTGATAACCCAGTAACTGTAGAGACTGACACCTGAACTCCTTGTTCGGATTTTTATTTTACATAAAACGGTTGACCAAACTCAGTCTAAGTTGGGAATAGAGGGTATCAGGGTAGAGTTTAGCTCAGGTGCTTGGAAATGCTGACTTCAAATAAAGTCTCTCTCTATGTACACAATCCAGGGAACAGCCACTCGCAACTGGACTCTTCAACTGTTGGATAAATCCATAAGTTTTGGGTTTAGCAGCCAACAGGTAATCCTAGCTTTTCAAAGTCTCTCACACAGACTTGGTTGGAAACTTGGTTACAACTGGAAGGGTAGAAGTAGGAACTTTTCTTACTGTACCAGAATCTTTCAGCTGGTCCGGCGATACCGTAAGAATTGTGGATTCAATCGATGTCCATGGCAGCTCAGCTTCCAGGCTCTTACCAAGCAGCCAGCCTTGTGCGTGGCTCTCCTACCGAAGAGTCCTCCCCTGGTCACATGTAGAGTTGCTGGGCCTCTCCAAAACCAGAGACAGCACCAGAACACCTTAGAATCCTCCTTCCAGTTACTGTGCCTTGAACTAGCCAGTTCTGAGGCTCGGAAATGGATGGATCCGCACCCCAGGCCATGGGGGCCCCTGGGGGCTGGTCAGGAGGACCATGGAGTCAGCAACAACTTCTGGACCAGAACCCAGAACCACGTGACTTTGACACCTTAAGTACCTCTTCACGGATTATGCACTGAGACAAACTCCCACTGATTGGTTCTGAGACAGAGATTGGTCAGAGATTACTCAATGCATCCAACCAGACTGGTTTCTATAGCCTCCCACAGGTGTACAACCCCACCTATGACCAGGCAGAACTTCCATACAGCCCAGCCAAACTGATGCCAAAGTACAATTTAGCATAACTAGTCCCAAAACTCATTACAATTTTAGGCAAAAAACTCAATTCAAACATATAGCGCATACTCGTTAGGAGCACCAGCGCTACATTTGCATATCTCTTTATTCTGTAGAGTTTTTCTTCAACCATCAGTCTGGCATATTCCCCAGAGGAAGTCAATGGTTTGGCGAAACATGTAGGGAAGACCCGACCTGCCAATATTTCTACTAAAGGGCTTATACCATACTTGGCCCTTCAGTGGTTGTTTATCGCTCCCCAAACACTATACCATTTTTAATATTTATGCGTTTATAATCTTTTGTGTTGCAATAAAATAAATTACTTTTCAAAATACTGGTATGTATGTGATTTGCTTGGCACCGCAATAATCCCTTCCCTTTCTTCCATTTTTTAAATTTATTTCTTTGGGATGAGGTGTCTTATCTAAAACAGACCACTGCCACTTTCTTTTTATCCTGGGGTGGTACTTTGTTGTGGGGGGTCTATTGTTGCTGGGATGGTACTTTTTTTTGTGGGGGGTCTATTGTTGCTGGGATGGTACTTTGTTGTGGGGGGGTCCATTGTTGCTGGGGGAAAATAATTTATTGTGTGGGGAATCTGTTGTTTCTGGGGTGGAGTCTATTGTTGCTGGGGTGGAGTCTATTGTTGCTGGGGTGGAGTCTATTGTTGCTGGGGTGGGGTCTATTGTTGCTGGGATGGTACTTTGTTGTGGGGGGTCCATTGTTGCTTTGGGAAAATAATTTATTGTGTGGGGAATCTGTTGTTGCTGGGGTGGAGTCTATTGTTGCTGGGGTGGGGTCTATTGTTGCTGGGTGGGGTCTAGTTTTGCTCAATGCAAGGGATCTGTTTTACTATCTTTCTTGTTTTCATTAACAAATTTCATAGAAATTACTGAGCAGCACAAAATACTTGGTTCTGTATTCTCTGAAAGGTGCTGTACTGGGAGGTGGGTAGGTGGAACCAAGGGATGGTGCTCAGAGACGGGTAGGGGGTAGAGATAAAGGATACCTCGGAAGGGTTTCCCTGAGAAAAAAAGCCCTGAGTATACTCCACTTTCTATAGATTATTTATTTTGTTCTTTATTGGAAAGTTATACAAATATCTCTTTCTGGGACCTTTTAAATACCATTTATGTAAACCTTTAGGTGTATAAAAAGAAAGGGGCTGGAGGAAGGGCCTCCCACAGATATTACTCATAGGGATTACATATTAATTGCAGCTCTATTAGCACTTTGCCTTCAGCAATGTCCCCATTTAGTTAACGTACAAATTGTTCATGAAAAGCTGAGAAATGTAATACGAGCTTAAAAAAGCATGCAGCTGTCATGGAGTGGAATGGATTTCTTTGCATTGTATGGGAGGTTTAAAAATGAATCCGTGTATTCTGTGCAACTCAACACTGAACAACAATTCATGCATATTCAAATTAAGCTTTCCTGTTTGATGTACATGAATAATAAAAACAGTGAATAATAATAACATACCCACATACAAAATAAAAAAAAAAAAAAAGTTAAAGCCCAACACTAATAAGCAGAAATGTGTAATCTTCTGTACAAACCACCGCCCCACCCGCATACTATGTGCAGACATTTTATTAACCAATACAACAGAAGTGCTCATGTGGATTTTACTCAATATTAGCTGGTAGAAGGAGTAAACGGCCACATTTTGCTGCATGTGTGTTGCATCTCTAGGACTGCATGACATGTCTCAACAGTCACTGAGTTCCTTCCATGCCACTCCTCCCACCAGCCAGGGACAATTATTTTCTAGTGGGCATTTCTAAGGCCGCGTACACACGGGCGGACTGTCCGCCCAACCTTGTCCGCTGAACAGTGTTTGGGTGGACAGTCCGCTCGTGTGTGGGCTTTCAGCGGACAGTTTCAGCGGACAGTTGGACGGACAAAGTCTTTCGGAAATTCCGAAAAACTGTCCGCTGAAACTGTGTTTGAGCGAACAGTCCGCCCGTGTGTGGGCCTGTCCGCTGTACTTTCGAAATGAGCGGACTGTTCCCGCTCGGAAAGTCCGCCCATTTCGAGCGCGTGTACAGGTAGGCGGGGCCCGCGAAGGAGACGTCGCGGGCTCCGCCGCCTGGAATGGGCTTAAAGGGGAATCCCAACGCCGAAAAAATCGGCGTGGGGGTTCCCCCAAAGTCCACACCAGACCCTTGTCCGAGCACGCTACCCGGCCGGCCAGGAAAGGGGGGCGAGCGAGCGCGCCCCCCCTCCTGAGCCGTACCAGGCCGCGTGCCCTCAACATGGGGGGGTGCCTTGGGGAAGGGGGGGCCGCACGGCCCCCCCCACCCCAAAGCACCTTGTCCCCATGTTGATGAGGACAAGGGCCTCTTCCCGACAACCCTGGCCGTTGGTTGTCGGGGTCTGCGGGCGGGGGGCTTATCGGAATCCGGGAGCCCCCTTTAAGAAGGGGGCCCCCGGATACCGGCCCCCCACCCTATGTGAATGAGTATGGGGTACAATGTACCCCTACCCATTCACCTGTGAAATAAAGTACAAAAAAAAAACACAACACAGGGGAAAAAATATTTTATTGCACAGCTCCGGGGGTCTTCCGTCTTCGGGGGTCTTCTCGCCGGACTCCTCCACTATCTGTGTGTAGCTCTTTTACTAGCGGAGGAGTCCGGCTTTCTTCCTCCCCGCCGCCGGCCTCTTCTCCCGACTTCGGGGGTCTTGTCCCCCTCTTCGGTTCTTCTGCCGGGCCACCGCGCCTTCTTCTAGCTCTTTTACAGGCGGTGGCCCGGGCTTCTGTCGCCGCTGCCTTCCGTTCTTCTGTCGCCGCCTTCGGTTCTTCTGCCGGGCCACCGCGCCTTCTTGTAGCTCTTTTACAGGCGGTGGCCCGGTCTTCTGTCGCCGCTGTCGCCACCGACTTCCGTTCGTGTTCTTCTTCTTGTTCTTCTTGTTCTTCTCCAGGAGATGTTGACACGTCGCTCCCTCCGGCCGGAATGCCAGAGCCTCGCTGTGCGGTCACTTATATAGTGACAATGGGGCGGGGTCACATGGTATATGTCACATGGGTTGGTCACATGGTGACCCCGCCCCCTTACGATGTCATAGTCCCCATGTGACATCAACCCATGTGACCAACCCATGTGACATATACCATGTGACCCCGCCCCATTGTCACTATATAAGTGACCGCACAGCGAGGCTCTGGCATTCCGGCCGGAGGGAGCGACGTGTCAACATCTCCTGGAGAAGAACAAGAAGAACAAGAAGAAGAACACGAACGGAAGTCGGCGGCGACAGCGGCGACAGAAGACCGGGCCACCGCCTGTAAAAGAGCTACAAGAAGGCGCGGTGGCCCGGCAGAAGAACCGAAGGCGGCGACAGAAGAACGGAAGGCAGCGGCGACAGAAGCCCGGGCCACCGCCTGTAAAAGAGCTAGAAGAAGGCGCGGTGGCCCGGCAGAAGAACCAAAGAGGGGGACAAGACCCCCGAAGTCGGGAGAAGAGGCCGGCGGCGGGGAGGAAGAAAGCCGGACTCCTCCGCTAGTAAAAGAGCTACACACAGATAGCGGAGGAGTCCGGCGAGAAGACCCCCGAAGACGGAAAACCCCCGGAGCTGTGCAATAAAATATTTTTTCCCCTGTGTTGTGTTTTTTTTTTGTACTTTATTTCACAGGTGAATGGGTAGGGGTACATTGTACCCCATACTCATTCACATAGGGTGGGGGGCCGGTATCCGGGGGCCCCCTTCTTAAAGGGGGCTCCCGGATTCCGATAAGCCCCCCGCCCGCAGACCCCGACAACCAACGGCCAGGGTTGTCGGGAAGAGGCCCTTGTCCTCATCAACATGGGGACAAGGTGCTTTGGGGTGGGGGGGGCCGCGCGGCCCCCCCTTCCCCAAGGCACCCCCCATGTTGAGGGCACGCGGCCTGGTACGGCTCAGGAGGGGGGGCGCGCTCGCTCGCCCCCCTTTCCTGGCCGTCCGGGTAGCGTGCTCGGACAAGGGTCTGGTGTGGACTTTGGGGGAACCCCCACGCCGATTTTTTTCGGCGTTGGGGTTCCCCTTTAAGCCCATTCCAGGCGGCGGAGCCCGCGACGTCTCCTTCGCGGGCCCCGCCTACCTGTACACGCGCTCGAAATGGGCGGATTTGCCTCCTCCTTACGTGGGCGAGTCCGTTCATTTCAAAAGTTGAGCCAACTGTTTGGCAAACAGCTCGCTCAAACAGTCCGCTCGTGTGTGGGCAAGTCCGCTCATGCAAATTTTGAGCGGACTGTTTGATGAAACTGTTTGACGAACAAGGTTGGGCAAACAGTCCGCACGTGTGTACGCGGCCTAAGTGGCTGCACCAGCATGTACTTGCTTGTAAAACCCCCAGAGGATGCAGCAGATTTGCTTACGACAGTCCAGTGGGTGTGTCTATAACACTCATGTAGATGAGGTGCAGCGTAGTGCAGCAGCAATAATTCACAAAATCAGGTGCAATAAAGAACTTGTATTGAAATAGCACAGCAACGGTTGACAACAAACTCAGTGGGAAAGCTTCAGAACAAGATGCACTTAGTTTCCAGTAATGTGAAGAGAGCAGGCATAAGTCAAATTGAGATCAGAGTGCGGTCTGGCCGTCTAGTCCCCAAGTGGGATGGTGCATAGCCCCCGACTGTCCCTGATTTCGAGGAACTGTCCCTAATATTGAAAATGTTTACACTTGCTTCAAAACAAGACTTCGGACACGCTTTGTTAAAGCTCTCTGAACACTAGTCAAAGCTCCTGTCACTAAATAATGGTTAGCTTACAGTCCTGTTTACACCTTGCTTTTGCTTGCTTTGCTTTGGCTTTGCTTCAAAAAATACCCAGTGTAGCTTTATGGTACTTCAAAGCATCTTCAAAGCAACTATAGAAGTCTATGGCAAAGCTCGCTTGAAGCCTCATTGAAGCCCCACCGAAGCCTCATCGAACTCCCACGAAGCCCCACCAAAGGCTCATTGAAGGCCCACGAAGCCCCACCAAAGGCTCATCAAAGCCCCATCAAAGCTCCACCAAAGCCTAATCAAAGATCCACCGAAGCCTCATTGAACCCTCATCGAAGAACCAAGCAAATTGAAAAACTATAAATGTATCATGTATGTATTTTATATTGTTACAGATTTTGGGGCTTGACGGCGGTGATCTCCTTTCATATCATCCTTCTTCTTGAGCTCTAAAAGAAGACTGATGTCATCTGAAGGGGATGGCAAGGAACTGCTGGTCTCTAGTGGGTTTACAGTGCTGGATCAGCAGTGCCCCACACCCAAATCAAAACTAGAACAAACTACAAAATTTGGTGTGAAGGTAGCAGATCTGGTGTCTCCAACCATCTTTCCCATTGTTTCATATTTTTTTGTGAACATCCCCTGTGCTCATATTTAAGTTTTTTTTTTATTTTGTATGACAATTTTTACAGATTGCTTTCATATATTAAAGGTAGTAGAGGTGAGAGATATCTATTTTTAGCAACATGTTTCAATGCTATAAATAGCACGCAGATATTAGTAGTGTGCATTTATGCAATTGATGTTAATTCGAAACAGATTATTCATGTTGTCAGGTATGTTTCTCCATTACCTAAATAGTTTTGGACATTTCCACATCCCATGTAGTATGGTCCTCAGCTCTACTTCACATCAAGTGCATAGTGGAGTCTATCTATGTCCCCACTGGTGTAGCTTTTATGGGGATGCAAGAGGTTCTGTGGTGAATAAAAACTAAGTGTATTTATGTATTGGGGGAAAAAGAGACTTTAGACACCACAGATAAAATATCAAACCATTTTGCATCTGACAGTCGACCTATATCTGTTTCTCAAACATTTCCTGCACAATAGTGCTATGGATACAATTTAAGGAGCTTTTGACTAGCAGCCCTTTCTTTTGCTGCAGATTGATTGAAGCTGTGACTTTTATAGGGGGTTGATTTACAAATGCAAATTGGCTGTTCACATTGCAAAGGAATTTTCACTTAGCATACTGAATGGAAGACTCGCAGAAGAAGGAAGGGTAAGGGTGGAAAGGGTTCCCATGAGGCCTGACAAAACAGTAGTCCCCACATGGAAAGATATATCCGGTTATACTGAAAAGAGGGAATGGTCCAAGTTAAAGTGATCATTAAAGTTCAACCACAGGTTTCAAACCTTAAAAAATGTAGCATGGTTATCAGTAAGTGTGGAGGGGAGTTTCTCATGTGCCATGGTCCCCATGAGCCTCTGTTTAACCTCCAGAGAATTCGATTGATGGCTCTCTCCAGGCTTTGGCTAACATTTGCTGAGCTGCCAAAAATACTAACCACACCAGCATTTTCTCCTACCTTTTAAGGTCTGAGATAGGCCTATGTAATAGGGCTTCCCATGGGATACTAGTAAGATTAATGTTTAGGACTGACCACAGCTTAGTATTTACACTTATTCAGAAACAAGAGGCTTTGGGGCAGGACCACCAGATGTGGAGAAGGGTACCATGTTACACAAAACTAATTGATTTTTTTTGTTCTTTTATTTGACAAAACTAGCTTATAAACATTTTCCTGAACTACCTGAACTCAAATATTAAACAAGCGAGCTAGCCAACAAAATTTGAATCCATTCCGCTTATTTAAGAGTTGTGTCCAAGTCTTTTTTTCAGATGTCCATATAGGGGAGTTTTTTTGGGGCCCACAGAATCCTTGAGTGATGCGTATACGGCAGAAACCAAGTCCCTAGATTATGTATACTTCTGGCGGTGGTTTTCAAACAGTATCAGGCATGTGGGACACTGAGATCACATTGAGATTTAATGCTTTATTTAAGCATTATGAAAGGTTTCCCCAGCAAGCAAGTTCCAGTGCTCCTGCAAATATTGAAGGGAAGTTACAGCGCTCCTGCAAATAACGAAGGGATCTGAATAGTATCTCAATAGTCAATAGATCATCTACTGTATATTACCAAACCCCTCTTGTATACCACCGATTTTCCAAGGATTTTCTTAGACAGTGATGAATAAAGGGTTATCAAGAATTCCCAGCAGGGGCAGATGGGAGATTAGGTTACAGGAATATTTCACAGAGTCCCATTGCCAGAGAGACTTTTGCAGAGAAGGATCCGAAATCTTGTGCTTCTGGGAAGTAGGAGTCCAGATTGGGTGATGTATGGGGGGGGGAGAGCATGCTGCTATGATGAAGTGGGTCCAAATAGGCATTTTACAAGTGGCATGCAAAGATACAAGAGAGGCAATTTCAGCTGCTGTGAAATAGTGTTTAAGGTTGGGCACTGCTAGGCCCCCTGCTAGCCTCTGGTGGTACTGTACCGATGCCGACAATTGAGGAAATGCATTGTTCAATTCCCAGGTTGTAACTGGATATGAGGGCTGGCAGAACTCTAAAATACTATAAAAGTTTGGGCTAACAGGTAATTTTTAAGGCATGTACCCTGCCAAACAAGGAGATGGCTAAGAGTTTCCTGGAAGAAATAAAAGCAGCCAAATCTTAAAACAAGGGGGTGTAATTAGCTCTATAAAGAGACTTAAAGGATGGTGTTAACTTAATACCAAGATAGAGCAAGGAAGTGGGCCAGGCAAAGCAATAGTTTCCCCATATCACCTTGAAGTTGGTCAGGGCCCAAACCCCTTTTGTGGTCCTCTTGGACGTTTGGGTTGATATTAAATTTACAAGTTAACAAAATTAGGTCTAAAGCACTAAAAACTGAAGCACTGAAGCCCAACGTCTGAGAGGACCGCAAAAATGTTTGGGAGAGCAGTATGGGGGGGGAAAAGACATACATACATATTTAAAACCAGAGCCCTGTTGACTAGAGTAGTGTTGCTGCAGTAATAAATAAAGAGGGTTACATTGGTTTTAAAGGCTGTGTAGCTAGTGTAGGTGGAGCTGGGTAGGAAATGGGTTTTTGGTGTTTTTCTTCTTTTTTTTTTTAGCCCAGCTTTACTATAAATTGTAACAACTAATGTATGTATGACATTAATACATAATTATTCTGCCCAATATTGCATTTCAATAAGGCATGTTTCATTATTCTACTTCTGAATGTTGCACACATATCGCATCAGAATGGAAACACCTAGGAACAACTACAGTAAATGGAATTTGCTTCAGTAAGGTGCCAATTGGTTTTAAGGCTTTGCATGTCCAGGAAGGAACTTGTGTTGAAATTTTTAAAATAACTACTCATACTCCCTTAACCACCACTATTAAATTGCTATATGTGACCTGTGATTTATGTTCTTAGCCACGTACGTATTAGCTACTCTGCCCCTACAAAAAGAGGCCTCAACCCAAGATGATGACAACGCTATTTGCTATCTGATGTATGGCCAATAGTTTGGTATCATGATCACAGCTATAAACACTGATTGATTGGACCTTGGGCAAACATTTCTTGTCCCCTCAAGCAATTTTGTTTTACACCCCAACATCGCTAAAAACAAATAAACAAATAGATTTATCTCAAAAACTTTAATATATGAACTGGACCACATTCACTGCTGGTTACTGCACATTATTACTCACTGATTGTTGCTAGAGGTTATTGCAGATCATTAAAGCTCACTGACTCATTGCTGGAGGTTACAGCACATCATTATCCGCTCACTGATTGATTACTAGCAGTTAGAGAACATCATTACCGCTCACTGATTGGTTGCTAGAGGTTACTGCACATCATTACCGCTCACTGATTGGATTGTGGACATGATACAGGAGATAGTTGGAGACTGCAGGCATACTGCAGGAGAGATGGTCCGAGATTGCCAGCGTACTACAGGAGAGATGGTCAGAGACCGTTTAGACCTGATTTCCCTTTGGGCGTATCTGACCAAAAATTTAATTTTTGTTGAAGAGGATACCGAAAAATTTGTATCCTTGTGCAGACTTTTTGAAAAAATCAGTACACTAAACACACAAGCAGGAAATTACATATCTAGGGGGCATTATGTACACCAGCTATGTACAGAGCACTTCCAGGTTATCATATTGCATTTTACAAAAAATTACAGTGCTTCAGATTGAAAACAAAGGTAATTTTTAATAACAATATGACTTTTGTAGCAGTTGTATATGCTAGATTCATGTCTTTTATTTGCTATTTTTTCCCACAAAAGAGGAGTTACCATTTAAGTAAAAAAAAAAATAAAATCCCACCAAAAACTTTTGAAGCTCCACTACCCCCCATATATACATATATTCGAACATACAATATATTACCAAAAGTATTGGGAAGCCTATCTTTACACACACACACGAGCTTTAATGGCATCCCAGTCTTAGTTCCTAGGGTTCAATATTGAGTTCACCCACCCTTTGTAGCAATAACAGCTTCAATTCTTCTTGGAACGCTGTCCACAAGGTTTGGGAGTGTGTCTATGGGAATGTTTGACCATTCTTCCAAAAGCACATTTGTGAGGTCAGGCCCTGATGTTGGATGAGAAGGCCTGGCTCGCAGTCTCCGCTCTAATTCATCTCAAAGGTGTTCTATCGTGTTGAGGTCAGGACTCTGTGCGGGCCAGTCAAGTTCCTCCCCCCAAGCTCCATCATCCATGTCTTTATGGACATTTCTTTGTGCACTGGTGCGCAGTCATGTTGGAACAGGAAGGGGCCATCCCCAAACCATTCCCAGCCCTTCGGCAAACAAACTGCCTCCTGCTACAATCAAATATTACAATTTTGACTCCTTAGTTCAGAGTACCTGCTGCCATTTTTCTGCATCCTGTTCCTATGTTTTCATGCATCATTGAGTTGCTTACCCTTGTATCCACGTTGGAGGTATGGCTTTTTGGTCGCAATTTTTTTATGAAGACCACTTCTGCTCAAATTTCTGTGGGCAGTAGATGGGTGTACCTAGGTCCTACTTGTTTGTGCAAGTTCTGCGCTGATGGCATTGCTGGATATCTTCTGATGTGGAAGGCAAGTAAGCATGATATGTCTTTCATCTACTGCATTAAATTTCCCTGGCAGACCACTGTGTCTACTGTTCTCAGTGTTGCCCGTTTCTTTGTGCTTCTTCGAAAGAGCTTGATCAGCATATCTTGAAACCTCAGTCTGCTTTGAAATCTTTGCCTGGGAGAGACCTTGCTGATGCAGTATACAGTATCTCACAAAAATGAGTAAACCCCTCACATTTTTGTAAATATTTTATTATATCTTTTCATGTGACAACACTGAATAAATTACATTTTCCTACAATGTAAAGTAGTGAGTGTACAGCTTGAATAACAGTGTAAATTTGCTGTCCCCTCAAAATAACACACAGTCATTAATGTGTAAACCGATGGCAACAAAAGTGAGTACAACCCTAAATGCAATTGTCCAAATTGGGCCCAAAGTGTCAATATTTTGTGTGGCCACCATTATTTTCCAGCAGTGCCTTAACCCTCTTGGGCATGGAGTTCACCAGAGCTTCACAGGTTGTCACTGAAGTCCCCTTCCACTCCTCCATGATGACATCACAGAGCTGGTGGATGTTAGAGACCTTGCGCTCCTCCATCTTACATTTGAGGATGCCCCACAGATGCTCAATAGGGTTTAGGTGTCAGGATGGGGCTCAGCCCTTCCTTCTCAAAGCTGACCACTCAGCTGTCGGATAATTGCTCTAATCTCTCCACAGTGACTCACCTGTTGATGATATCCTGCTTCTCAGTCCTGCCTACTTAAGCCATCCAGTCCACATCTATAGAGACGCTTTCCTGTGTTTCTGTTAAAGACTTGCTTGGATGACATTCCTTCTGGCTCCAGATCCTGCTTACTGTTCTACTACACTCATCTCTGGATCCCTGACGTTTTGGCTTGTCTGATTATCCATTTTGGTTCCTGAACTCTGGCTCTGTTTTGACCAAGTTTACTCTGTTTATCTTTTTTTATTATAATTAAACAATATAACGATTTAACTATACTTCAGTCTCAGTTTGATTCATGGTTTCTGACATTAGGTCTGGAGACTTGCTTGACCAGTCCATCACCTTTACCCTCAGCTTTTTTAGAAAGACAGTGGTCATCTTGGAGGTGTGTTTGGGATCGTTATTATGTTGGAATACTGCCCTATGGCCCAGTCTCTGAAGGGAGGGGATCATGCTCTGCTTCAGTATATCACAGTACATGTTGGCATTCATGATTCCCTCAATGAACTGTAGCTCCCCAGTGCCAGCAGCACTCATGCAGCCCCAGACCATGACACTCCCACCACCATGCTTGACTGTAGGCAAGACACACTTGTCTTTGTACTCTTCATCCTGGTTGCCGCCTCACACGCGTGACACCATCTGAACCAAGTAAGTTTATCTTGGTCTCATTAGACCACAGGATATGGTTGCAGTAATCCATGTCCTTAGTTTGCTTGTCTCAGCAAACTGTTTGTAAGCTTCCTTCTGGGACAACATCCATGCAGACCAATTGATGCAGAGTGCGGTGTATGGTCTGAGCACTGACAGGCTGACCCCCACCCTTTCAAATTCTGCAGCAATGCTGGCAGCACTGATACGTCTATTTCCCAAAGACAACCTCTGGATATAACGCTGAGCACGTGCACTCAACTTCTTTAGTCGACCATGACCTGTTCTGTGTGGAATCTGCCCTGTTAAACAGCTGTATGGTCTTGGCCACCGTGCTGCAGCTCAGTTTGAGGATCTTGGGAATCTTCTTATAGCCTAGGCTATTTTTATGTAGAGCAATAATTCTTTTTTTCAGATCCACAGAGGGTTCTTTGCCACGAGGTGCCATGTTGAACTTCCAGTGACCAGTATGAGAGACTGATAACACCAAATTTAACACGCCTGCTGCCCATTCACACCTGAGACCTTGTAACACTGATGCCGCGTACACATGATCGCACTATCTGGCAGACTTAGTCCAGCGGACATACAGCTGGACTTTGCAGCGGAGGTCCGCCGGACTTTGCAGCGGAGGTCCGCCGGACTTTGCAGCGGAGGTCCGCCGGACTTTTGAAATGAACAGACTTGCACACACACGGAGAAAAGTCCGTTCATTTTGAACATGGCTCCAGGTAGACAGGACTAGCGATGGAAGTCAATGTCGCCGCCTCCCGGCGCATCACGGATCACCGCCGTTTACACGTGATTGCTCTGTCAAATGACGGAGCGATCACTTGTAAACAAACCGGTGTCATGTTATGACACGGTTCCTCCCTCCCCTCTCTGTACTGATCGGTACAGTGAGAGGGGAGAGATCGGTGTCAGCAGCGCTGTGGGTGGATCTGCAGTGCCCACAGCTCTACTCACTGACAATTAACCCAGCAATTCCCTGCCAATACTCTGCAATACCCAGCAATGCCCTACCAATACTCTGCAATACCCTGCCAATACTCTGCAATGCCCAGCAATGCCCTGCCAATACTCTGCAATGCCCTGCCAATACTATGCAATACCCAGCAATGCCCGGTCAATACTCTGCAATACCCAGCAATGCCCTGCCAATACTCTACAATACCCAGCAATACTCTGCAATAGCCTGCAATACCCTGCCAATACTCTGCCATAAACTGCCATACCCAGCAATACACAGCCATACTCTGTGATACCCTGCAATACCCAGCCATACTCTGCAATACCCGGCCATACTCGGTGATACTCTGCAATACCCAGCCATACTCGGTGATACTCTGCAATACTTGGTGATACCCTGCAATACCCCGCCATACCCAGTGATACTCTGCAATACCCAGCCATACTCGGCCATACTCAGTCATACTTGGTGATACCCTGCAATACCCAGCCATACTCAGTGATACCCTGCAATACTCTGTGATACCCAGCCATGCTTGGCCGTGCATGGTCATGCTCGGCCATGCTTGGCTGTACTCGGCCTCTGTATGTGGCCAGGCTGTGGAAGTCTCACACATGTGGTATAACTGTACTCAGGAGGAGTAGGAGAATCAACTTTGGGGTGTCATTTTTGGTATGTACATGCTATGTGTTAGAAATATTGTATAAATGGACAACTTTGTGTTTAAAAAAAAAAAAAAGCATTTTAACCACTTCCCGCCCGCCGGCCGTCATATCACATCCTTGACTTTGTGCGGGGATATCTGAATGATGGGTGTAGCTACAGGCATCATTCAGATATCAGCTTTTTCAGCCAGCAATTCCCTACACCATAAGAATGATCATAGCGGCTGTTCCACTGCTTGATCATTCTTACAGGAGGCAAGAGGGGATGCCCCCCCCCTCCCGCCACCCTCCGGTGCTTCTACCAACTCGCCAATATGATCAAAGTCAGAATCGTTTTTTAATTTTTTTTATTTCAGGCTTCTCAGCCTAGAGGTGAGATGTGGGGTGTTATCGACCCCATATCTCACCGTAAAGAGGACCTGTCATGCCATATTCCTATTACAAGGGATGTTTACATTCCTTGTAATAGGAATAAAAGTGATCAAAAAATATATTTTTGGGGAAAAAAGTGTCGAACTAAAATAAATAAAGTAAAATGAACAATACATTTTCTTTATTTTTTTAAAGCGCCCCTGTCCCCGTGAGCTCGCATGCAGAAGCAAACGCATAAGTAAGTCCCGCCCACATATGAAAACGGTGTTCAAACCACACATGTGAGGTATCTCTGTGAACGTTAGAGCGAGAGCAATAATTTTGGCCCTAGACCTCCTCTGTAACGCAAAACATGTAACCAGTAAAAAAATTTAAAGCGTCACCTATGGGGATTTTTAAGTAGCGACGTTTGGCGCCATGTTAGGTATCTATTTACTCGGCGTAACTTCATCTTTCACATTATGCAAAAAAATTGGGCTAACTTTACTGTTTTGTTTTTTTAAAGCACAAAACTGATTTTTTTTCAAAATGTTTTTTTAGCAAATAAATGGTGATTTTTACATGTAGGAGAGAAATGTCAGAATTGGCCTGGGTGCTCCAGAACGCCTGATGGTGCTCCCAGCATGTTGGGTGTCTGTATGTGGCCAGGCTGTGTAAAAGTCTCACACATTTGGTATCGCCATACTCGGGAGTAATAGCAGAATGTGTTTTGTGGTGTAATTTGTGGTATGCATATGCTGTGTGTGAGAAATAACCTGATAATATGACAATTTTGTGAAAAAAAAAAGGAAAAAAAATCTGGATTTTTGCAAAGAATTGTAGGAAAAATGACAACTGCAAAAAACTCATCATGCCTCTTACTAAATACCTTGGAATGTCTTCTTTCCAAAAAGGGGTCATTTGGGGGGGTATTTGTACTTTTTTGGCATGTTAGGGTCTCAAGAAATGAGATAGGCCATCAGTACTTCAGGTGTGATCAATTTTCAGATATTGGCACCATAGCTTGTGGATTCTATAACCTTCACAAAGACCAAATAATATCCACCAATTTGTACTTATTTTTACCAACGGTATGTAGTAGTATCACTTTTGGCCAAAATTTATAAAGAAAAATTACTAATCTGCTAAATTTTATAACAGAAACAAAGAAAAAATTTTTTTTTACAGAATTGTCTGTCTTTTTTTCTTTTATAGCACAAAAAATAAAAAACTCAGCGGTGATTAAATACCACCAAAAGAAAGCTCTATTTGTGTGAAAAAAGGACAAAAATTTCATATAGGTACAGTGCTGCATGACTGAGTAATTGTCATTCAAAATGTGAGAGCACCGAAAGCTGAAAATTGGTCTGGTTAAAAGATATATTGATGACATTGTCTTGTTCCAAAGCCAGTTTAGAATCTTTTCTTAGCACATTGAATACCAACATTTACGGTTTAAATTTTTCAGCCAATTGGCATCCAGAGACAGTTAGCTATCTAGATCTGGTATTAACAAAAAACTAAATAAAATTAGAACTAAAATGTTCCTGATGAAAAACGTACTTCAAGGTGCTTTCCGGTTACATCACTTCCAGGTCCTGGCTTCTGGTTTTGTCTCCCAATGGCAGTGGAATGCATGTCAATCACTGAGTGCAAGCTGGGCGGAGTGCAGCTCCGATCAGCATCTTATGCGAGTCATACTTAGTGTCGGGACAAGACACTAGTACATGTAAGCAGGCAGTTTGTGTTTGTTTTAACATCTTTTAATAAAGCAGTATTATGCTATTTAGTTCCCTTCCTTCATTTAATTCCCAATGGGATACCATGGTGGAGAGGAAGATGCAGCTAAACAAGCACTTTCACACTGGGGCAGGCGGGCATCGGCGGGCATTGAACGTCCTGCCAGTGCACCGCTGGAGTGAGAGGAGAGGTGCTTTACAGGTGCTTTGCAGGTGCTATTTTTATCACTATAGTGCCTGTAAAGCGCCTCATGCCACGTACACACGATCAGACTATCGGGCGGACTTAGTCTGGCGGACAAACCGCCGTAAAGTCTGCCGGACTGTCTGAACGAGTGGACCTGCCCACACACGTGACTTTTCCGGTGGACTAGGTCCGGTGAACATAGTCCGCCGTATGATGCTGGGACTGTGACATCATAATGGGCGGGGACATCATCCGGCGATGTCCCTATATAAGTCGCCGCATGCCGAGTCCCTGTCATTGCAGCCAGAGACAGCGACGAGGCAACAGCTCAAGAAGAGAAGAACAGAAGAGAAGAACAGAAGGCGGCGACAGCAGCGACAGAAGACCGGGCCACCGCTTGTAAAAGAGCTAGTAAAAGAGTTTAAAATAAATAAATAAAATAATAAAAGAGCTTGTAAAAGAGCTAGAAGAAGGCGCGGAGGCCCGGCAAGAAGAACCGAAGAGGGGGACGAGACCCCCGAAGTCGGAAGAAGAGGGCGGCGACGAAGAAGAAAGCCGGGCTCCTCCGCTAGTAAAAGAGCTAGCAAAAGAGCAGAAGATAGTGGAGGAGTCCGGCGAGAAGACCCCCGAAGATGGAAGAAGACCGCCTGTTTTTTTACATTTTTTTCACAGGTAAATGGGTAGGGGTATATTGTAGCCCATACTCATTCACATAGGGTGGGGGGCCGGGATCCGGGGGGGCCCCTTATTTAAGGGGGCTCACGGATTCCGATAAGCCCCCCGCCCACAGACCCAGACAACCAACGGCCAGGGTTGTCAGGAAGAGGCCCTTGTCCTCACCAACATGGCTCCCCCTTCCCCAAAGCACCCCCCCATGTTGAGGGCACGCGGCCTGGTATGGCTCAGGAGGGGGGGCGCTCGCTCATCCCCACCCCCTTTCCTGACCAGCTGGTTTGCATGCTCGGATAAGGGTCTGATATGGACCTAGGGAGGATCCCCACACCGTTTTTTCGGCGTAGGGCTTCCCCTTTAACTCCATACCAAGTGACGGGGCCAGTGACGCTTCCTTCGCTGGTCTCGGCTACCTGGAGCCGCGCTCAAAATGAACGGACTTTTCTCTGTGCGTTCATTTCAAAAGTACAGCGGACTAGCACACACACGGCCATATTGTCCGCCGACCTGCGAGTACGGCGGACATATTTTGGTGCAAAACTACTTTCTTAGTCCGCCGGACTTTTGGGTAAAAAAAGTCAGCCGGAGCCCACACACGGGGGGATTCTCCGGCGGACTGTTTGATCGTGTGTACGCGGCATCAGTGTGAAAGTAGCCTTAGACCTTCTTTTTAATTACTGAGCTCATGGCTATCTGGTGAATAGGTTTTCCTATTTGAGCACATAGGGTGTGTGGTTTGAATCTATTGCCAAGTGGTGGAGGAATATTATTGTATGTCATTGGCTAATTGAAGATACTTCACTGAAGATTTTATGGACTGTCTAAAAGACACTTGTAATTTCATTGTTTTGCAAATTAATTTAGCACTTTGCTTTCCATGTATTATATGTGGTCTTAATTGGTATATTTACCATAATCACCAACACATTCACGCAGTGGGTTTAATATTTAGAGCCCCCTATCACTTATTCTTTTAATTTCTTCACACCTGCCTAAAACCTTTGCACAGTACTGTATACATACATGGGTGGGCAGAATCCCCCATTCCTAGGTTCACATTTTGTCTGGTAGCCAAACCTCATTATTAGTATCAGCTATGCACAGGACTTCATATCTGTAAGCTGACTGATGCTCAGTGCTCATTCTCTTGCTCTCTCTGGTCTACGAGCCTTCTGCTGGGTGAAAAGGCTGACAGGGGCAGACTGACCATTTGGGCACTCGGGCACTGCTGAGGGCCCCATGCCACTAAGGGGCCCCATCAGGGTTGACAGCCTCAATAAAACCAGGGATGGGATGTAAAAATCAGTTTTTTTTTAAAAATCCCAAGATTATAGCTGCCCCGCCTCTCCAGTACCTTTTCAGTGTGTGTATGTGTATTCTGTGTGTGTATACTGTGTGTCTGTGTGTGTATACTGTATGTATGTGTGTATACTGTGTGGCCCCATAATCTCCTATTGCTTGGGGGCCCCATAATCTTCTATTGCCCGGGGGGCCACATTATCTTCTCCTGTTGCCCGGGCCCCATAAATTGTCAGTCCACCCCTGAAGGCTGACCGATGACAGAACACCAAAGATGTACATACATTGCTTGTTTGTTTTGGGGAGCCCATTATGGGACACTCAGTTGGTCTGGAATTGACCTGTGTTAAGTTAGCAGCTTGGACAATGTTTTGTTTGTTTTATGCTATCAACCTACTGTAAAAAGGCCTAGCTGTAATGAAGCTGTGTTTGTTTGCTGCTTTGGTTAATAAAAAGGTAGAACGGGCTTGGACTATACTATGGTGCCTTGTGAATGCTACTACAGCTAGTTGAGCCATTGAGTCTGCACCTTACAATACACACAAAAATATATTTGCATAAAACTTTTAAGCATCCTTTAGGTATTTACACTATGCATTGTACTTTATATTTTAATAGACATATATAGTGAATATTCACTCTTGAGAAGAGGAGGTTAAGGGGGGTATGATCACCATGTATAACTATATAAGGGGTCCATATAGTGAACTTGGTGTTGAGTTATTCACATTACGGTCAACACTGAGTACAGGGGGGCACTCTTTACGTCAAGAGGAAGAGAGATTTTATCTCCAAATACGGAAAGGTTTCTTTACAGTAAGAGCTGTGAAAATGTGGAATAGACTCCCTCCTGAGGTGTTTCTGGCCAGCTCAGTAGATTGCTTTAAGAAAGGCCTGGATTCTTTCCTAAATTTACATAATATAACTGAGTAATTTATAGGTAAAGTTTATCCAGGGAAAATCCGATTGCCTGTCTGGGATCAGGAAGGAATTTTTTCCCCTGCTGTAGCAAATTGGATCCAGCTTTTCTGGGTTTTTGTTCGCCTTCCCCTGGATCAACTGTGGGTATAGGATTGGGTATATGGGATTGTATTATATTTTTTATTGTATTTTATGGTTGAACTAGATGGACTTGTGTCTTTTTTCAACCTGACTAACTATGTAACTATGTCCATGCTACAGGTATGACTCTTTCGGCCAGTTTAATCTTCATGGAGTCGTGCTCAATCTTCCACCTTGAGCAACCAAATGGACCGCTGTTTCTACCACCTGGAACCACCAAAATAAGCACTGAAGCTTTGCTGCCCTCTTCGTTTCAGGGAAACCAAAACTAAAACACAAGCAAAGGAACAAGGCACACCAGCCTAGTGCATGACTGTTAAACTCTTTAGGGGTGTCAAACTCAAATTCATCAGGGGCCACATTGGCAGGATTATTGTCCTCAAAGGTCTGGTTGTATCTGTAGGGCAGGGGTCAGGATTTCGCTATGTACAGAGTGCAGGAGTCAGGATTGTGCTACGTACAGAGTGCAGTGGTCAAGATTGCTCTATGTACAGAGTGCAGGGTCAGGATTGCGCTACATACAAAGTGCAGGGGGTCAGGATTGCGCTACATACAGAGTGCAGGGGTCAGGATTGCGCCACGTAGAGTGCTGGGGTCAGGATTGCGTTACGTACAGAGTGCAGAGGTCAGGATTGCGCTACATACAGAGTGCAGAGGTCAGGATTGTGCCTCAGAGTGCAGGGGTCAGGATTGTGCTACGTACAGAGGTCAGGATTGCGCTACGTAGAGTGCTGGGGTCACGATTGCACTGTACAGAGTGGAGGGGTCTGGAGTGTACTATGCAGTGTGCAACATCTCATTTCCACCCCTCCTCCTTGATTCTGACTTCTGCATCCATCACTCTCCTCCCATCACCCCACCTCTGCACACATCTGCCTCCACATGCCCCTCCCCAATTTTCCTCACATCTGCACTCTCCTACCTTCCTACCTGGCCCAGCTCTGGTACCTCCCTGAATAGGTCTCTCCCTCCCTTTGTATTGTGCTATAAGTTAGTACCTCCCTCTAGGGCGGATCTCTGTGTTCAGTATCAGTATTAAATAAGCAACACAACACTGTCTCTCCAACAACACAAGTGCTTAAAAAGCCTGCCCTCAGGACGCAGCCCACTGGATGGAAAAAAAAAACAGCTGTCAACAATCACTTCCTGGAGGGACTGGGGTGGTGAGAGAGAGGAGGCGGAGACAGAGCGGCGGTGGAGGAGACAGAGCAGCATTGGAGGCAGAGATAGAGCAATGGTGGACGCAAAGCTGAGGCAGGGGTGGAGACAGAGCGGGGGTGGAGGAGGAGGCAGAGCGGAGGGGAGATGTTGTGTCATGGAGATCGGCCGCGCATGCGCTAATACAAAGCTGCACTGTTCATGGGACTAAGGAGGATGTTTTCCCTTGTTGCCTTGGATACCTATAGAGAAAAAGAGGTAGTGGCTGGAGACTGCTGTGCAGGCCACGTGACAAGGCCCGGCGGGCCGGATTCGGCCCACCGGCCTTGTGTTTGCCACCATAAAAAGTGAAAAGTAAATCCATTGTACTCACAAAAGGAGAATCAATACAGGCGTTAATATAGTAGGACACCACCAGCCGCATGACCATCGGATAGTGTGCCACTAATGCGTTTTGAGGGCTACACCCTCTTCTCCAGAGCTCATGAGGAAGAGGACATGGCCCTTGAAATGAGTTAGCTGCACCCTATCCGATGGTCATGTGCCTGGCGGTGTCCCGATTTATTAACGCCTGTGTTGATTCTCCTTTTATGAGCACAATGGATTACCTTTCTACTATTTCTTAAAGAGTTTAATAGTAACACACTAGGCTGGTGTGCCTTCTTCCTTTGCTTATACTGTATATTTTAATGCATTGGGTACTTTATAATACTCCCCCAAGGCAGTATTGTGGGTGTTTAGCATACTGTTCATAGAGCACTTTACTTCACTTTAGAGTTTTTATAAATATCGTTTACAAATGTTGAAAGCTATGCATCTCTTTACTGTGGCTCTAGTAACATTACTTCACTCTGTTGGCATGTTATTATTCTAGTTGTATGTCATCACTTTGTACTTACAATGGCATTACAATTTATAGCATTCACATTTGTATGTCAATGGCCAGGAACAGGAAAGATCAGTACAGCTCAAAGTGGACCTTCACCCGAAAATGAAAGTGGTCTTCAACTACTTCCTCCCCTATAGCTTGTTACACAATAATAATGTCACGGACTTTGGGTTGCAGGAGAACCATGGCTTGGAGAACTCTGTGTTATAAATAATTACTATTTTTGTTCATGTTAGCGAGCATCTCTTTATAATGGTATTCACTCCCACCATTTTATTCCTTGCCTAGGTGAGTGAGGATGATGTTCATATGCCCCCCCCCCCCCACACCTCTTCACTTGCCTAATGACATCATGTCACATGTACTAAGAGACTGCAGGGCCAGTGTGTCGTGTCTGGTGCATGCGCAATGGGGAGCTTGGAGCTAGGAAATCAACAGACCTGAGAAGACTCAGCTGCATGGAAGGCTTAGCTAGATTCCATCGGCTGGTAATTCTACAGTATTTGTAACTGCTAACTTTTATTTTTGTGATATCCAGGTGAAGGTTCTTAAAGTGGTTCTGCACCTAAAAAAAAAATATTAAAAGCCAGCAGCTACTAATATTGCAGCTGACGACTTTTAATAAAATCACACTTACCTGTCCCAGGGTCCAGCGATGTCGGCGGCAGATGACGAGCGATCGCTCTTCTCTCTGCTGCCCCCGCCGCCATCCTCTGTCAGGGAATCGGGAAGTGAAGCATCGCGGCTTCACTGCCCGGTTCCCTACTGCGCATGCGCGAGTCGCGCTGAACGTCTCTTCTGGTCCCCCGCTGTGTCCTGGGAACTGTGTGTTTCCCAGAACACCCAAGGGGGGAGCGGGGGGGGGGCATCTGCGGGGGTCTGCGGCGGTCTGCCCGGAAGTGGGTGCAGATACCTGAATTATCCAGGTAACTGCACCCCCTCCCCCCTGAAAGGTGCCGATTGTGGCACCGGAGGGGGGGGGAGGGATCAGATTAGTGGAACTTCCCCTTTAGGGTGAAGAACCGCTTTAACAACTTTCAGACCGGACCATTTTGCTAGCTTAAGACCAGACTACTTTTTGCGATTCGGCACTGGGTTGATTTAACTGACAATTGTGCGGTTGTGCGACGTGGCTCCCAAACAAAATTGATGTCCTTTTTTTCCCACAAATAGAGATTTCTTTTGGTGGTGTTCGATCACCTCTGCGGTTTTTATTTTTTTGTGCTATAAACAAAAAAAGAGCGACAATTTTGAAAAAACGCATTATTTTTTGCTATAATAAATATCCCCCAAAAATATATAAAAAATTATATTTTTTTCCTCAGTTTAGGCCGATACGTATTCTTCTACATATTTTTGGTAAAAAAAATCGCAATAAGCGATTATTGATGGTTTGCGCAAAATTTATAGCATTTACAAAATATTACTAGTAATGGCGGCGACAGGGGCGGACTGAGCATATGGGTACTCGGGCACTGCCCGAGGGCCCCATGCCACTAAGGGGCCCCATCAGGGTTGCCAGCCTCAATAAAACCAGGGACAGTATGTAAAAATCTGTGTATTTTTAAAAATCCCAAGATTATAGCTGCCCAGTACCTTTGTGTATTCTGTGCGTGTATACCGTGTGTCTGTGTGTGTATGTATACTGTGTGGCCCCATAATCTATTGCCCAGGGGCCCCATGATATCCTATTTCGTGGGGCCCCCCATAATCTCATATTGCCCAGGGGCCCCATAATCTTCTCCTATTGCCCAGGGGCCCCATAATCTCCTATTGCCCGGGGGCCCCATGAGTTGTCAGTCCGCCCCTGGGCGGCGATCAGCGATTTTTATTGTGACTGCGACATTATGGCGGACACATCGGACATTTTTGACACATTTTTGTACCATTGTCATTTATACAGCAATCAGTGCTATACAAATGCACTGATTCCTGTGTAAATGACACTGGCAGTGAAGGGGTTAATGGGGGGGGCAGTGTAGGGGTTAAGTGTGTCCTAGGGGCGTGTTACTAACTGTGGGGGGCTGGGCTGACTCACGGGGGTCCCAACCGTCACGCACGCGCGCCACCGGTGGCGTGCACACGATGGCAGGGCAGCAATTTCAACTGGACGTACCTGTATGCCAGTTTACCTGCCCGTGCCATTCTGCCGATGTACATCGTCGTGCGCAGGTCGGGAATTGGTTAAAGAAGCAAATATTATTTCTGTCTTCTCTTGTAGCATTGCAGCATGCTATATGCTGAACACAATACAGGTCAGCCTTCAAACAAACCCCAGATGATGGATGGGGTGATTGAGACTGTGGTGGGAACTTACAGTGCCTTGAAAAAGTATCTATACCTCTTGAAAATTGTCCACATTTTGTCATGTTATAACCAAAGACATAAATGTATTTTATAGGATAGACCAACACAAAGTGGCACATAATTGTGAAGTGGAAATAAAATGATAAATGGTTTTCAAAAGATTTTACAAATAAATATATGAAAAGTGTGGGGTGCATTTGTATTCAGCCCCCCTGAGTCAACACTTTGTAGAACCACCTTTTGCTGCAATTACAGCTGTAAATGCTTTTGGGGATGTCTCTACCAGCTTTGCACATCTAGAGAGTGACATTTTTGCCCATTCTTCTTTGCAAAATAGCTCAAGCTCTGTCAGATTGGATGGAGAGCATCTGTGAACAGCAATTTTCAAGTCTTGCCACAGATTCTCAATTGGATTTAGGTCTGGACTTTGACTGGGCCATTCCAACACATGAATATGCGTTGATCTAAACCATTCCATTGTAGCTCTGCTGTATGTTTAGGGTCGTTGTCCTGCTGGATGGTGAACCTCCGCCCCAGTCTCAAGTCTTTTGCAGACTCTAATGCCGCGTACACACGACAGGACTTAAGTCCGGCAGACTTTCAAAGGAGTTCTGACGGAGTTCTGACAGAGTTCTGACGGACTTTCCGAATGAACGGACTTGGCCACACACGATCATACCAAAGTCCGACGGATTCGAACGTGATGACGTATGACTGGACTAGAATAAGGAAGTTCATAGCCAGTAGCCAATAGCTACCCTAGCGTCGGTTTTAGTCCGTCAGACTAGCACACACACGAGCGGATTTCTGGGTCCGGCAGAGTTCTGTCGGAAAAATTTGAAACATGTTCCATTTCTAAAGTCTGTCAGACTTTTGCAAATCAAAAGTCCGCTGCAGCCCACACACGTTCGAATAGTCTGCCGGAATCATTCCGTCAGACTTTTGATGTTGAAAAGTCTGGTCGTGTGTACGGGGCATTACAGGTTTTCTTCTAAGATTGCCCTGTATTTGGCTCCATCCAGCTTCAAATCACCTCTGACCAGCTTCCCTGTCCCTGATGAAGAAAATCATCCCCACAACACGATGCTGCCACCACCATGTTTCACGGTGGGGATGGTTTGTTCAGGGTGATGTGCAGTGTTAGTTTTTTGCCACACATAGTGTTTTGCTTTTAGGCCAAAAAGTTAAATTTTGGGCTCATCTGAGCAGAGCACCTTCTTCTACATGTTTGCTGTGTCCCCCACATGGCTTCTCGCAAACTGCAAACAGGACTTCTTATGGCTTTCTTTCAGCAATTACTTTCTTCTTGCCACGCTTCCATAAAGGCCAGATTTGTGAAGTACACGACTAATAGTTGTCCTGTAGACAGATTCTCCCACCTGAGCTATGGATCTCTGCAGCTCCTCCAGAGTTACCATGGGGCTCTTGGCTGCTTCTTTGATTAATGCTCGCCTTGTGTGTCCTGTCAGTTTAGGTGGATGGCCATGTCTTGGTAGGTTTGCAGTTGTGTCATACTCTTTCTCTTTCCATTTTCGGATGATGAATTGAACAGTGCTCCGTGAGGTGTTTAAAGCTTGGAATATTTTTTTATATAACATTACCCTGCTTTAAATTTCTCCACAACTTTATTCCTGACCTGTCTGGTGTGTTCCTTGGCCTTTATGATGCTGTTTGTTTGCTAAGGTTCTCTAACAAACCTCTGAAGGCTTCACAGAACAAGCCGTATTTATACTGAGATTAAATTATACACAGGTGGATTTTAGTTAGGAGTATCGGAGTAAAGGGAACAGAACAAGAGTGCACACATCTCTTCAGGTAAAAAGTGGACACACCCGGTCAAAGGTGCTAATCCCGGCTCATCACCGTAGGCAATATCAAGAAGAGAAGAAAAGATTGATCACACACTTGTATCCAGAAGATGCTGTAGAAATGTATTTATTGTCATGAGCCAGACAAGGCAATGAAGAAATTTCTACAGCATCTTTTGGATTCAAGTGTGCAATCAATCTTTTCTTCTCTTTTTGATCAGAGTAAAGGGGGTGAATACAAATGCACGTCACACTTTTCAGATATTTATTTGTAAAACAATTTGAAAATCATTTATAATTTTCCTTCCACTTCACAATTATGTGCCACTTTGTGTTGGTCTATCACATAAAATTCCAATAAAATGTATTTACCTTTTTGGTTTAACATGACAAAATGTGGAAAATGTAAGGGGTATGTATACTTTTTCAAGGTACTGTAAATCCCCACCACAGTCTATTAATGGTGGGGTAGTTAAAACCAGTACAGTATGTTTGAGTGATAGAAATACCACTCTTTCCCTGCTAAAATGATGGATTGAACAGTGCTCTGTGAGATTTCAAAGCTTGGCATATTTTTTATAACCTAACCCTGCTTTAAATTTTGCCACAATTTTATCCTTGACCTGTCTGGTGTGTTCCTTGGCCTTCGTGATGCTGTTTGTTCACTAAGGTTCTCTAACAAACCTCTGAGGGCTTCACAGAACAGCTATATTTATACTGAGATTAAATTACACACAGGTGGACGCTATTTACTAATTAGGTGACTTCTGAAGGCAATTGGTTCCACTCGATTTTAGCTAGTGGTATCAGAATTAAAAGGGGGCTGAATACAAATGCACGCCACACTTTTCAGATATTTATTTGTTAAATGTTGAAAACCATTTAGCATTTTCCTTCCACTTCACAATTATGTGCCACTTTGTGTTGGTCTATCGCATAAAATCCCAATAAAATACATTTACGGTTTTGATTGTAACATGACAAAATGTGGAAAATTTCAAGGGGTGTGAATACTTTTTCAAGGCACTGTATGTGAGGCTTTCTAGGGATCTAACTATATCGCAGTAGGTCAATGGTTTCTGTTTTCCATGACCAGTCTTCACTGCCTGCTCTCCACCTGCAGGTGACCAGATTTCTAACAGCCCTGCTAAAGTTCAAACTTCATTACATTCTTGCCAATCTCTGATTCTGACCTGTCATTTCTTTGCACGTTCACTCCTTTCCCTGCCCATTCATACCTAAAGTCTCTGATGGGCAGACTATTCTAATTAGACTGAGCCAGTGCTGAGACAAAGTCACCCAGCGTCCAGGGCGAACATGGCCAACTGCGCCCTCTCCAGGATTGGGCTAATAGTGGTATATAATGCATTTATTGTTTGTGACATGCACTGAAATAGTACCAACATACCTCCCAACTTTGAAGCTGAGAATGAGGGGGACTTTAGGGGGATAGTGACGCAAAAAAGTAGGTGTTTTTAAATTAGGACAGTCTGCTATTACTTTAGTGTCTCAACTGCTGCCTATCTTAGCTACAAGGGAGTGCCTGAGGATGTAAAGGAGGAGTTAAAGGGGTTGTAAAGGTTCATTTTTTATTTTCTAAATAGGTTCCTCTAAGCTAGTTCATTGTTGGTTCACTTACCTTTTCCTTCGATTTCCCTTATAAATGTTTTTTTTCTTTGTTTTCTTTGTCTGAATTTCTCACTTCCTGTTCCTCCTCAGTAAGCTGTTCAGTAAGCTGTTCTGGCTGACTAACCACCAGCTCGGATGATGGTGAGAAGTTTACTGAGGAGAAACAGGAAGTGAGATATTCAGACAAAGAAAAAAAACATTTAGAAGGGAAATCGAAGGAAAAGGTAAGTGAACCAACAATGCACTAGCTTAGAGGAACCTATGTAGAAAATAAAAAACAAACCTTTACAACCCCTTTAACCCTTTAAAGTTCACATTTTTCAATGAGTTAACATGACTCAAAATGTGCTCTACCAAGCGGTGGAGCAGAACTTTAAAGGGTTAAAGCAGGCGATAAAAACAAAGAAGACTTGCTCTAAAGAGCTTTACAAGCAGCTGACACAACAATCGATAGAAATTATGTAGCAAATATATACCAAAAGTGCCATGCTAAAGAAAAAACAAGGCACATTGCTTCACATTTTCTGGGAATGCCCAGAACTGACCCTTTTCTGGAGGCAGGTTCTGCAGATCATTTACAAGATCACGGATGTCTGCCTTCAGGATAATCCGGCAGCAGTACTCTTAAACCTAACCCCAATGTCATGTAGGCAATACCGCAAATCCTTACTGAAACATCTCCTGAATGCGGCAAGGGCGTGCATTCCCAGTGTGTGGAAGCAACAATCTCCACCTGCGGTGTCAAAGTGGTTTGCCAGGGTGTGCGATATTCATCGGATGGAACAACTCGCAGCTGCCCTAGGGGAAAGGGAGGAGGAACTCAATACTCGTTGGACACACTGGGATTTGTTCCGATTCTCTGACGTATACAAGTCCTACATTTGAACGACCTGTCTTGGAGGGGTTTGAGGTCTGGGGCCGCCGGCCCTACCGGAATCCGTTATCCCCCCCTCCCCTCTTACTTACCCCCTGCCACCTTTTTCTATACTCATTTTCTTTATTCCCTCTACCAACGCCTTCAGTGTCACCCATTCTACTTTTCCCTAAAAGTGAAAATTCCCTTGGTTTGTGGTAAACCTCTGGTACTGCCCCGCGAAACCAGTTCAGTTGGCTACATACGATAATAGGTTCATTGTCCAAGTTTAATCCCACAAACAACAATAGGTCGATACCTGCCAATAAGGGACAAGATTACTTTAACTTACAGGTTGTCTTTCCTCCTCCTTAATGCTCTCACTTATTAGCCTACATAGGTCCAATGAAACTTTCCCTTTTTTAGGATTGGAGGTCCTTGCTGCTGACCTGGTTTAGCTGCAAAATCGGTTCGGAGGATTCTAGATCATTGACCCCTGAATTACTATAAGTTTGTGATGGAACCGTGACTGTTTTTTCTGAATTATATTATATGCTGCCATTTTTGACAAATTGTTCCTTTTGTCTAACACCGAATTTCGTAGGTGGACATATGTGCTATAAAGTTATATTGTATGGGGGGGCGTGGCCTAACCTCGGGACGGAATGGACGCTTGAGAGCTGAGCTCCTGCCGCGATCCGGTCCTATAGCCGTTAAGGAAGCTTATCTATACTCTTAAATACCTCGAAGATTATGGGAACCGCCTCAAGAACATCATCTGCCTCCCGTTCCCGATCCCCGAGGCGACAGCGCGGCAACATTAGCCAAACTCTTCCGGAGCTGTTCCGCTCACAGAGAGACAATATGGCGTCTTCCCGCCACACTTCATCGCAGGCCCCAGCCTCCGTACAATCACCCGCGCCACCCAGTGAAGCCGTTCCGGGCCAGGAGGTCTCACTACACGCCCTCCAACAACACCCGAGTCTCATGGATCTAAGATCGGTGGCGACGGACATTAAGGAGACCCTTACTGCCGCCATAGCGGATCTCCGGCTGGATTTGCGCGCCATTGCTGACAGAGTAGTGGAAGTGGAGCACCGCACGACACACCATGAAACGGTCCTTCGCAAAGTCACCCACAAAATAGACACTCACACGCTACAATTGAGAGACCTCCAACGTCACCAGGAAGATCTGGACAATAGAGGGAGAAGGCACAATATTCGGGTACGCGGCCTCCCCGAGTCGGTGGACTCGGATCAACTGGAGACGACAGTCATGGATCTATTCAACGATCTTTTGGACAGACCGGCTCGTACTCCGGTGGCCTTCGAAAGAATTCACAGAGCTCTACGACCCAAAGGTCGAGATACAGATCCCCCACGGGATGTTGTCTGTTGCCTGGTAGATTATAGGCTGAAAGAAGAAATACTACGAAAGGCCAGAAACAGGATTCAAATCTCTCTAGGGAGCGCTACGATCCACATCTATCAAGACTTATCGGGCATTACCCTACAACATCGCAGGGACCTGCGACCACTTCTCGATGTACTACGGGCGAAAGGCATTCCATACAAGTGGAAGTTCCCGTTCGGTCTAGCGGCCACCTATCGTGGCCGAACTGCCCTGCTACGAGTCCCGGAGGAACTTCCTTCTTTCTGCGACGCCCTGGAGATTCCCTTGGTTGATGTCCCCAACTGGTACGCCGCTTTTCGCACTTACAGACAACCCAGCAGGGAAAGGGACCGCACCGAACCAATGGATACTCAGCGCAGTAGGCACCGACGGCGTAGATCGGAGTCAAGAAGTCGATCCTATCGCTCCAGAAGAGACTCCCGTCCCGAACGCAGTCCTACGGATTCCCCGCGATCTGGCCGCGCCAGGCGAGAGGCTGATCATCACCGGGATCGTTCCCCAGGAGTGAGACTCTTCAGCTAAGTCCAGTTCTTTTGGGTGAAATACCCCCTCTTCGGAGACTTAAGCCTTCGGTTGTATGCCTCTACGGGCTGCCTAGTTAGTTTATACCAATCCAGAACCGGCCTGACTCTTTCCCAGGTAGCCAACGTCGGATCTGGAAATGGCCCCCGTAGCCTATAGGTTTAAAGTTTAGTATAGACAGGTTTCTTCGTTAGCCACGAGTTCACGGAAAAGTCATCTCAGACCGTATGTTTTTACATGTAGTTAGAAATACGATGATGTTAGACTTACTACCTCCCCACAGTTAAGATACAATTGGATGAACTGAACTTCTGAACCCTACCTTATATTTGTGAAATGTTGTGTTTATGCTGATTGCAAGGTTTATATTGCATGATATAAGGTGGGAGGGTTGCCGCTCACACTGTCACATTCTTTGTAGTTATCCTAATGTTGAATAGACGCCCGTACGTCTAGTTGATGTTGACCCCAATTTTAGGGACCAATGAGGGTTTTAGATTGCAGACGTGGGTGGCCTGGTCCTGCTCGTCCCCCCGTGCTTGCCAACTCCATCGAGGGACACGCTCGGGGAGACGGGACGGGCCTACGCTGAAATGTGCTCGTACCTCTCGTGTACCTCGAGGGACTCTTTCCTCCACACCATGCACGGGCCCGATTCTCCTTTACTAAGATCCGAAGATGGGGTCTTTGCACTAGATAATTATTGACAACAGGGCGCTAATACGAGTGATGTGTATGAGTATTATAGGATCCTCCTGTCCACCTCTATTCCTTTGTATACACTTTATGTAGTGACTATGGCCTACAACTAATAGGTCTGTCCTCCCTGCATTGTAAGCATGTGGTACTTCCTTTCAGCTAGCTGGGCGAAATAGGCTATATAAACTAGACAGCCTTCGCTTGAACGAAAAAGAGGTTGCGCCAGTCCGCTTCCTTTGATAGGGCCTTTGTATGTTTTTTATCATTGGACCGGATCGCGGTCACATCTGAAATCTAACGTATCCACCCTTACCGAGAGACTTGGTACAACCCCGCTGCGGCTGATCGTACGGAGGTGTCCTGTTATATACCGGACACTGTCCGCGCGATCACCGTACACTTCCCGGACGTTTTCGCTCTGAGGGAGAGGCTGGTCCTCTATCCTCACGGCGAACGCCTAAGGGTTTATCCCTGTTTCCCGTTATCCCTATTTACATACCTCGCTCTTCCCCTCCCCTCTCCTTCCCTTCTTCTAGGACACTTCTAATTTGTACGACCTGTTATACGACCATTTGCACTACGACACGAGGGTGACCTTGCACCATGCACAAACAACAATCTCTTATCCCAAATTCTCAGGTTAAACTGTATTCGCTTAATGTGAAAGGCCTTAACACGCCGGAAAAAAGATCGCAATTGTTTCGACTTTTACGTAAAACTAAGGCATAGTGTTTCTTCAGGAAACCCATTTTAGATCTGACAAAATACCTAACTTGCGGTCCTCCCTTTATCCAACAGTGTTTCATGCTACTAACCCATTAGCAAAATCTAAGGGAGTATCGATTCTTATATCTAAGAATAGCCCCTTTCAGGTGCAAGACTCGTTGTTGGATACGGAAGCACGCTATGTTTTTCTGAGAGGAGAATTATATTGCAAAACTATTACTTTAGCCAACATTTACGCCCCCAACCAGCATCATGTCCCGTTCTTCAACTCCACGATGCTGCAACTCACCGCCTTTTATCAGGGCACTCTGGTGGTCGGAGGAGACTTCAATGCAGCCTTGACTCCCACCTTAGATTTCTCGAACGGTACCTCCTCCTTGAAATACAGTGCGCTGAGGGCTATAAAATCCCAACTGACCGTACTGACACTTCACGATACGTGGCGAACGTTATATCCGACCGCCAGGGACTTCACCTATTATTCACCCCCTCATAACAAATATTCGAGGATCGACTACTTTTTCCTCTCTCAGGCAGACTTAGACTGTTTACTTGTTGCTTCCATCGAACCTATGGTGCTCTCTGACCATAATCCAGTCTCGATCACCCTGTCCTTCCCGATCGGAACAGTCAAACCATATATTTGGCGGTTGGACGGTTCTTTGCTCAGCGATTCGGAAGTAGTGCGTTCTATCTCTACTAGCCTAACGAACTACTTTACAGATAACGCCTCCACTGAAATCCATCCTATAACAAGATGGGCAGCTCATAAATGCGTGATTCGGGGAGAACTGATCTCCCTTGCAGCTAAGAGACGGAAGGATAGGGAGGCCAGACTCGATAAATTGTCGAAGACCATCCACTCGTTAGAATTGTCGCACAAACGAACACTAGCGGAAAACACGCTCCACACATTACAACAGGCCAGACTAGATCTCCTGGAGGAACTTAACATTCCAATCAGGAGGAAGTATACCCTTATGCAACGCAATTATTACGAATTTGGCAACAAATCAGGGAAATTTTTAGCCAGAGCAATCCAACTACGAAAAGCAATGTCCACGATTCATCACATCCTAGATCCGCAAGGTCTAAAGATTTCTTCCCCATCTGGCATAGTAGAACAATTTAAAAAATTCTACTCAAATCTTTACAATCTCCCTAGTCATTCCTCGACTGTCACACAACACGACAGAACTCAACAGATAACGGACTTTCTAGCCGAGAACTGCCCGGGGAATATCTCCGACGATCTTGCCACAGACTTGGAGAAGCCAATTTCGCCCGCAGAAATACTGACCGCCCTTAAACAGCTAAAACCGGGCAAAAGCCCCGGCCCAGATGGCTTCCCCACTGTATATTACAAAACCTTTTCGGACTTACTTATACCGCACGTTACTGAACTATTTAATAAACTTCCTGACTCCCCGTCGCTTCACGTAGATCTCCATGAGGCACACATTACAATGATCCCGAAACCAGGGAAAGACGGCGCTTTAGTCCCTAATTATAGACCGATTTCGTTGATAAATGTAGATATGAAGCTCTACGCGAAAGTCATTGCGAAACGTATTCTCCCCTTCTTGCCCTCCCTGGTTTCCCTGGACCAAGTAGGTTTCGTTCCGGGCCGTGAAGCTCGCGACAACACGCTGAAAGCGATCAATGTCCATAAATGGCTATCGGCTTCCCACAGTCCGGGCTTCTTTTTATCGTTGGACGCGGAGAAGGCGTTCGACCGAGTGGCTTGGGATTACATGCTGGCCACCCTTAGGAAAATGGGTTTTAAAGAACGTACCTTACAATATATTACGGCACTGTACTCTTCCCCCACAGCCAGAATTAAAGTTAATGGGCATTTGTCGGACGCCTTCTCCCTGTCCAACGGCACGAGGCAGGGTTGCCCACTATCCCCGATTCTGTTCATTTTAACGATTGAACCCTTACTCCACAAACTCCGCACGAACATCAATGTTAAGGGAATCCGAATTTGGGATGAGACTTATAAAATAGCTGCATACGCGGACGATATCCTTTTATTTCTCACAGACCCACTTATCACCTTACCCAATTTACTCAAGGACTTTGCTCAATTTAAGACAATAGCGAACCTGCATATTAACTTCCATAAATCGAAGGCCCTCAACATCACTCTACCCGACGATGTACTGACACACTGCCAGACGAACTTCCCCTTTAGCTGGGAAAAGCATGCTATCACATATTTGGGAATTCAATTACCGACCAAACTAACAGACCTTTATCCTCGCAACTATTTACCACTACTTAATTCCGTTCGGACTGATTTGCTAAATTGGAAAATACCTACTATTTCGTGGTTTGGGAGAGCAGCGATTCTTAAAATGAACATTCTCCCACGGTTCTTATATCTTCTACAAACGATTCCAATCACACTTCCCCCCACTTTTTTCGCGACGTTCAAAACTCTCTGCTCCCAATTCGTATGGGCTAACAAAAAAGCTCGCATTAAATGGGAGACCCTGACTCTCCCCAAATTACGGGGGGGTCTAGGAATCCCGGACATACGCAAATATCACTGGGCATGTCAACTGACCAGAATCGTGGATTGGCACATACATAGACGAAACAAAGCTTGGGTGACGATCGAAGAGGCATTTGTACAAGCACCGATACATTTACTTCCTTGGATAGGCACAGCCCCAATACAGACAGCGATCTCAGATCACCCTTTGATTAGCACCACACTTAATACATGGAAAACAGTTTGCCGGAGTACCAAAATATCCTCCACACATGGCCCGCTCACCTCCTTAGAGCACAATCCGGACTTCACCCCTGGTTTTCAAGCACCATTTTCCACTGACGATATAACCAGAGATTACGTTCGAGCAGGATCCTTCTTCGACAACGGTAGAATGATTACATTCCAATCTCTACTGACTAGATTCCCGGACAGAAAGATACCTTTCTTTAATTTCTTACAAATACAACATTTTTTACTCCAGAAGTCTCCAGCCACTACGTGGTGCAGGGACCTGACCCCGTTTGAACAACTTTGCACTAAAACAACTCCACAGAGACATCTGGTTTCTGAACTCTACACTGCTTTCTTTCCTACTACGAACGACTCCGTGACATCACTACGCACTAAATGGGTGACAGACACGGGTATAGACCTAACACACGACGATTGGGAACGGATACTAATAAATGTTCACAAAGGTTCTAGGAATGTATCGGTACAGGAAAATGGTTTTAAGCTCTATTCCCGATGGTATAGGACCCCTGATATCCTGCATTCCTTCTACCCTTCGGTTCCTTCAGCATGCTGGAGATGTGGTACAGCTAATGGAACCTTCCTGCACATCTGGTGGGAATGCTCAGCACTTCGTTTATACTGGCAGACGATCCACCAATTTATCTTTACCATAACGACTTTCACACTAGATTTCACACCGGCCCAATACTTACTTCATCATACGACCTTGTCTCAGCGCCATTACAGGAAGTCAGTTATAATACACTTAGTCAATGCAGCCAGGATGTGCATTCCAGTCTATTGGAAATCAACTACGACCCCCTGTGTCAAGGATTGGCTACGTAGAGTAAACAGAATAATGGACATGGAAGAACTCACGCATCGAATCCTTGACACATCACCTAAGTTCACTAACACCTGGGCATGTTGGAAACACTTCCAAACAACAGATGACTATAAACGGTATATGGCTGATTAAAGAATTAATCGGAAGGTCGTTCCCATTTGACGCTTTCATGGTCACCACAGGTCATGATCGGTTCAGGCAATATTCTTAGCATACTAATGTGCACCTACCCTCCCTTTTCCTTTTCCACCCCCCCCCCCTCCTTCCCCCTATATTTTGATGCTGGACATCATATATTAGACGTAGCATTCCAGACACTTACGGTAGCGCAATTTAGAGGTACAGCAACCAATTAGTAGAACAGTTAGGGTATTCTACCAATGCATTCATATAACACTGTATGGAACACTCCGGTCGCTACCTTCTTGGATCTGGTCACAGATCAAACGGAGTGAGATGTGGAAACCTTTGTATCTCCAAAGAGAAGAAATATGCTAGAATTTCTTAATAATTTGTACTGTTGTTTTAATAGAATTTCTACTGAGATTGTATTGGCTTGTTTGTAACACATACTATGTACCTGCTGTTTCTGCTGTATGTCATGATCTATTCAATAAATAGATTTTCCAATTAAAAAAAAAAAAAAAAAAAAAAAAAAAAAAAGTTATATTAGACTAGAATACACTAGAATTATTATGTGAAATAATGAGACTTTAACATATAGTGTAAAACCTTTATTTTATAATATGTCAAATTACACATTCTGTTAACACTGGAAGGTTTCTTAAGACATTTATCAATAACTTTATATTGGTTTTATAAATGAGTATAACAGAGTTGCATTTTTTAATGTCTATTTACAATAAAAAATAAAATATGCCGGTTCTGAAAAAAAATAAAATAAAAAAAAAAGTTATATTGTATGAACCGCATTCCTTAAATAAAGATTAAAAAAAAAAGAAAAAAAAACAGTACATAAAGTGACATCAATAAAAATGAGTAAATGAATGTGAGTGCACAAAAAAACACAAACTCTCCCAAATGAAAGGATGAATCTTATAGGGAATCCTGATCTGCATACACCAATTGGTTATCCAAACACTTCTCCACCACCTAGTTTACAATGGGACTCTTAGCTAATGGAGCTAATGGTCTCTTTGAACAACAAAAGTCAAACACGCTCCTAAATTCATGCAGTCTCCTCCAGGTTTCTGTTACATCCTCATTTTCGCCCCATCCACAAATATGACATATGAAAAGACCCAAGACAGCCACATAAAACCTTACAGGTAAATTTATTTTAAAAACATACTAACCACTTACAAGAATAAAAACAATAAGCACTTATTTGAAAGAAAACGGTCCCCAGAGTCAGATGGGCCACTTCCTGGTTATATGATGACGTCATGAGCAATTGTTCCTCCCTATGCATTTCGCCACATCTGACGTCAAGATGCGGATCAAGATTCCCTATAAGATTTATCCTTTCATTTGGGACAGTTTTTGTTTTTTTCACTTCTTTGGGACTATTTATAATACTATTTGTGCACTCGCACAATTACTCACTTTTATTGATGTCACTTGTTTGTTCTTTATTAGTGCAGCACTTTTGATTTAGATGAAGAGGTGATACTACATGTCTGGAAGGGTAAGAGGGTGGGGGAGGTTAAGCTCCATGAGCACTGCCCTCCTATTTCTTCTGTATTGAATTGTATTGTAATTGTACTGTCTCCCTTTAGATTATAAAGCGTTATGCAAACTGTTGGTCCTTTATGAATCCTGTTTAATAATACAATAATAATAATTAATTTATACATCTTTTCAAACAAGCTAATGACTGCCATGGACTAGTAATTTGGTCTATTTGGTAATTGCTAGATGGTGCAGTCTATATTTTGTTCTGGTTTATTATAAACAATGGTAAGTGCGTATCCAAGTGTAAACAGCTGATGTAGAACTGCATACAAGCTAATGAGGCTTCATGTTAATACTTCAACCAAGGACAGACCAGATTAAAGCCAAAAACAGAGACAAAGATAGATACGATTCCTAATTGTTTCTTTTGCAACTCATGTGTAATAGTATCAAAATGCTCATAGATTTTGACATTTGTAAAGAGCCAAGTGACAGGTAGAGTCTTGTCTTGTAGCATGTGACCTGGCTCTTCTCACACAAAGCATTGTCGAAACCTGATTACCCGATCCCCAAAATGTTATCTTACTTCCTGTATCGTTCTGCTGTATTTTCCAACACCCGATATAAATTCTTATTTCAAGCCTGTTCATATGGTTTGATCTTTTCTTGGAAAAGATCATAAATATTTTGCTGCTTGATATGCACAATACCCCTGCTCTGTAGCCCTGCCCTCCCCTGAGGTAGCTAGAAGCGGGAGGGCAGGAGGTGGGTTAATTATTATCAATAAATCTGCCAGAGGTATAGATAATTAGCCCGGGCGGTAACCCCTCCACCTCCAGTAATGTGTGTGACTGGTACTCTGTAGTATTATGTAATATGCCATGTACAGCAGCATTATATTTTCAGAGCAGGGAGGAACAGGTGGTGGCTTGGCATGATTTCACATGTGCCAGTTCTTAACTTGTTTTCAATGACCTCTGAAATGGGGAATAACCAATGACATTGAAGAACATTTTTTATTTTAATCTGACATTGTCTTGTTGCCTTTGTCTTTGTTCTTTTGTATGCATTTTAAGGTATTTCCAAGGTTTTGTTTCAGAAAAACATCCAGAAGACATCAGCCTAATGCAAAAAAAAAGGTCATTACATTTTGTACGCAGGCTCTGTCTTCTACTACAGGCTGGGTTCACACTTTGCGGGTTTCCCCGCATCAAATTCGCATGAGAGGAGAGTGTGACTGACTCTCAATGGAGCCAGTTCACATATCTCTGGGGCGGCCACAGAGCGCACAGCAGAAGGGTCCTGCATGTTTTTGGCTCAGTTTCGGGTTCGAATTCAGGCAAAAATTTGGACCTAATTCAGACCTCAAACGGTAAATGGGGATGCACCGGACCCCCTGCTGTGCCCTGCGCTGCACATAGTGTGAGCCCACCCTTAGAGGGCTACACAATGGTTTTGCTTTACTGTATAACCATTGTAATGCAAGTCAGGCAACTGAAAAATAATGTATTTCAGTATCCTCCACGTCAAAACACAAGATCTCATGGATAGGGAAAATGGACTCAATAAAGAGGACTATCCTATAGAAACTCCTGTACTTGTTTCGCACACTCCCTAACCTCATCCTGACCTTTACACTCAATTCATTACAAAACCAAGTTACGAAATGTATCTGGTCCTATAAGAAACCTCTAATTACCAAACATATGCCATATATACATAAATGCCAGGGAGTTCCTAACTTTCATAAATATTGTAAGGCAGCTAAGATTACCCCGCTAAAACCTCTCTTCACCTTTGTGGGTAGACCTGGAATCACCTGTGAACATCCACTCCCTTGGCACTCCCTTGGCTTCCACCCCAATCAAGTCCTCAGTCTATTGCCCTGTACACACGGTCGGACTTTCCGACGGAAAATGTGCGATCGGATCGTGTTGTCGGAAAATCCGATTGTGTGTGGACTCCATCGGACTTTTTCCATCTGAATTTCTGACATACAAAGTTTGAGAGCAGGATCTAAAATTTTCAGACAACATAAGCCGATCGTTTAAATTCCGATCATGTGCAGGCATATCCGAACAAAGTGACACATGTTCAGAATAAATTACCAGACAAAAGCTATTGGCTACTGGCCTCTTTATAGTCCCGTTGTACGTGTTGTACGTCACCTCGTTCAGAACGATCGGATTTTCCGACAACTTTGTCCTACCGTGTGTATGCAAGAAAAGTTTGGCCAAAATCCGTCAGGAAAAATCATACGGATTTTGTTGTCAGAATGTCCGACCATGTGTACAGGGCATAAGAGTTCAGTTACCAAAGTTCGGGTGCCAAATCTGAACCCCTATTGAAGTAAACAGGAATTGAATGTTAAAAAACAGTAATGGTAATTTTTTTAGGCTAAATGGTCTGGTATGGATGTCAAGGGAACCCTATAAAAATATAAGTGTGTCCCCCAAATTCTATACCAGATCCTTTAAGTCTAATATGTATTTTAAGATGGAATCCCAAAATCTTTACCAACCCTTTATCGTGCAGCCTGGTAGACCAGGAAAGGGGGGATGAGTAAACAGCCCCCCTCGACATAGGGGTTGTACCTTTCTAGAGGGGACCCCCTTAGCAAAACACTTCTCGCCATGTTGATGAGGACAAGGATCTTTTCCCCACAACCGTGGCCTGGTGGTTAATTGCAATCTGGAAGCCCTGTTTAAAAATAAGGGAGCTCTTAGATACTGGTTCTGCCCCCTATGTGAATGAGTAAGAACTACATACTGAAGTTACTGTAGTTCCCCTACTTATTCACTAACAATAGTAATAGTAAATAAAGACACATATTTTGACTTATCATTTGTTAAAAAAAAAAAAATATTGTTAAAAAAAATGTAAAAAAATAAAAAACGAAACAAAAATGTAAATCCATTGTCAATAACAAATTTGCATATACTTCAGAATGTTATAAAAAGTGATCAGATGAATTGCAATTAATAGCAAAGTTCTTCTTTGCCATGAAAATGAACTTATTCCCATAAAAAACATTTCCACGACATTTGTAAAGAAGGCTTCAAGGTGCCCGATAAAGTCCAGTAAGCACCAGGACCATCTCCTACAGTTGACTCGGCTGTGGGATTGGGGCACCACCATGCAGAGCTTGCTCAGGAAGGGCAGCAGGCAGGCATGGGTACATCTGTAGGCACAGTGAGGTAAAAACTTTTGGAGGATGGCCTGGTGTCAAGAAGGGCAGCAAAGAAGCAATTTCTCTTCAGGAAAAACATGAGGGACAGACTGATATTCTGCAAAAGGCAATGGTATTGGACAGCTGAGGATTGGGGTAAAGTAATTTTCTCTGAAGAATCCTCTTTCTGATTGTTTGTGGCACACGGAAAAAACATTGTCCGGAGAAGAAAACGTGAGCACTACCATCAGTCCTATGTCATGCCAACAGTAAAGCATCCTGAGACCATTCATGTGTGGGGTTGCTTCTCGGTCAAGGGATAGGGCTCTCTCACAATCTCACAAGAAAACAGCCATGAATAAAGAATGGTACAAAAACATCCTCTGATAACAACTTCTCCCAACCATCCAAGAACAGTTTGGTGATTAACAATACCCTTTGCAGCATGATGGAGCACCTTGACATAAGGCACAAGTGATAACTAAGTGGATTGGGGAAAGTAAAATTGACATTTTTGGGTTCCTGGCCAGGAAACTCCCCAGACCTTAATCCCATTGAGAACTTGTGGTCAATCCTCAAGGGGCGGGTAAACAAAAGAACCCACAAATTCTGACAAACTCCAAGCATTGATTATGGAAGAATGTCGTCAGCCAGGATTTGCCCAGATGTTGACTGACACCATACCAGGGAGAATTGCAGAGGTCTTGCAGAGGCCTTGAAAAAGAAGGGTCACCACTACAAATATTGACTCTTTGCATAAAATTAATGTAATTGTCAATAAAAGCATTTGACACTTATGAAGTGCTTGTAATTATACTTCAGTATGACTAATGCCGCGTACACACGATCAAACAAGCGGGTGGAAAAGTCCGGCAAACTGAAGTCCGCCGGACAATCCCCCCGTGTGTAGCCTCCGGCATACTTTTTTGACCCGAAAGTACGGCGGACTTAGAAAGTAGTTTTGCACTCCAATCTTCCCGCCGGACTCGCATTTCGGCGGACAATCCGGCCGTGTGTATGCCAGTCCGCCGTACTTTTGAAATGAACAGACTTTTCCCGCCCGGAGAAAAGTCCGCTCATTCGAGCGGGTATCCAGGTAGGCGGGGCCCGTGAAGGAGACGTTGCAGGCCCTGCCACCTGGTATGGACTTAAAGGGGAACCCTAACGCCGAAAAAAATCTGCATGGGGGTCCCCCCAGGGCCCACAACAGACCCTTGTCCGAGCACGCTACCCGGCTGGCCAGGAAAGGGGGGGACGAGCGAGCGGCCCCCCTCCTGAGCCGTACCAGGCCGCCTGCCCTCAACATGGGTGGTGCCTTGGGGAAGGGGGGGCCGCGCGGCCCCCCCACCCCAAAGCACCTTGTCCCCATGTTGATGAGGACAAGGGCCTCTTCCCGACAACCCTGGCCGTTGGTTGTCGGGGTCTGCGGGCGGGGGGCTTATCGGAATCCAGGAGCCCCCTTTAATAAGGGGGCCCCTGGATACCGGCCCCCCACCCTATGTGAATGAGTATGGGGTACAATGTACCCCTACCCATTCACCTGTGAAATAAAGTACAAAAAAAACACAACACACAAGATAAAATAGTTTATTGCACAGCTCCGGGGGTCTTCCGTCTTCGGGGGTCTTCTCGCCGGACTCCTCCGCTATCTTCTTGTAGCTCTTTTGCTAGTGGAGGAGCCCGGCTTTCTTCCTCGCCGCGGCCTCTTCTTCCGACTTCGGGGTCTTGTCCCCCTCTTCGGTTCTTCTGCAGGGCCACCACGCCTTCTTATAGCTCTTTTACAGGCGGTGGCCTGGTCTTCTGTCGCCGCCGCCGCCGCCTTCCGTTCTTCTTCTCCTTCTTCTCCTGGAGATGTTGACTCGATGCTCTCTCCGGCCGCAATGCCAGTGACGCGCTGCGCGGCGACTTATATAGGGACAAGGGGCGGAGTCATCGGTTGATGTCACATGGGTTGATGTCACATGGCGACAGTCCCAGCATCCTCTGGGACTGTGACATCGTAAGGGGGTGGGGTCACCATGTGACATCAACCCATGTGACAACAACCGATGACCCCGCCCCTTGTCCCTATATAAGTCGCCGCGCAGCGCGTCCCTGGCATTGCGGCCGGAGAGAGCGTCGAGTCAACATCTCCAGGAGAAGAAGGAGAAGAAGAAGAACGCAAGGCAGCGGCGACAGAAGACCAGAGAGGGGGGCAAGACCCCCAAAGTCGGAAGAGGAAGAAAGCCGCGCTCCTCCACTAGCAAAAGAGCTACAAGAAGATAGCGGAGGAGTCCGGCGAGAAGACCCCCGAAGACGGAAGACGTTTTTATTGTACTTTATTTCACAGGTGAATGGGTAGGGGTACATTGTACCCCATACTCATTCACATAGGGTGGGGGGCCGGTATCCGGGGGCCCCCTTATTAAAGGGGGCTCCCGGATTCCAATAAGCCCGCAGACCCCGACAACCAACAGCCAGGGTTGTCAAGAAGAGGCCCTTGTCCTCATCAACATGGGGACAAGGTGCTTTGGGGTGGGGGGGCCGCCCTTCCCCAAGGCACCCCCCATGTTGAGGGCACGCGGCCTGGTACGGCTCAGGAGGGGGTCCGCTCGCTCATCCCCCCCTTTCCTGGCCAGCCGGGTAGCGTGCTCGGACAAGGGTCTGTTGTGGGCCCTGGGGGTACCCCCACGCCGATTTTTTTCGGCGTTAGGGTTCCCCTTTAAGTCCATACCAGGTGGCAGGGCCAGCGATGTCTCCTTCGCGGGCCCCACCTACCTGGATACGCGCTCGAAATGAGCGGACTTTCCTCCGCGTGTGTGGGCGAGTCTGTTCATTTCAAAAGTAGGGCGGATAGTACGGCGGACTTAGTACGCCGTATTAGTCCGCTAAAAAAGTGCCGTGTGTGGGCAAGTAGCCCGTTCGGAAAGTCCGACGGACAGTCTGGCGGGAAGTCCGCCAGACTAAGTTAGTCGGATAGTCCGCAACGTGTGTACGCGGCATAAGTAACATCTGACAAAAAGATCTAAAAAGACTGAAGCAGCAGACTTTGTGAAAATTTATATTTGTGTCATTCTCATTCTTTTGGCCACAGCTGTACACTTAAAAGCAAAAAAAAAATTTAATTTTACATTTACTAAAAATAAAATTGGCCCCTTAAGGTGTTAGGTCGAAGTGACATCAGATGTCGCTCCGGTCCTCCAAGGGCACAGAGTCGAATGGGGGCCATCTTGCCCTCACTCGAATTCCTGCCCATTGCCCCAGGGGATCAGATGGTTTCCACCTTTACCGATGGCTCCAGTAAGCGGGGAAACAACCAAAAAGCAGTGCAGGGGGACCTCTACTGCGGCCTATAAATGTAATCCTGTGGCGAATTCCGCCGCCGGGACCACTTTTATGTGAAAGAGGATCGCCCACTGCCATAACAATGGTATATAACGTTAAAGTAATGACGTATATATTCATTAGGTGGTCCAGAATTTGATATATGACGTTTGGCTCCCGCCGAAGAGTTAAAAGTCCAGTGTTTGCCCCTTGTCACCACTCCTTTTTTGGCCTGTCGTTGAAACCGTTTCTCTGCACAATACATCTAAATCAAGATATCACAGAAGTACAGATAGGAGAGGGTCAATATAAGATCTCAGCCTACGCAGGCGACATGATGTTTTCCCTTATAAATCCCTTGATTATGATCCCTAATTTAATGAAGGAGTTTGAGAAGTATAGCTCGCTCTCGAACCTCTGTATCAATTTTACTAAGGCCGCGTACACACGGGCGGATTGTCTGCCCAGCTAAGTTCGTCAGACAATCCGACAGACAGTCCGTTCAACTTTTGAATGAACGGACTTGACCACACACGATGAACAGACAGTCCGCTGAAAGCTTGCGCGATGACGTGTACAGCACGTACGACGGGACTAGAAATACGACGTCCAATACACTGCATTGCAACCTTTGGCGTGTAAATCCTTTCTGAGCATGCGCCATACTTAGTCCGTCCAACTTGCCTACTCACGAGCGGACTGTCCGCTGAAACCAAGTTTGGACGGACAAAATTACGGAAATTCCGAAAGACTAAGTCCGTCAGACTGTCCGCTGAAAAAGTCCGCTGAAGCCCACACACGAGCGGATTGTCCGCTGAAACACGTTTCAGCGGACTAAGTTGGGAAGACAATCCGCCCGTGTGTACGTGGCCTAAGTCAGAAGCAATGGGGGTTAATTGCCATCATACATCAATTGAACAACTTAAACAAAATTTTAAGTTTAAATGGACAGAAAAAGGGCTTACATATCTGGGTATGGTGCTGTCTCCTAATATAACCAAGATTTTTGAGCTAAATTTTCCTTCACTGCTGCAAAAAGTAAAGATTTTATTTGGGAAAATGGAAATCAGGATTGCACTCATGGTTAGGGCGCTGTAACGTTATTAAGATGAGTATCCTTCCTAAATTTTTCTATCTCTTACAGGCCTTACCAATACGTATTCCATCTGCTTACTTTAAACAGTGTCAAAAGTTAATTTTTGATTTCGTATGGGCATATAAGTAACCACGGATACAGCGCAGTCAATTAACACTTCCTAAAAGACATTGGGGACTAGCTGTACCAGATATACGGAAATACTATCATGCTATACATCTTAATAGGATAATAGATTGGAATAGACATATAAATCTTAAACTCTGGGTACAGATGGCATATGCTCAGTCGCCCGTTCTGTTAGAAAGAGCCCCATGGTGTTTCGCACATCTGTCTAAAGACCTCATCAAACACCCTTTGATAGGAAATACTCTTAAAATCTGTGCAAACCTGTTCCCCACTATTGGTATAATACCTGAGACCTCTTTTGTATCCAGTATTGGGGAACCCCCTATTTCCACTGGGGATTGATAAGGCTTTCAAACATCTATTGAACACGGATGCTATACAAGTGTCTAGTTATATAAAAAGGGGGACATGGCTGACTATCCTTGAGTTGATGGAACAAGGAGGTAGGTTTAGATTGAGATTCTGGTCTCCAGATTACTAATTTTCTTGATACCCTCCCGACACCGGGATGGTTTGCCAGGCCTCTCAATAGGTTCGAGAAGCTCTGCTCTAAGATAGGAGCAAAATCACATACACTATCAGTTAATTATGAAATACTAATTGCATCAAGGGAAACAAATTCTTTGAAATGTGTTTGCAAGTGGGAACGAGAGTTGGGAAAAAAACTTTAGTACAACACAGCTATAATATATTCTTAGATTTACACATGAATCGTCTATTTGTGTGAAAACTCAAGAGACTAATTTTAAGATTCTTACTCAGTGGTATAGAATGCCAGATAGACTGAAGAAGTTCTTGCCTGACTCTTCAGATCTCTGCTGGAGATGTCAAGGAGACAGAGGTACCATGTTGCATATTTTTTGGGAATGCCCCAAATTAAGGAACTTCCGGATAGAGGTGAGATGCATTCTCCAAATTATTACAAACTGTAGGATCCCAGATGACCCGGCCTTTTTCCTTCTCCCCGTGCCCCAGAACAGGCATATGAGAAATCTGTTATACATCATCTTTTAGATGCTGCTAAGGCTTGTGTCCCATTAACATGGAAATCGATGTCACCACCAACGATAGGGATGTGGTTGCGTAAAGTGAAAGATATTAGTAAATTAGTGAGGGAGTGACTTGTATAGTTCTTCCTATGAGAACTGAATCGCTATAGGGTGCTTTCTTGCTACCAGAGTCCATCTGCGGCTTTGCATGGTCCTTTAAAAACAAAGGGATAGGATGCGCTATGGAGTTTGTTATACAGAGAGTATGTAATGTAATGTAGGTAAGAGCAGCCTCTATTATGTTTCCATCCAGATGGATGGAACAGTGAGATAGGTGAGAGAAAGAGAATAGATATGGCGCTATACCTTATTAAACTCACTAAAAAGGATATCATAAAATAAAACTGTACAAATTTTCCAGCTTGCTGGCTAATATTTTTAAAACCAGGATAGACCTGGATGGACTAAATAATAAAATCAATAAATGATAAAGTGCTGGGAATCAATCAATATTAAATAGTGAATGCAAAGTGAATATAAATTTTCCAGCGTGCTGGTTAGTAAAATGAAATAAAGATGTAAAATCCACAAAAAATTTGATAAAATGAATAAATGAATAATTAGTACTAAAATACCATGAATCAATCAATATTCAATAGTGAAAACTACTCAAAGTGCTTGTGACTGTGATTATGGCACAACCAAATGAATGGCCATAATGGGGAACAACAAACCAAATTGTTCAAAATTATACAGATGTGAATACAAGTGGAATAGTGGGTGCAAACACACTGTGTCAAAACTCAGAACATGCCAAAATTTGCACAATGAAATAAAAGTAGAAAAATAAATAAAGATAAGAATAAAAATTAAGTCCAGAAAGTGAAAAAAATCTTGCGGTGACAAATCAGATGTGAAAGTCCAATTGAATAAGGGTTAGAAATTAAAAATTAAACATGAAATGAATATTTGATGGTGAAAAAGGTCTTCTGTGTATAAGAGAGAAGTGGAGGGAGTGACTTCGATATCCGTTCGCAGTGAACGTTTGCAGTGAACGTTTATGAATTTTGCTCTCACCAGAGATATGACCCCGTCCGGGGTGGATCAGCCTCCACAGTATAAGCCACTGTGTCGCTTCTTGGGCTGTCTCTGCTGTGATGCTGGGGAGATCCCTCGTTCTTCCGTGGGGATGTTGTACCTCGTTTACATGTGATAGAAAAGAGGACTGTCCATGGTGTAGTATGTTTGAAACTCAGTTTATTTGAAACAACCTTAAAAATACTCACATTTAGTACGATAAAACACGTATTGTATTAAAAGCGTTCGGAACGTCCACTCGGCTAACACGCCGTTTGTACTGAAGGTGTACGTATCTGGCCACGCCCTACGCGTTTCGTCATTCAGACGTCATCTGGAGCCTCCAGAAAGACCTTTTTCACCATCAAATATTCATTTCATGTTTAATTTTTAATTTTTAACCCTTATTCAATTGGACTTTCACATCTGATTTGTCACTGCAAGATTTTTTTCACTTTCTGGACTTAATTTTTATTCTTATCTTTATTTATTTTTCTACTTTTATTTCATTGTGCAAATTTTGGCATGTTCTGAGTTTTGACACAGTGTGTTTGCACCCACTATTCCACTTGTATTCACATCTGTATAATTTTGAACAATTTGGTTAGTTGTTCCCCATTATGGCCATTCATTTGGTTGTGCCATAATCACAGTCACAAGCACTTTGAGTAGTTTTCACTATTGAATATTGATTGATTCATGGTATTTTAGTACTAATTATTCATTTATTAATTTTATCTAATTTTTTGTGGATTTTACATCTTTATTTCATTTTACTAACCAGCACGCTGGAAAATTTATATTCACTTTGCATTCACTATTTAATATTGATTGATTCCCAGCACTTTATCATTTATTGATTTTATTATTTAGTCCATCCAGGTCTATCCTGGTTTTAAAAATATTAGCCAGCAAGCTGGAAAATTTGTACAGTTTTATTTTATGATATCCTTTTTAGTGAGTTTAATAAGGTATAGCGCCATATCTATTCTCTTTCTCTCACCTATTGCATGGTCCTTTGCCCCGTAAGGTCCTGACATGCTTATAAACACATACAACATTGACATACACATACACATATGAAGGCCAATTTTGTTTAGACAAAGTCTAATTAACCTACCAGCATGTCTTTGGAGTGTGGGAGGAAACTGGAGCACCCAGAGGAAACCCATGCAGGCACAGGGAGAACATGCAAACTCCAGGCAGATGGTGTCATGGTCAGGATTTGAACCAGCGACCCTATTGCTGCTAGGTGAAAGTGCTAACCACTACACCACTGTGCTGCCCTAAATTAGAAGACCTGGTCCTTACTACACGATACCAACAAGAGAGATATTCTGAAATCTGGTCCCACTGGAACATCTTCCTGGCCTCGGAGGAGGGAAGTACCCTCGAGGATAATTTGAATAGCTAAGGTAGATATTTGGGAAATTTACTTAAATCCTCTCTTTGCGTGGTAAGCATACTAGGGATATATCTCCATGGATTGACTCTCCCCCTTTTTTTTCCTTTTTTCTTGTCTTCGTTTTTGTTTTGTTTGGTCTTGTTTTTGTTTTGTTTGGTCTGGGCCGTTTATATAAAACTAACTGGGACTGGCTCGGGACTACATAGGAGGCAGCATATGAGCTTTTTGGTTGTTTAAGAGTTACTTTAAATACAGATTTAACTTACGGTTTGATGACATACAATTGTGTTTTAAGCATGTTTAAATCTGTTAAGGCTTCTTCTCCTATGTATGTTCTCAAGTGTGTCCTATATTTGAACAAATAAAATAATTGAAAAAACAAAAAAGTCCAGTGTTTGGATGAATGCCCAAACAAGTAATGTTCAGACTGAACCTGTGTTCAGACCAAAACAAGGGGTCATTGGTGGATGCCACACAGCGTAGCCATTTGGGAAACCACTAAAAATTTCAGCATACAAATTCCACTGCATCTACCTTTATTACCACTCACACCCAACCTGCTATTTGTACCTACCCTGGTGTATTTAGCTAGTGGAGCGCTAACAAATTCAAAATTCTATATAGTTCCATATTGTTTGCAGATCCGTGAAAACATCCAATAGATTAAATGCATTGGGCGGGGCTACATCTGTGATGTCACCTCCGGTGTTAGAAGCATAAAGCCATCTTGGGTAGGAGTGAGTTTTCCATAAGGTGTGTGTGAAGCACCAGTAATCACAATCATTGTATTCAATTCATTTGGAGCACGTTGAATATGAATCACTTGAAGTTGGCACAGACGATTAGAATGTTTACAAAAGATATGGATATGCATTATGGCTCTTTGTTGAACTGAACATTTTATTGAAGTTGAAGGTTTACATATGAATGTTTATGGTTGTAACATATTGCAAAGCAAATTTTGAGTATGTTTTAAGAAGAAATATATTTTAGTGATTTATTAGTACAGGAAAAAAAGTGGTAAATTTTAAGTCAACACTAAGTTGGTTTTAATTTTATTGATTTCACCTTAACTCACGCGATTTCAAACCGGCCCTCAGTGTGAACGTGGGCTTACAGTTATTTGTTATCACAGGCCTCTCTCTCCCAAATTGCTAACTTTCACATTTTCCGAAATTAACCATTTGACCCGGCCAAAAGCTTACAATTACATTTTGAAAACAGAATCGATCCTAAAGGCATTAACACTGAAGAGGATTGGTAACAAATTTGATCCACAGTCACTTAATGCTCTATTATTAGGACTTCTGCCAAATTGGAATTTACACTAGGTTGATGCGGTTTCCACGCGAAAAAAAAAATGGGGTGGCGTCCTCCCTAAATCCATAAAAAACCCTTATCCTTATACTAGACCGCCCTGGTTTACCTTCTGGTGATTTATGGACTGACTATTCATGGTGTTATTCATTTGATTATTTTCACCCACTGACTTTTTGCAACATTTTTTACTCACTTAATCACTGCTTATGAATTCCTTGTTAATGTTATAATCATTTTCACCTATGAATTTGTTAATAATTTTTACCTTTCACTTATATAATCATTGTATATGATTTTCATGCTATTGTTATAGTGTAGCTTTATCTCTTTTTATTTCTTGTTGGTGTGTATCTCACTTTCTAGCTGCAGCTCATTTTTAGAGGTTGACCTGTGTTAGCGCTGTATTCTTTATTTACTATTTTAGAGTACGAGAACTGTTGCAGATTACGCCATTGAATTCCAAAATCTGGCAGCAGAGGTTGCGTGGAACAATAAGGCCCTCGTGGCTGCTTTTTCTCATGGTCTCTCGGATACCATCAAGGATGATATAGTAGCCTGAAATATACTCACTGAGCTGGAGAAGTTGATCACGTTTGCTATCCTCATTGACTCCAGACTCAGAGAAAGACTCTCTTGCGGAAGCCTCCTGTACATTTGTCTCCGAGCTTTGCAATCCCACCCTTGCCTCCCTCACCTTTCATGCCTACTGGCACCGAGTCGGTCAGCGAAGATGAACCCATGCACTTGGGCTTCATGTCTCTCTCTGAGGATAAGAGAACCCTTAAGGGGAGGGAGAGATTGTGCCTTTATTTTGGCCAGGCAGGTCACTTTTTAAAGTCTTGTCCTACCCATCCAGGGAACACCCAAACCTTGAGGTCCTGTCACAGACAGACTTTAGGTGGCGTTGTTCCGTCCCCAATTATCCTGAAGGATAAGCCCCTGGTTTCAATTACCCTTTCTTGAGCTGAGTTGTCTGTCGAGATACAGGCTCTAATCGACTGGGGGGGCTGCAGGCCTGTTCATTGATGCTGCCTTTGTATTGAAGCACTAGATTCCGCTGCAGCTGCGTGACACTCCACTTGCCATTGAGGCTCTTGACGGGAGACCTCTACAGCCTGCTCATGTGACTCATGAGACTGTTCCGTTGTCCATGGCTGTAGGGGCTGTTCATCATGAGACTATCCAATTCCAAGTTATTTCCTTACCTAAGTTTCCGCTGGTTATTGGTTATCCTTGGTTACAGAGGCACAATCCCACTTTTGATTGGCTCCATGCTGAGGTTCTCTCCTGGTCGCCACAATGCAGTAAGACATGCTTCCAGAAGGTAGCCAAGGTCGTGTGCACCTCTTCACTCTCCTCCCTGCAGGAGGAGTAACGTGATTTTAGCAATGTCTTTGACAAAGGTCAAGCCGGTAGTTTGCCTCCACACCGGTCATATGATTACGCAATTGACCTTCAACCCGGTGCCATACCCGCTCATGGCCGGTTTTACCCTTTGTCGGTCTTGGAGGATAAGGCCATGGAGGAGTATGTTGCAGACGCACTGTCTTGAGGTTTCATCCGCAAATCCTCATCTTCTGCTGGGGCTGGTTTCTTCTTTGTGAAGAAGAAGAGTGGTTAACTGAGACCTTGTATTGATTATAGGGGTCTCAATCGTTTCACGATTAAAGCTCCATACACACAGATTTTCTGCTGATTTTTTCCTTCAGATTTACCAAAACCATATAATATGAGGTCAAACCTTAGGAGTTTCAATTTGTATGCAATAAGGCAGGCCCTTGCACTACATGGTTTTGGTAAATCTGAAGACAAAAATCAGCAAAAAATCTGAGTGTGTATGGGGCTTCAAGGTAGCAACAGATTTCACAAAGCTTGATTTGAGAGGGGCATATAATCTCGTGAGGATTAAGGAGGGCGACACGTGGAAAACTGCGTTTAATACCAGACCAGGCTATTATGAGTAGCTCGTAATGCCTTTTGGCCTTTTGTAACACCCCGGCAGTTTTCCAGGAATTTATTAACAATGTCCTCCGAGATTTGTTGCAGTTATGTGTGTGGTTTATCTCAGCGATATCCTCAAATTTTCCAAGTCCCTGGAGAGCCACCACACGGATGTCTGTGGTTTGCTTCAAAAACTAAGCGAGAACAATCTCTATTGTAAATTGGAGAAGTGCAAGTTCCATCGTGAGTAGGTTAAATTCCTGGGTTATGTAATTTCCAATGCTGGTTTTTCAATGGACCCAGAGAAACTTTCAGCAGTCCTACAGTGGCCCGACCTGTGGGTTTATCTCCTCTGCAGAGTTTTCTTGGCTTTGCCAACTATTATTGGAAGTTTATTCGTAACGTCTCGTCTCTGGTCAAGCCCCTGACTGATATGACCAAAAAGGACGGTAACCCACAGTATTGGTCTGCGGAGTCCATTAAGGCCTTTGAGAATGTCAAGGCTGCCTTTGTTAATGCTCCTGTGTTGGCACATTCTTACCCTATGTTACCTTTTATCCTTGAGGTTGATGCTTCTGAGACTGGTTTTGGCACCCTTCTGTCTCAACGTCCTATCTCTGAGAGCGCTATGCATGCTTGTGACTACTTTTCCAAGAAATAGCACCTGTGAAGTGCAATTACGAGATTGGTGACAGAGAGCTGTTGGCGATCATTTTAGCCCTGAAAGAATGGAGACATCTCCTCAAAGGTAACACTGTGTCGGTTCTCATTCTTACTGACCATAAGATTCCCACATTCTTGTCTGAGGCTAAAGGCCTCTATCCCAGAAGGGCGTGATGGGCTCTTTTCTTGTCAAGTTTCAATTACATTGTCTCATTCTTACCCGTTACTAAGAATGTAAGGGCTGACACCTTGTTACAACAGTTTTCCTCCACTTCCAAGTTGGAATCAGTTCCAGTTCCTGTGATTTCTCCTGATCGTATTCTGGCTATGGTTCGCACCAGTCTCACTTCTCCTTTGGGTGACAAAATTCTTGCTGCTCAGGTCCATGCTCCTCCTGAGAAACCCTGTGACCACTGCCTTGTCCCAGAGATTCTCAGTACTGCCGTGCTCCAGACATACCATTCTCCCAAGCCTACTGGCCACCCTGGGAAGAATCACCTCTTTTGGACCATTTCTCAAGAATTCTGGCGGCCTAGTCTAGTCATGCTGATGTAACTGCCTTCGTAGCTGCCTGTTCCGTGTGTGCTCAGAATAAGACTCCACGACACCTTCCAGTGGGCCTCCTACAACCCATACCCAATGAAGAGAGGCCCTGGACCCACCTGTCTATGGATTTCACTGTAGTGTTACTCAACTCCCAGGGCAACACAGTTATCCTTATGGTGGTTGACCGGTTCTCAAAGATGCGGCATTGTATTCCACTTAAGAAGTTGCCACCTTCTAGGGAACTGGCTTCCATTTTTGCTTGGGAGATCTTTCACTTACATGGGCTACCCAAGGTGATTGTCTCGGACAGGGGTAGTCAATTTGTGTCCGAGTTCTAGTGAGCCCTTTGTGCACAGTTGGGAATTCAGCTTGCTTTCTCCTCTGCATATCCCCCGCAGTCTAATGGGGCCACAGAACGATCCAATCAGTGTCATGGTTATGCAGTGATCTTCCTTTGGTTGCTTACCTCCCCTCATGTGTTCTGACTAAGAGGCCAGCCACTTCCACCTGGTGGTTTTTATAACCTCTCCTCTAAGCATGGCTCCACCCCAGGCCCTATCAGGGAACCCTATATTAACCTGTGCACTGCAAGCCAACAGTGCTGATCAACCATTGTGTATTCACTGTGTGTTTGGCTTCCTGGTTCCTGCTTGCCGTGTGCTCTATGTTTGACTCTGTTACCAATCTTGGCGTGTTCTCAACAATTCCTGTCTGCTTGTGACCTTGACCTTTTGCATGTCCCTGACCATCCCTGTCTGCCTGTGACCCTGAACCTTTGGCGTGTACTCTGTTGTTCCTGTCTGCTGATTGCCCTGACCTCTACCGTATCCCCTTACTATCCTTGTTGTTCCAGCCTGCTGCTTCCTTCTCCTGTAGTCTACTGTGAGCGTGAGCTGTGAGACCCTAGGGGCCGTGACCTGGAGCCAGACTTCAGCGAAGTGCATCCTCACCACTGGAGGCTCTGGCAAACACCTGCTGGCTCTTAGACTCCACACCCTGGGGAATCTATGCTCCAGCTCCCATTGGGATCTGTGTTAGTGATCCTGTAGAACTGTGTCCTGAATCTCCCTGGGTACAATCCGCAGCAGTCAGTCTTAAGGTCCACTACCTAGCGGTGAACTTCTGACTCCTATGGAGTGCATCTGTCACCTGGTCTCAAGTGACCTGACAATCAGTCCTTGGAGCAATTCCTACATTGCTATATTTCTTACCATCATAACAACTGGTCAGACTTATTAATGTGGGCAGAGTTTGCTCACAACAGTGCCTTGAATTGTGCTTCCCGATTGTCCCCGTTTATGGTGAATTATGGTTTCCAACCTTCCATGTTGCCTGATTTGTTTGTTCCACAGAATATCCCTGCGTTAGAGGAGCATCTCTGTGGTCTTTGTTTCACCTGGGCACAAGTCCAGGAGGCTTTGCGTCATGCTAATTATAGGAACAGACTCCATGCTGACCACAGATGCCTGCCTGTGCCTTCCTACCAGGTTCGCACCTTGGTTTATTGGGCCTTTCCGTATTTTTCGCAGGATTAAAGTGGTTGTAAACCCTTACAACCAACTTTGACCTACAGGTAAGCCTAGATTAAGGCTTACCTGTAGGTCCAAGAAATATCTCCTAAACCTATACGGTTTAGGAGATATTTGCCCGAAGACAGCCACCACTGTCTACAGCGCATGCACCATAGACAGCGTAGTGCGGGCGCACTGGGGCAGGCCGCAGATCACGATGATATGCCACGAGCGTCGGCTCCCGTGCGTATGCGCGGGAGTAACGTCATCGCGGCTCCAGCGAATCACAGCGCCGGAGTCGTGAGACCCGGAAGCCGCCCCGGGATCCATGGCAGTGGCGAAGAGGAAGATGGAGGACCGCTTCGGGGCTTCGTTCTCAGGTAAGTTATTCATAATGAGCTAGTATGCTATGCATACTAGCTCATTATGTCTTTGTCTTGCAGGATTTTTTTTTTTTTCAGGATTTTTTAAAAAGGGTTTACAACCACTTTAACCCAGTGGCTTACGCATTAGACCGTTCCTTCTAATATGCATATTTCGAATGTATTTCATGTCTCCTTATTAAAACCTTTGGTCTGCAACCGCTTTACCACCTCAGTGCCACATTCTCACCCTGTACAGGTTGAGAATCATGAGGAGTATGAAGTACAGTCCATTGTTGGCTACCGTAGGTTCCGTGGGTGCATACAGTATCTGGTGCATTGGAAAGGATACGGACCAGAGGAACGCTCTTGGGTCTCATCCTCAGACATACATGCCCCTGTCCTGCTCCGTGATTTCCATAGATGTTTTCACCTCAAGCCTGGTGGTCCTCCGAGGGGGAGGGGTTGTTGAGGAGGGGGTACTGTCAGGGCTGGGCTCAGCCCTTTCTTCCCTGAGCTGGCCGCTCAGTTGCCGGCTAATTGCCAGCTCCTGTCTCTCCACAGTTACTCAGATGTTGATGATATCCTTGAAATGTAAAAAGAAAAAAAGGTAAAACCACGCTTGCCTGACCACAAAAATAAAAACGTGCTGCAAACCCAAATGTTATACTACATTCGACACAAGACAGAAAAAAGGGTGGGTTGCGCAAAAAAAAATTAATATTACATCTCAAAAGTAAATAAGTGAATATTAACACCAATCCTATGCAGAAATATGTGTAAAAAATACAGTGAAAACACCAATTTACTTAAACAAAGACTAATATCTGACCGGTCCACTGACCAACGTGGTACGGTCATATAACAAAAAACACACAATTAATGAACAGTGTAAAAGAAACACTTTGATAATCATAACATTGAAAAGTCCATATAAAAAAAATTCTCAAGTTGAGAAATAGTGATAGTAACTCCGCAGTGATGAAACGATGACAGACCATCCAAACTAGTGTAAGTTGTGAGCACCTCCACCACGGTTAACACTGCCGCTTACCAGAAGTTTATGGTTCTTTATTACAGAGAACCATAAAACGCAGATGACTGGCTCTCCCCAGCCCGGGATATTCAGATAAGTAGGGTGATGAAAGGACCTCTCACAGCTCCAACCAGTCCCTCACATCAGCGACCATAAAAGAGATATAAGGCTCACAATAGTGTAAAACCAAACACTTTAATAAAATAAATAAAAAACGCCAATTGCGCACTTACATAACATCAATGGACAAATCGCATATATAAAACTCGAGCCGGCCGGTCTCGATTTACAACGCCCGATACTTCCGAGACAAGCACGTGAAGCGGTGACGTCAGTGCGTCGCTCCTCCTCCCTACGCGTTTCGTCACTAACAGGACGTCGTCACGGGGTACGGGCGGCGTCCTGACGCACCGCTTTAATAGTAAACAGTAACCAAGCCTCAGTCTGACCTCCGGAAATAGAAACGGAAACGCCATCTTGGTCGAGGGAAAAACGCTATCCCATACTATAGTGAAATAGCCCACACAGACTAACAATGAAATAAAGGCAAAATTGCAGGTTATTGAACCATCGGACCCGATCTGCGCACATTGAGTGCTGATGGCAAAACAGATCTGTTGATTTTAATATTCACTTATTTACTTTTGAGTTGATGATATCCTGCTCGTCAGTCCTGCCTACTTAAGCCATCCAGTCCAGAGGAGCTCTGCCTCTGCCTTGGTCAAATCACAGAAACTCCTGCGATCCTGTTCAAGATTTGCTTTGTTGACAACCCTTCTGGCTCCAGATCCTGCTTGCTGTTCCACTACATTGATTCCTGACTTCTGGCTTGGCTGACTATCCGTTCCGGTTACTGAACTTTGGCTATGTTTTCACTACGTTTGTTACATTTACTTTTATTATTAAAAAAGTGTGATTTAACTGTACTTCTGTCTCGGCCTGATTTCATGGTTTCTGACTCTCACAAAAGTGAGTACACCCCTCACATTTTTGTAAATATTTTATTATATCTTTTCATGTGACAACACTGAAGAAATTATACTTTGCTACAATGTAAAGTAGTGAGTGTACAGCTTGTATAACAGTGTAAATTTTGTTCCCTCAAAATAACACAGCACACAGCCATTAATGTCTTAACCGCTGGCAATAAAAGTGAGTACACCCCTAAGTGAAAATGTCCAAATTGGGCCCAAAGTGTCAATATTTTGTGTGGCCACCATTATTTTCCAGCACTACCTTAACTCTCTTGGGCATGGAGTTTGCCAGAGCTTCACAGGTTGCCATTGGAGTGCTCTTCCACTCCTCCATAAGGACATCATGGAGCTGGTGGATATTAGAGACCTTGTGCTCCTCCACCTTCCGTTTGAGGATGCCCCACAGATGCTTAATAGGGTTTAGTTTTGCAGACATGCTTGGCCAGTCCATCACCTTTACCCTCAGATTCTTTAGCAAGGCAGTGGTCATCTTGGAGGTGTGTTTGTTATGTTGGAATACTAACCTGCGGCCCAGTCTCCAAAGGGAGAGGATCATGCTCTGCTTCAGTATGTCACAGTACATTTTGGCATTCATGGTTCCCTCAATGAACTGTAGCTCCCCAGTGACGGCAGTACTCATGCAGCCCCAGACCATGACACTCCCACCGCCATGCTTGACTGTAAGCAAGACACACTTGTCTTTTGTACTCCTCACCTGGTTGCTGCCACACACACTTGACACCTTCTGAACCAAATACGTTTATCTTCAAGTTCCAGTAATCCATGTCCTTTGTCTGCTTGTCTTTAGCAAACTGCTGCCTTCTTGTGCATCATCTTTAGAAGAGCCTTCCTTCTGGTACAAAAGCAATGCAGACCAATTTGATGCAGTGTGCGGCTTATGGTCTGAGCACTGACAGGCTGACCCCCCACCCCTTCAACCTCTGCAGCAATGCTGACAACACTCATACGTCTATTTCCCAAAGACAACCTCTGGATATGACGCTGAGCACGTGCACTCAACTTCTTTGGTCGACCATGGTGACGCCTGTTCTGAGTGGAACCTGTCCTGTTAAACCGCTGTATGGTCTTGGCCACCATGCTGCAACTCAGTTTCAGGGTCTTGGCAATCTTCTTACAACCTAGGCCAGTGATGGCGAACCTTGGCACCGGAGGGAAAAATGGCTGATTGGGCCCATTGTGGACATTTTCACTTAGAACTGTACTCACTTTTGTTGCCAGCAGTTTAGCCATTAATGGCTGTGTGTTGAGTTATTTTGAGGGGACAGCAACTTTACACAGTTATACAAGCTGTACACTCACTACTTTACATTGTAGAAAAGTGTAATTTCCGCATCATTGTCACATGAAAAGATAGAGTCAAATATATATATATATATATATATATATATATATATTATATATATATCCCTCTATTTTGCCTTCCAACTCTCCTCTGGTTCATAACAAGCGACTCACTAAACTCTGCTCTCACTTTCTACTCCCCTGCACATATCTTTTTTTTTTTTTTACCTTTTTCGGCATCTCTGACTAGCCTCACAATTGGAGAATGCAAAAATAATTACTTTCGCTTCCATGAAATAAAGTAACCTTATACCTCACCCACATTTCCAACGTTTCCCTTTTGCCTTACAAACCTCCTTTGGAAATATCTTGGTATATCACGTATATACAAAACAAGACATCATAATTCAGCTGGTTGACTGTTGATTGTTACTTCAAGAGTAGCCAGGATACGATATGATCATTTCAGATGCTTATGTCATATTTTGCATATTGCTAATATTGTCTGCTCCTTTCTTGTTTTGCAATAAATAAAAAATGTAAAAAAGGAGATAAGCAATGGCAGCTTACATATCTACACCAATACAGGTTTCTTTAAACTAGACTCTAACACTAAATTTATCCAGTAGCTGATTTGACTTTTTAGAGCACATTTGCACAAATGTCACATTTTCCAACAAATGATCTAGGATGAGCCCCCAAATCAAATATACCCTGTTAAAGGTATCTGCACAAACGATGTGTGCTCCCAACCACCATGGCTTTGCAGTGGTTGTTCTGGAGCACCTCTACTGTATGTCTTTAGGGTTAGTAGGAATCACCTGTCTCATGGATATGGAGGATAGAAGAGTGCCTTTTCAAGGCCCTTCTGGGTGCATAATCCTAGACCCGCAATCCTAGTGTTTCAGCAATTTTGTTAAGTATTGTTAAATAAAGTTTTGTTTACAGATTTATTTAATTTGTTTCTGATCAAATAAAGTGAAGCAGCCATATAAATTGCAAAGTTTCATTGCCTTTATTTATTTTTTTCGTGTGAAATATATTTTGTATTATAGTTGTTGCGTGCTCTTACGCCGCCTGTAATCCCATGGCATCCTCGATAATTTAAAGTAATGTGCGTCCAGTCAGCTCATTAGCACGCTCTGAGTCTCTGTGGTTCTATAGCCTGGTATTTCATGAACAGAGAGCATATAATTAGGTGACTGACTTGTAGTCTGTGTGTGGTCTGATCCCAGGCTACCACCCAGGGACATGCATGCAGGCTGGGGCCGCGTATCCAAATTGTTATGCCCAATACAATAATCTACTCATCTCCAGCTTGTTACCAGCTTTGACACACGAAGAACTGCAACATACCTGTATACTCTGCAGCTCTTATCCCTGATCATCAATTCAAAGGAAAGCAAGACAGTTCTCAATTAAAGGGCAACTCTGGCCAACAATTAACATCAGGGCAGCATATAGGCAACTGCCTTAGGGTGCCAGGATAGGGAGGGTTACAAAACCCAAACCCCCACCCACAATCCCCGGACCCCTGGTGTCACCTCCAACCCTCCCTATGTGCAAAGACCTCTGATGCACTACCAGTGTTGCAGTACGGGGAGGTGGCCTGGTAGGACCAGCATGGGGTGGCAGCAAACTGGTGGTGGGGGCTGGTCTAGCAGTACCAGCATGGTGTGGCTGGAGGACGGGGGTGGGGGGTATAACAGTACCAGTGTGGAGTTGCAGGAGAATGGTGGTGGGGGGAGCTAGAAGTAACAGTGTGGGGTGGTATGAAGAGGGGTGATGAAGCGGTGTTTTAGCAATACCAGTGTGGGGTGGCATGGGGCAGGGGGATGAAGGGGTGTTCTAGCTGCACCAGCATGGGGTGGCTGGAGGAAAGGAGGGTGAAGCAGTACCAGTGCAGGGCAGCATGGAGTGGGGGGGGAAGGGTAGGGGTGGTCTAGCAGTACCTGTGTGAGGTGGCTGGGGGATGGGGAAGTGGGCTAGCAGTAACAGGGTGGGATAGCTGGAGAAGGAGGGTGCATTTTTGCCTATGTGGAAAAAATTCTTACACCGGCCCTTATTAACATCATTAATAAACCTGTGCTGATGTCAAATGATCAAGAGCCTTGCAACCTAATTTAGGGTAGCAATGCGGGCTCTTGTCACTTGACTCTGTGGTGTGCGTGGTCTTTTAAATTTTCAGTGTATGTTAGCAAGGGTACAATGAATACAGGTTACCTGCTGGAACTAAAGAACACATGAAAGGCCTGTGTCTACAGGCATTGGGTATGTGTTGATGGGCAAATGCAGATTTCTTTCAGGTGCATTCAACTTGCATTGCAATCAATTTAAAGTGGAACTGAACTCTAAACTAAAAACGCTATTTAATTCATTTTAACATTCAAAGCAAATTTACCCATCCATTTAAGTCTCCATGCTTCAAGTGAGAAATTACTTTAAAAAACACCACCTAGCATTACTTTCCACAACCATCTTGAGTAAGGGCAGATGATTTCTGTAGCATTTGCTTCCTGAAATCCATTTTCCCTTAACTCAGGCATGCAGACAGAAGGGTGTGCTTATCTAAGTATGCCCCTCCTCCAAATGACAGAAAAAAGTGCCCATGAAGATATCATTTTAGCCTAGGCCAGAAACCAGGAAACAACTGATGAAGTGTAGAACAAAGTTAAAACAAGTAAATATAATATGCCTTCCTATCTATTTGTAGCACCCTTCTAAGTAGGTGCTAGGATGAGTGTATTTTAGTTTTTGGTTTCTTTGCTTAACAGAGGAAAAGCAGGTAAATGTATGCGCTGTCTGCAGAGAGGAAGCTGTGATCATTTAGTTTATTCTGCTCAGTGTGCTCTGATGCTGCCCATGCTGCCTTGAAGTTTCCCTGAGTCCTAGCAACTATGTAAAGTGCTGGACAGTAGTCTGAAACCATGCAAATGGGAATAATCATAAAGTCCTGGCCAATTACAAGGGGAGGTGCTCCTGGGCATGCGAGATGTCTGTATTTATATCTGATGAGCACATTGGCTCTGGGTCTTCCTCCAGAAAAAGAAAGGTCCAGGCAGGGAGGGGCCTGCTGCTCCTTCTCAGCACAGGCTGCCATATGGCCTCAGGAGGGCGACTTGAGGGCCTAAACAAAAGGGGCTGAAACCCAGGGCTGTCCTGAGAGCTGACTAAAGGAGAATGTCCATGGATCCTGACTGGTATCACAGAGGAAGGCTGCCGTTGGTGCGTCAGGAGCCTTGCGAGTACAGACCCCCCCTAACGGCTCCTGCAGGGGTAGCACTATATATTTACTAATGCGAACAGCATAAGGATTCAAAATAGCTAATGTTGATTATGAGAGTTTAGATCCACTTTAAAAATATTTCAAAATTCATTCACTTTCTGACCTGCAGTTGACTTTCTAACCTGCATTTTATGTCCTTCTGCATCAACTTGCTACGAGTCACTTTTGCATTCCCATTGATTTGTAGGAGGAGAGAAGACGTTCTGAGAACAAAAGCTCATTGATACAAGCCCTTACATGCATTCAGTGAGATTTATACTCCAGACCATTAAAAAAAAAAAAGATAAAGATCATCATCTATGAGAATTTGTCTGGCAAGGCGGACAGATGTAGGGAAGTACCAGAATGAAAAATAGGATTTTTTCATCATTCTTACCTGTAAAATCCTTTTTTTGAGTACATCATGAGACACAGAGTCAGATTAATATTCATTACCTGTTGGGTTATAGTTCATCTCCAGGTGAATGGACACTGGTATACCAAAGGTCTTCAGACAGGAAGTGATACCCTATATAACCCCTCCCATACAGGAAGCACTTCAGTTTTGTAGCAAGCACTAAATCCTCCAAAAGAAGGGAAGGAACTCTGTGTCCCATGATGTACTACAAGAAAAGGATTTTTACAAGTATGATGAAAAAATCCTATTCTCTTTTTCATACATCATTGGACACAGAATAAGGCTAATATTCATTATCGGCTGGGACGTCCCAGAGCAATAGCCTTGAAGGGAGGGAGACACCCTGCCAAACAATAGCCATCAGAACTTATACGGCAGCCCGCAGTACACTGCGGCTGAAAGCCGAATCCTCGGATGCTCAAACATCCACTTGATAACATTTTGTGAACGTATGCACTGAAGACCAGGTAGCAGCCTTAGCCCTTGTACACACGGTCAGAGAATCTGTCGGAATGAGTCTTATCGGACCGCGTCGTCAGATAATCCGACTGTGTGTGGTATGCATCGGACTGATTCCGTCTGAATCTCCGTCCGACCCAATTTTCCAACATGTTGGAAATATTTCCCGACCAACTGGGCCGGACGGACCTAATCCGATCATGTGTAGAGCATTTTCATCGGACCAAGTGCCACGCATGCTCAGATCAAATTCCTACATCAAAGCTATTGGCTACTAGCCTGAATGTAGTCCCATTGTAACGAAATTACGTCATCACATTCTGAAAGATCAGATTTTTCGCCAACTTGGCCCGACCGTGTGTATGCAACAGTTTCGGACACAATCCGTCGTACTAAATCCGACGGGCAAAATCCGACAGATTTGGTTGGCAAAATCTCCGACCGTGTGTACGTGGGCTTAGAAATCTGAGCCACAGATACCTCATGGCGAAAAGCCCAGAAGGTTCTTACACCCCTGGTAGAATGAGCTAAAGGGAGGAGTTTTAAGTTTCAGACCCTAGGCCTGAATGACCAATTGACGGACCCAATTGGCAATGCCTGCCTTTTCTTGGGTCCTTTTGCTAAAACAAAAAAGGAGTCTGAACCTTGGATCTCCGCAGATCTAGACAAATAAACCTTGACTGCCCAGACAATGTCCAAGGAATGCAATCATCTCTCTTCTGCCTAATGAGGCTGAGGGAAAAAAGAAGGCAAAGTAATGTCCTGATTTAAATGAAAGGCTGACATCACTTTTGGCAAAAAGGACGGAACAGGTGGTGAAGGATCAAGTACAGTTCCCTGAATGAAAGGGTCGCCAACTCTGACACACTTCTAGCCGAGGTAATAGCCATCAGGAAGGCCAGTGTGCATGACAGCAAATCTAATGGAATTTCCTTGATAGGTTCCAATTGTTTCTGTAATACAGACAGCACCAAGTTCAAGTCCCGAGGACACATAGGTGACTTAATGGGGGGAAGCAAGCGAATTGCCTCCTGCATAAAGGTTAAAGCGGAGGTCCACCCTAAAGTGGACCTTCCTCTCATTTGAATCCTCCCCCCCTCCGGCGCCATAATTGGCACCTTTCAGGGGGGAGGGGGGTGCAGGTACCTGTACAGTACAGGTATCTGCATCCACTTCCGGGATAGCTCTCTGCGGAAAGGGGCGTAGATTACGCCCCTTTCCGAAAGTCCCCCGCTGCCTGCTGGGAAACACACAGATCCCAGAGGCAGCGGGTCCATCCTTATTGCGCAGCCCGACTCGCGCATGCGCAGTAGGGAACCGGGAAATGAAGCCAAAAGGCTCCACTTCCTGATTCCCATACCCAAGATGGAGGCAGCACCCGAGAGACGATCGAGAGATCGGCTTCGGGTGCCGACATCGCGGGCGCGCTGGACAGGTAAGTGTCACTATTTTAAAAGTCAGCAGCTGCAGTATTTGTAGCTGCTGGCTTTAAAAAAAAAAAAAAAACGCGGACTCCCGGCGGATTACCGCTTTAAGACCAGTGAATGGGAGACTAAAGGCCTTTGGAAGAATACTGAAAGGGCCGAAACTTGACCTCTGATTGTACTCAAAGCCAATTTGATTTCCACAGCTGACTGTAGAAAAGAGAGAATACTCCCAATCACATATTTCCGAGGATGCCATTTTTTGGCTCACACCAAGCAATATAAGTCTTCTAGACCTTATGATAGATCTTCCTGGTGACAGCTTTTCTAGCATTCACTAGGGTAGACACCACTGGGCCTGGGATGCAACGGTCCTTTAACACCCTGGCTTCAATAGCCATGCCGTCAAATTTAGAAACTATAAATTGGGGTGGAATATAGGACCTTGAGACAGTAGATTGGGGCGACGTGGAAGCATGAATGAGTGGAACGCCTCTCTCTGAATCCTGTGCAACAAATATGGGAGGAGAGGGATGGGAGGGAAAGCATAAACCAGGGAGTACTGGCTCCAAGGAACTACCAGAGCATCGGCTCCGATTGCCAGAGGATCTCTTGTTCAGGACACAAACTGCTGTAGCTTATTGTAGAACCTGGATGCCAGTAAGTCGGGCAGATCTGCTGGCAGCTGAGATGATCTGCCTTCCAGTTCTCTACTCCTGGGATATGGACTGCTGATAGAATCGGCACATGTCCCTCTGCCCAGGCTAGTATGTGGTTCACCTCCTTCAGAGCTGAACGACTCCTGGTACTGCCTTGGTGGTTTATATAGGCCACTGCAGTGACATTGTCAGACTGAACCCTGATAGGGCAGTCCTGAAGCTCCACTGTCCATGACCATAGGGCCGTCGTACTGCCCGTAATTCCAGGATGTTTATGGGCAGGATCTGTTTTGTCCTTGACTATTTCCCTTGAGCTGTGAGCCCCTCTATGGTTGCTCCCCAGCCAGAGAGACTGGCATCTGTTGTCAGTACTCTCCAAGTTACCGGGATGAAGGATCTTCCCTTTCGCAGGTTCCGATCCTGGAACCGCCAGTTTAGGCTTATACTTGTCAGAGTAGATAAGAACATTGGATAATCCAGGGCTTGTCCTCTCCTGTTCCAAGCCAGCAAGATGTCTTGTTGTAGAGGTCTGGAATAAAACTGGGCATAGGGCACCGCCTGGAAGGAGGATACCAGTCTGGTGCCCCTTATCTGACACACCTGATTCTTCAGGGCACAGATCCTTGCGGGTGGCAAAAATACTCTTGCTTGGTCCGTATCTAGGATCAGATCTAAATACTTTAGACCCTGAGCTGGTTTCAACGCTGATCTTTCGGTATTTCTGAAACAGAAAATTACGTTCCTCTACTGTAAATCGCAGGAACGTCTAATGAGGCTCAAAGATAGGTATGTGTAAATACACGTCTTTAATATTAATAGAGTCTAAAAAGTCTTCCATCTGGAGCAAGGCTACAATTGAGCTGACAGACTCCAACCGAAAGGACTGGATTAGTAGATACTTGCTAAGGGAACCTGTACAATCACTACTTGATACACTAAATGATGTAGTAGCTGAAGCAATAAGTCTCTTTCTGGAAGATTCGAGGGAACACTGGATCTTAAAAACCTCTAGGGGAAACCCCCCCAACTCCAGCTTGTAACCGCAGGATATAATTGAGATGACCCACTCGTCCAGTATTATCTACCGTTTCTGTCAGAGTCAGGATGACAAGCCTCTGCTACTGAGAGGCAGACATCAACTGGATATCCTTTTGTCCAGATTGTTTAGAAGTAGACTCATCCGCCAAGCCCTCCACAGAATCCTGAGCTTTTTAGCTCTTCCCCACTATCAACCCATTCCTGCTCCAAACTAGAAGGCTCCGGGGAGGGGGATCTGTCACGCTTCTTGCCCCACTGCGAGATGGAGGCAATCATGCCAGCAATCCTGTGCTATAATCCGACTAGGGCCACGGAAGTTCATCCTTGGTGATAGAGGGTAAAGCAGCAGCGTTGACTGTAGGCAACATACCAGATAGGCGCAGTAGCTCAGATTTCCCGGAAGCCTCTGGTCCTTCAGGAGATACAACACTAGGGATATGACTAGGTTCATCAGGAACTACTGACGACATAGGTGTGCCCTTCCCTGTAGTGTTAGTCTGACTCCTTTTTTAAGACATTTGCTAGCCACAAAAAGAGAGTACTTGGGTGTAGTATTAAAACACCTCAGAAGGGAGACCCTTTAATAGGGCTCACCAAGCCCCTATGTAACAATCCTGCTAAGCATCTTTAGCCTGCCAAGCAACACCTGGTGACTCACGTGACCCAGGTAAGGAGAAATGAACCACTGCAAGTGTCTGTTCAGAGCCTGCTCTGTGTCTCACAGCTGCCTTCTGAAAGCCCTGCATGCGTGGCCTACGTGGCTTAAATAAGCTGGGTGTGTGCCGGAACGTTCTGTGCATGGTCCCGGTGAACAGGCGTGGCTGTATTTGCACATGATGAAATTTTTTGTGCGCCCAGATAAAGGCTACTGCGCATGTGCGCCATGGCCACCAGTGGCGCTTTTGCGAATGCACTGCGCCATGGCCCGCCAAACAAACTGCTGAGCACAGTGGCACTCTTGGAAACGCATGTGCATCATGGTGAACCAAGGCGAAATTATGCACCTTCGTGCTCCATCATACAGGTAAAGAAACAGCCAGACACAAGCAAAAAAAAGTACACCTTTCAAAAAAACACTCACAGCTAGCCCAAAACTCCCCCGTATAGTCACCGCACACAGGTGTGCAGCCTCTAGCTAGCTTGACTGATTGTTACACTCACTGGGACACCTCACAATAATAAAGGGGTTTAACTTACCCATCCAGGTGCAGGTCAGCTTAAAAACTAAGAGCCCAATCTTCACCCTTCACGGCGGGTTCCTGTCACTTGAGGGCCTTTAAGGACTGCGTACCCTTTTCATGTTTAGGGTACAGTCCCTTGGACCTGTACAGTACCCTGCAGGAATGCCTTAGCGCTGTGGTGTCCAGGATTCCACTCTGCGGGGTCCATTGCTCGGAGGCCGAATTACAGGCAAAACCTCGCAGGATCTTGAGTTTTTTTTGTGAAGCTCAGGTACCATTTATCATCTAAGCATATAAAGCCTGTGTCAAATGAATCCGATTGGTCAATCCCTTGACTCTTTTAAGAACCATTTGTGGGAATAGAGACCTGGAACTCAGAGAGCTCAAACAAACTGTGCCATCCACCTTGCAGACACTGGTAAAAAAAAACTGAAGTGCTTCCTGTATGGGAGGGGTTATATATGGGATCACCTCCTGTCTAAAGACCTTTGGTCATTGATAATGAATGATTGCAGGTTGGGATCAAGTAGAAGTGTAGTAGAGAAAGAAGCCAAAAGTCTGTAATAGGTGTTATAAGAGGGAGGGTATGGGCAGGTATCTAAAGGAGCAAGATATTTTCTAGAGAGAGAGCACAATAATCTGGCAAATAGGAAGTGCAAGGACATTACTTAAATCAGGAAAAGAGGGTAGGACAGAGTGCTAGCAAGGGCAATTGGAGAGATAAATAAATAAGTATTGATAATACTGGTAAAAATAGTAATTGAAGTCCGGTTTTGTTTGAGGTCCAGTTGTGTTTTAAAAGAGCTGAAGTACTCTATAGTAACAGGAAAAAAAGGAAAAGAGAGCAGCGCCGCTCTAAGCACAATAAATACGTTGAAGAGTAGGGATGAGCCGAACACCCCCCTGGTTCGGTTCACACCAGAACTTTCGAACGGACCCCAAATTCGTACGAACTTTAGAACCCCATTGAAGTCTATGGGACTCGAACGTTCGAAATTAAAAGTGCTAATTTTAACGGCTAATATGCAAGATACTGTCCTAAAAAGGGTTTGGGGACCTGGCTCCTGCCCCAGGGGACATGGGTCAATGCCTAAAATGTTTTTAAAAATGGCCGTTTTGGCGGGAGCACTGATTTTAATGACGATTATAGTGAAAAAAAAGTTAAATATACTTTAAATATGGTGCCTGGGAGGTGTCTGTAGTATGCCTGTGAAGTGCCACGTGTTTCCTGTGTTTAGAACAGTCCCTGCACAAAATGACATTAAACGGAAATAACATCATTTAAAACTGCTTGCGGTTTTAATGTTATATCTGGTTCCTGCAATATGGTTGAAAATCATTGAGAAAAATGGCATGGGTAGCCCTCCCTGCCCATTACCAGCCCCTTTGGGTCTTGTACGCATATTAAGGGGAACCCAGTACCCATATTAAAAAAAGGAAATGCGTGTGGCCCCCGGGCCCTATATACTCAGAACAGCAGTATACAGGCGGTGCAAACAAGACAGGGACTGTGTAGGTTTGTTGTGTTAAGTTGAATCTGTTTGTAATTTTCTTTTACAAAGGTTTTTTATTGCAAATGAAGTATTGCAAAAGTGTACAAAAAAATTACTGGTTACAGTAGACATCAGACAGCATCATTTATATAAAAATAACAAAACAACAAAAAAGACCCGACATCAAAACGTTGGCTATAGTGAGCTGTGTACATAACGCTCATGAAGAGGAAATGAAAATCCTAAATGATTCTGAATGACTTAGGCCCCTTTCACACTGACGTCCCGTTCAGACCCGCCTGTCAGTTTTTCAGGCGGACCTGAACGGGTGCTCCATAGAGCTCTATGGAGCGTCGGATGTCAGCGGTGACATGTCCGCTGACATCCGACCCGCTCCGATCCGAAAAAGTGTAACGGAGGAAAAAGCTATTTTTCCATCCGTCTGCGGATCGGATCGGGTGACGACGGGCACTGCAGTCCGTCGTCATCCGATCTCCCATAGGGGAGAGCGGCGCTGTGACAGGTCCGTCCCTGCGCAGTATGCAGAGACTGACCTGTCATCTCCCTGCTCAGCGGAGATCGGCGGAGTGATCCCCGCTGAGCAAACGGATATCCACGGGGCGGATCAGAACTGATCCGCCCCGTGTGAAAGGACCCTAAATCATCAGCAAAAAAAATATATCCAATGTAGACAGAGCGTATGAAAACTAAAAAACAAAAATAACATAAAAAAATAAAATAATTACACATTGGAAAATAAGATAATTAAGAAGTGCAATATAGCCCGTCGGCTTTGGATATTTCAGTCTACCATAACCATCAGAATTAACTTGGCTCCGTCTCGGCCAAAGTCTTTAGAGAAAAAAAAAGACTAAGGCAGAAAAGAAGAGATAAATGAAACTAGGAAACAGAAAGAGAGCAGAAAGAGTAAAAAGAAAAGAACAGAGGAGGGGAGGAGGAGTCCATTCCACTAAAGGGAGTGGGGGGTGCACACGGAGACCCTAGATAGACAAAAGTTGGCTGTTGAATCTGGAAGGTTGGACAGAGGATATCCAGGGCCCCCAGGTTCTGAGAAACTGGTCATGGGTATCGAAAGCCAAGGAGGTATGTTTTTCATTTATCATGATGTCGCTCATACGGTTTTTAACTGCCTCGAAGCTGAGTGTTTTCCAAGACTTAGCAATGATCAATTTTGTTGCATTAAAAAGGTGTTGGGCTAGTTGACGCTCTGGGCGGAGAAGTTCCGGGATAGGTTTACATAATAGAGCTGCATAAGGGTCTCTCCTCAGGTTGGTATGGAACATATTTCTTAACAGGGCGTATACCCGAACCCACAATCTGCAGGCTCTAAGGCAGGTCCACCAAATGTGGGCCATGGACCCTGGTACCGGGCAGCCCCTAAAACAATTAGGGGAATGTGAAGGAATGAATCTTGCCACCCTCTCAGGCGTGTAGTACCACCTATAAAAGACCTGAATCTGTTTGTAATTTTCAACTGGTACATTTTTAAAGTGTAGCTCCAGTCAAAAAAACAATTTTTAAGCTTTTTGGAAAACATAGGGAAGGGTTATCACCCCTGTATAATTTGTTTTGTCGTACATCTTTTTTCATCTCACTTGCTGTTGTCTCCTTACGTTTGCAAGTAGGAGATGTTTGAAAGTAAGGGCCTGCCCTATATGCTCTGCAGAAATGGCGGAACAAGGTGTTGTTTTTGCCACAACATTGTAAGCCCTCAAAGTGACTCTTGGTGGGCGCTGGAGCGCCCTGCTGGGAACGATTATATCAAGAATTGTAATTACATGCCATTGTTGAACAGTGGTAGAAAAATTGACCTTTGGTGGTTGTGGTGCTGGTGCCACAACACTATAAGTCCTCACAGTTACTCTGGGTGGGCACAGGAACGGGCCCTCCTGTGAAATATTATATCAAGAATTGTAATTTCATGCCCCTGTTAAACAGTGGCAGAAAAATTGGGCCTTAGGCACTGGTGCTGGTGCAACGACACTGCAACCTCTCCCATATACTCTAGTTTTATTGCAGGAATTAGCCCTGCTGCAAAGCATTGCATCAAAAATTGTAATTAAACACCCCTGTTAAACAGGGGCAGAAAAATTGGGCCTTAGGCACTGGTGCTGGTGCCACCACACTGCAACCTCTCCCATATACTCTAGTTTTATTGCAGGAATTAGCCCTGCTGCAAAGCATTGCATCAAAAATTGTACTTAAACGCCCCTGTTAAACAGGGGCAAAAAAATCGGGCCTTAGGCACTGGTGCTGGTGCCACCACACTGCAACCTCTCCCATATACTCTATTTTTATTGCAGGAATTAGCCCTGCTGCAAAGCATTGCATCAAAAATTGTAATTAAACGCCCCTGTTAAACAGGGGCAGAAAAATTGGGCTGATGACATCACCCAGAACCAGAAATGTTCTTCTAACATATCAGCGGAGGAGGAAGAGGATAGAAAATCAACATAACAGGACAGTCACTCAGCATCAGCATAGGCAGTCTTGAAGGGATGTGATATTTCAAAAAAAATTATTCGGTTACATCAGTTTCAGGTGCTTGGTAGCTGTGGGTGATCCAAGACTGATTCATCTTGATGAAGGTCAGTCGATCAACTGATTCGGTGGACAGGCGCACCCTGTGATCGGTAACAAAGCCACCAGCAGCACTGAAGGTGCGTTCCGAAAGAACGCTGGATGCAGGACAGGCCAGTAGCTCAATTGCATACTGTGCAAGCTCTGGCCAGTGATCCATCCTCAAGACCCAGTAAGCCAGAGGATTTTCAGTGGGAAAGGTGTCCAAGTCTGACCTTGCCCCTAGGTATTCCTGCACCATGTAAATCAGACGCTGGCGATGGTTGCTGGAACCGATCATACCTTGGGGCTGCGGACTAAAAAATTGTCTGAAAGCATCAGTCAGACGGCCACCTTCTCCACCGCTCCTTCTGACCGATGCCTCAGCAACACGTTGTCCAGGACCAGGAGTTTGTAACCTCCCAGTCTCTGGGAATGCGTTGCACAGACCTTTCTGCAAGGCCTCCCGGAGATGTCTCATCCTCTGCTCTCTCTGCGATGGCAAGATAAGGTCGGCAACCTTACCCTTGTACCGTGGATCAAGGAGAGTGGCCAGCCAGTAATGGTCCCTCTCCTTGATCTGAAGAATACGAGGATCCTTCCGCAGGCTTTGCAGGATCAGGGAGGCCATGCAGCGTAGGTTAGCTGAGGCATTCGGTCCGGAGTCCTCTGGGTCACTAAGGACAACATGATCCGCAGCTACCTCCTCCCAGCCACGTACAAGTCCACGTGTTTCTTGGGACTGTAAATCATCCCTACAAGACTGCTGCTGCTGATGCTGAGTGCCAGCCTCCACCTCCATGCTGACACAATCATCCTCCTCCTCCTCTTCCTCCTCCTCATCCTCTTCCTGTGTGATGGGTGGCACAGCAGGAACACTGTCTGGATAAAGGGGGCCTTGAGAGGCAAGGAAGTCCTCCTCTTCCTGCCTCTGTTCTGCCTCAAGTGCCCTGTCCATTATTCCACGCAGTGTATGCTCCAAGAGGTGGACAAGAGGTACAGTGTCACTGATGCATGCACTGTCACTGCTCACCATCCTTGTGGCCTCCTCAAACGGTGACAGGACAGTGCATGCATCCCTGATCATGCCCCACTGGTGTGGTAAGAAAAAACCGAGCTCCCCTGACCCTGTCCTGGTGCCGTAGTCGCACAGGTACTCATTGATGGCCCTCTGCTGCGTGTGCAGCCGCTGCAGCATGGCCAACGTTGAGTTCCACCTGGTGGGCATGTCACATATAAGGCGGTTCTTGGGCAGGTTCAACTCCTTTTGGAGCTCAGCCAGCCGAGCACATGCATTAAATGATCGGTGGAAATGCACACAGACTTTCCTGGCCTGCTTCAGGACATCCTGTAAGCCGGGGTACCTGACCAAGAACCGCTGTACCACCAGGTTAAGGATGTGAGCTACACAGGGCACATGGGTCAGTTGTCCCTGTCGGAGGGCGGAGAGGAGGTTGGTGCCATTGTCGCAAACCACCATTCCTGGCTTAAGCTGGCGTGGCGTCAACCACCTCTCGTCCTGCCTCTGCAGAGCTGACAAAACATCCGCCCCAGTGTGGCTCCTGTCCCCCAAACAAACCAGCGCAAGCACGGCATGGCATCGTTTTGCCTGCATACTTGCGTAGCCCCTGGAACGCCTACGGAGCACCGCTGGTTCTGAGGACAGAGCACTGGAAGAGGCCAAGGAGGAAGAAGAAGAGGAGGGGGTGGAGGAGAGAGGTGTGTCACAACCAATAGTAGCATTTTGGAGGCGTGGTGGCGGAACAACCTCCAACACTACTGCACCTTGTCCTGCATCCTTCCCAGCTGCCAGAAGAGTGACCCAATGGGCCGTGAAAGACAGGTAACGTCCCTGTCCATGCCTGCTGGACCATGAGTCAGCGGTAATATGCACCTTACCGCTGACTGCCCTGTCCAGCGAGGCAGGGACATTGCCTTCCACATGCCGGTAGAGAGCCAGAATCGCCTTCCGTAAGAAAAAGTGCCGTTTGGGGACCTGGCACTGAGGAACCGCACATTGTACAAACTCACGGAAGGGGGCCGAGTCTACCAACTGAAAAGGCAGCAGTTGAAGTGCTAGCAATTTAGCCAAGCTAGCATTCAACCGCTGGGCATGTGGATGGCTGGGAGTGAACTTCTTTCGCTGGTCCAGCAGCTGGGGCAGGGACATTTGCCTGCTATAATCGGACGTGGGTGTACTGCTAGCAGAGTGCCCGGAAGCACTTGGCTGTGACACACCTAATTCTACACCTTCATTCCTCTCAGAGCAGGTTTCAGAGAGGACTGAAGGTCTAGTGGGGTTGGAGATGCCAGCTGATGAGGAGCAAGGAAAGGTCCGCTTTGTTCTTTGGTGTGGGTATTTGAGGTACGCTTGCCAACGAGCTGCATGGCAGGTCAACATATGTCTGGTCAAGCATGTGGTGCCCAAGCGGCTGATGTTTTGGCCACGCGAGATACGCTTGAGACATATGTTGCAAATGGCAGCGGTGTGATCTGATGCACTCGTCTCAAAAAAGGCCCACACCAAAGAACTTTTAGAATAACGCGCAGAGGCAGCGCCCTGCACAGGCGGAGCTCTGCGGTGTGATTCAGTCGGTGTGCTGCCCCTAAGCTGGCCCCCGGAGGGCATCCTGCCTCGTTGGACATGTGCCTCCTCCTCCTCCTCCTCTCTCCTACCAGGCACCCACGTGGAGTCAGTGCCCTCATCATCCCCTCCCTCTTCATCGCTGTAGCAAACATGGCAATATGCTGCAGCTTGTGGAACATGACTGCCAGATTGCTGTCCTTCTTGAGCATCGCCTCTCTCTGCATTCACGCTACTGCCTTCCTCTAGCTCTAGCCTCTCATCAGAGGCTACAAAACACTGGGCATCCTCCTGGAGCATGTACCCAACACTGTGCAAAAAAAGAGTTCAGGAGACTCCTCAGGAGGACGTGGTGGGTCTAGGGAAGGAGTCACTGATGATGACATTGAGACGAGGGAAGACGATGCGTTGGCAGCTGCTTTGCTAGTACCCTGAGACTGGGTGAGAGAGGATGAGGATGATGAAGAGGGCTTGGTCATCCACTCTACCAAGTCATTGGCATGTTGCGGTTAAACATGTCCAGCTGCCGAAAAGAAGGACAAGCGTGTCCCTTGGCCACGTGCTAATGAAAATGCACCGTGTCCACGACCAGCACTGTTGTCTCTAGACATGTCTCAAGCGTATATTGTGCTGGAGGCACACAACACCCACTAACTCCTGCAGATGCCTTTATTATAGAACACCAGAGATAAAGGGGTATATACAGATGTATACTGTCCTGTGCTGGAGGCACAGACAACTTCCAATAACTCCTGCAGATGGCAAGTGGGCTCAAATAGAAAAGAGCTATGTAGGTGGATATAGCGGTGTGTACTGAGTACAGAGCACGCAGACAGCACGCACAAGCTCCTAACACTACTGACTGCAAGCTCTATTATAAAAGATAGATCACTAGCTATATAGGTGAGGTGAATATAGCGGTGTATACTGCGGTCAGGGCACGCAGACAACATCCACTACAGAAGAGCAAGATCGAAAATCGGCCGATAACGATCGGTGTATACTGTGTTGAAGGTACACAGAACACCCACTAACTGCTTCAGACGCCAACACACTACACAAGGCCGCCGCGCTGGCGGCCTTATATAGTGTGGGGCGTGTACTACACAGCCTGAGCTATGATTGGCCACAGGCATCCTGCCTGTGGCCAATCATGGCTCTCCTCGCTGCTGGCGCTGTGATTGGCCAAGCATGCGGGGTCACAGTGCATGCTTGGCCAATCATGAGCCAGCAATGCACTGCGATGACTGCGATCTTTCCAGCCACGGAGCTACATTCTGGCTGTATTTGTCAGGCATTTGGGTTAAAAGTTTTTCTTCCTCAGCTGTACTGGGCTTTCCTCTGATTTTCCTGGCTGGGCAGCAGCGATTGAACAGTCCCCGGCCGCTGCAGTGGCGTCCGTAGCTCCGTGGCTGGAAAGATCGCAGGCAGGCACATCAGCACATAGGCCCGTCAAGAGGACACGTCAGGTTCTGGGGAACAGGGGGCGTGGCTTAAGCGCTTGCTGACTTTATTTGTATTATTATTATTACCATTTTCTTTCCCCCTTTTTTTTGCCTATTTTTATTTTTATTTCTATTTTTATTTCTATGTTTATTTTTATTTTCAGTGCAGGAGCCTGCTGTTATACACTTCACCCTCCCCTCTTATATCTTATATTGCATGCTATTATACCTTCTGCACTTCTCTCAGTGCACACTGCCTGGCATCATATCCTCCCCATTCCTCTCCTGTACCCGCTACTTGCCATAATGTGCTTTGCAGTTCTCTCCTACACATATTGCTCACTGTGATTCCCTTCACACCCTTCTCCTGCACATACTGCCTGTCCTACAGTGACAACGTAGCTCAGTATGGTTGAAATTTAAGCAGTTTATTCCAGGACAGTGGAGCTGGTGGGGAATGTGTTAGCAGCACAGCAAACTGTAACGGTGTTGGGGAATGGGACACCAAAATTAAAAAGGGAGGAGGAGTGCCTTACTGGCATTGGGGACATCAAAAAGGTTCACCAAAATTAAAACAGGTCATTATCAGGTACTGTTTTACAGAGTCCAGGGACAGAACGGGTGACACAGTGAGAGATCCATTCCCGGAGAATGTTAACAAGGGAAATGGGAAAGTGCAGGTGATATCACTATTAGACCAATAGTAAAGATAGCATTAATATTTGGTTCAGCATATTGAAAAATTTGAAGGATTATCGTATATGCGCTGGAGACTGGGAGCTGAGAAAATAACGCACATGCGCTGGGGACAATGGCACCCTTCATCAATACTGCCCAACACATGCAATTATACACTTAAAAAACAATATATATATATATATATATATATATGAAAACAGAGTGCTTTTAATATGCAAAATGTGTGGTGGCACTGTGATTAAAATCATATGCCAATCCATAATAAGCATGTGTCAAATGGAAGCTAGAGTAAACTCAGAATTCTCCATGTTCATTCTTCTTTGTTACTGACTCAAAGTATGGATGCCACATCAAAAGCACCACTATCAGGCAAATAGTATTTTTTGATGGAGAGTTCAGCCATGATAGCCCATATATTTCTCTAAAGACAGGTCAGCCATGATAGCCCATGTATTTCTCTAAAGACAGGTCAACCATGATAGCCCATGTATTTCTCTAAAGACAGGTCAGCCATGATAACCCATGTATTTCTCTAAAGACAGGTCAGCCACCGAGAGCCCATGTATTTCTCTAAAGACAGGTCGGCCACGAGAGCCCATGTATTTCTCTAAAGACAGGTCAGCCATGATAGCCCATGTATTTCTCTAAAGACAGGTGATCCACGATAGTGTTGGAAAGAACAACAGCATGGTTGCTAATAAATAGACAATACTGTATGCATTATATCTATTTATCCAGTAGGTGGCACTGCAGTGTTATGGTTTGTATTCTATGGTAATGTAATGAGAGGAAGTGTTTGCTTTCCTCACTATGTACTTGTATGCTCCTTGTTCCTGTTCCATGATAAAGACATGCTGTAACATATGTTCTGCCATTCTCCATGAAAGTAAAGCATTCTCTGCAAACAAGAAGCTTCCAGCAAATGTTTTCAATACTCTGACAACACATAGCCCATGTATTTCTCTAAAGACAGGTCAGCCATGATAGCCCATGTATTTCTCTAAAGACAGGTCAGCCATGATAGCCCATGTATTGCTCTAAAGACAGGTCAGCCATGATAGCCCATGTATTGCTCTAAAGACAGGTCAGCCATGATAGCCCATGTATTGCCCTAAAGAAAGGTCAGCCATCATAGCCCAGTATTTCTCTAAAGACAGGTCAGCCATGATAGCCCATGTATCTCTCTAAAGACGGATCAGCAATGATAGACCATGCATTTCTCTAAAGACCGGTCAGTAGGGATGAGCTTGGTCGTGTTCGCACACTCCACGTGTAGAGCCCGCCAGGAAGTTGGCACGGCACTGTGCTAATCACAGGCAGTGAGACATTTCCTGATCTCTGCAGCCACACATCGGGAAATGTCTCACTGCCTGTGATTAGCGCAGTGCCGTGATGACTTCTTGGCTGGCTCTGCACATGGAGTGTGTGAACACGCCGGAGCTCATCCTTACCAGTCAACTATGATAGCCCATGCCATCATAGCCCTTGTATTTTTCTAAATACAGGTCAGTCATCATAGCCCATGCATTTCTCTAAAGACAGGTCGGCCATGATAGACAATGTATTGCTTTAAAGACAGGTCAGCGATGATAGCCCTTGCATTTCTCTAAAGACAGGTCGGCCATGATAGACCATGTATTGCTCTAAAGACAGGTCAGCGATGATAGCCCGTGCATTTCTCTAAAGACAGGTCGGCCATGATAGACCATGTATTGCTCTAAAGACAGGTCAGTGATTATAGCCCATGCATTTCTCTAAAGACAGGTCAGACATGATAGCCCATGTATTTCTCTAAAGACAGGTCAGACATGATAGCCCATGTATTTCTCTAAAGACAGGTCAGACATGATAGCCCATGCATTTCAATAAAGACAGGTCAGACATGATAGCCCATGCATTTCTCTAAAGACAGGTCGGCAGTGATAGCCCATGTATCTCTGTAAAGACAGGTCAGCCATGATAGCACCTGGCCATGTTTAGATTGCCATTAACAATTTCTTTCTGCACGCTTTCCCAGGATGCACAAATGTGAATGCAGCCAGTTTCATTCATACTTGGTGTAGCAGGAACTGAAGTTTTGTGTACTTTTTGTGTGCGTTTTCATGCGACACACATAGTGCAGCCTATTCATTTGAATGGGCTGCCCTACGCAGTTCTGTATGGCACATTTAAAAAAAAGTTCAGGGGCTTCTTTCTTTACATTTCTTGTGGGTACAACAGCTAATTCAAATGAATGGTCTGCTGCACCCATGATGTGCTTGTGCAAATGTGCACGCACAAGTGTGAACCTAGGCTAAGCGACAATAAAAAAGTATGACGGACAGGACTCAGCTGTGTTGTGGATTGCAGTAGCCTGACTTGATCAGGTATATTTCAGGTTATTAAAAGAACCTGTATTATATATGTGGTATTGTGTTTGATAGAAGTCTTTATTCCTTCCTGAGGTCTACATCCTGCAGACTGTCAGGCGCTTGTGACTTCCTCCACTAATGTACATCTCCCAGGTAATCCCACAAATCCCTCTTCCTTTCTTGTGTGCTTGAGCTGTCTGCCGGCTGACACACCCCTCCTTTTAACAAGTAACTTCACAGGGTGAAGCCATGCCAGCTGGGCTGTTTCCTCCGCTTCAAAGGGTTAAAGTTATCAGAGGAGGAGCTGGCTGAGAAATAAGGCAGAGGTGCAGACAGGAAAAACTTTAGGTGTGTGAGAGGAGCAGTCTGGGTCTGAAGACATTGCAGGAGCTCCATGCAGAAGACACCAGATGCTGCTGCTTTGTGGAGGTGTCAAGTGGACAACACTGATAGCACAAGCTCCCTTCATCACTGCTAATCAGTGGATGGCCTAAGGCTGCTTGTTGTTAAGGCTAGATTACGCTTGGCTGTCAATGTCTCTAAGGAAGATGGACCTAAGTAAATAGCTATTCTCTTAACTTGAAAAAGGAGATCAGGGAGTTGTTGAGATCAAGAAATCCTGTCTTTATGTTTTACGTTTCTTGGACATCTTCCAGCTGTCAAGTTCAATTTACTAGGTGGACCTCAGATCTGATCACAGATGGACTTTCACACCAGTGATAGTTTCACCAATGTTCAGGTCCCCGATAATGTGACTGTCTAGAAAGGACCATCCTGCTGACCTCTCAAACATCTTCTGGATAAACCTTTTTTATGGGCGGTTTTCAGATTGGACTGTGAAGGTATGTACTGTGGTGTAAGCATGCATTTTCGCGTAGGGTAAAATAATTTTTAAAAATGAAAATGCTTAAATGGGTTTTCTACTACTACTTAACCTACTTCTTTGCGACAAATGATGACTATTTTTTTTCCCCTTGGATGCATAGTGATCTACTCCAATTCCGTGCAGTTTTTAGACCTCTGTGGTTTTCAGGCCTCGCAAATGAATTTGGTGTGGAATTTAAAAGTTAAGAATGGGGGCGCATGCTTAAGACCCCATACACACTATACAACTTTTGTTGTCTGATTTCCTTTTATATTTATCAAAACCATGTAGTGCAAGGGCCTGCCTGATTGCATCAAAAGAATTGAAACTCTTAAGGTTTGACCTCATAACTATATAGTTTTGGTAAATCTGAAATGGGAGGGGGGGGTCACAGTACAGATTGACATTGCCAATGTAGATGATGTGACTCTATTTTAAGAGAGGAAAAAAGAAATGAGAGCAAAATTGCAGCTGTTGCCCATAGTGGCCATTAAAATTTGTTATTTTTTTTGATTGGTGACAAATCAAAAAAATAAAAAATAAAAAATGTATTCACAAAATGTAAGTAAAAAAACCTAAGTGGTTGGTAACACATTTAGATTTGTGTTCTACAGATTACACACTACTCAGCTGGGTGTGCTAATGGGGTCATACACTATTTCTATAACCACAAAAGTATAACACCCCCCCAACTAACAAAGCATTTGACTAAAATAAATAATATCCACATCCTTTTTATTTTACAAATCCAGTAAGTGAATTAATTTTGTGTTTTATCTTCTTTTCTTCCAGTATCTGCTTCATTGAATTATATTTGAATCATTTCATAAGGTAAAGTAAAGCTGACCTCACATGTTACAATCTGACTGTGCAATCCCCAGTGAACATAATCTATGTAGTAGGAGACTCAACCAAAATAATCCAAGCTATGTATATCCAGTCTGATAGCCCTGTGCACTACATAGCTGTTGCTACAGGTTGATTGTGCTATCTGTTAGATTTACCATGTGTTGCTGTCTTTTTTTAAATAATTATTTTTATTTATTTTTTGCTACAATGAGGCTATGTGCACACTAGTGTGGGGTCCTAGAAGCTAATAGTGTGCATCAACACCTAGGGTAAAACACTATTTGATCAACGTGTTTTTAAAGATTCAGCGTTTAGGAGCAGAAATAAAAAATAGTTCCTTTTCTGGCAGAAAAAAATAATGCTGAACGTTTCTAAATTCTACTAAAACAACTTTATTTTTTGTTTTTTTATTTGCACTGTGAAAATGCTACTATAACGCTCCTAAATGTTTCTAAAAGCTACCAAAACGCTAAACACAAGCTGGCACAAAACAATAATTTACAACATCATTGGGGCATCTTAAAAGAAGATCTTAATTGGGATCAATTTGAAAATAAAATTTGTCATAAAAAAAAATGTAATTGATGGAAGAATTAAAAAGTTCCAAAATTTGGGTATGAGAAGAGGGGGGGGGGGGGGGGGGGTGAAAGAGAGGAAGAAAAGACGGGAGAGAGAGTTGAGGGTTGCTTGGTACTAACATTTATAATATCTCAACCTAGGCAACGACTTCCAAGGTCTCTAATGATAATTTGGGTCATAAGGCCAAGAATTCTATTAGTGCATCTCTAAATTTGTCTTGATTCATGTTCAGTTTTCCTTAATATGATTACAATCAGATGTTGAACTTTCACTACTTACTTCGGCCATTGCTAATTCAGTAGAATTAACTTGGCATGGGATCCTTGCGGAATTCCATTACTTCCTAGATACAATTTCATGGGTCTTGTAAGTTTTGCTATATATATATATATATATATATATATATATATATATATATATATATATATATATATATATATATATATATATATATATATATATATCTCTATCTCTGGAAAAATATTTTAAATAACAAATTAATGACCGATTTTGTCTAACACCCATACAAAGGTTTTTAAGTGGACTTAACAGATGGCCAGCTCTTGCAGGTGCATAGAAGACACATGGCAGGGCTCCATGCTAATTGCTCTTATGGTAGATAGCCAGCCTTGCTTTGCAGAACCAGATTTACTGCCCATTGCACCACCAGGTATGTAAAGTAGCTGTCAGCTCCTAACAAATATAGCATCTCATATATAAGATAAGTGAACTTGGACTTCAGTAGAGCCTCACAAAGTCGTTTGTGACTCCTGGTAGTTTTTAGACTATAGTCAGATTTAATTGGGGTGTTGGTATGTTAGAAGGCAGGTACTTTGATGTTCACATATTTGGCTTGGGGAAGATTGTATTTGTTGAATAACTAAGCCTTGGATTTAAAACCATTTTCTTTTAGTTACATCAGTAGCTCTGCCTCCCTTCTTTGAGTTCTATAACTTTTTTTTTTTTTTTTTTTTTTCCTTTCTTTTTATATAGTAGTAATGTAGATACAATAACTATGGGTTAGGCCCCTTTTACACTTGTACGATCTGGAAGTAGTGCGATTTTTGCAGCGCGATTTGAAGCAACGCCTGTGTAAGCTTGAGGTCTATGGACCTCAAGTAACCTCAAAGCCGCTGCAACTTTAAGTCGCACAGATATGTGGGGTACGAATTGTCATGCGACTTTGCAGTTCCAAGTCGCAGGACAAGTCGCACAAGTGTGAAAGGGGCCTTAATGACTCAGATCAACAACCTTATTGATTTACAATATAACATATCTACCCACAGATCTAATTTTTTTTTTTTTTTGTAACAATATAGTGTTTAGTATAATGGGGTTGAATGGTTGGTTTGACTCTCATATGAATATCATTATTATATAGTACAGCTACAAAAAAATATATACACTTATGTTTTAACCACTTAAGTACCGCACATACTGCGGCAGGGCAGCTCTATTGGGCAAAACAACGTACCTGTTTCATGCAATAAACTGTTGCCTGTACCTGTTGGTGCACCCACTGCATGGAGGAGGAGCTGATGCATGTGTCCGGCCAGCCATTGGCGATCACTTCAGAGAGACAAAACGGGGATCTGCCTATGTAAACGAGGCGGATCCCCTTTCTGACAGGGGAGAATGGGGAACACACACGCACGCATAGCCCTTTAATCACCCCTGTAGTTAACCCCTTCCCTGCCAGTGTCATTCTTACAGTGATCAGTGCAAAAAGTGTCACTTGGAGTCAGATTTGTTTGCCGCAATGTCTCAGTCCCACTAAAAATCACTGATCGCTGCCATTACTAGTAACAACAATAAAATAAATTAAAGTCCATAAACCTATCCCGTAGTTTGCAGACACCATAATTTTGCCCAAACCAATCAGTATACACCCAGTGGGATGGTGTGTGTGTGTGTGTGTGTGTGTGTGTGTATATGTGTTAGAGAGAGAGATAGATATATTATTCACTCACTTTTATTTTTTTATAGAGAAAAAAATAAATAAAAAAAAAATAACCAGAGGTGATCAAATACCACCAAAAGTGGGTAAAAAAAAAAAAACAAACGTCAATTTTATTTGGGTACAGCGTTTCATGCCTGCGTAATTGTCAGTTAAAGTAACGCAGTGTCGCATTCCCAAAAAATGGCCAGGTCATTAAAGGGGTTAAACATTATGTGTATTCAGTAAACCTGCAAGGAGAGAGACAGTTTTGCAATCTCCCCAACTTAGAGCAACTGGGCCAATGTAGAAATTATTTATTAGGTCTCATGTACACTGCAGCTCAAATGCTCGATTTACAGGTGTTTTGAGGGTTTATTTTTTATTTTTATTTTTTTTCCTGCTGTTAAACTCTCCTCCATGTTAGCTTAGGTGTCCATGCACATATAGGCGTTTAGAGGCAAGAATGTAGGTTAAATGCGTCTAAGTGCGCATCAACGCTAGGCATTTAACCCTTGAGCATTTATTAATTTCAATAGTCAGAATAAATTCATATTCTGGCCAATGAAATGTATGAACACCCAAGCGTTTGATGCTCCTAATTGCATTTGGCTTTAGGGGCGTGTCTTTCTCCTGCCAGGAGAAAAGCCATTCATAAGAGTTCAGTGTGTATGAGGCCTAAATATAAAAAATATTCCTTGACCATATCGATGCACCATTGTTGACTGTTCTTTTATAATTGGAATATGAACATCCTTGCATATCAAGAAAAATTAGAACAAACGTAGGCAGACACAATGGTGTATGCTGTTGAATTGTAAGTGTTACTACACCCAGGAACCTGCGTTCACTATATCTGGTCGCCCACCGTACACAGAACATGGAAATGAAATTATTTTAGTAAATATAATCTGCTAAATACCGTTTCTCATCAGCAGTATATACAGGGCCATTTTTAAGGAAGGGCAAAAGGGCAGCTGCCCTGGGCCCTGACATTGTTGTGGGGCCCAAAGCAGCTGCTTCATATTTGCCAAATATCCCAGTTTAAATTCCCTTGAAGTTTTAGTCCTGTGCTGTGTCCTGATATCTCAGTGTGAAGTGCTGCTACTAATGCTGCCCAGATCTGCCCTATTGTTGTGTACAGATGGCTCACATGCAGACCCTGTGTTTACATGTAAATAACGGGATCATTCATATGTAAATGGATGAGGCTGGCAGCATTCACATGTACATCCTGCCTCTCTGCAGTGAAGAGATGTCGTGTAACCTCTAACAACTAATCAGTGAGCCGTAATGTGTGCTGTAACCTCTAGCAACCAGTCACTAGGCAGTAATGATATGCTCTAACCTCTGGCAGCCAATCGCAATCACTACCTGATCTGATACAGTAAACTGATTTTAAGTCTAGCTGATATTTATTGTATGTCTCAGAGCAGGTGGAGAGCAAAATTCCATTGGGGGGGGGGCAAGAATTTTTTTTGACCAGGGTCCAATCGACAATAAAGATGGCCTGAGCATTGGTTAAAGCTTGTAGGAGTCTTCATTCTCCTGACTGTCCTATGAGGCTGCATAGACAGTGCTGATCACATGCACCCTGCCAAGCCAAGAAAAAAAACTCTAGCAATACACACCAAACTGAGCATGTGCAGAGTGCCCCCAAGTTTCTGTTCTATTAGTAGATGGTTTGGGGACAGTGGAAGAAGGGGAGGATCAGAGAAGGCAGGATCAAGCAACCTTTTTAGACAATGCAGAGGATTAACCCTTTACAGTGAGTATAACTAGCATGCTTTATTGCCTATACAGACTGATTTTACTCTTGTGGTTTAGTAAAACTCTTTAAACCAATATTGTAAATGAAAGCAGGCTGTTCACTTTGATGCAACTTACCCTGCCGTTTCTCCAGAATTGCTAGGTATTCTTTGATCGGTGATCAATCGATTTCCTACCTGATGGCGCCTGCAAAGCTCTGGTACTGATGTGCCTTAAGCTGGCTATGCACTAGTAGATTTGCGAATGAAGGCTCAACAATAGTACGAAAATTTGTATAAAAAATTCTCAGTACATTTGATGACTCAAGGAATGTTTGAAAGTACTTCTAAATTTTTGTTTGCTTTCAGCATTTTGATTTTGGAATGAATTGACTTTCCTGAATGAACTACATTCGCTATTAGAAATTTAGTTTCCCTCCTGCTGCTTTGGATTTACTGTACACTAAAACAAATGTTGATTTGACCCTAATTAAAAATTGAACTAACATTCTTAAAATGGAATTTTCCAACAAAGGTCCACTGGTTTATGGCAAGTCTTGGCAGCGGCCACTATACTGACTACCAGCATAACAGGGCGCTCAATGTAAAGGGGCACTACAATTTTCATTGCCTGTTTACTGACTCTTATAAATTTTTATGATACTAAAAACCATTTTGTTGTACAGTACAACCTTGGATTGAAAGTAACTTGGTTTGAGAGCATTATGCAAGACCAGCTAAATTTTTTTTTTTTTTTTTTTTTTTTTTTTTAAATAAATTTTGACTTGATATACAAGTAGCGTCATGTCACAGCTGAGTATAACAGAGAAGAGGGGCGCCTCTAAGTGTAGCAATATGGTTACATTTAATGAAGGTAAAACATTTAGTAACTCACATGGTTGATTAAAAGAGGCACATCTAAGTATGCAGGCATCTGGTGTAAAGCTGTTCACATAGACCATCCTCCGCACCGTCATCTACATCATCCCTACCATGCTGCGCTTCAAGCCTTGCTTTCAGATCACTCTACTGCAGGGTAGTCTTCCCGGCCATGATTTTAGACTGACAGCGGTGAGACGGCTGTGCGGAGGTCTATTTGGACAGTTTTACCCCAGATGCTTGCATATTTAGATGTACCTCCTTCTTCTTTTTTTTTTTTTTTTTTTTTTTTTTTTTTTTTAAACATCAACCATGTGAGTTGCTAAGTGTAGTACCTTCATTAAATGTAACCATATTGCTACACTTAGAGGCGCCTCTCTTATACTCTGGAGCTCCTGCTGGATTTTGCTTCTAATTCCCTTGTGGAGGCTTCAATTTGTGTATGGACATTTTTATGGTTACACAACATATATCACATTGTTTTAATCTTTTTATATGGATTATAGACTGAAGGGTTTAGGAATAAATGGTTGTGGAACAAATTTTTTGAGTTTCCATTATTTCTTACGGGGAAATTCACTTTAATATATAAGTGCTTTTAGATTTATAAGCATGTTTCTGGAACAAATTATGCTCGCAATCCAAGGTTTTACTGTATATAGGCGAGGGTGTTTAAAAATGTTTGCTTTTTATATCTATGCAGCTTCCTGATCTAATGTAGATATAAACCTTTTTAACTGAGAAGGTAATGGAAAAAGTTCCCACAATCCTTGGCGGCAGATCTGAAATCTAGTATTCCAATGCCTGCCAATATTTTCTGGAATTTTTAAAGTGATTCTAAAGGCAGAAGTGTGTGTGTGTGTGTGTTTGTTTTTTTTTTCCGTGTGCATCAGCCCCCCCCAATACTTACCTGAGCCCCATCTCTATCCAGTGATGTACATGAGTGCCTCAGCCGTCTGGTGCTCATCAGTCAGTTTAGCCAATCAGAGAGAAGGGGCAGGGACGAACCAGGGCTCCATGTCTGGACACAGGGAGCTGCAGATCGGCTTGGGTGCCCCCATAGCAAGCTGCTTGATGTGGAGGCACTCAACCGGAGGGAGGAGCCAAGAGTACCGAAGACGACCTGAGAAGAGGAGGGTCTGGGCTGCTCTGTGCAAAACCAACTACATTGGAAGTATAACAGGTTATTATAAAAAAAAAAAAAAAAAAAAAGACTTAAAGCGGAGCTACACCCTAAAGTGGAAGTTCTGCTCATCGGATTCCTCCCCCCTCAATGCCTGTATAATCCAGGTATCTGCACCCACTTCCGGGCATAGATAGCCGCAGATGGGGGGGGGGGGGGGGGCCCCCTTGTGTTCTGGGAAACACACAGTTGACAGAACACAACGGGCACCAGTAAAGACGCACAGCGAGACTCGCGCATTCACAGTGGAACCAGGCAGTGAAGCTGCAACGCTTCACTTCCCGATTCCCTGACAGAGGATGGCGGCGGGGCCAGCAGAGAGACAAGCGATTGCTTGTCATCTGCTGCTGACATCACGGGCACCCTCGACAGATAAGTGTCCATTTATTAAAAGTCAGCATCTGCAGTATTTGTAGCTGCTGGCTTTTAATAACATATTATTTATTTATTTTTTTTGGGTGGAGCTCCGCTTTAAGTATCAGTTTTTTAAAGACACATCGGGGGAGATCTACTAAAACTGGAGCACACAGTCTGGTGCAACTGTGTAGTGAAACCAACAAATACTGCAGCTGCTGACTTTTAAAATAATGACACTTACCCGCCCGCGATGTCGGCACCCGAAGCTGATCTCTCGATCATCTCTCTTTTTTTTTTTTTTTTTTTTTTTTTTTTTTACGTTTGATTTCATATGGTTTGTAATTTTGAAAGTACACGTAAATGCTAAAGAGAGCTGGCAATCTATGATCTTGGTATTCTAGTGATAGACATCAGTTGTATTGTTGGTAATGCTTCAGCATAACTTGGAAACCTACAGTATGTGGTTAGTTGAGTAGTATGCACAACAGACACTCAGACTGTGATGTCATATCGAGGTAGTAAGTCATTATCACAGTAGTGTAAGGATATTGTGAGCATTTAGGAAAATCTTAGTCTCCTATGTATAATTGTCTGTGTAAAGATTTATATTTTAGTTCTTACAGGCCTAGAATGTTTTCAGGCATGGATAGTTTAAGTACCTCCCACCCGAGGTATAGGAAATGACGGCTGCGGGTGGCTCTACTGTTCTGGGACAACATCATAAGATGCCATCCCACTCAGGCACACAGCGTGGTGATCTGTGGCATGCTGTGTTCCCGGGACATGGCGCATCCCCAATCTCGGTAAAGAGCCAATGACGTGGCTCTTTACCCATGTGATCAGCTGTGTCCAATCACACTGATCACACGTATAACAAGAAAATGCCAGTTATTAGCTTTCCTCTCCTTACACTGAGAGAGCGTGAGGGGAGCTGATCATCAGCATTTGGTCACATGGGGGATCTGTACAGGTAATTGGGGCACTGATTATCAGTGCAGCCTCATCAGTAAAAGAGAAAAAATTACTTATTTACAAAATGTTCTACCAGGAAAAACTTTTATTTATTTTTTTTTTTTCAATATTTTTAGTCTTTAATTTTTCTAGCAAAAATTAACCCCCAGTGGCCATTGAATATCACCAAAGTAAAGCTCTAAATGTCAAAAAAATAAAATAAAACACCAGGCATCTTCCAACTTCGGCTCTCCAGCTGTTGCGGAACTACACATCCCATGAGGCATTGCAAAGCGACATGATGGAAATTGTTCCTGAACAACTGGAAGGCTGTAGTGGAGACCCCTGCCCTAAATCATAATATTAACCACTTCACCACCCCCCCCCCCCCCCCCCCCCCTTTCATGACCAGTCTATTTTTTGCAATGCGGCATTTCATTATTTTAAATGTCAATTGCGCGGTTGCAATGCTGTACCCAAATACATTTTAGTGTGTGTGTGTGTGGGGTGTTTGTTTATTTTTTTTATTTTTTTTTTCCGCTATAAACATCGTCAATTTTGAAGAACTAACAATATTTTTTACTTCAGCTATAAAACTCAAATAAAAAAAATGTTAATCAAATTTCTTCCTTAATTTTAGGGCAATATGTATTCTGCTACATAATTTTGGTAAAAAAAATAAATAAATCCCAATACACGTATATTGATTAGTTTGCCCAAAAGTTTTATAGCTTCTACAAACCATGGGATATATACCCTTCTTTTATTTTATTTATTCCTCCTAGTAATGGCAGCAATCGGCGACTTATAGCGGGACTGCGATGTTACGGTGGACAAATCTGACACTTTTTGGGGACCAGTCACAATGATGGTGATCAGTGCTGCAAAATATATACTGTCCCTGTACTAATGACACTGGCAGGAAAAGAGATCAAAGGGTTAAATGTGTTCCTAGGGAGCGCTTGCTAACTGGGGGGGGGGTGCAGGAACACAGCCTGGCGCTTATCACCGTATCCACTGGACTCGCTGATTGGCTCCCAATATGTCCAATTACAGCAGGATCGGGCCACTGGCGGTGTGTGTGCACACCCCAGACACAGAAGTATCTTTGTGAGCAGAATCATGTACTGTATGTGATTCTGCTCACAGCAGCCACCCTGCCACAATAAATGTATGTGGGGCAGTCCACATCTGGTTAAATTTTGTATGTTGCATACATACAGGTGCAGGAGATCATTATGCCCTTGTAGTCACAATTGTGGTTAAAATGTATGTAAAGACTAAACTTTTTTTTTTTTTTTTTTTTTTTTTTTTTTAGTTTTTGGATGTAATGTAGAAGGGTTAGAACCTGCGTCTGGTTTTCATTGCTGTCTGTTTGCACTGGGATGTTTCGCCATCCTTATTGGTCCTGGTAGAAATTTTTACATTAAAAGTGATGAGAAAAGCAGTATTTTTGAGTAACTCCCTTAAAGTGGTTGTAAACCCTTACAACACACTTTGACCTACAGGTAAGCATAGATTAAGGCTTACCTGTAGGTCCAAGAAATATCTCCTAAACCTACACGGTTTAGGAGATATTTGCCAAAAGACAGGCACCGCGGTCTACGGCGCATGCTCCGTAGACAGCAGCGCACTGAGCGCGGCACCCGTCAACGGCGATATGCCGCTCGTGGCGGCTCCTGTGCGCATGCGTGGGAGTGACGGCATCGTGGCTTCGCAGAATGACCGCGGCGGAGCTGCGAGAACCACCGAGAAGATGGATGCTCTGGACTACAGGGGACAGCGGTGACTTCTCTGGCTCCTGTGTCAGGTAAGTGACACATAATGGACTACTATGCGATGCATAGTAGTCCATTATGCTTTACCTTTGCAAGGAATGAAAGAGGAAGTAAACCCATCAGGGTTTACTTCCTCTTTAATATTACATTTGAAAAAGTAAATAAAAAAAAATAAGAGGCCAAAGTAGTGAAACAGTCCTTCAGACGGTAAGTGCACCATCCATCACCAGATGAAGTGCGTGATCCTGAGTGAATACCTCCACCTTACCAGTTAGTGGTGACCTGCTATTACGGAAGGTCAAACGTGCTTGTGGCTCAAAAACCCAGCCAAGCTCATTTTTTCCATCCAGGGGGACTTTAAATCGAAGATAAATAAATCTGCCACTTTAAGTCATAGGCGATTCCCCAAGTAAGATAAAAACTTGCCATAGCATAAAATCCTTTGGAATAAATAGTTATATAATAAAAAATAAAAAAAAAATAAAAAAAATACACTTACAGGAATTGATTATCAAACGCACATAAAATGTACAAGCCATCCGGCTTTGTGTAGCAGCCCATCGTTCCGGGAACTGTGTACATGATGACATCAGCATGTCACCCCACCCATTTTCTGTATGATTAAATATTTAAAGGACTGTATGCTATGGCAAGTTTGTATAATATTATTGTTATTGTTGTTGTTTTGATTTTATTTTTTGGGGATCTCCTATGACAGATTTAAAGTCCCCCCTGGATGGAAAAAGGGGCTTGGCTGGGTTTTTGAGCCACAAGAGTGTTTGACCTTCCATAATGGGAGGTCACCACTAGCTGGTAAGCAGGCCCTTCTTCTGGTGATGGATGGGGCACTTACTGTCTGAAGGACTGTTTCACTACTTTTTAGGCAACGTTCTGCTTTAAACTCTGGGGAAACATTCCCTTGCATGCAAAGCTCAACTCCCCTTTACAAAGTGAACAGTCTGTTTGCCATTACTAAAGCAACCCTTATGGGTTCATTAATTCAAATGCCCCTGAGGATGATGCATTATGGAACCTTTTTAGCTGTGCCATACACCGATTAAAAAAAAATGGTTAAATGCGCACTTGACTGTTATAGGTTCTGGGGCCCGGTGGACGGTTTTTTTCATGGAGGGGGCATTTTTAAAGTGGGAAAATCTGCTTTGTAGGAGGGTGGGCTCTTTTCATAACGTGCCTCACACAATGCACTCCTACAGTGATAAGACTTTTTGATTTGATAAAATAATTAAGCCAGGACTGTACACTGTCTGCTGCAAGCACCATCCAGTGTACATAGAAACTAAGAACCTGCCAGAAACTAGGTGAGGAAAAAATTGTTTCTATCAAAAACTCTAAAGCCTAGTATACACTACTAGTAACTGGTTATTTAAATTATTTTATTTGCTTTTCCGTTCAACCCAGCAGGCTGAACGATAAAAAAAAAAAAACTGACGGCTCAGCCGTTATGCTGACCATCTTACTTTAATACAGTGATCTCGCCCTGCTGCGCTGTTGTGTTCTGACATGGGGGACAATACCCCCCGCCAGGACGTTCTGCCCATGGGGTGTGTGTGAGGGGGATTTTTTTTATTTTTTTTTTTATTTTGAGTGGCTGAAAAAAAAAAATATATATATATATATATATATATATATATATATATATATATATATATATATATATATATATTTACATTTTATAAGAGCCTGAGAGGGTCACTCCTCACCCCTCCACAGCTCAGCGCTCCAGTGAGCAAGGAGGAGCAGAGAGGAGAGCTGCTGAGAGAACCGACTATGCTCGCTCGGCTCTCAGTGCAGAGGCAGCGGGGGCAGCATCTACCTAGGTAAGTATGATTCTGGGGGGGGGGAAACATGCTTCTCTTTTTAAAGCGGGGTTAGGTTATCAAAAAATAAAATAAAAAATATCCCAAGCTTTGAACGTCTCGTGGATCACAGTTCAATCCATTATCCGAAAACGGGAAAAGTATGGCACAACTGCAAACCTACCAAGACATGGCCGTCCACCTAAACTGACAGGCCAGACAAGGAGAGCATTAATCAGAGAAGCAGCCAAGAGGTCCATGGTAACTCTGGAGGAGCTACAGAGATCCACAGGACAACTATTAGTCGTGTACTCCACAAATCTGACGTTTATGGAAGAAAGTCATTGTTGAAAGAAATCCTTAAGTCCTGTTTGCGAGAAGCCATGTGGGGGACACAGCAAACATGTGGAAGAAGGTGCTCTGGTCAGATGAGGCCTAAAAGCAAAACGCTGTGTGGTGGAAAACGAACGCTGTATATCGCCCTGAACACACCATCCCCACCGTGAAACATGGTGGTGGCAGCATCATATTGTGGGATTGCTTTTCTTTAGCAGGGACAGGGAAGCTGGTCAGAGATGATGGGAAGAGGGATGGAGCCAAATGCAGGGTAATTTTATAAGAAAACTTGTTAGTCTGCAAAAGACTTGAGACTGGGGCGGAGGTTCACCTTTCATTAGCACGACACCGACCCTAAATGTACAGCCAGAGCTACAATAGAATAGTTGAGATCAAAGCATATTCATGTGTTAGCCCTTGTACACACGGTCGGAGATTCCGACAACCAAATCCGGGGGATTTTTTTCCAAAACTGTTGCATACACACGGTCGGACAAAGTTGTCGGAAAATCCGACGTGATTACGTTATTTCGTTACGACGGGACTACGTTCAGGCTAGTAGCCAATAGGTTTGGTGTAGGAATTTGATCTGAGCATGCGTGGCACTTTGTCCAATCGGAATTCTCTACACATGATCGGAGTATGTCCGATCGGAGCATTTTGTCGGTATGAATACATTTTCAAGGCACGGTGTACCTATACAGGCATTGTTAAACATTAGGGACTGTGCCAGAATGCTGCTTAAACGTTAACCATTAAAAACTTTTGCTCGTTTTAAATCTATATTTAAAATCTCCGGCCAACCCCTTCAGGAGTGTATAGGTGGTGCACGTCTAAGATCTTGTCAAAACAATCGGTTACAATATCCAAAAATGACTTCTTACAGAAAGATGATGATGCACAAAAATCATAATCATCAATTCTGACTTATTTTGATGGCTGTGTGTGATCTTTCACTTGTGGACAAACTTTGTGTGGCCACAAAGGGTAATAGAGGGGAACACACCTACTACGTATACGTCTAGTTTTATTACCAACATATTCTATGTTGCTGTACAATCAAGTTTTTCCTGAAACCCTAAAATCATTCACAGCTGCTTACCTTCAGTGGATTCCCTATGCTAGGGATCTATGATATTCCTGTATGGCACCAAGCTCTTCTACCGTATCTCTAATGTTAACCTGCCACAATGATCTACAGACTAATCAATAACTGGGAGAGTAATTTAGTGCTTTGTACCACAATTTTTCAAACATAAGTGATTAGCATTTTAAATAAGGCACCTACCACTTAATCCATTAGCTGGGTGTCTACCTGGCTTGTGTGTATGCCTCTAATTGCCAAGGGTAGTCCAAGTAATCTATAATGGATAAATCAAAGTGGCAGCTGTTTATTAGGCAAATAAATTATTAGTTGTTTTGACCAATTAAATATTTCTCAGACATCCATCTATATTAATTGCACTTACAGATAATGAGTAAAAGATCCCCACTTAGGCCATCATTGATGTCTAACGGCAACAGAACTTTGGCCATCAAACTGAACAGGTGGCTTTATTTTTTGACTATGCTGAACATTTTGCAATGCAAGGACTAAATCCAGCCATCATTTACATAAAGCACAAGTATAAGCGTACATCACAAATATAAAATGGTATAATGAAAAGTCAACTGATTAAAAGACTCAAGACTCTCACCATATGCAGTTTTTATTCTGCATCAAGTTCACACCAGGGCAGTGCGTTCCAATGCAGTCAACAAAACTAGAACATGTTGCAATTTCCTGTATGGCGCTCATCTGGAATATGGTAAAATTCATCGAATTCCTTCAAAACGCATAAAAATGCACATGCAGAAACGCATCCACAATGCAAAAATTGTGGTGTAATAGAATGAATTGCCCCTTTAACACACAATGGTACAACTCTAGCCAAAACATTTTGTATTGTTTGGGATAGAGTGTAATCTTCATTAGGTTTTTAATTGCTGTCAGAGGCCTCATTGAAGAGATTTCCCTATAATTCCTGTCCTCATTTAGGCTCCATTCATACCTAAGCATAGCGCAGTGACCACTGTTGTAGCATATTTTTTTTTTTTTTTTTTAAGCTTTTTCTGTGTTTTGCTTTAGTTGAGCGCGTTTTGGAGCTGCACCATTCATTTGAATGGGCCTCCCTCCCTTCCAAAGAAGCTCATAGACCAAATTTTGGTGCCGAGCTAGGAGTGTTTTGCGGTTGCATATATATATATATATATATATATATATATATATATATATATATATATAAAAAAAATTTTCCTGTGGGGGTTTGTTTTTGTTTTTTGTAACGCATTTTGAGCCTGAGTGTCACCTGAGCAGTCACTTGAATTCGCTTATTAATCTCACGTCAAGATTCATGCCACTTAGATTTCGATTAGGTTCAGAGAACAGTTTGACTTTTCTAAATTTTGAGGATGTTTTGTGAACCTGGGCAGATTCACTCATTCTTAATAGATACCATTTAAAGTATAAGTTCACCTTTTTGGAACATGTTACATGTTCCACCCATATTAAGTGACAGCAGCCAGGCATTTTGTCCAGGCCGCTGTCATGGCCATATGGGGTTCCGCCCGCCTAGCTAAGTCGATCTGTCGGCTTGTAGTTTCAATGAACTACTATGGTGCTGTTGAGCGCTCTAGGTAGTTCATTCATTCTTGTCAGTGAGTATGTGCCTGGCCTTACAAGTTATGAGCAGACGGTTACACTGAGAAGTCTGCAGGAGTCCTGTATGGGTGGCACCTGCGATCTGATGACCACGGGTGCAATGCTTTCCAGACTCCAAGTTAAATATAACATATAACTATTTTCCTTCAAAAATTTGCTTTTTTATGATTGATTTATTTATTTTTGAATTATTGCCTAGGCCTTCCAAACTGAGCATTGGGTATAAATGGACTTATTCTGGACTATTCCAGATGTCATTCTATATTTGAGGACATGACTTGTATCCAGTGGCATATACTGCATGTGTGCCAGGAACACGAGGCTCAAGGGTGATGGGGCCCACTGTGCTGACACACACTGCATATGATGGAGATTGATCCCAACCAGATTGTGCCTATCACTTGTGACTACTCCCATTTGGGTCCCTCCCCTCCTGTGTCTCACGCTGGTCTTTCCTCCATCCAGGCACCACTATTGAATAATGTGGCCACGTCAGGCAATGCACAGACCTCAGGCTCTTGGCATTAGTTGCCTGGCAGCACATTAATTTATACTACCCCTCTACCCTGATTGATTCGCCTGTCCAAAGGCGTCTGATTTAAAAGCATTGTAAAATTTCAAATGTTTGGTTTTTCAACTAGGTATTAATGTAGTTATAGTTGCAATATTGTTTGTTTTTGCCTTATTATGTAATGATGGGTTCACATATGTATGCAGTGTCATGGCTGATCGATTTTTTTTTTTTCCCCCAATGTGCATTTATTTAATCACCTAGCTTGTCCCTATTCACTAATAGGACAGGTAACTTTTTCCAATTCACACAGTGTCCAATCGATGCCTTGCCAGAGGCGTAACTAGAACCTTCAGGGCCTTTGATGCAAGAAACCCTGAAAGGGGCCCCCCCTTCAGTCAAAACAGCATGACAAAATGTGAGCATGACTAAGATTATGAAAGACCCAGGGAAACTCTTGTTGGAGCAAACAGTGGGCATAGCCAGTGAGAGGGTCTTAAAGGGGTTCTAAACATCAACCCTTTCCTACGGTCCCGCAGCAGGCCAGGTGTGTGGTGTGTGTGTTTTTTTTTTTTTTCCTGATATTTTTAACACTTTTTTTTTGCTTTTAACAATTTTATTGTAGCACCCTGGTGTTTAGGCAGGGTTGCTCCTAAATGTATCTGCCAAGTATAGCTACCTTGGCCTATTGTTGGGGATCAATTGATTTCCCTTTAAGTCTGTAATTGCTGAACTTTTTCTCTTTTTCTGCTAGGTGGCTGGGTACCTGGTGGCATTGGCTATGAGAAGGGCAATGCAAGGTCAGATTATGGGTATATGGGGTATCCCAGCCAATGGGCAGGGGTTTTCTTAAATCCCTTGGCCCGCTGGGAGAACCTATATATTTGGGTGGAGTCAGGTAATCTGTGTTCTGTGCCACCTGGACGGCTGTCTGGGTGGACGTGTGTTGTGCTGGTGGCCGGAGTTTGGGCCTACCCCAAGCATATCTGGCTGCTAGGCTGCATGAGAGCAGCGCACGGTTGGGACTGTGACTTGCAGTCCAACCAGAAGTGATGGTTCTGCCAGCTGGAGAACCTGTCATGGTTGGAGGTAGAAGGGAAGCTATTGCCACTAAGGGGCCATCCGCTTTATTACCAGGGTTGGTGAAGAATCGGGAAACTTCAGCGGGTAACAAGCCAGGGACCCAGCCAGCGGCGGTGACTCTTGCAGAGCAGTCTTGTGTGTCAAGCCAGGGGCCGAGGTGGCCAGTGAGGTGAAGCTTGAGGAGTATCTTGAGTGCCAAGCTAGGGACCCAGCAGAGAGGGGGGGGGGGGGGGTTGAGGAAGATACCACTGTGAAGATTGGAGGAGCTCAAGGGATTCAGTGGCCGTAAATCAGTGGGTCTAGTAAGAGGCTGGAAGCTCTGTTACACTTTGCGTTAGGAACTGTTAGACTGTTGCCATAGGAGATGGCATCCCTGCAGATGTGGTGTCTTGCTGGATGCCCTTCCCTGCATGGCTGTCCTCCTGTTGAAGTCTCGGAGTCTGCCAATTGAACTTGCAACTACCCAAGTGTGTCCTGGCCCTAACCCTCCCTCTCTCCTTCAAAAAAAACTCTTTTGCATGCAAGACGTGTCTGGTGCCCATAACTTTAACTACATTGTACCCACCATGCCTCACAACCCACCATATACAGAAGGATGTCGGCTATCTCTGGCCCTGGAGGTTCTCATTAGACTGAAGGAGGCTTGGGCCCTTGCTGCATTATTATTTATGTAGCACTGACCCCCGAAGGAGCGACTGATTATTTTTGGGCTTACTGTTACCTTCTCCTCCTCGTGCTCCTCTAGGGGTTTCCCGAGGTTGCTGACCCAATAAACTGTAGAGACTGACACTTGAATCCACTTTAGGGATTTTTATTTGCAAAACGTTGAACAGAACAGTCTCTCAGTAAGGAATAGAGGGTATGGGTAGCAAAGCTCAGGTACTCTTGAAACTGCTGACACTTGGATGTCTCTCTCTATGCAATCCAGGGAATAGCCATTCGCAACTGGATATTACATCTATTGGATAAATCCCCTTTTTGTGAATTTAGCAACTGACAGAGTCTCTGCCACAGACTTGGTTGTAACTGAAGGATGAAGTTAGGAACTTTCATAATACGGTACCAGTATTTTGCAGCCGGCCCGGCGATACCGTTGGAATGTGGATTCACCTTGGTGTCCTTTCCAGCTTGGCTTCCAGGCTCTTACTGAGCAGCCAGCCTTGTGCGTGGCCCTCTTCTGAAGAGTCCTCCCCTGGTTGCGCTTTCAGTTGCTGGGCCTCTCCAAAACCCAGACGGCACCGGACCACCTTGGAACCCTCCTTCCAGTTACGGTGCCTCGAGCTAGCCAGCCACGAGACTCGGAAATGAATGGCTCCGCACCCCAGGCCATGAGGGCCTCTGGGGGCTGGTCAGGAGGACCAGGGAATCAGAACATACTTCTGGACCGGAACCCAGAATCGCGTGACCTCAGCACCTTAAGTACCCTCTCACATTTAATACACGTTATTCTAAAAAAAAATTGTGTGTGTGGTTTTTTTTTTTTTTACATATTTTGAGCTTCCTGTTCATTCATAAACTGAGGCATAGTAACCACAGTTCACTACGCCCCGCTATAACTAAATTCACAAAAAAAAAACACTGGTATTGATCACGGACTCTCTTCATTAAGACAAGGCAGGGGCCTGTGAATGACACTTACACTTTTACGCCCCCCCCCCCCCGCTCTCTCACAGCAGCTGGGGGGAAGGGAGAAGCACAGGGCCCAGGGAAGTGACTAGCGGTATGTAGAGGAACTCATGCCATTAATTTCTCTCCTACAGCTGCTGAGTGTCTGCGGGAGGGAGAGAAGGGAGGCATTCAGCGGCTGCATGGGGGGGGATCAGTTCTGCCCTCCTATCCAGGCATACAGAGGGGGCTGCATGGGGCCGAGCCTCAATGGTGACTCCTGTACATTTTTTTTTTTTTCTATTTAATTTTTTTTTTAGCAAACAGAATAACAAAAAAAAAAGAATACGCAGTATGGTGAGCTTCAGGTGGCACATCAAAGCCACTTGCAGCAAGAGATTTGCTAGTTGTTGCTTTTTGCTAAATTCTAAATATAGCAAATGTGAGGGGAATGCTGGTAAATTTCCTATATAAAAAAATAATAATTTACAGACCTTTTTTTTTTTTTTTTTTTCGTGGTTCGTTTTACATAAACCATACATTGGTGTACACAGGACTTTTGTTCAGGTAAGCTGTTTCTTGTAGTTGGTGACCAGGTTTGCACACACCTCCAAGAGGGATTTTGGTCCACCCTTCTTTACAGATCTTCTCTAAATCCTTAAGGTTTCTTGGCTGTCTCTTGGCAACTCCAAGTTTAAGCTCTCATCCATAAATTCTCTATAGGATTAAGGTCTGGAGACTGGCTAGGCCACTCCATGACCTTAATGTGCTTCTTCTTGAGCTACTCCTTTTGTTGCCTTGGCGGTATGTTGTCATTGTCATGCTGGAAGACCCGCCCATGACCCATCTTCAGTGTTCTGGCTCAGGGAAGAAGGTTCTTAAAGATTTTACAATGAATGGCCTTGTCCATTGGCCCCTCAATGCGGCAAAGTCGGCATGTACCTTTAAGCAGCGAAAAAGCCCCAAATTGCTTGACTGTAGGGATGATGTTCTTAGGGTCGTAGTCAGCATTTTCTTCCGCCCTCCAAACACTGTGAGTCGAGTTAATGCCAAAGAGCTTACATTTTGGTTTCATCTGACCATAGCCCTTTGTCCCAATCATTCTGACTCCTTTTTAGATGTTCATTGGCAAACTTCAGACGGGCCTGTACATGTGCCTTCTTGAGGAGGGGGACCTTGCGCTGCAGGATTTCAATCCATGGCGGTGTATTGTGTTGCCAATTGTTTTCTTGGTGACTATGGTCCCAGCTGCTACAAGATTCTCCCATTTTTGGTTCTAGGCTGATTCCTCACCGTTCTCATGATCATTGAAACTCCACAAGGTGAGATTTTGCTTGGAGCCCCAGACTGAGGGAGATTGACAGTTCTTTTGTGTTTCTTTCATTTGCAAATAATCGCACAAACTGTCACCCTCCTACCAAGCTGCTTGGCGATAAGTCTTATAGCCCATTCAGGCCTGTGTAGGTCTACAATCTTGTCTATGACCTCCTTGAACAGCTCTTTGGTCTTGGCTATGGTGGAGAGATTGGAATCTGATCGATTGCTTCTGTGGACAGGTGTATATTTTATACAGGTAACAAGCTGAGATGAGGCGCACTCCCTTTAAGAGTGCTCCTAATCTCAGCTCATTACCTGTATAGAGGACACCTGGGAGCCAGAAATATTGCTGGTTTATGGGGGATCAACTAATTACTTTACTCATTAAAATGCAAATCAATTTGTATCTTTTTTTTTTTTTTTTTTTTTTTTTTTTTTTTTGCTCTGTCTCGCTGGTAAAATTTAAACCTACCATTAAAATTCTAGACTGATCATTTCTTTGTTGGCGTATTGTGTTACCAATTGTTTTCTCGTGACTGTGGTCCCAACTGTCTTGAGATCATTTACAAGCTCCTCCCCATGTAGTTCTCTACCCTCAACTTTTCTCATCATCCTTGCCCCATGAGGCGAAATCTTGCATGGACCTCTAGACCGAGAACGATCGAAGGTTATTTTGTATTTCTTCCATTTGCGAAAAAAATCACTCCAACAGTTTCCTCATTCTCACAAAGCTTCTTACTGAGGGTCTTGTAGACCATTCCAGCCTTGTGCAAGTCTACAATCTTGTTCCTGACATCCTTTTGATGGCTCTTTGGTCTTGCCTATGATGGTGGGTTTGAATGGAAAGAAGATTCTGTGGACAGGTGTCTCTTGTACACATAACTAGTTGTCGTTAGAAGCACCTTCTTAAATTGACAGGACTACTGTGTACCACATGAGTACATAATGTAGCCAGTCTGTGGGAGCCAGAATTATTGTTGGTTGGTAGGGGATCAAATACTTACTTTACTCACCGAACTGCAACTCCCTTTGTATCGTGTGTGTGTGTGTGTGTGTTTTTTTTTTTTTTTTTTTTTTTTTTTTTTTCTCACTTATTTCGTAATTTAATAATTTCTTTGTAAGTGGGCAAACTTACAAAATTTGTAGGGAATCAAATAATTTTGATACTGTATATGGGCAAATGTATCCCGCATTTTAAACATGTAAAAGGCTTTTATTTACTGAGTAAGGGTCCCGAGCCCCCCCCCCCCCTAAAGAATCTATTGATATGGGGTGACCCAATAATTTTTGTGTGAATATTTCTATAATTTTCATACAGTTTTTGTATGAAAATCTTCTAGTGTATGGCCAGCTTGTATCTGGGCAAGCTTTTTTTTTTGTGTCCAAAATGCACTGATTTCTACGTTGGGATGTTCCTCATTTGTGACTTGGTCTGTTGAATCTTGCATGATAAATTATTTTACTTCTATCTAGTACTTGGATAAGAATGCAGTAAATTGCAGAGGAAAGCTGCATCCCTGACAGATAAATAGCAGACTGTTTTGTCCTTTTCATTGATGTCTGTATTAATAAAGTAGAGATATATCAAGTGGAATTCCAATGGCATTCCCTTCACATCCTGACACTCCCACAAAATGAGTTACTATCATTAAAGCTACACTTTTTCAGTTTCCAAGCAGTAGGAGAAATATTCATAGCTTCAAGCTGTCCCATTGGGCTTCTGTCCCTCCTTTTATTGTACAAACGGATGTACTATATAACTACAAATGGATTTTTCTCTCCCCCTTCCGTCTAATATTTATAAAAAAAAAATAATTATATATATATATATATATATCTCTATCTATCTCAATTTTATTGTATTATGATGAGCATAAGGGGAAGATCCGTGTATGTGATTTATACCACAAATTTTCAACCACTTGTTTCTTTTTTTTTTTTTGTTTAGAAAACTGTTAGCCAAAGCAATCATTTGTTAATTGTTAATCATTTGTGAAATATAATAGAAATTGGTTGCTATTCGCAGCACAGCTATTGCATTATGGCAATTGTGTGGTCATGAGATCCAAATAAAATACACACACACAACTTTCTTTTGGTGGTATTTGGTCACCTCCTGCAGTCTTTTTTTTTTTTTTGTACTATAAAAAGAAATGCACTGTCGCTGTACTAATGACACTGGCAAGGAAGGGGGTTAACATCAGGAGCAATCATGGGGTTAAATGTGTTCCCTGTGAGTGCTTTCTAACTGTGGGGGGGATGGTTTGACTGGGAAAATAGAGAGCCGTGTTCCTGCTTGGGACAAGATCTCCATCTTCCCCCTCCCACAGAACAGCGCTCTGCCTTGTTTACATAGGCAGACCTCTCTTCCTCTCCTCAGAATGAGCACAAGGTGCTAGCGCACATTGGGTCGTAATTGGCTCCTGCTGTGTCCAATTACAGCGGGAGCAGGTAGTAGCGAGCGTGCATGTGCGCGCCCCAGACCCAGTGCACGAAATCATGTACAGGTACGTGATTTCACGCAGGAGGGCTGCCCTGCTGCAGTATATCTGTTTTGGGCAGTCCAGAAGTGATTAACCTACACATTCCTGTAATAAAACCAATTTTTTTTTTTTTTTTTTTTTTTTGGAGGCATGCATGTGCGCGTTGTAGTAGATATATACAGTATACACACTTACAAGATTACAAAGCCAAGTCTTTACATACAAGCATTTTGGCAGTGCACGGGTTAATTCTCTGTTCCCCAGACTTTGACCCTAATATCCTTGGGGTCTCTGTCGGCCTCCACATCTAGTTGGAGCTCAGACAGTAATTACTGTAATTTGCATCCTGCAGCCCTTTATTACAGTTGCTGGCTCCTGGGATATTTAGAAATGAAAGATAAACTATATTTACATTTCCTCTGTGTTTGAAAACATCTAATCAGGGTGGGTGACGTGGGCTGCAAGTCTGGCAGTTTACAGCTTGCAAGTATCGGTTCCTCGATGATAGCAACAGGCACTTTAGACTGAATTTCACGGCAGCATGTTTAGCATAGAAAGTGAAGAATGAAATGCATCCTATACGGAAAAGTTAAAAAAAAAAAAAACAAGACATCTGAAAAAAAAATTGAAAAAGTTCAGGTGCCTATAAAGGAAAGTTGAGGGATCTCAAGTGTAAAGTCTAGATTTCACAACGTCTGAGAGAAGCAATGATTCTAGCACACAAATGGCCAGAGAAGCAAAATAAGAGTTTAAATAGAGGTGGAGCATAATATTCTAGTATAAACACGACTAATGGAAGGCGGTATGATTCTGCGAAGCTGACTTCCAGGGCACCAGCCTTTTCTCCTTTTTTGCATAGATCTAGGTTTATCCCAAGCATGTTTGAAGCCATTTCCTGTTGACTGTCTCACTACCACTGTTGGGAGTTTATTCCAATCAACTACCCTCTCCGTAAAATACTTTCTAAGATTCGTTTTGAACTTTCCTCCAGTTTGAGGTCATGTCCCCGTGTTCTTGATTTTGGTTTCATATTGAAAAGATTGCCTTCCTGAACTATATTCACCCCCTTTGATGTACTTAAAGGTTTCAGTCACGTCTCCCTTCTTTCCTCCAGACTGTACATATTCAGTTCCTAAAGTTGCTCTCGATATGTTTTTATCCCCCCAAACTTTTCACCATTTTTGTTGCCCGTCTTTGGACTCGGTCTGTCTTATCAATATTTTTGTGCAAGTGAGGTCTCTAGATCTGGACACAGTATTCTAAATGAGGTCTCACTAAAGATCTATATAGGGTAATCAGGACCTCCTTCCTCCTGCTGGTGATCCCTCTAGTGATATAAAGATCTATATGGGGGAATTGGGACCACCTCCTCCTTCCTGCTGGTGATCCCTCTCCTGATGTAAGGATCTATATAGAGGAATCAGGACCTCCTTCCTCCTGCTGGTGATCCCTCTAGTGATGCATTGTATTCGCTTTCCCCACTGTCTAGTCACACTGTTTGCTCATCTTGCAATCCTCTAAAATGAGCAACCCAAAATTATATTCTTCTGTAGTGCTGGCTAACACTGTATCCCCAATGTTGTACTCTCTAAGGATTTTTTTTTATTTATTTTTTTGTCATAGGAGTAATAGGTTTAAGATCACACATGGCCCCAGTAGGGGTTTTTAAGGAGACCTTTGGAGTATTATTCTAAACAAAACCAAAATAAGGTGGTATGATTCTGCCACACACAGCACCATAGGCAAAACCTAAGGGTTCAAGAGCACCCAGGTAAGGGTTTAATGCAGAGGTGGAGAGTAATATTCTAGTGTAAACATGACCAAAGGAAGGTGGTATGATTATGCTGCACAAAGCACCATAGGAAAACCATTAGGGATCAAGAGCACACAAGGCTTAAGTAGGGGTTTAATGCAGCGTAATATTCTAGTGTAAACATGACCAAATGAGGGTGGTAAGATTCTGCTACACACTGCACCATAGGCAGAACATAAGGGTTCAAGAGCACACATAGCCCAAGTAGGGGTTCTAATGGAGAAGCGAGGCATAATTTTCTCGTGAACGCTACCAAAGATGGTATGATTCTGCTACACAGCACCATAGGAAAAACAAAAGGGTTTGGAGCACACAGGGACTAAGTAGGGGTTTAATTCAGAGGTGAGGAGTAATATTGTAGTGTAAATACGGCCAAGGAAGTTGGTACGATTCTGCTACATGAGGTTTTGGAAGGTATGCAGTAGGAGTTTTAATGCACAGTGTGGTATTGGGGTGATTATACTCCATGTGGCAGATGCTTTTTACAATGTGTTTCCCCACTCCAAACTGTCTTTTGGGACATGGCAGCTCACATTTATTGAACAAAATAGAAAGTTCACATAAACCTCAGTTGCCCATGCAGGGATTCTTCCACATTAACAAGATTAGTCCACGAAAATGACAGAGCCACCTTGCTCCCTTGTCGGCAGCACCGCTGCTCTTCTTACCAGTCCCTCTGATTGTATTGTCCAGCTTTCCTGGTTCACTTGGCTTGCTTAGCCTTTAGTCACAGAGCCTTGCTGCATAGCCCATTCCTGGTCTCTGGATATGGGTTCTCCGGACACCCTGATAGGGGCCCACATGAGTGCTGGGACGAGACCTTCTGTCTCGGGCACCTCTGACCCCAGGTTGAGACCTCCTGCCTCCAATATGGAATTGTCTCCAGACTAGGTCTCCTGAGCTATCCTAGGGCTTCAGTGTATATAATGACCCTCACACCTGTGTACTCACACAATCTGCAGGCACCTAGTAAAATCTGGACACAGGATTGAGAGTTCCATCCTACCTAACAGTTTGGAACCTTCACATTCAGGCCCAATCTGGGACTACAGAATCCAAACCAAAAAACATTTCCTTTGCTTAGAAACGATAGCCTTGAACTTTGTATTAAGCCTTAATGTGAATTCTGTGTCATTTTCGCCTACATTTCCACATTGGCAGGGCCTCACTGTCACAACAGGTGGTGGGTATTATTGTAATGTAAACATGACAAAAAGGTGGTATTATGCACATGGCACCATTGGAGGAACATATTTTGATTTGAGATCACACATGGCTCGAGTAGGGGGTTTAATACAGAGATTGGGAGTAGTAATCTAGTGTAAACAAAACCAAAGGAATGATTCTGCTGCATACTACTTCATAGGCGGAACATAAGAATTCAAGAGCACACCGGAACCAAGTAGAGCTTTTATTGCAGAGGTGGAGTGTAGCATTCCAGTGTAAACGCTACTAAAGAAAGGTGGTATGATTTTTTTTGCAACACAGCGGCATAGGAGGAACCTAAGAGTTCAAGATCGCTTGGGCCCCAGGGTTCACTTTTTTTACCTTGCTTCACAACACTTCACATTTTAGAAAAATCAGTCCTTGTTTTTTTTTGGGGGCATAGGGGATGAAGGGAAACCCAAAGAATTGAATAAATAAGAACATTTTAGCAAGGCATATACCCAAAAGTAGTTATTTAGCATGTGGATTTTTAGTGTCTGATCTGATATAGACCATGTACTTGGTGGAGTCTAGTGAACAGAAATATTCAACAAAATGTTCTGAAGTCTTTTATTTCTACCACTCGTATAAAGGTAAAAATCTATAAATGGCTTCATGTGAAAGAGAGAATAATATACATTTTATAAAATGAGTAAGAATTTATTACTTGTACGTTTTATTTATAACAGTTTTTTTTCATTTTTACAGAGCACCCTTGGCTGCACAACCTTCTCTGCAATGCTGACTGCTGTATGTAGCTCTCTGGGAAACCAACCATCAGAGGCTCCTGGATCTCCCTCCACCTCTGAACTCCCCTTAAAACAATATACCATCCCTTCAGAAGCTGATTCCGGTTTGCCTCTTCACGAGGACTCTGCTCAAGACTCTCCATATTCCTCTGAGCGCTATACATCACTGTCCTCTGTGCGACTGCCATATCAAACTTTTGCAGGACGAGACTCCTCAGAAACCACATCATTCACCAAATTTCTGCACCCACCACTTGAGATGTCTCATCCATATGAGTCCTGGATGAGACCGCCAGCCTCTGGGGGCCCTGGGGAGGAGAATGGTGTTCCTTCCTGGTGGGATCTTCATGCTGCATCCAGCTGGATGGATATGCAACCTAGCTCAGGAGGCTTTACAGCTCCTTCACCCCACCAAGCCTCTTTAGGAGGCTATGGTTCTGACCTTTGCATTCCTTCTACACATATGCTGACTCCTGCACCTCATCTAATGGGAAATATGGATGCAACAATGGAATCTCATGCTGCTGATCCCAGTTCAGATACTTCTCCTCGTCCAAAGGGTGCCAGGCGAGCAATGCCACGCAGTGCTGCTCAAGCTGCTTGCCGTTGCCCCAATTGCCAAGAGGCAGAACGAGTTGGCTCAACTAATGATGTAGCAAAGCGTAAAATTATGCATAACTGCCACATACCCGGCTGTGGAAAGGCATATGCCAAGACGTCTCACCTGAAAGCACACTTGCGCTGGCACAGTGGAGATCGCCCCTTTGTCTGCAACTGGCTGTTCTGTGGGAAGAGATTCACTAGAAGTGATGAGCTACAAAGGCATCTACAGACCCATACTGGGGCAAAAAAATATCCTTGTTCTTCCTGTAGTCGTGTCTTCATGCGAAGTGATCATCTGACCAAGCACATGAAGACCCATGAAGGCGAAACCAGGGGAAACTCGGAGATGGCGGTCAAGACTAAGCGAGAGCCAGATGAGAGCAGTAGTAGCCATTCTTGAAGATCTTTAGTAGTATAGGGCTTTTCACCTCTGCAATAATATCCTCCACATTCAAGAAACGGTACTGTGGAATAGGTCAGTGGTTCTCAACTTCAGCATATTAGGGCACATAATAGTTTGCATTGCTTGTTGTAAAAGGCAGGCTTTACCATGTGTTCTGCAAAACACATGGGTATATGTGCATTGCTGTGTACTAGATTTGGCAGCCCAACACACATTCAGTGACAAATATTTATATTCACTAACCAGTTGCCAAAAATAGTGCAGGTGTATTATCATCTTGCATTGATATGCATAGGGAGCTCTCTAAAAAAAAAAAAAAAAAAAAAAAAAAGAGATAAACACGCTACCCTAATACAATGCGTCTGCATCAACGCATATGTATTCCCATACACAAAATAATGTATGAACCAAAAAAAAAAAAAATTGCATGTATTTTTATTTCTGTTCAGAATTGTAGGTGTAAGATTTTCTATACTAACGCAGTTGTGCCCTGACCTGATAGTGGGCAAAATATGCACGGTTTAGTAGGCCGTGATTAGTGAAGTTGAGTACCAATGGATTAGGTTATTTTATGTATTAATTTATTTGTAGATAGACAATTGCCTCTAGCACATACTGTGGTGTAGTAATAGAGCAAGAAATGGGAAGATAGGCCAGTAAATGCAGAAGATTCTGACTATAAATGTAATGGACAATTCATTGTGGAAAAAGAGAATAAATAGCATTAAAAGGCTATATCTGCTTGAAAGTTTCATTGATGGGTGATTGCTGTCAAATTAAACAATGGCCTGCTTCTATCTCTCTGGGATCCAAGCAGCGGAACTCAAAGCTTGAAACTTTTGCAAAACCTTCCCATCCGTGAACAATTCTGTTGTCTGATCTTTATGCTTATCAAGGTAGTCAAGTTCTCTCCTGTTTTTAAATTTTCTATAATTGAAAGATGACTTCAGTAATGGGTCCTGACTATCTGGTGGGCAGAGTCAGGATTTCGGCAAGTCCTGGAGGTATATTAATAGTCACCAGTGACTCCGTTGACCATGGTCCAACCAGGCTTTGGTTAGTCTTTGCACAAACCTTCCACTGGTTTCTTAAAGGTGTATCATTTTATGTACCTGTCATGGAAAAGGGTTACCTGAAAACAAGAGACCATCAAGAGTTCAACCATTTTCAGACTATGGCATTTATTGCAAAGTCACAGCATGACAGAAGCGTGCAGTGTTTCAGGGTGTGGCTCATTCTCAGTTCTGCCTAATGAAGGGCCATGCCCTAAAACATATTTCTGTTATGTCTTGACTTTAACTAGTCTTATCCAAGAAGGGTGTGTATGGGGAGGGGGTTGGTATAGGGTGCCCTGCTATAGTTTGGAGATCAAGTGATTCAGGATATACAGTAGAAATGCAGTCCTGAAGGCTCGTATATTGCATTTTTGTGTTCTTACGTGCACTTATTAAAGTTCACTCTTTTTATATTTATCAAGGTTTTCTGCCTTTTGTAATAGATAGTATTACATTTTCATATGTGTTGCCATTCATGAATATCTGTGGAATTCCACAAATAGCACCCAAAAGTGAAGGATTTGGCACCCAAGGGATTTTACCATCAGATCAAAGTTTCTGAATTATTCCATGCAAACAGAAAATATAAATGAGTAAATACCTGCTGCCCCACATATTTAGTAAATTGATAATCAGTGCACAATATGTAAAGTTTCCATCACTCCTGGGAGTGTCAGATGCCCCTTTGCCGCTAAGGGTAAAACAAATCAAAATGCTTAAGTACAACTTTGAAACTTTGACATGTGTCTGTAAAACTGTACATATCAGCATAACTACACTGTGTGCACAATTAGCTAAGTTTTTGAGGATTAATTTCATTATTAAACAGTGTTCTCTGTCAATCCAAAATGTTAATAAACCTGAAAATTTTAACGTGAGGTTTTGGCTTTCTTAGGAGAATAATCTATGTGTGCACAATTATGCAAGTAAATGGAAAAACATTTTTTTCCATCTGACTTGTTTTCATCTGTTAACCACTTCGCCCCCTTCATGACCAGGCCATTTTTCTGCGCAATTGCCAGTTACTTTAACTGGCAATTGTGCGGTTGTGCAAAACTGTACCCAAATAAAAAGGCCGACAATTTTGAAACTTCTGCTATAAAACTTGCCCAGTAAAAAAATTGAATTTATTCATAAATTTAGGCCAATATGTATTCTGCTACATTTTTTTTTTTTTTTTTTTTTTACCAAAAAAAAAACAAAATCCCAATAAACATATTTTGAGTGGTATGCACAAAAGTTATAACGTCCACAAACTATGGGCTATTTTTATGGCATTTTTATTTTATTTTATTACTAGTAATGGTGGCCATCAGTGGTTTTTGTCGCAAGATCTCCATTTTCACTTCTGGCAGAATGGAGATCTGCTTTGCCTCTCCTTTAGAACAATTGCTGTGTCCCACCGGACCCGCTGATAGGCTCCTGCTGTGTCCAATCACACGGGGATCAGGTCGATGCACACACACCTACCCCTCCATGCGCGCGATCCCTTACAGCTACATGATTTTAGCACATGAGGGCTGCCCTGCCACAGTATATTTGCGCAGGGGGGTCCACAACTGGTTAAGGGAGAATAATGAACAAACCACTCTAAATTTATAAATAAACATTTCTTGCATTTAAAAAAGATAAAAATAAATCGGTGGCCAATACAGCTACCCTTCTATTCAATAACAATCATAAGCCATGGAGTCGGTCAGTTTCTTGACCAACTTTTAAGTGCTGCGTAAATTGTTGGAGCTATATAAATCCTGAATAATAATAGTGCAGTAGCACAGCCACAGCCTCCCAGACACTGTTCAGAGGGGTGTACTGTTTCCCGTCGCTGTAAATCGCCCATTTAAGAAGGGCCCACAAGTTCTCAATAGGGTTTAGGCCAGGTGAGGAAGGGGGCCATGTCATTCTTAGTCTTTTATCATTAATGCCTTTACTGGCAAGCCACACAATGGAGCACTTTTATGCATGTGATGGAGCATTGTCCTGCATAAATATCATCATCCTCATTGTCTTGAAAGATGCAAACTTATTGCTGTACCAGTGCTTAAAGAAAGTGTCTTCTAAAAACTGCCAGTAGGTCTGGGATTGATTTTGAGTCCATCTCCAACCCGAAAAGGTCCAACTAGCTCCACTTTAACCACTTGCCGACCAGCTCAATGCCGATATACATCAGCAAAGTGGCATGGGTGCGCAAAACTACGTACCTGTGCATTGCTGCGTCATCCACAGCTAGCAGGCGCGTGCATGCCCGTGGACTCTATGCCGCTGGTGGCACGGAGAGGCAGAACATGGAGATGCCTATGTAAACCAGGCATTTCCCTGTTCTGCCTAGCAACATTACAGGGATCTACTGCTCCCAGTGATCAGGAGCAGTAATCTCTCATGTTCTAGTGAACCCATTCTCTACCCCCCCCCCCTTCCCACAGTTAGAACATGCTGAGGGAACATGGTTAACCCCTTGATTGTCCCCTAGTGTTTAACCCCTTCCCTGCCAGTGACATTTACACAGTAATCGGTGCATTTTTATAGCACTGATCGCTGTATAAATGCCAATGGTCCCAAAGTAGTGTCAAAAGTGTCTAATCTGTCCTCCACAATGTCGCAGGCACAATAAAAATTGCAGATCGCCACCATTACTAATAAAAAAAAAATTAAAAAATTCCATAAATCTATCCCCTCTTTTGTCGATGTGATAAATTTTGCGCAAACAATTAATATATGTGCTTATTGCGATATTTTTGGTAAAAAATGTAGAAGAATACATATTTTCCTAAAACTAAAATAAATATATATATAATTTAATTTCTCCATCTCCTCTTTTTAAGGTTTATAGCTCAAAAAAGAAAAGTGTAGAGGTGATCAAATACCACCAAAAAGCTCTATTTGTGGAGGAAAAAAAGACGTCAATTTTGTTTGGGTACAATTTCGCACGACCGTGCAATAGTCAGTTAAAGCGGTGCAGTGCTGTATTGCAAAAAATGGTCAGCAAGGGGTTAATAATAGCACATAGCAGTATCCAACCTCTACCTTGTTGGCGTCTGAGTCAAAGTGGAGCTCTGTGCCCATTACTGATCCAGTCACAGGCCCGTCCATCAAGAGTCACTCTCATCTCATCAGTCCATAAAACCTTTGAAAAATCTGCCTTCAGATATTTCTTGCCCCACTCTTGATGTTTTAACGTGTGTCTTGTTCAGTGTTTGTCGTGTTTCAGCCTTCCTCACCTTGGCCATGTATGAGCACTGAAGGATAATTGGTTCCTGGTAGCGTCATGTTTGCTTCCTCTCAAATCTTTGGCAGTTAATTTTGTCTTTTTTTCATCAACCCGTTTCTTGTGACCCTGTTGACTATTTGCAACAAAACTTTTCATGGTTCTGCCCCAATTACGCCCCAATATGTTAGCAATCTCAAGCGTGCTGCATCCCTCCGAAATACTTTTTAAAATTTTTGACTTTTCAGAGTCAGTTAAATCTCTTGTTTGGCCCATTTTGCCTGAGGAAAAGAACCGGTTTAATAATTATGCACACCATGATATAGGGTGTTGATTTCTTTAGGTCACACCCTTCTTCATTACACAAATACACATCACCTAATATGCTTAAATCCAATAAGCATTCAAGTTTATACAGCTTGGAGTTGGACAATATGCATAAAAAAATTATGATTTTCTAAAAATACTCTGCCTAATAGTTGTGCATCCAGGTGGATTATACCATGTTTTATTTATTTTTTTTCCAGGACAAATTGGGCTTTCTTTTAGCTGTAAATGGTAATGGATAGCATCTGAGATTTTTTTTTTTTTTTTTTTTTATTATCAAAGGAAAACTGTCCAAAAATAGTAAAATAAAAAAAGTGTTTTAAACGTAGCTGTATATTTCTTGCTACTACCATCACCTTCCACCAAAAAAAAAATCTCCTGATGATCGCAGTGATACCTCATATGTGTATGTACCTGTAGTACAGCCCAAAAACCATAGTGCCAATTTATATATATATATATATATATAATCTTAGATTTAAACCTTGAGCTAGGTTTTATTTATTTATTTTTTTTATTTTTTTTTCTCGGCAAGGATAGAGAGATGTTAAGTATGGGGCCCAAGGCTGTCCGTGAGACTCTGGCTTTTGTGCTGGGAGGGCTGAGCACAAAGGGAGATGTGCAAATATCCAGCCCCACGTAAAAAAGCCCAGTCCAGTGGGACCGCATGTGCGGCCAGCGCGGTGGCTCAGTGAAGATCTGATAGACACAGAAGTCGAAAAAAAAAGTTATAAAATAGAACAAGATTCTCTGCTGAACGACACACCTGAGGTCGCAAATGCCACTCTATGGGAAGCGCATAAAGCCAATATTTGGGGGGGGGGGATCTCTATAGGGGGCTAGAAAAAAAAAAGCAAGCTCAAGAAATATGAGCTGGAACAGATAAATAAAAAGGATTAGATGTTGAAATGCAACAGACGCTAATAAAAGGGGACCAACTAAAAGATCTAATGAAACAAGAAAAGCCTTTAAAGTAGTGGAAGATGGGTATAAGTGGGGTGGGGGATAAACCAGGGTATTACCTTTTTTGTAAGCACCTTTTAAAAAAAAAAAAAAAAAACATTAAGACCCCTTTCACACCACACCGCTGATAGCGTCGGCGGTAAAACGCTGCTATTTTTAGCGGCGTTTTACCGCTGAATTTGCGACGCAATTTGGCTGCTAGTGGGGCGCTTTTACCCCCGCTAGCGGCCGCAAAAGGGTTAAAACCGCCGGCAATACGCCGCAATAGCGGCGTTTTGCCGGCGGCATTACAGCGCTGCCCCATTGATTTCAATGGGGAGCAGCGGTGGAGGAGCGGTAAACACACTGCTCCTTCACCGCTCCAAAGAAGCTGCTGGCAGGACTTTTTTCTGACGTCCTGCCAGCACACCGCTGTAGTGTGAAAGTCCTCAGGGCTTTCACACTGCACACAATGGTGCAGCTTCTTTAGGGCGGATTGCAGGCACTATTTCTCATGCTATAGCGCCTGCAAAACGCCCTGGTGTGAAAGGGGTCTAAATTACATACAAAAGATAAAAAATAATTGAGAGATGGTATATCAAACATTAGAAATTGAAAAGGCCTTCCAAACATTTTTATAGTGACCTATACGCGGTAAGGAATAAAGAGACACGAGAAGCAGAAAAAAAGAAGACAAAAAATACAAGAATACTTAAGAGATGCAAAACTACCTAAAATCTCAGCAGAAAGACTGCAGGCCCTAGAACAGGGATATGCAATTAGTGGACCTCCAGCTGTTGCAGAACTACAACTTCTATGTGGCATAGCAAGACTCTGACAGCCACAAGCATTACACCCAGAGGCACAAGCATGATGGGACTTGTAGTTTTGCAACAGCTGGAGGTCTGCTAATTGCATATCCCTGCCCTAGAAGATCCAATAACACAGGAAGAAATAAGAACAGCAATAAATAGTACAGGGAAGAGCCCAGGTCCCGATGGGTTTACAATTGGCTACTATACATTTTTTTTAAGATACTGTACAACTAATACCAGATATGATTATCCTGAATAAATTGGGAGAGGAAGAAGAGATGAGAAGAGAATCATTGTTTGCATATATTATGGTAATTTCTAAAGAAGAAAAGAACATGACAATCTGTTCTAACTATAGAGCAATAGCACTGTTGAATGCGGATACAAAGCTACATGCAAAAGTCTTAGCAACAAGAATAAAGGAATTAATGTCAGAATTGATCTATGCAGATCACAAAAATTTTATACCCGGTAGAGAAGGAAAAGATAATGGTGTAAGAACACTATTTAATGCTGCGAAAATAAAGAAAGATGGAATCCCCAGCGCTACTCCTATCAATAGATGCAGAAAATGCATTTGACAGGGTAGACTGGGGCTTCATGATGGATACATTAAGAGATTTGGGGTTGGGGCCAAAAAATGATCCATTGCATTAAAAGCGTATACAGCCACCCTACAGCGTCGGTAAAGGTCAATGGAAATATGTCTCCTCCCTTTTTGAGATGTTTAATGGAACAAGACAAGGGTGCCTGTTCTCGCCCCTCCTGTATGTACTATTGCTGGAACTTTTTTTTTTTTTTAGCAACCCTGCGGAATAGTGTGGATATAGGAGGGGTGAAAGTGGGAGAAGAGCACAAGGTTGCGGCATACGCGGACAATATTTTTATACTAGGCCAAGAACGACTATCCCAAACTTAATAAAATAATTAAAAAGTAATGGGGAACTTTCAAATTTTAAGATCATCCCAACAAAATCAGAAATGCTAAACATAAATTTAGATGATAAAGAACTATCACTACAGAGAGAATTTATTCCCATTTACCAGGGGGGGGGGGGGTTTAAGTATCTTGGAATTAAGTTGACAACCTCACTGGGGAAATTATATCAAGCTAATTGCATATCACTACTTAATGAGATAAAAATTGAGATTCAACACGCCCACTATCCTGGATGGGAAGGATAAATATTTTAAAAAATGGTCATCCTCCTGGAAAAAAAATATTATATAAATTTCAAATGATGCCAATAGCACTTCCTCAGAGTTTTTGTTTAAAATAAAATGTATATGGCAGGATAAAAAGATATTATAAAGCAGTAATGTTGGCACATATGATAGAATGGGTAAATATAAAAAAAGATGGGTTAAGATGGAAAATACATTTAGTAAGACACAGTTTCACAAGAATATTTGGAGACCACGAAAATATAGAACACTTGCAAAGGATATGCACAAGTTGACAAAAAGTTTTTAAATTTTTTGGAACTTAATACATAAACAAGAAAAATGGCACTATAACTCGCCAATCTCACTTTCAGGAGCAAATTATTTTGAAGATGAAGATCAATGAATGGGGATATTTGCAACTAAAGCATTTTGTAACCAAAATACCCCAGCCAATTAGAGATGGAGGGCAGTTGAACCTGATAGAACTAATGTAGCGTACATACACCAGTGAAACATGGGGTATCTGTGATCCAGGGGCAGACTGACCATTGGACCACTCGGGCACTGCCCGAGGGCCCCGAGCCACTAGGGTTGCCAGCCTCAGTAAAACCAGGGACAGTATGTAAAAATCTGTGTTTGTTTTTTTTTACATCTGTCTCTAAAATGTCCCTTAACGACATCCTTTTGGTCTAAAAATCCAAAGATTATAGCTGCCCCACCTCTCCAGTACCTTCTCAGCCAATAGAAACAGGTCTGTGTGTACATGTATGTGTATACTGTGTGATTGTATACTGTGTGGCCCCATAATTTCCTATTGCCCGGGGGCCCCAATGAGTTGTCAGTCCACCCCTGCTCAGATCTATAGTATTCTCACAGAACTGGAGGGGATGGGGATACCCCCATTCATTGGAAAATAGGAACAGGGCACAGAGTTGGAAGAGCAACAAATAGAAAGAAAGATTGGAGCGGTTTATGATTATGCAACTGATATAAACACTATAGAAATGAACTGGAAGTGTTTTGTAAGATGGTGTATAATGCCAGAGAAAGCCCAAATATACCAAGAAGATAAATCTCCACTAGAGGCCGGCCGATATTTGGCGTTTATAATTAATCGGCATAGGCCGGATGTGCTGATTTAAAAAAGTCTGATTTAACACTTCAGCTCGACTTGCAAATGACTTCTGTAATAGAAGTCAATGCAAGTTGCCTGAAGTCTTCCTGTGGGGAAGTTACTTGTGTGTCCTATCTGGACAGCCTGCCAAGTCTGAGAAAATAACCAGAGAGATACAATGTTTATACTTCAACAAACTGAACTCCCTGTTTAGAGTTCTCAGTTTAACCATTTAAAGACTACCGTATATACTCGAGTATAGGCCGACCCGAATATAAGCCGAGGCCCCCAATTTACCCCCAAAAAAACTGGCAAACTTATTGACTCGTGTATAAGCCGAGGGTGAGACATGCCTGTCCATCCCTGTGTGTGTGTCCGTCCATCCCTGTGTGTCCGTCCATCCCTGTGTGTCCGTCCATCCATCCCTGTGTGTGTGTGTGTCCATCCATCCATCCATCCATCCCTGTGTGTGTGTGTGTGTATCCATCCCTGTGTGTGTGTGTGTCTCCATCCGTGTGTGTGTGTGTGTGTGTGTGTGTGTGTGTCCAGCCTACCTGTGTCCCGAGCCTTTGTCCCGAGCCTCCGTCCCGTGCCTTGCCTCCTTGCCTCCGTCCCGTGCCGTGCCGTGCCTTGCCTCCGTCCCGTGTCGTGCCTTGCCTTGCCTCCGTCCCGTCCCGTCCCGTGCCGTGCCTTGCCTTGCCTTGCCTCCGTCCCGTGCCCTCTTCGTCGGCGCCTCGGCGGCCATTGTAAAATTCAAAAGCCGCGCCTCCGCCTTCGCCTGTGATAGGCGGAACACTGAATTTCCCAGCAGCCTGTGTTCCGCCTATCACGGACATCGTATCATCCTCGTCCGTAGTACGAGGATGATACGATGTCCGTGATAGGCGGAACACAGGCTGCTGGGAAATTCAGTGTTCCGCCTATCACAGGCGAAGGCGGCGCCGGAGGCGCGGCTTTTGAATTATAGAATGGCCGCTGTCTGTCTGCTCGACACGCTGATCGAGCGGGCAGACAGCGATGACTCGAGTATAAGCCGAGGGGGGCACTTTCAGCCTCAAAAAAGAGGCTGAAAATCTCGGCTTATACTCGAGTATATACGGTAAATCTTTTCTGACACTTGTTGCTTACAAGTAAAAATCTTGTTTTTTTTTTCTGCTAGAAAATCACGTAGAACCCCCAAACATTATATATTATACATGTCCAAAAGTTTTGATTACCTCTTTTTGTGTATTTAGTATTTTTAAGATATATATATAAAAAAAAAATATAATCTAAATTATACATACAAAGTGAACTGATTGGAGGTTTGTTTTGTTTTATTAATGTTTAAATGTAAGAAATTTTCTGTATCACTTATTACTTAAGGCTGCTTGCTTTGACACTGGAGCGGGTGGTGGGCGTTGATGGTAAAACGCTGCTAGTTTAAGCGGCACTTTACCGTCGTTTTAGCGGCGCGATTCGGCTGCTAGCGGGGGCTCTTATAACCCAGCTAGTGGACGATGAAAGGGTTAAATGCCGCAGTGTAGTGCCGCTGCCAAATCGCTTAGCAGGCACTTTGGCAGCGGTGCCCATTTATTTCATTGGGCAGAAGTGGTGGAGGAGTGGTATACACTGCTCCAAAGATACTGCTTAACGTCCTGCCAGCGCATCGCCTCAGTATGAAAGCACTTTTCAGGTGCTATTTTTTTAGCCCAAAAGCGCCTGAAAAAATGCCTCAGTGTGAAAGAGGGTCTAACTGTTAGATTTTATGCGATGAAGGGGGGGGGAAAAAAAAGACATAAAAAAAAAAAATTGGCCTAACATATCGGCCATCGCGATTTCTAAATATCAGCATCGGCCAGAGAAAAGCCCATATCGGTCAACCTCTAATCTCCACTATGTTGGAGAGGCTATAATCGGATAGGTACTATGACTCGTATATGATGGGAGTGTCCAAAAATAAACGTTTTGGCAATAAATACAAGGCTATATAAAGGAGATTACGGGCAAGAGATATTAAATGATCCATGGACTTGTCTATTCCATAATACTAAAATAACAAAAAAAATATTACAGGAGAACCATGACCCCTTACTAAACGCATTTAAAAAAAAAAATTTAATACCAAAAAAATGGTTGGACCCAGAAAAACCAAACCTAAAATAATGGTTAGAATAGAATATATTTTTTAAAATGGAATACCTTAGTAGTAGAGAGGAGGGACAGGTAGAAAGATTTAATAGTATATGGGGAAAATAGTCAGAATTTTTAAGAGATCCAAGAAATCTATAGATAAAATGCTAGAGTTGTAGAGAAGGAGATGGGAACCCATGAAATAGAACACGTAGAAGTGGGAGGAGGAAATCCGACCGGGGATGGGTTGTAGGGTGGAGGAGGGGATACATTTTATATTTTTTGAGAAAATGTCATTGACGAAATGTATAGCTTTATGATGATTTCATATGGAAAATAAATTAAAAAAGATAAAATTTAATTAAAAATATATAATAAAATAATACACTGGTCATCGGCTGCAGCTGCTGATTGACAAGAGTTTTCCACCATGTCCCTTTAAGAGACGGGAAGGCCTTACACTGATCAGAATTTCTGACCGTGTGTAATTTATGTTCAGTTAAGTTAATTTGTTCCAAATTGAAATGTTAAAAGCAAATAAAATTTTGGAGTACTTTCGATTTGAATTCATCAAGTCATCCAATGTACAGAGACTCTTCAGACAAATTTTTCTTTTTAATGTTTGTATGAACGTGTCTTGTGTACGTTTTGTACATTCGGTCAAGCGTTTACTAGTGTATAGCCGGATTTAGTCTTAGTAACTATTAGTACCAGGAGCACCAATCTGGCCAGTACAAGCACATGATTAACCACTTCAGCTCTGGAAGATTTATCCCCCTCCAAGACCATTTTTTGCGATACGACACTGCGCTATTTGAACTGAAAATTGCGCGGCCGTGCAGCTCTGTACCCAAATAAAATGTATGTCTTTTTTACCCCACAAATAGAGCTTTCTTTTGGTGGTCACCTCTGCAGTTTTTGCAGAATTTATAAAAAAATTAAATAAAAAAAATGTAATTTTTTCATCAATCTAGGCCAATGTGTATTCTGCTACGAATGTTTGGTTAAAAAAAATCCCAATAGGTATATATATAGATTGTTTTATGCAAAAGTTATAATGTCTACAAACTATGGCATATTTTTATGGCATTTTATTTTTTTTACTAGTAATGATATTGAGGCAAACAAATCGGACCCTGACACTTTTTTTGGAGCTAGCGACACTGAGGCCTCTTGCACATGTTACTGCTGTTTGAGCATCTACTTTTTAAGACTTATTTTTATTTTATTTTCATGTATTTGCGTGTATTTATGCACATTTTTGCGTATGAGTTTGTGCATTTTTGCACGCACTTGCACATTTTTGTACAAAAATGTGTTCTCATGTTCTTCCACTGCACGATATGTAATGCATTTGCATGCATGAGGCGTAAACTACTGACCAAAAAGCTGTTTGTTTATTTATTTTACTGCAGAATGCACAGCACTTGTTAATGCGCCTGTGTGCATAGGCACAATTATTAGGCTTTATTTTAGCTCAAGCTGCAGTGTGCAAGAGGCCTAATCCTAAAAATATGCACTGTCGCTGTACTAATGACACTGGCTAGGAATGGGTTAACATAAGGGGTGATCTAGGGGTTAAATGTGTGTCTAGCTAGTTATTTTGTATACTGTTGGAGGTGCTTTTAGACAGAGTCCATACCTTCCTTACTGACAGAATGGCAATCTGCCTTGTTTACATAGGCAGACTGCCATTCTGCCTATGTACTGAATGATCAGCGGGTGCCAGCGGGCATCAAGTCTGCTGTATTCACCAACCACCAGCGGTGCGCACTCATGCCTGATACCCGGAAGTGCGAGCTCACACTAATTACATATATATTTATTTATTATGTGATCCTGCGCACAGCTGCCGCCCTGTAGCAGTAAAAATGCTATAAGGCAGTTGTAAAGTGAAGCTAAACCCCAAAACAAAAATGTATCTACTGCATCTTAATAATTCTTGGATGTATAATTACGTTTCTTTTCAATGTTTTGCTCCATTATTTTCATGTGTTGATCTGGCCAGTAAGTCTGTTATTTTGCAACTTCCTTTAACAGACCAAGCTGTCCAGAAAAAGTTACAATTAGAGGGTTGACAGACCATTTAACACGGAGGGGGGTGCTTACAATGTTCAGAGTTTATTCCAAAAATAAAAATAAACAGTTTTTGGAACTGCTCTGTATTACCTGGAGTTGGACTTTGCATAAGCGATACATTAAAGCCTATTTAAACCCACTGGTTCATCGAATAATACCACTTATTATTGTTAATTGTGCATTCACCCTGGAGTTTAACCATGAGTACGTTGTTTGCAAGACTTTTCACTGATAGACGTCTGTTCTAGAACATACAGCACTTTCTTTACAAGAACACTCTGCATACCTCCTTGTGGTGTAATACAGTTCTGGAAGCCCTGGGCTTTACGTTCCACAGTGGTGCTTTTCCCAGGAAAGCGTTGTCTTTTGCACTGTAATCAAGGTTTGTGAAGAAGATCTCATCGCTAGTCATGTGACTTGTCACACCTGAGTCCATGCACCAACCATGTGGCTTGCCACTCTGTGTTACTTTAAAGGTGCCATTCCATGATGTGTCTTCAGTTTACTTTTGTGATTCAGCACTTGCCTCAACTTGTCCTTGCTAAGAAGCATTTGTAGTTGGAACTTCCACAGCTGGTAATTGGCATTGTTCAGCTTTGCAATTGCAAACTTCCCATCTTTCAGCACCTCGTATACAGTGCTCACTGATTTGTATAATTTATTTCCAGTGCTTGGGCTGCCTGGATTTTGTAGGGCTTGTAATATACCCTCCAATGCCTGGGCCCATAACTTCGTGTCGGAGTATTGAAATAATGCGCTGGAAGCTTGTTGTATACAGCAATACGCTTTGATTTTATGGAGGATTAGCAAAACATGTCTTTTCATGGAACAGGCACAAGGAGCATACAACTACTTACACTGAGATTGCACTTCTATTGATTACATTACCATAGATGCACACTACTGTGTCATCTGCTGGATAGATAGGTATAATACATACAGTATATAGTTCACAGTATAGAATGCAACTTTACATTACTTGCTGTTGTTCTTTAAACACTAATAACGCTTTCTAGGAGTCCCGAGCTAACTCCCCGGTATCCTGCTCCATAGGCTTTCAGATGCAAATATAAAACGCCAAATACAGGATCATAGGGCAACCTGTTTATACGTACCATACTGCCAGAAAGTACAAAAAGTTTTACACTTGCATGTAAAAGAGCCCCAGCTGGCACTAGCAGATATATAAAATGTTGTTTTATATGTGAAGTGTAGGGGTCATATTAGCACCTAGCGTTCTTTTTTGTTAGCTGCAATGGAAAATGTGTATTGAAATGGTACAGAACCAGTTCACAACAAACCCAGTGGGCAAGCTGCCCAACCAGGTGCACTCACAGTTTGCAGTAATGGTATCAGCCGGACTGACAGCATCTGTTAAGAGATCAGAATGCGACCGTGCCTTCTCATGCCTAAGCGGGAAAATGTCCAAGGGAGATGCTACCCTGCGCTCCCCCCTCCTCCAGAACATTTCCCTACCATTAGTGCTGTTCCTACTCTACCAACTTGCAAAAAGTGTGCCAAACCTTGGAGGGAGGGCCATAAATAGGCTCTACCTGACCCAAGATGGGTGGCAGCATAAAACTAAATTGCCCAGTGATCCAGGAAACCATAGAGGAACTGTGTCTCTCTTGACCTCGCCTCCAGCTACAGGGCCACTGTAGATGAGTGCCACCTGCAGTGAAGAAAGTCCACTGTACCTGCCTACAGGTTGACCTCCTATCTGATGGTGCCCGAATAGTTCTAGGTCCAATGCCACTTGGCTGAGCCAGCAGCATGACACCAATGATCTTTTTAGCCTTCTGGAAGGATGCCATTCTTACCACACCTATGGTGTAAGGGAAATGATTCTCATTGACTCCTAATATACTTTTTTTTTTTTTTTTTTTGCAGGGGTTCTCTCAGATCTGACTAGTATTTCAAGGGTTCCTCTTGGGTAAAAAGGTTGAGAAAAGCTACTCTAGATGATTCATCCCCTAGTGTTAGTAACTGAAATTTTGACAGCAGCAGGAATAAAAATATTATAAAATTTGTGGTGTGTTTTTATTCAGGGGCAGACACGAGGAGGGGGTTAGGAGCCCAGGTTTCAGTCTTCTCCTTAGCAGGCGTCTCGAGGGCGAACACTTTGTATAATCCATGAATCAGCGTCTCCTGTGGGATTTGTGGTCTCTGCTGATGTGATCGTGGGATGGGCAGGCAGGACTGGTGCTATATCAGATGGTGCTACACCATGGGACAAGCTATATGACCATTCATTCACACAAGAACCCGGGACTCTGAAAATAAAGATTTACCTTTTTTCTTGTTTTATTTTTCTGTTACTTACTTGTTTTCCTTTGTATTCATTGAACATGTTCTTTAAGATAAAAAAAAAAAAAAAAAAGAATTGACCTGCTCACTTCTTTTTCATTTAAAAGATCTGGCTCTGCACATCTCTTTGGGAATTATCCCATTGCTCCACATAGCCTCTGGACTGAAATTACACTTTCTTACACATAGGTACAAGAGTTGCAGTCATTACTTTTCCTTCCTTTTTATTTTATTTTTTTATATTTTTGTTTTTATTTTATGGCTTTTTTTTTATATCTTATTTTATTATACGTTATCAAACTCTAAATTACTAGGTTAGAATGGGTTTTTGACCAGGAATCTAGAATTGTTAAAATGTTAAACTGTTCATCCATGCTTAACAATTATGTAAGTACAAGAGTACAAATTATTATTAGATGAATCACATATACTGTATTCACAATTCTTCCAATATGTTATTTGACACATTCTGTATGATAACCTCTTGTTTGTACAAATTATCCAGAAAACAAAAATAATTCTGGGGGAAAAAAAAAAGACCTGGCTTGCACCAGCACTAGTTTGCCGTCACCCCTAAAAACAAGATTTTTCTGCCCGTTAGAGATAGCCCTAATCTAAAGGTATACCCCAGGCTTTTTAAATTTTTGAGGAACGCCATTTAAAATGTAAATTTAATTCAGGCCAGAACTGATATTTTTAGGTGTACGTGTCACCAGCTGCTTGTTTAGGTCTTAGCCCCTGTACACACAGTCGGAGATTTCGACAACCAAATCCGTCGGATTTTGTCCATCGGATCTTGTCCGAAACTGTTGCATACACACGGTCGGACTAAGTTGTCGAAAAATCCGATCATTCAGAACGTGATGATGTAATTTCGTTACGATGGGACTACGTTCAGGCTAGTAGCCAATAGCTTTGATGTAGGAATTTGATCTGAGCATGCGTGGCACTTGGTCCGATCAAAATTCTCTACACATGATTGGAGTATGTTCGATCGAACCAGTTGGTCGGGAAATATTTCCAACAAGTTGGAAAATTGGGTCCGACGGATAGTCTGACGGAATCAGTCCGATGCATACCACACACAGTCGGATTATCCGACAACACGGTCCGATAGGACACATTCCGACGGATTCTCCGACCATGTGTACAAGGGCTTAGATAAGACCCAGAATAAAAAACATAAGTAAACTGACCCCCTTAATCATGTTATATAGTATACTGCTGTCCTCTAAGGCCCCTTTCACATGGGCCGGATCTGTCCAAGTGGAATCCTTGCTGAGCAGATGGATGACAGGTCCCTGTCCACTCCACTATGCAGGCCAGACACGGATACAGCCCTCTCCTCCTCTATGAGGCAGTCAGATGGAAATGGACTGCATGCTCGTTTCCATCCAATTGTCATCCGATCTGATCAATTGGACAGATGGTGAATGTATCACCATACGTCTATTTTCAGCGGATGTTGTCGCATTGGAAGCCTATATATTCACATGGAGGATCATAATAAAACACAGGGATCGTAATAAAAAAAATTAAGTGCATTTTCTCATTGTCGATATACAGCAGTCACATGACTTCCTTTAGCTCTTTCTGTTCTTCAGGCAGGGCCATCTTAATAGCATCATAGGCCCCTGGGCAAAGTAATCCTATGGGGCCCCTACAAGTCTTCCCCAATTTACGCACCTACTCCTAAGAATTAAAGTACAATATCTTCTGCTTTATGCATGAAATGTATCAAATTAGATAAATGTAAAACATGTCTTCAAAAATGTAGGCCAAAATGTATTCTGCTACATGTCTTTGGTATAAAAAATCCCTGCGAGAGCTGTACTCGCTCAGCCCCCTCACACCTGTATGCTCTTAGCCCCTCCTCACATGTGTATATATGACACACACATACACACACATGTACATAGGCACACACACACATGTACACAGGTACAGACACATACACAGACAAACACACATGTACACAGGCACAAACACACATGTACATAGGCACAAACACACATGTAAACAGACACACAGCCCCCCCCCCCCACCCCGTAGAACAGCCCTTACTTGTAAGGTGGTGTTCATCGTCCCAGCTCTTGTGCAGAACACACGAGGAGTGCACATGCAGGAATATACCAGAGGGGAGCAGCAAAGAGCCCGATGTCATCTCAATGACACTTGCACACATTCCAAAAGCCAGCGCAGCGGCTGAGCTCTCCTGCACCCGCCCCTGCCTTCTCCCATCCCCGCCAGCCAGCTGGGCCCTTCTAGATACTTGGGCACCTCACTAATGTATGGGTTCTGTACCCCGATGATGGCTGCTGAGCCTGACTCCCTTGCCCCACTGCTATTTCTATTTGTCTGGCTCTGATGGGGCCCCAGGTAAACCTGGGACCCCGGGCAGTCCCCAGGGGTGCCTGCTCAGTAAATCAGCCCTGTCTTCAGGGAAACATCAGCAGGGGCATCTTCTATGGAGTTAACAAAGGTACATTGTAATGATATTTAGAGGGAGGCTCTGAGAGTCACATGCTCCATCTGGTACTCCATTCAGTACCAGATGAGATCGTGCAGCAGGGGGAACCAGAAGCAGTGGAAGGATCCAGGCCGGAGTTCATACACAGGACAGCAAGCAGCAGCAACGTCAATGGAACAAGCCAGGGTCATATACAGGGCAGCAGGTCAAAGTGGGTAAACAGGAACAAGCCAAGGGTCAAGCCAGGGTCAACACAGATCAGACGGGTCAAGGCAAGCCGGGTCGTTAACAGGTAATCCAAGACAACAGGAACTCAGGAACACACGAGAAGCTGAAGATCATGCAGCAGTTGGTCACTGTTGCAGCAGGCTTTAAATAGGACACTGGCTCCTGGAGTCTCTCAAGTATTGCATGCGCCTTGGCGCATACATTGGTGCCTGCGTGCACACTGGCAAATATGCTGTCCTGGCTGTTCTTGCCCGTGTGCGCACGCACATGCGCATTAGCATTGGAGAATTTGTATTTGTAGATTCTGCTGACCATTGATGCCAGTTCTCCTGAGGGTTGGTCCCTGACATGAACAGCCTCAGATGATACACAGAGATGAAACAAATCTCCCTACATAAGTTTTACTCAACTGAACTCAGTGCTTTGAAGAGAGATAAGAAAACACTACAGATAGATGTGCCCAGCTCATATTTCATGAATCGGGTTTACATCCACTTTAACCACTTCAGCCCCGGAAGGATTTGCTCCCTTAAAGTGGAAATAAACCCTTCTATAATTTTCAGTTAAGGAAACTGCCATCTTGGCCTCTAATGATTCTTCAACTGCCATAATGCTGCACATGTGATCAGTTATGATACCAGCCATTGGATGGTTTGAAAGTTTGGTTGAGAGCACAACCAATGTGAAAGTTAGCATTTCTGGCATCCCGGGAATGTAAGTGTTTTTTGAAACTGGGTTTACTCCCGCTTTAATGACCAGGCCATTTTTTGTGATACAGCACTGTGTTGCTTTAACTGGCAATTGTGTGGTCGTGCAACATTGTACAAAAACAAAATCAGCATCCTCTTTTTTTCACACAAATAGGGCTTTCTTTTGGTGGTATTTGATCACCTCTGCTGTTTTTATTTTTTACTCTATAAACAAAAAAAAAGACTGACCGATTTGAAAAAAATATATTTTTAACGCTATAATAATAATTTTCGCTACAATAAATATCCCACCCAAAAAAAAAAAAAAAAACACATTTCTTCATAAGTTTAGACCAATATGTATTCTTCTACATATTTTTGGTAAAAAAAATAGAAAATCGCAATAAGCGCATATTGATTGGTTTGCACAAAAGTTATAGCGTCTACAATAGAGAGGATAGATTTGTGGCAATTTTTTTAGTAATGGTGGTGATCTGCGATTTTTAGCTGGACTGCTGGACATTGCAGCGGACAGGTCGGACACTTTTTTGGGACCGCTGACATTTATACAACAATTAGTGCTATAAATAGCCACTGATTACTGTATAAATGCCATTGGCTGGGAAGGGGTTAAATGTGTCCCCTAGGTGTGTTCCAACTTAAGGGGGGATGGGCTTACTGCCTTGTTATAGGTAATAGGTGATCGCTGGTCGCCGGCGGACATTGAGTCTGCCCGACCCACTGGCACACTCTCGCGAGCCATCGTACAGCTGCGCCAAATTGCGCAGCAGAGCCAATCTGCCACCGTATAAAGACAGCAGCTGGTCAGCAAGTGGTTAACCACTTACGGACCGGGCTTATTTTTTACACTTCCTGTTTACAGGTTAAAATCTTTTTTGTTTGCTAGAAAATCATTTAGAACACCCAAACTCGTGACAAACTTTGACACTTAAAAATCTCCATATGCGAAGTTTAAAAATTTCTACAGGTTACCAGTTTTGAGTTACAGAGGAAGTCTTTTGCTAGAATTATTGCTCTCGCTCTAACTTTCACAATGATACCTCACATTTGTGGTTTGAACACTGTTTACATATGTGGATGCGACTTATGCATACGTTCACTTCTGCGTGTGAGCATGACGGGGCGCTTTAAAAAAAAAAAAAAAATCTTATTTATTTTACTTTTTATTTTTACACTGTCCCTTTTTTGGTTCACTTTTATTCCTATTGCAAGGAATGTAAACATCCCTTGTAATAGAAAAAAAGCATGACAGAACCTCTTTAATGTGAGATCTGGGGTCAAAAAAGACATCATATCTCACATTTACGCTTCAATGCAATAAAAAAAAAAATTCCTTTTTCCTTTTTTTTCAGTAAAAAAAGTCCCCTTTAAGACCATTGGGCAGAAGTGACGTATGACGTAGCTTCCGTCATCCAATGGTATGGATTCGAGTGGCGGCCATCATTCCCTCACTCGACTTCATGCCTCTGGGGGGAAAGGATTGGATCATCTCCACCGCTACCAGCGGCTACGGTAAGCGGCTGAGATAATCGGGATGTGGCGGGAGGGGTAAAAGTGCCTGCAGTACCTCCTGTACCCTGCCTGCAGTACCTCCTGTGGCCCCTGTGGGTAGGTGTGATGCACCTACCTCTTCCCCGCCCTCATTCTCTGGGCCCTCAGTCAGCCTGTCTTCCTGTTGAGGTGACAGCTGGGAGCGGAGAGGAGGACAGACTCTGGGAGGCACCAGGGTTGCTGCGCCTGCTGCTGCTCAGGTCAGGGTGGCAATGGAGGTCTTCTCCGTCCTGGGCTCTCAGTTTAAGCCAGCCTCCGGGGTTGCCCGCTCACTGTGTGAAGATGCCGCTGCTCAGCTGCAGCATCTGCTGTCAGCACCAGATTAGTGGATTTAGCTCCCCACCGCCACTGGACCAGCGGGACTCTCCATGACAAGGGGCTCAACTTGACAGCTGCTTTGGGCCCCACGAGTACTAGGTGCAGAGAAGGAGGAAGTTAAATCTTCTTCCGCTTTGAATTATGGGCAGGGCCAGGGAGTCGTGGCCGTGACGTCACTGGTAGGTAGACACCAGGTGGCTCTAGTAACCAGTGGCCAGTAGAGTCTCAGGTGGAGGCTTTATTTGTGGGCCTAGGTCAAGATACAGCATTGCCTTAGACTATAAATAGCATTAGCAGAGTCAGACAAACCACATGGAAAATGACAAAAAAATCCATTTTTTTTTCTTTAATATCTCTGTTCAATAATCTAATATCAGAGCATCATTTACAAAAAGAGGTTGCATTTTAAACTCTACATTTAATTCATAAGGTATTGTAGCAATATGGACCATGATTACACCAAACCACTATTCCCTGCTCTATCTGTATGTAATTTTATCCCTCTAGTGCCCAGTGTTATTAAACTGCCATAATAATTGTGAGCCTAACCAAGAGGATTGTGGGATTGTAGTTCCACCAGATGGCTGTTCCCTTGCATGACTATATGTTCAGACTACATATCCCATGGATCTTTGCTACCACTGGAGAGATTGCTGGGAAAAGCGATAAAAGAAACCAAAGACCCGCCCCAGTCTCTGTTCTTCCTGGGCCTCGTGTGTGATGGATCTCTCTGCACAGGGAGAGTGAGGTCGTGGCCTACCACGCAGGTTTAGACCATTCCTACCCGACCGAGAAGGGGTCGAGCGCTGCATTCTGCTCATCGGACATCTGACCAGCACAAACTTGACCATACAGTAACCCATGCTCTGTGTGTTTTGCATTCAGGAAATCATCACAAGCGAGGCTACAGCCAGGACTTCTATCCGAGGATCATTATCTGCAAGGATTTGAATCGGCCTGGTCATTGGTGAGAGGGCAAAGGGGTTACATGTGGATGCTAGCAGAGATGGCCTTGGAGGAGTGCTGTACCAAGAGTCAGAGGGAAGACTCCACCTGGTAGCTTATGTGAGCCACAGCTTTACCCCTCCTGAGCAGAACTATCCTGTACACAAATTTTTGTTTTTGGCTCTCAAGTGGGCTGTGGTAGATAAGTTACGTGATTAACTGTACAGGGCCACCTTTGTGGTGAAAACGGATAATAACCCTTTAACTTACCTACTAATCACTGCCAAACTGGATGCCACTGGACATCAGCGGTTGGCCGTTCTGTCTGAATTTCAGTTCAGTCTGAAATACCGGCCAGGAGTGGTAAATCGGGATGCTGATGCCCTTTCCCGAAGCCCTCATACCACAAATATTGGTCAGAAGAGCTGGGGTTATTTGCCCCTGGAAGGAAAGTTAGCCGTATGTCAAGGGGTCGAGCATAAGCACAGAGGGGCCATAGGAGCTGAAGCTATAGGAGTTACTCCTCCTGGTGTGCCCAAATACAAGTGCGCAGCCAAGAATTGCCCCAGTTGACAAGAGAAGATATGAGGCGGGACCAACTGGAAGACCCGTTGTGAAATCTTATGAGGAAGTCACTATCCATTCGGGGACCCCCAGATGCTGTTGAATAGTTCCATTGAGGTAACCAAAGTGGTCCATAGAAAATGGGAATGAATCCGATTGGAGGATGGAATCATATACCGGAGAGGCCCATCTGAAGAGCCAGAGGGCACTAGTCAACAGTTCCTCCCTGAAAAGCACTGACTGAAAGTTTTGACCGCCCTTCATGATCATGGTTACTTAGACCCGGACAGAACCTTCAAGTTATTCATGGATCGATTCTATTGGCCATCCATGAGAGCGGAGGTGGAAAGCTACTGTCGCTCTTGCGTCAGATACATTCAGAGAAAGACTTTACCAGGCAGAGCAGCCCCAATAAGCCATTAGAGTCAGGGACCAATAGAGTTGGTGTACATTGATTTCTTGTGTCTTGAACCGGACTTGAGTGGACGGAGTAATGTCCTGGTTGTGACAGATCATTTCACCCGCTATGCCCAAGCTTTTCCCCCTTGGGACCAACAAGCCAATACTGTCTCAAAAACCCTAATGGGGAAGTTTTTCATCATCGGCTGCCTCGAAGCTTACACTCAGACCAAGGTTGAGAGTTTGAGAACAAACTAATCAGAAGATTATGTGAACTTTTTAGTATAAAGAAATCCAGGACTATTCTTTACCACCCTCGAGGGGATCCGCAACCTAAACATTTCAACCAAACCCTTTGGAATATGTTAGGAACATTTCCCTCTGAAAAAAAACAACATTGAGGAAACCATATAGCTGCAGTAGCTACTTATAATAGCACTGTGAATGATTTTACTGGGTACTCCCCCTACAGACTAATGTTTGGAAGAGAAGCTCGCTTACCAATGGATTTGGCTTTTGGAACATCGTTAGATCATACCTCTAAGGCCTCCTACCGGTGGTATGTTGACAGGCTCCGGAAAAATCTGAAGATGGCCTATGAGAAAGCATCCACCAGCAGAACAAAGTAACAAGAAAAAACTTTGATCTCAGGGGTGGAGCTAGCCGGAGTCCAAGATGGACGTGCAGTAGAGGAGCTCCTGATACAGCGGGGACATCGCGGCTAACAGCACCCAGCCCAAACACCAAATCGAGCAACAAGTGCGGCGATCCGGTCCCTAAACAACCAGGGACCATTCCGCGGACATGCCGGGGAAAAACAGGTCGGGCAGGCCTGCGAGACTGACGGAGTATTTCTCCCATGAGGGCAAGCAAGATGGCGCAGGCCGCACATCCACACCGGCATCTGTTGCTCCCATCCGCGGAACGCAGCAGAGAACACAGAAAAGGAGCAGCCCACCTGGAGACCCGGGGTCTTCCCCTGCCACACCATCCTCAGGGAGCCCAGAGAAGGTGCGATTCAAGCCGGACGCCGCGGATCACAACCACGAGGTGAGCTCCCTTCTAGACTCAGGGGATGACATTAGGGAGCTGCCAGACTCCATCGATGCTTTCCCCACTAACGGCCAACCTATCATAGACACAATGCTGAAGAAGATGCTAGTATCCTTAAGGGGCTCACTTCACTCAGATATGGTAGCATGTATGCATAAATTTGGAAAAGATCTACAGTCTATATCTGCTAAGGTGACCCACATAGAACACAGGATGGGGGAATACGCCACAACTATTAATGAGTTGGTGGATGCTAATGAAGCTAAAGATGATGAGATAGAAGAAGTCAGAGCCAAAATGGCGGACATCGAAGACAGGTCTAGGAGGAACAACGTGAAGATCAGGGGAGTTCCTGAATCTGTCCAGCAGCAGGACTTGAAGGACTATGCAGTCCAGCTTTTCACTGCAATACTGCCTGACCTGAAGGAGCTAGACTTCACGGTGGACAGAATCCACAGACTTCCGAAACCCAGCTACCTATCTGACAACATACCAAGAGATGTCATTCTACGTTTACATTTCTTCCACACGAAGGAAAGACTCATGATAGCCACTAGACAGAAAGACAAGATTCCTCCTGAATACTCTCACCTGCAATTCTATGCAGATCTCTCACATTACACGCTGCAAAAACGCAGAAACATGGCAACCTTAACAAAAGCACTCAGGAACCATAAGCTCGGCTATAGATGGGGTTTCCCCACCAAATTGATAGTCACAAGGGAAGGCAAGGAGTATGTAATGGACTCCATCCCCAAGGGCATAGCCCTTCTGAGTTCCTGGGGGATCATTCCAGAAACCCATATATCTTCTCGTCACGGTAGCCCCAGCAGCAGACAGGATACAGAATGGCGCACTGTGAACCACAAGAACGCTCGCAAGCACACTTAATTGGGATCTGGGGGCCTCCAGTTCTCACACCCGCTTGGGAGGCAATGTAATTCTCTGTAAAGTTTGATACAAATTTTCCCCCCAAGTTACCGCTTGAGTGACGACATGTCACACTTTTTCACACTTTTCCAGTGTTTGACCTACCTATTGTTCCAGATTTCCCTTTTCTATGGTTGGTGGCATTTGGCCACGCTGTTGAACGTTGATTTACACATCATTTCTTTTCATAGATTGTCAGTCGAAAGTTTCTCTCCACTCCCAGGTGAATCGTGGATTTCAGCATTCACCGAAACCGCAATGGTTGAATACGGCAACTGTAAGTGAGCAATACACCCACTCGAACCACATGCTTTCCTCACACGATACCCATGGCAGTTACATTTTTGTCAATAAATGCCAAAGGCATTAACCACCCGGCCAAACGCAGGTCCTTATGGGAAGAGGCCCTCCAGAGGAACTGTGACATCTTGTGTGTGCAAGAGACCCATTTTCAGAGTACTGCACCCCCCAAATGCACCCATCCCAAATTTCCCCATATCTTCTACGCAAATGCTGAGAAGAAAACGAGAGGGGTGAAGGACACTGTCACATTTAAACTACATAAGATAGAGGTGGACCCTCATGGTAGATTTATACTTATGGTATGTGATATTAACTCTTCTCTCTTCACGCTGGCAAACATTTATGTCCCTAATACTGGCCAATCCAAATTTCTACATAAGACCATGAAGAATATACATCAAGTGCTCCAAGGCACATTATTACTATGCGGGGACTTCAATATGGTTCCGGATCACAGGATGGACTCTACGTCACACCCCAAAAGACCTCAGCCATCCCTTCTCCTGTTTATGCGCAAGTACTCACTTTTTGATGCATGGAGATGCTTAAATGCCAATGCCAAAGACTACTACTTTTTCTCCCACAGTCACAAAACTTACAGCAGGATCGATTTGTTCTTGATTGACAAACAGCTACTGTTTAAATGCAAATCCTCACAGATTCACGGTATAACTTGGTCGGATCATGCTCCGGTGGAGCTACAGGTGGGGAACCCAATAGCTAACAAGAACACTTTTATTTGGAGAGCAAACCCTGGGCCTTGACTCCTCCACCATGGTCCGACCAAGGAATATATCGAACAGAGGTTGAAAGAATTCTTTACCACTAATCAGGGTTCAGTATCAGATCCTTTTATTCTCTGGAATGCCCACAAGGCATTCGCCAGGGGAGTACTGATCCAACAGGGGGCTAGAGCCAAGAGGGCGAGGCAACAGCAAACCTTAGCTATTATTGAAAGAATAAAGGAGTTAGAAACTCAAAATATGTTACATACGACACAAGTACTGACAGACCAACTTATGTTACTGCGAACAGAATTGAGACTAACCCTTCTGGAGGACTTCGAGAAAGCCTCTAGAAAAATGAAATTGACATACTACACTAGCGGCAACAGGACAGGGAAATTACTAGCAAATCAATTAAGGGGATACAGATACAAGACCCATATAAAACATGTAATACACCCCAAGACACAAACTAAACTCCAACACCCACAAGATATAGCAGATGCGTTCAGTAGCTATTATGGCTCCTTATACAACCTAAAAGACGACATCACGATACCACAACCAACTACTGCCATTATAGCCGACTTCCTACGGACACTTAGCCTCCCCAAACTTACAAATGATCACCTTCACATTTTAAATGCCCCCATCACTGACGTGGAACTAAAGCCGCGTACACACGGGCGGACTGTCTGGCCAACTAAGTCCGTCAGACAATCCGACGGACAGTCCGTCCTACTTTTGAATGAACGGACTTGACCACACACGATGAACAGACAGTCCGTTGAAAGCTTGCGCGATGACGTGTACAGCACGTACGACGGGACTAGAAATAGGACGTCCAATACTCAGCAATGCAACCTTCCGCCGTGTAAATCCTGTCTGAGCATGCGCCATACTTAGTCCGTCCAACTAGCCTACTCACGAGCGGACTGTCCGCTGAAACCAAAGTTGGACGGACTGTATTACGGAAATTCCGAAAGACTTAGTCCGCCAGACTGTCCGCTGAAAAAGTCAGCTGAAGCCCACACACGAGCGGACTGTCCGCTGAAATGTGTTTCAGCGGACTAAGTTGGACAGACAGTCCGCCCGTGTGTACGCGGCTTTAGTCAAATCATACGAGAGCTCCCGCTAAACAAATCCCCGGAACCCGACGGCTTCCCAGGGGAGTACTACAAATCTTTTCAAAATATACTAATCCGACACATGGTGGATGTGTTTGGTTCTGCTGTTGCCTCCTCCTCGTTCCCCCAGGAAATGTTGAAAGCTACTATAGTTGCGTTGCCCAAACCGGGTAAAAGCCCAGACACCCCGCAGAACTTTAGGCCAATTTCGTTATTGAATAATGATGTTAAGATTTATGCTAAGCTACTGGCGACTAGATTAATGAATATCCTGCCTGAATTGATCGAAGTAGACCAGTCAGGATTTACTAAGGGGCGAAAGACCTCAGATGCTACCTGACGCCTGATTAATGTCATTCATGCAGTAAACACAAGCGGAACGCCTTCTCTGCTCCTAGCTTTGGATGCAGAGAAGGCGTTCGATAGAATTCACTGGCAGTTTTTGTCTCAAGTGTTGGAGGGGTTTGGTTTCAATGGAGCAATATATTCTGCTATTATGGCCTTATACTCACATCCGTCAGCCCAGGTACTAGTAGCAGGAGCGATATCAAAGCCATTCCAGATTACCAATGGGACAAGGCAAGGGTGCCCTCTGTCCCCCCTGATCTTTAATTTATTAATGGAACCTCTTGCCATCTATTTGAGATCACATCCACATATCCAGGGAGTGCACATAGGTGGGAAGGAACACACTATAAGTCTGTTTGCAGACGATATAATCCTGATGCTCACTGAGGTTGAAGTCTCTCTAGCAACAGTACACCAAGCCCTGCACACCTTCAACAACATATCGTACTATAAAGTGAACGAAACAAAATCGTATATATACTTAACTTAGGAATCCCAGATTAATCCAAGCACAAATTAGAACAAAGATTTCCTTATATATGGAGCCAGGAAGGGATTAAATACTTGGGTATTACTCTCACTCCCAAAACAGGAGAACTGGTAGTGGCCAACTACACCCCGATGCTGAAATCGTTAGAGGGAAAACTAAGAGCCATATCCAAAACAGAACTGTCATGGCTAGGTAGACTGGCAGCGTTCAAAATGCAGATTCTGCCCCAACTGCTGTATATATTCAGGACATTACCTATACTAATACCTAACTCATATTTCAATACACTGCAATCTATATTGAACAGGTTTATATGGCAAGGGAAAAAGGGCAGATGCACTTTTAGTAAAATGATAAAGCATAAGAGAGCGGGAGGGGTGGGACATGTCCACATCCAAGACTACTATTTTGCAGCAATCTTAGCCCAATTCTGAGACTGGGTGAGCACAAACTCTGACCAGAGGACACTATGGTCGGAAATTGAACAGTCACAAATAACGTCAGGCTCGTTGAGAGACTTTCTACTGACAGCCCACACACATTCTTCTCTGGATGCCAAAATGTCACCTACTATCCTGGCCGCCCTAAGGGCTTGGCTATACCTCAAAGAGCACTGCAGAGGGTCAGGCACACTTTTACCTCTAAAACTACCCATCTCGGCACTTAAGCACCTGATACCAGACTTCAACACTAATGCCGCGTACACACGTAGCCAAATAACCGGCGGACTTAGTCTGGCGGACTTCCCGCCGGACTGTCCGCCGGACTTTCCAAACGGGCTACTTGCCCACACACGGCACTTTTTCAGCAGACTAATACGGCGTACTAAGTCTGCTGGACTATCCGCCGTACCTTTGAAATGAACGGACTCGCCCACACACGCGGAGGAAAGTCCGCTCATTTTGAGCGCGTCTCCAGGTAGCCGGGGCCAGCGAAGGAGGTGTCGCTGGCCCCGTCACCTGGTATGGACTTAAAGGGGAACCCCAACGCCGAAAAAAATCGGTGTGGGGGTCTCCCCAGGTCCACATCAGACCCTTGTCCGAGCACGCTACCCTGCCGGCCAGGAAAGGGGGGGCGAGCGAGCGGCCCCCCTCCTGAGCCATACCAGGCCGCGTGCCCTCAACATGGGGGGTTGCCTTGGGGAAGGGGGGCCACGCCCCCCCACCCCAAAGCACCTTGTCCCCATGTTGATGAGGACAAGGGCCTCTTCCCGACAACCCTGGCCATTGGTTGTCGGGGTCTGTGGGCGGGGGGCTTATCGGAATCCGGGAGCCCCCTTTAATAAGGGGGCCCCCGGATCCCGGTCCCCCAGCCTATGTGAATGAGTATGGGGTACAATGTACCCCTACCCATTCACCTGTAAATAAAAGTAAAAAAAAAAACACAACACACAAGGGTTAAAATAGTTTATTGCACAGCTCCGGAGGTCTTCTGTCCGTCTTTGGGGTCTTCTCGCCGGACTCTTCTGCTATCTTCTGCTAGCTCTTTTGCTAGCGGAGGAGCCCGTCTTTCTTCTTCGCCGCCGCCCTCTTCTTCCAACTTCGGGGGTCTTGTCCCCCTCTTCGGTTCTTCTTGCCGGGCCACCGCGCCTTCTTCTAGCTCTTTTACAGTCGGTGGCCCGGTCTTCTGTTGGCGTCGTTGTCGACGTCTTCTGTTCTTCACTTCAGATGTTGCCTTGTCGCTCTCTCTGCTCACCGAAATGCGAGTCCGACGGAAAGATTGGAGTGCAAAACTACTTTCCAAGTCCGCCGTACTTTTGGGTAAAAAAAGTCAGCTGAAGGCTACACACGGGGGGATTGTCCGGCGGACTTGAGTCCGCCGGACTTTTCCACCGGATTGTTTGATCGTGTGTACGCGGCATTAGACATGGGAAGATCTAGGTATCCAACATATAGAAGACATGGTAGTTAATTCAATTATTAAACCATTCTCCACACTTCAGCTGGAACATGGCCTGTCAGAAAAGGAACACTATAGATATTTACAGATCTCACAGCTTCTTAAGAGCGACAAAAACCTAACGTTTTCACTCCCCTCAAAATTACACCGATTTTACACCGACAAGCAAAGCAAATTAAAGGGGATCTCAACAATATATATGGGACTTCAAGGGAAAGACCTATGTGAGAAAACGCAGAATATGGTAGCTTGGGAAAGAGAACTAGGAAAAGTCTTCCTAATGGAACAATGGGAGAAAGCTTTTAGGATAACACACGCATCCACTAAAAGCACCAACCTGCGAGAAATGCAACAAAAAATTACCCTTAGATGGTACTTAACCCCTAGCCGCCTCTCAAAAATATATCACAAAACTTCATCTGAGTGTTGGAGGCATTGTGGGGGATATGGCTCTTTGAGCCATGTGCTTTGGAGCTGCCCCAAGATTGGCCCACTTTGGAATCAAATAGAGAACACTATCCAAAGCATCACAGGCTTGCAATGGGAATTGGATCCAGCGATGGCGATTCTATCGTTGGACCTGGACCATTTCCCAACCTCACACAAAACAGTAGTTTCACACATGCTGCTGGCAACCAGATTAACAATTCTTATGCCGCGTACACACGTTCGGAGAATCCGCCGGAATGCGTCTTATCGGACCGTGTCGTCAGATAATCCGACTGTGTGTGGTATGCATCGGACTGATTCTGTCCGAATCTCCGTCGGACCCAATTTTCCAACATGTTGGAAATATTTCCCGACCAACTGGGCCGGTCGGACCTAATCCGATCATGTGTAGCGAATTTTGAACGGAACAAGTGCCATGCATGCTCAGATCAAATTCCTACATCAAAGCTATTGGCTACTAGCCTGAATGTAGTCCCATCGTAACGAAATTACGTCACCGCGTTCTTGGCAACCGCTAAATCAGACAACTTGGCCCGACCGTGTGTATGCAACAGTTTCGGACACAATCCGTCGGAATAAATCCGACTGACAAAATCCGACGGATTTGGTTGGCAAAATCTCTGACCGTGTGTACGTGGGCTTAGACATTGTGTGACACTGAGACTCCATCTATGTTGGAAGTAATGACCACTATCCACACCCACGGCACGTATGAGGTTCTTCACTCTTCATCACAGGGGACATACGAGGAAACAATAGAACTATGGGCACCATGGCATATGTGGTACTCGATTAATGGTTTAAAAGGGGGACCTGTCACACCTGCGAGTGAGAGAGGGAATATGTAAAGATTAATCGAGACATGACTGACCTTTGAGTTATAATTGAGTTTTACTGTTTTATTGCACATTTAATTTTCGTTGATGTCAAACAACAGTCAGATACTAGTACATCAGCATTTCCCAAGGTACGAATTTCCGCCGTAACCTTTATACCTGGTAGAATAAATAAGCAGGAAGGGGGCACCCACTCGGTAGCTGTGACCACATAGAAAGATCGCATAAGGCTGCCGAGGGGGAAGGCCCACTCACTCATTCACGATCTCCACGTGTGCTTGGCTTGTACACAAGAGACGACTTTGTTATGATAAAGAATCGTTATCTGCTGGTTATATGTATGCATCTTCATGTGTAACAACATGCCAAGGCCTGTATTGACTGTACTTTGTATACTTTTATATAAATTTCAATAAAAATAATTTGAAGTTAAAAACTTTGATCTCAGAGTGAGGGTGAAGAATCTATGACCTGGAGATCGAGTGTTAAGCAACCTAGGGGTGCCCGGGAAGCATAAACTGGCTGATCAATGGCCCCTGTAAACTTGGCACCAAAACCATCTGCTGACCATATCCGAGGCTGTCCGAGGACCCTCATCCTCCCATCAAGAGACTTATCAATCCCCTACACTGAGGCCTAGGGCTGCCAGCCAACCCATGTCACAGGAAGAGGAGAGCGATGAAGAGGAAATAGCCCTTGGTTATGGATTTCCCCTCTTGAATCAATCCCACCACTCAGGGGACACTTTCCATGAGGGAGACTTGTCCTCCTCTAGCAGAAGAAGTGGAAGTGTTTGATTTTCACCCACTAAGAGGAAACAAGGACATCAAGATGGAACCCAATGAAGTATCCAATGTTCCAGAGACTCCTGACTCCCCCATCAATGAATTAAAGAGAGAGACCTTTCCTGAAACAGAGCTTGAACCCGAGCATGAACCGGAACATGAACCAGAACCTTAATCAGAACCCATTGGAAAATATCTACTCTGGATTGATACAGAAAATTTACCCTCCAAAAAGACCGACGTATGATACCTTTGGGTAAAATTCTGATGAACTTATTCCTACTGCTCAACATTCTAGTCAAGCACTTGCCTCCTTTATTGAACCTTTAGTAAAGTATGACCTTGATCCACTACCTGACACTACTGGGTGGGCCACTAATTTGTTACTGACCTGTCAGGAACTTGATATGACTTTGCCTGACAATGTACATAAGTTATTGTTAGAAGAATCCTCTTTGGATCAGCTGTTGGCTTTTGCAACTTTTAATTTGTCATATAATTAACCATTTGCTTTCTTATGATACAGTGAATTGATCCTACAGGTGGCGTTCTGTCTTCGGGGACTAAAGACTTTCAAGTGGGGGGAGGATGTAGCAATATTGACCATCATTGCAACAGACCGCTATTCCCTGCTCTATCTGTATATCATATTATCCCTCTAGTGCCCAGTGTTATTAAACAGACAACATAATTGTGAACCTAACCAAGGGGATTGTAGTTCCACCAGACGGCTGTTCCCTTGCATGACTATACGCTCAGACTACATATCCCAGGGACGTTTGCTACTACCGGGGAGATTGCTGAGAAGAGCTATAAAAGAAACCAGGTCTCATGTGTGATGGATTTCTCCACGCAGGGAAAGTGAGGTTGTGGCCTACCATGCGGGTATAAATTTGCAAAAGGGAATTGCCCCAGGGATTATATGGGCATGGGAGGTAAAATCAGACCATACAGAAAGTATAGAAAAGTACAAGGTTTATTTGATCAAACATATAACTATACACTAGATATACAAGAATATAAGAATATAAGAATACCTATAAAAAAAGGTATATGACACAAATGATAAACAGCAAAGATTTATTAACATACACCTGTAGTCGACCGAAGTGTGTTGACAGTATGCCCAACATGTTTCGGAAAAATTATATGATATTTATTTCCTTCTTCGGGGGCTGAGCTGAGGTAAGCTGTTAATTCTATTGACAAAAGAAAAACAGAATAATAATAAAAAATTCATAATAAGTAAATATGATATATTAACAATGGCAGCTTCTTCGCTGTTTTCATGCATGGCAAGACATCAACAAATGTAAAAAAACGTACATAATTTGTGTCTTTTTTACACAACAAGATGGATTGACAGAAAGCAAGGCTGAGATCTTCCTATTCCGCTCCACCATATATTCTCAAGACTCAAAAAGTATTATATATGGAGGCCACAGAGGGTCTAACACAATTCAGTATTGTATGAATCCAAATACAGTCAAGAGCAAAAGGTAAAATGACTATATATTGAAAGGCAGAAACGCTTGTCCCACCGCACAATACATCAATGCTCACAAGGATTAAGCCAAAAGATCCGGACATATGAACCTAACATGGAAAGAAAGAATATTGCAGTAGGTATTTTTGCAAAAAAACGCCAAAAGTTGGCTCAATAAGAAGCCAATGCATGAAAAACAAGCTTATTGTACCCCTTGAGGACGGTCCTCCAAATTGATAGGTAGTCCACCAGAGGGGGCAGTGCTTAGAGCATCCAGAGATGATAAACCAGTAATGCTCACCTTTCCAGTTTTCAATATCTTATGTTGCAAATATGTAGGGCGTGTATGCCGTTCAGCCTGTGCAGTAAAAGTAATTACAAATCTGCCTGACTAATAAAGGAAGTCTGGGGGAGGGGCCGAGCTTGAACATACAGAGACCATCCAATGAATGGGGGTGGTGTTTAACAGGTGATCGGCAGGGTCATCAGATTGATGAACACCTGGCAATACACCTGTGAATCCAGAGTGTGAGACATGATGTCTTATTGGCAATCCCCCGGCTCGTGTGGCATCCGGTGCAACTGCATCATATGACGTGGTGAAGTCAGACGTCGATGGAGCGGCTGACACAGCAAATGGACAGCGACCAGATGGAAGAGCTCCATATGCACAGGCTCACAGGGCAAGTGAGCCCACAAACACATAGCAAAGCCGCAGCCCAAATGAAGGCCCCATAGTGCAATGAACAACAGGGGGGCCCACAGGGGCAAGCACCATGTCATATCATATAATAAATAGTATATGAACGGTAATGTGGTGAAGTGTAGGAAATGCAGATATCAGCCATCGCTTGTACAACTGAAAGATACAAGATTTACAACAGGGTTAGAATTTGTGGGACAGACAATATAGACAATTATAAAAGCACACAATATTAGTCCAAAAGAGAATACAGAATATTTACAACAGTCAAAGGACTAAAGAGATATGGCCTATGGCCTACAGATAGAATGTAAAATGAGCTTACAAATCCCTATCAAAACCTCCAGAGGAGAAGCCTGGTAAAAAAGGGTTTCGATTAAAGGCCTCATTAAGGCTCGGTGGAAAAGTAACGTTCAAATTCTATATCCATCTCAGCTCCCGTTGAAGGAGAACCTTGTTAAAGTCTCCTCCTCCTAGGACTGGGATGAACACGATCCACAATGAGAATGGATGTCTTTGAAAACATACCACTATGAGCCTGTGGTACATGTCTCTCTAGAGGTGTGTACCACGCGGGTGTACACCATTCCTAACCGACTAAGAAGGGGCCCAGCGCTGCCTGCTGTACATCAGACATTTGACCAGCACCAACTCGACCGTACAGTAACCCGTGTTCTGTGTTTCGCATTTGGTGAATCATCACAAGCGAGCTTGCAGCCAGGATGTCTATCTGGGGGTCGCTTTTTGCAAGGCGTTGATTCGGCCTGGTCGTTGGTAAGAGGGCAATAGCCCACCTTTGCAAGTCTTTCCTTGGTCGTTTCACTGGGACACCGTATACAGACAGCTTTACCTTGGGAACACTTCACTGCATTTCTATTTGAACATTGTACATAGACATCTTTAGCTACAGGCATCATAAGATATACTACCATTCTGTTATTAAACCTTATTGGATATAGTTAGTGAGCTCCGACTGCCGATGAAGACCATTAGATCTGCAGCGGGGACATTCTGTCATTGCTGCTTATAGGGCCCTACTATCATCCTTGTTTAGGATAAATTAGGATAAAAAGGTTGATCAGGCCGGCCTGGGTTCCTCTCTAGAATTATTATCAGAATTTATACTTAACCTCTGCTTATCCTTTCAGATTATGTCCATGTGGTGCCCTATTGTACATATGTATCTATAAAATACTCTGTTTACCAACTATGTTGACTGGCATTTTGGAGGAATCACTCTACTGAGTTTTGCTGTTAATCAAAGCTCAGTTGAACCATTACCTACCTTGTACAGCAATACCTTATCTGAAGTATTCCTGTAAACGTTAATAGAACATAAACGCATTGAGTGTTGTCTCATTACTCAAAGGTGCTGCAATGATGTCTGAACCCAGTCAGGTGGGTTGGAATGTTTACAGGGTCACGACGATGCAGTTGAGCTGGTAAATCCAAGCAGTCCCCAAGGGGGCCGTGCTACAGTAACAAAGTCTGGTGGTAGTAAATTCACAGTAGTTCATTTTGTAATATGATTTATATTTCACTTTATTCACACCAACATTGTCCATATGTATATACCTTTTAATGTCTAGCTTTTTATTCGCCATCCATGAAAGTGCTATTTTCTATTTGGTTAATATATCCTGTAAATGCTCCTCTATTAAAATGCTATTCTTCCCATACAATATTTGGAATATATGGATTTTAGCTAATAAATGAGAAATGATGTTAAAGAGGACCTTCGTCCTAACTCCTCCTCCCTGCCCCATCTCTATAAATATTAAAACTTGACTAGTGGGAAACAAACATACTTACCTATATCCTTGTGACTTTTCCTTCATACTTACCTATCTTTGTTCTGCCTCTGTTCTGCTTGGGTACCTGTTCCCGTTTTGTCATTTTTAAAATGCTTGTAATACTGCAATGCACAAGCATCTGTTGGAGGAAAAAAAACCTTCCTCGAGATCTTCGCCCCAACAGATGCCTATGCATTGCAGTATCACAAGCATTTTTAAAAATGGCAGCGCGGGAACAAGGTCGTCAAATTGAAGTAAATCTCCTGCGATTGCCCTATGATAATACTGGGAGAACTTGCAATTTGGGTACATGATTGCGGTCAATAGTGACACGCCTTCCCAGGGAGCTTTGGTGCAGCCAGAACTACGTCACCACTGGGAAACAAGGAAGTAGAAGAAAGGAAAAGGTAGGTAAAGCAAAAAAAGTGCATATTCTCATCAGCATGCAGAGATGATGGCAAATCACATGAAAAAATGATTTTCACCTAAGCTTGGCTACCAAACCAAAATGAAAATACATATGGTGTGTAATCCGAATGTATCAAATTGTCTTTTCCGTGTTTATTTTGCTACTACTTGAGGACACAGACCAACGTTTTTAAAACTTGTGCACCATCAGTGGGGGCTGTTGCTCCATTTTTGGGGGGGGAAACCCCATTTGGTTGGCCTGTCGGTCAAACCCAACACTGACCCCCACCTCACCCATGGCTTGGCAAACAAACCCCTGTCACTCACCCGTCCACTCACCAGCCCTGCACTTACCCCGTCTTAAGACCGGCTTCCTGAGTGGCTGGGAGGATACCTTCCATAACCATCCTGCGGGACTATCCAGGATCTGGCCTGTTTCCTGGAACCCAATGATAGAGTTCTGGCACTTGGCTCCACTAATTTGCTTTTCAGGACTAGCCGGGGCATGCTAGTGTAGGCACTCAAGGCACATGCCCTGCAACTCCTGTGTTGCAATCACCAATAATTGCAGCAGCTTGCACCTCTCCCTGCCAACTGAGTGGCACAACAAAAAATATCAGAGCCCAAAGAAGTTTCCCCTAGGGGGGGTTGTGCTGGGAAAGGGGGTTTGTAAATTTTAGTCTCATCTGACCACCTTAAATGCACCTTGAAGATTCTGAGGCCACGTGGAAAAAGATGTTATGGTCAGATGAGATTGAATTTTTGGCCTCAATATCAAACGATATGTTAGGTAGGTATTCTGTTATGGGGGGTGGTAAGATCCTGTTATGGGAGTGTTTTCTCTGCAGCATGGACTGGAGCACTTGTCAGGATAGAAAGAAAAATGGATGGGGAAAAAATACCATCAAATTCTTGAGGAAAAGCTGCTGCCCTCTACCAGAAAGTTGTCAATGGGAAGAAGGTTTACCTTCCATCACAGGGTCGTAGATCATTTTTTGCTCGGGAGGTTCAGTAAAAGTATTTTTAAACAAAACAACTGTGCCAAATTCATAAAGACTGGAAACAGAAAAAAAAAATGTGTTGCTCATGGTAAGTAATCCCACCCTTAATTGTATTTTCTCAGATCCTCTTGAAAATTTAACCCGATTTCAGTTTTGCCTTCTTACAGTTTTTATGAACGTTGCCCAGTGAGGTTGGCTATTGTTCAGTATTGGCTGAACATAAAACGAAAAAAATCAGTGCTCTGTGCCATTGGACTGCCTATCACAGGGTGGGGCACTGTAATAGCCAATCTTACTGGGCAGGTGCCTGCGGGCAACATCTTGTGGAACACTCACTGATTTTCTGTTAACCAGGCAAGAGAAGTGGTACTGTGCAGAGTCCACATCTACAAAACATACCTAGAAATTTTTGGCTTTGAGAATGAGGGGTGTGACAGGGAAGCGGTGTCCTGTGGTGCATGCGACATGCCGCTGCAAAAAAAAAGTGTGAGTGGCCAAACATAATAGTGGGAGGGTCTTAAGGGGCACGGGTTAAACAAAACCTGGGCTTCCTTGTACCTATAAAATATGCTGAGGCTGAGTCTTCCATAATTGCTGTTGTGTTACCATGTTAGGCCCTGACTGTTCACATGTAGGGATTTGGGATCGTGGGCAGAATTGCTGTGATTCTGTCCGCAATTCCAACTCACACTGCAATGTTGACAACACGCAGCATGTGTGATTGTGTTCCATTCATTTTTAGTGGTACCAAAACACGGTGTGGTTTTGGAAGCTTCTTGTGCGATAAATCGCTCAACAATCACAGCAAAAAGACACCACACTGTCGGTAAAAATGAATGGACCACAAAGACATGCGCTGCGTTTGCCATCATTGCAGGGTGATTTGGAATCAGGGCACGGTGGCGGGCAGAATGACAGCAATATTCTGCCCGTGATGCAAAATAGCTACATGTGCCTAACAGGCAAACACAACAGCAATTATGGAAGACTCAGTCCAGCGCCTCAATCGCCAACTTTGCCACGATCTCACATACCAGTAGAATGACAGGAAGAAATTCTGCAGCGCTGCAGTTCTAAACTAGCCTGACTGAGGAGGACACAAGAGAAATAGGGACACACCTGGTGACCTGGGGTGGACTGGGTGGGTCAACAGACAGCAGCAGTACATCATCCACATCTATGTCCACGTGGCAGGCTGGTGGCTCACAGCACCCTTGAGGGTCCAGCTCCTCAAAAAAGGGGCAGTCAAAGGTGGGAAGCGGCACTGCAAGGAGGCGGTGCCAATGGAAATAGAGAGGACCAGTGGGTGGGTAGGTGGCGGTCACTCCCACTCGGCTCAGTGCTTCCTCCTATCCTGGTGGCTGTGTTTGGACAAGTCAAGACGACATGACCTCATATAAAGGTGCCTGGAGGCAGAGCAGCAAGAACCAGGACCCTCTTTAAAATGAAGTGGACCCTGGGCAAACATTATCAAAATCAGTTTACTGTGGGAGATCAGACAGCGATTGTGATTGGTTGCCAGAGGTTATAGTGTATCATTACTGCTCACTGACTGGCTGCTAGCAGTTACAGCACATGTTATGGCTCACTGATTAGTTGGTAGAGTTTACTGCACATAATTTCTACTTGCTGATTGGTTGCTAAAGGTTACGGCACATCATTACTGTTCACTGGTTGCTAGAGGTTACTGCATATTACTGCTCACTTATTGGTAGGGATAGATTACTGCTTATCATTACTGCTCACTGATTGGTTGCTAGAGGCTACATCACATCATTTCTGCTCACTGATTGGCTGCTAGAGGTTACGGCACATTACTGCTCAATGATTGGTAGGGATAGATTACTGCTTATCATTACCGCTCACTGATTGGTTGCTAGAGATTACAGCAGTGTGACAAAATCCCAGCCCGCCTGGGATACAGTTGAAAAATAAATTCTGTTGAGCATGCCGCAGAATGCACCCTCACTAACATTACATTGGTGTGAAGAGTTCCATAGGACTTAAAGTGGTTGTAAACCCTTACACACCACTTTTCCCTACAGGTAAGCCTATAATAAGGCTTACCTGGAGGTACTAGAAATATCACCTAAATGTGCACGGTATACGCTTGCGCCAACATCATCTGCGCATGCGCACTGAGGAAAGGGCATGATCGTGCCATTTTTAAAGGGCCCATGATGTGCCTGTCGGCTCCTGCGCACGAGTGACGTCACCCGACTCCGGGCAGTCACATAACTGTCCATGGCCCCGGGAGGAAGAGGGGTGAAGATGCCACAAGCGGGGACATTGCAGGCTTCATTTGCAGGTAAGTGCAACATAATGGGCTAGTATGCGGTGCATATTAGCACATTATGCTTTTACTTTGCAGGGGGAAAAAAAAAAAAAGAGGATGTAAAACCCATCTGGGTTTACTTCCTCTTTAAGGGAACCACTTCAGCTCCGGAAGGATTTACCCCCTCCATGCAATTACGTGTGACGCTGTACCCCAATACAATTTATGTCCTTTTTCCCCGCAAACAGACCTTTCATTTGGTGGTATTTGATCACCTCTGTGTTTTTTATTTATTTTTGCGCTATCAACAAAAAAATTTAAATTATATCCAATAAAAAAATGTAAAAAAATAATTTTAGACCAATATGTATTCTGCTACATATTTTTGGTGAAAAAAATCCCAAAAAACGTATATTAATTGGTTTTCGCAATAGTTATAGCATCTACAAATTATGGGATATTTTGATGGAATTTTTATCCATTTTTTTTTTTTTTTACTAGTAATGATGGTGATCAGCAACATTGCGGCGGACAAATCACTTTTGACACTTTTTTGGGGACCAGTGACATTAATACAGTGATCAGTGCTAAAAAATATGCACTGTCACTGTACTAATGACACTGGCTGGGAAGGGGTTAACATCAGGGGCAATCAAAGGGTTAACTGTGTCTCTAGGGGGTGATTTCTAACTGTGTGGGGGAGATGCTTGTATCGTAAAGCCCCGTACACACGAGAGGACTTATGTCCGACAGACTTCCGAAGGAGTTCCGTCGGAGTTCTGCTGGAATTCCGACGGAGTTCTGACAGACTTTTCGGCTGAGCGGACTTGGCCACACACAATCACACTAAACTCCGACGGATTCGAACGTGATGACGTACGACTGGATTCGAATAAGGAAGTTCATAGCCAGTAGCCAATAGCTGCCCTAGCGTCGGTTTTAGTCCGTCGGAATAGCATACACACGAGCAAATTTTTCGAAGGGACCAGGTCCGGCGGAGTTCCTTCGGAAAAATTTGAAGCATGTTCCATATTCTAAAGTCCTTCGGACTTTGGCGAGTCAAAAGTCCGTTGCAGCCCACACACGATCGAATAGTCTGACGGACTCAGTCCGTCGGACTTTGGATGTTGAAAAGTCCGCTCGTGTGTACGGGGCTTAAGAGGACAGAGATCTGTGTTCCTGCTTAGGCCCCTTTCACACTTGTGTGACTTATACGGCGACTTGGGAACTGCAATGTCACATGACAATTTGTGCCCCGTGATTTCCAATGAGTACAGTTCATATCTCTGCGACTTCAAAGTAGTGCCTGCACTACTTTGGTCTGGCTTTGATGCATCTTCAGGTACATAGACCTCAAGATTAACACAGTCCTGTCAAAGTTGCAGCAAAATCACGGCAAATTCGTGTGGCATTCATAAGTCTGAAAGGGGCCTAAGCAGAAACACAAAATCTCTGTCTTCTCCGGTCACAGAATGATGATCTGCCTGGTTTACATAGGCAGACCGCCGTTTTGTTAAATGAAAAACTGATCAGTGTGAAAAGAGCCTGTGTTTACACTGCAGTGTACATCCCCTGCAAGGGCTGTGTCTGATACACGGGTATATACAGGAGTTCCATGTATACAGTCCTTCACATGTCCATTGGGACACAACCACTGCTCCCAATTTCATAGCCCTGTGTGTGCATGGCCCTGAACACTGTCTTGGTGAGCCCCATACACACTATCAGATATTCTGCTGAGTTTTTCCTTCAGATTTACCAAAACCATATAATATGAGGTCAAACCTTAGGCGTTTCAATGTGTATGCAATCAGGCAGGCCCTTGCACTACATGGTTTTGGTGAATCAGAAGACAATCTGACAGTGTGTAAGGGGCTTTATATAATTAGGACTACATGTGTATTGATGCAGGGAACGTGTGCTGTACATCCCCTTTCAGACAAAGGCATGGCCCTAGGCAAGCTAGACAGCCGCCTGGGGCGCATCCAGGGCTCTGAAGCTGTGATCAGGAGGAGATTTGCAGTCACTCAATGGGCCTCCTCCGTCCCTGGGATCTGTGCGGTTAGGGTTGCCACCTTTTCTTCGCGCCAAACCCGAACAAGGAGAGTAGTAATGCTGTGCGTGCCGCAGCACAGTGGGTGTGGCCAAATTGCTTTTGCTGACATAATTGCCCTGCCCCCCAGTAATGCCAAACCAGCCCCTAGACAGCTGCCCGCAGCTCCTGGATGGCAACAGATTTGTGTGTGAATATCTGGGTTACTTGGGGAGCCAAAGCCCAATCTGAATAATGTGTCCGGGTTTCAGTCTGCCTGAAACCTGGACACATGATTCAAAACCTGGACTGTCCAGGTGAATCCTGGACAGGTGGCAACCCTATGTGCGTGTCCAGCCGCCCTCACTGGGCGATGTGCAGCTACTGGAGGAGCAGGGCGGGCGGCACCGTGTACGGAGACAGCCGGGATGGAGCCACCAAGGTCCGGACTGGACATAGAGAGCGCACGCCGGACATCTGTCATCATAGAAACGCACAGATAAGACGCTCCTCACTCACCCCGCCTCTCTCCCGTCAGGGCCGGGGGCGGAGCCCAGAGAGATCAGCTGAACTGACATGAGGGCGGAGCTGGAGGCGGTCCCATCTCCTGATTGTGTGATTGGTGGCACTGGCTGCCTGACTTGTGGAAGGAGTAAGGAAAATGTGCCAATGATTATATCCCTCAAGGTAAGACATTCCCCCCCACCTGACTACATCCCCCCCTCCACACCCTCCCTCTCCACCTGACTACAACCCCCCCTCCACATCCTCCCTCTCCACCTGACTACAACCCCCCCTCCACATCCTCCCTCTCCACCTGACTACATTCCCCCCCCACCCCCACCTGACTACATCCTCCCCCCTCTCCATCCCTCCCACCTGGCTGTATTCCCCCCCCTTCCCTCCTGGTTACACCCCCTGCGCCCCCCCTCTCCTGTCCACCTGGCTGTATCCCTCCCACCTGGCTGCATCCTCCCCTGTCCACCTGGCTGCACCCCCCTCACCTGGCTCTGTCCCCCCCACTCTACTACCCACCTGTGCTCCATCAGCTGTAGCGTAGTACAGAGAAGACACGGAGGTTCTGAATGTCTACAAAAAGAGTAGCTGTCACCTATATGCTATCACATAGGGGGCTATTGGTCCCCAATGTAATGGCAATAAAAGTTATGTAAAAAAAGAATAAAAATATAAAAAAAGTTTTTAAACATTTTAAAGAGACACATAAAAATACAAAACATTTTAGAGCGCACCCTCCCCCACACACACACACGCATGTGATTGCCCTACACATGTTATGTATCACTGTCCATGCCGGAGTAAGAGCAATAATTCTATCATCAGAACTACTGATAACACTAACCTGATTTCCTGCAGGGGCTTTTAAAGTTTTGCCTATGAAATAATATAGGGCAGTTCTGGCGCCAGAATTATTATTATTTATTTTTTCTTGGAGGGGGGGGGGGGGGGGCAAGTATCTGGTCTTACCTAGTGCACTAAATAGTCCATGACGAGCCCTCACACGAGTGTGCACTGCAGGATATCTGTGTGATCGAGGCCTAGCAGATCCTATGAAATTTCACATCTTTTCTCTCTGGTGGAAAATTGTGAACAGTGGTGCAATCCCAGTTGTGATCACCGGAGGGCAGAAGGTGTCTGTGGTGTACGCCATTCCCTGACGCTGCGTAGATCAGCCGGGTACTTCTTTTCCATTCTCATACCAAGGAAAAAGATTATAAAGAGCAAGAACTGAAGACACACTACCAGGTAACAGGGGTGCATGGGTACGAATGACCAGCACCATTAAATCAATATGTGTGTTCTAATCAGAGACTCAGCTGACTACTCTGAATCAGGCTTCATTTCCTGCTGCAGGCCCAAAACTTCATCTTCTTCACTCAGAGAGTGCAAGCAAAGAAAAGTACAAACAAGTAAAATATATACGGAGTCTTAAGCCTTGTACACGCGGTACGATTGTCGGCCAACCTGATTTTTGTCTTAAGGGCATGTGCCAGGATCTTGTCTTGCATACTAATGTTACACAATTGCTGTGCCACACACACAAAAGTAGTGACGTACTACAAGGAATTTTAGCTCTTGAGCGCCACCCTTTGGACCCCTTCTGCTAATTTCGTGTTTGGTGAGCATTGATTCTGATCATACGTACGTTCAACTTTTGTGTGACGGACTTGTGTACTGACCATACGAAAGTCAGACGTGGAGCGAGGGTTGTCACCTCATCCCTTTAAACCTGAACACATAATAATTACACAGGTTCTGAGGCTGATTAGCCACTTGCTGACCAGCTGCCACAGGTTTATGTAACGTCGCTTCGCTCTGTGGCCACTAGGGGGCGCATGCCCGCTGCGCACCCTCAGAGCCAATGAGACCGCCAGGCTCCTACGATCGCTTGTGACACACTGATAACCAGGATCTGTGTGTGTGTAACGCACAGATCCCGGTTCTCTGAGGGGAGAAGAGACTGATCAGGTGTTCATACAAAGTATGGACAGCGATCTGTCATCTCCCCTAGAAAGTCCCCTCCCCCCTTCAGTTAGAACACACTGAACCCCTTGGTCGCCCCCTAATGTTAACCCCTTCCCTGCCAGTGACATTTTTACAGTAATCAGTGCGTTTTTATAGCACTGTATAAATGTGTATGGTCCCAAAATAGTATCTAATGTGTCTACCATAATGTCGCAGTCCCCATAAAAATCGAAGATCGCCGCCATTGCTAGTAAAAAAATAATAATAATAATAAAAATGCTATAAATATATCCCCTATTTTGTAGACGCTATAACTTTTGTGCAAACCAATCAATATATGCTTATTGCGATTTTTTTTTTTTTTTTATTAACAAAAATATGTAGAAGAATACGTATCGGCCTAAACTGAGGACACATTTTGCTTTAAAAAAAAGGGATATTTATTATAGCAAAAAGTACAAAATATTGGGGGTTATTTACGAAAGGCAAATCCACTTTGCATTGCAAGTGCACTTGGAAGTGCATTCGCTCTAAATCTAAGGGGTAGATCTGAAATGAGGGGAAGCTCTGCTGATTTTATCATCCAATCATGTGCAAGCTAAAATGCTGTTTTTTTATTTTCCTTGCATGTCCCCCTCGGATCTACAGCGACTTCACTTCCAAGTGCACTTGTAGTGCAAAGTGGATTGTTCTTTAGTAAATAACCCCCAACGTGTGTGTTTTCAAAATTGTCGCTCTTGTTTTGTTTATAGCACAAAAAAATAAAACCACAGGCGTGATCAAATACCACCAAAAGAAAGCTCTATTTGTGGGGAAAAAGGGACGTCAATTTTGTTTGGTACAACGTCGCACGACCGCGCAATTGTCAGTTAAAGCGATGCAGTGCCGAATCGCAAAATATGGCCTGGTAAAAAAAAATTACTAGCCTGTCTTCCAACATTTGTTGGCTGAAAATTGTTGAAAATTATTAAAAGCAATTGTTGAACGGAGCATACTAATGGTAGGAACTTAGGACAACAGCCTGTCGAACGACAATCCCCTTCTGATTTTCATACCATGTGTACGAGGCTTTAATCTGGATACACACTATACAATTTTCTTTCGATATATATATATTTTTTTCTTTTTAGATTTACCAAAACCATATAATATAAGGTCAAACCTAAACGCCTTCAATGTGTATGTAATCAGGCAGGCCCTTGCACTACATAGTTGAAGGAACATCTTAAGCCTCGTACACACAGTACGATTGTTGGCCAACTGAGCGTCTGATTTTTGTCAAAAGGGTGTGTGGTAGGATCTTGTCTTGCATACTAATGGTACACAATTGTCATGCCACAGACACGAACGTAGTGACGTACTACGAGGAATTTCGGCTCTTGAGCGCCACCCTTTGGGCCCCTTCTGCTAAGTTCGTGTTTGGTGAGCATTGATTCTGATCATGCGTGTTTGTACTTTTATGTGATGGATTTGTGTATTGACCATACGAAAATCTGACATCAAACCGTTCGCGGAAAGTTTACTAGCCTTGTCATCCACCATTTGTTGCCCAAAAATTGGACAACAGTTGTCTAAAGGAGCGTACTACAGGTAAGAATTTAGGACAACAGTCTGTCAACAGACAATCCCCTTCCAACAATCAAACTGTGTGTATGAGGCTTAAAGGAAATCGAACAACAAAAGTTGTATAGTGTGTATCCAGTTTAAGCTGGATACACACTATATGACTGGGATGCCATTAAAGTTCATGTGTATAAAGACATGTGTCCCAATACTTTTGGCAGTATAGTGTATGTCATGTTGGGACAGAGAGCCATGTGTATGCAGTCACTGTGTTCCAATTGACATCAATGAGACTGGCTGCACAGGATTGCATGGAACGCCTGTGCATCCCTATATGGGTAGAACGCACCCTGCACGGGTGTACAGTGTAATAAACCCTGTGTAAACGAAGACTAATGCCTGGTACACACAGTGACATTATCCCACGTATGGTCGTCCATTTTATTTATTTATTTTTGCATGTTAGTCTCATATCGAAAAAGAAGAGTTTACTTAACCACTTGCCGACCGCCGCACGCTGATATAGGTCGGTACAATGGCAGTGGTGGGCAAATGAGAGGTCCTGTACGTCCCCTTTAATTGGCGGTGCTAATAACCGTCGCTTACAGCGCGACTCAATGGGGTTGATTTACTAAAGGCTAATCCACTTTGCACTGCAAGTGCACTTGGAAGTGCAGTCACTTTAAATCTAAGGGGTAGATCTGAAATGAGGGGAAGCTCTGCTGATTTTATCATCCAATCATGTACAAGCAAAAATGCTGTTTTTTATTTTCCTTGCATGTCCCCCTCACATCTACAGCGACTGCAATTACAAGTGCACTTGCAGTGCAAAGTGGATTTGCCTTTAGTAAATAAACCCCAATGTCTGTGGGTGTCCCAGCAATCATGTCATGGAGCTGCAGAACAGGGAGATGCCTATGTAAACAAAACATTTCCCCATCCTGCCTAGTGACATGACAGAGATCACTGCTCCCTGACATCGAGAGCAGTGATCGCTGTCATGTCAGTTGTAGCCCACCCCCCCACAGTTAGAATCACTCCCTAGGACACACTTAACCCCTTCATCGTCCCTTAGTGTTTAACACCTTCCCTGCCAGTGTCATTTATACAGTAATCAGTACATTTTTATAGCACTGATCGCTGTATAAATTACAATGGTCCCAAATTGGTGTGAAAAGTGTTCGATTTGTCCGCTACAATGTCACAGTCCTGATAAAAATCGCAGATCGCCGCTATTACTAATAAAAAAATATATATAAAACTATCCCCTATTTTGTAGACGCTATAACCTTTACGCAAACCAATATACGCTTATTGCGATTTTGGTAAAAAAAAATAAAAATGTAGAAGAATACATATCGGCCTAAACTGAGGAAAAAATTAGTTTTTTTAAATATATTTTTTGGGGATATTTATTATAGCAAAAAGTAAAAAACAGGTCATGTTTTCAGGATGAAACGCCTGTGGTAATCACTAAGGGCCGGTTCACACTGCGGGCGATGCGAGACGACACGACTCGCCTCGCCGCTATCTTACAAGTCGCCCCCGTTCTGTACAATGGAACCGTTCTGAGAGGAGCGACTCGAGTCGCTCCGACTCAGAAAAAAGGTTCCTGTACTACTTTCGGGCGACCTCGGGGCGACTTGCATTGACTTCTATACAGAAGTCATCTGCAAGTTGCCGCTGAGGTCGCGGCAGGTCGCGGCGAGGCAAGTCGGTGTCGCCTCGCATCACCTGCAGTGTGAACCGGCCCTTAGGCAGTGAAACTGATCCAATGTCAAATATTGGAAGGCCTGAAAACATGACCTGTAGGGGCGCCTTGAGGCCTGGAGTTGGGAAACCCTGTTGTAATATATTGTATTTTTCAACGACAATTGTACCGATTAAATGAAAATCACACAATCTGGCTTTGTACATGAGAAATTTTCATGATCGTCTCTAAAGCCGCACATAAACGATCAGATTATCGAATGATTGATTTGAAAGAGGTATTTTTCATACAATTTTCTGATTGTGTGTGTGTGTATGGCCATAAGTCTGCAGAGAAAAAAAATAAAAATATAAGGTCTGCATCCCCTTCTGTTTTTGTGCACATAAACGGACGTCGTCCATTTAGGTCCATTCGGTTTATTTCTGTTTTTGGTCAAGAATTTTTTTTTCTTTTGTTTCCAAAAATGTAACCTGTCTTAACAATCATCACATGTGGTGGCTGCATTCGTTTTTCTCCCCCCCCCCCCCCCCCATGTTTTCACCTGGTGATCTGGCCAATAGCACACTTCCTGTATTAGTGTCCCCAGTCTGGATGAAGGAGCACAGGGGCACCATTGGACACCTGCATTGTGAGTGTGGGGGAAGGGAGTGTAATGCCCCGTACACACGAGAGGACTTATGTCCGACAGACTTCCAAAGGAGTTCCGCCGGAATTCCGCCGGAGTTCTGACAGACTTTTCGGCCGAACGGACTTGGCCACACACGATCACACTAAACTCCGACGGATTCGAACGTGATGACGTACGACCCGACTCGAATAAGGAAGTTCATAGCCAGTAGCCAATAGCTGCCCTAGCGTCGGTTTTAGTCCGTCGGAGTAGCATACACACGAGCGGATTTTTCGAAGGGGACCGGGTCCGGCGGAGTTCCGTCGGGAAAATTTGAAGCATGCTTCATTTCTAAAGTCCGTCAGACTTTTGCGAAGCTAAAGTCCGTTGCAGCCCACACACGATCGGATAGTCTGACGGACTCGGTCTGACGGACTTTGGATGTTGAAAAGTCCGCTCGTGTGTACGGGGCATTAGATGTACTAGCAGATTTAGACACATTAAGGGCTTATGCACACTGCAGCTCAAAGAATCGGCTCCTACAGGCTTTTAGGATCTTAGAGCTCCTATTGTTTCTGCCTGGAAAGTCCCCTCCTTGTTAGCCAATGCACACTACTTTTTCAGGCATTTATAGGCAGAAAAAACACCCCCATCAAACTTACATTTTTGAGAAGAGCTAGTGCCCCAAAGAGCTCAGAAGAGCTAAAAAAAAAACACACAAAAACGTTTGTTCCAGCTTTTTGTTTTGTTTATACAGGGGTTAAGAAAATACTATCTAGGAGGTGTGAAAAAAAAAAAACTCAAAGGAGCTTGAAGCTCAAAAAAGCACAAGCTTCTTCAAGCTGAAAGAAAAGTTCAAATGCCTCAAAAAAGCTCAAACAAAAAAAAAAGCTCCTAAAAAAAAAAAAACACCTGAAGCTGAAATCCAGCTTTTTACCTTTTTGGGATAAAGTTTTCACATAAATAAAAGCTGATCATTGTAAGCACTAGTGATGGACGAACTTCCGACGGGACGTTTCGCGAACGCGAAATGCGAACGGACCCAAACGTTCGCGAAACCGAACGTTCGCCGCGGGCCCCATTGACTTCAATGGGAGGCGAACTTTGCAAACCTTCATGTCGAATTTGCGGCCACGTGGTAATTATTAGGGGGTAAAACGTAGTCCCACCATCTGGACAATGACATAATACATGTATGAGGTGAATTTGGGATCGATAACTACAAGCATTTTTATTTTATTTGGGAAATTGTTCTAACAATTCAGGACTATGGAGCTAATGAAGGCAATGGAGGAGAGGGAAGGTCAGGGACCAGGGTAGGCAAAGAAGAGGGTGCAGGAGATGATCACCAGCAGCGTGACATACCGGAATGACACATGCACCGTGATAGAGGCATCTGACAGCAGCACCGTAATACAGAGCACTGACAGCAGCACCGTGACATACAGCGCTGACAGCAGCACCGTGACATACAGCGCTGACAGCAGCACCGTGACATACAGCGCTGACAGCAGCACCGTGACATACAGCGCTGACAGCAGCACCGTGACATACAGCGCTGACAGCAGCACCGTGACATACAGCGCTGACAGCAGCACCGTGACATACAGCGCTGACAGCAGCACCGTGACATACAGCGCTGACAGCAGCACCGTAAGCAGCCCCAGGAGGAAGTCAGCACAGCACAGGGATGGTGTGATCCCCTCATAATAAGAACCCCCAGGAGGAAGTCAGCACAGCACAGGGATAGTGTGATCCCTTCATAATAAGAACCCCCAGGAGGAAGTCAGCACAGCACAGGGATATCATAAGCAGCCCCAGTAGAAATATGACACCGCTCAACCTCTTCAAAGAGGAGGGTAGGGGCATATAGTACGGTGTGCTTTTTTGGGTCAAGGAAGTGAGCCAAATGAATTAAGAAGGTCTGTGTGCTTGATTAAAAAAATAGTTTATAGACATATACATGGTCTACTGGTCACATGTGTTGAATTCCTCCGAGATCCATGCCTCATTCATTTTTAGAAATGTGAGGTAGTTAACACTGTGGTGAGCTAGGCGAGTACGCTTATCGGTCACAATCCCCCCTGCTGCGCTGAACGTCCTTTCGGACAGGACACTGGATGAGGGGCAAGCCAACAGTTCGATTGCAAATTGGGCAAGCTCTGGCCAGAGGTCAAGCCTGCCCACCCAGTAGTCTAGGGGTTCATCACTCCTCAGAGCGTCCACATCGGCCGTTAACCCAATGTAGTCGGACACCTGACGGTCTAGGCGTTCCCTGATGCTGGATCCGGATGACACCTGTCGATGGGTCGGCTGAAAGAATGACCTCATATCCGAAGTCACCAACACATCTTCAAACCGGCCTCTTCTTGCAGGCGCTGTTGGATTGGTACCCGCAAATCCTTCTCTGGGAGTGGGAATTGCTCCTCTGCCAGCGCACGCAAAAGCAGAATGCAGCATTTCTCGAAGCAAGGCCTGGAAGTGCTGCATTCTGACAGCCCTCTGCGACGGCGGTAACATTTCCGCCATTTTGTGTTTGTACCGGGGGTCTAAGTACGTTGCCACCCAGTACTGGTCCTTGACCCTCATGCTTTTTATACGGGGGTCCCTATTAAAACACTGGAGCATGAAGGCCCCCATTTGCACTAAAGTGGAAGCGGTGTGGTGGCCTGGCTCCTGCTCATCATCCAGGATAATGTCGTCCTCTTCATTCTCCTCTCCCCATCCTCGCACAACAGGGATCCCAGAAAGGTTTAAAGCATGCTCTTCTTGCTCCTGCTCATCCGCCCCGGCACCATCCTCCTCTGACTCCTCATCAGACTCCTGTTGTTGACTTGTCTCAGATAGAGTAGCCCCCCCTGGGAATTCATCCAGCATTGCGACTTCCTCATCTTCCCGCTCCTGCTCCTCCACAGCCTGATCAATGACACGACGCAATGCACGCTCCAGAAAGAAGGCATAAGGTACCATGTCACTGATGGCGCCATGGCTGCGACTGACCAGTTTGGTGATCTCCTCAAATGGCCGCAGAAGTCTGCATGTGTCGCGCATGAGCAGCCACTGGCGCGGTGAAAAAAAACCCAGCTCCCCAGAACCGTTTCTTTCGCAGAGTTCATACAGGTAGACGTTAACTGCACGTTTCTGCTGGAGCAGCCTATCAAGCATATAGAAGGTTGAGTTCCATCGCGTCGGGCAATCGCAAATAAGACGTCTGACCGGCAGATGGTGTCGCCGCTGAATGTCAGCAAGGCGAGCCATGGCCGTGTAAGATCTTCTGAAATGGGCCGAGATTTTCCTTGCCTGCCGCAAGATGTCCTGGACCCCAGGGTATTTGACAAGGAATCGCTGCACGACCAAGTTTAAGACGTGTGCCATGCACGGCACGTGCGTGATTTTGCCCTGTTTCAATGCGCTAAGCAGATTGGCACCGTTGTCACACACCACTTTACCAACTGTCAAATTGAGCGGTGTTAGCCACTCATCTGCCTGTGAACGCAAAGCTGAAAGGAGTGCCGGGCCAGTGTGGCTCTTTGCTTCCAGGCACAACAGACGCAGCACGGCATGGCAACGTCTCACCTGGCATGTGGAATAGGTTCTGGGGAGCTTGGGCGGTGCAGTGGAAGAGACGCTAGCAGCGGAAAAGGAGGAGGCAGCTGAGGAGGAGAGGGAGGAGGATGGAGTAGGAGGAGGAGAAGAAGAGTCAGGCCTGCATGCAATCCGTGGCGGTAAAACCAAATCTACACGGGTGCCACGGGTTACATGCTTGACGGCCGTCAGAAGGTTCACCCAGTGGGCAGTAAAACTGATATACCTTCCCTGCCCGTGTTTGCTAGACCACGTGTCTGTGGTCAGATGTATCTTGGCACCGACACTGTGTGCCAGAGATACATTCACTTGCCGCTGAACATGGCCATATAGCTCTGGGATGCCCTTCTCTGAGAAATACTTCCTTCCTGGGACCTTCCATTGTGGTGTTCCAATGGCCACAAATTTGCGAAAGGCCTCCGAGTCCACCAGTTTATATGGCAGTAGTTGGCGGGCTATGAGTTCTGACAAGCCAGCCGCCAACCGTTGGGCAAGAGGGTTATCCGGCGTCATCATTTTTTTACGCTCAAACATTAGGCCCACGGAAGCCTGCCTTTTTGCAGAAAAATGTGAGCTTGGCGTGATGGAAGGTGGAGTGGAGGACAATTGTGAGGAGAGAGGAGAAGGAGAAGTAGAAGACGAGGCTGGACGGTGAGAGCCTGCAGTGTGGCTTTGTGTGTTCCGTTGCTCCCACTGGGCTCGGTGATGGCTGCTCATGTGCCTTCTTAAGGCGGTCGTCCCTAGGTGAGTATTGGGCTTACCGCGACTAACGCGTTGACTGCAAAGATTGCAGATGGCAACGCTATTGTCAGCAGCGGACACGTTAAAAAAAGCCCACACTGCGGAGCCATGTGCCGGTGTCCTGGGAGCGCCAGATGTGACCGCACATGGTCGATGACTCGCTCCTGATACATTTGCAGTCTGCTTTGTCCCTGCTGTGCAATGTAAGTCATTGCTGCTTCTCCTCCCTATCTGCTGGTCCATATCTCCCTCTGAACTCCCCTCCTCTTCCTCTCTTGTGGGCACCCACGTGACATCACTAGACACGTCATCATCAACGTCACCTTCCCCACCGCTATAAGTAGAGATCTCGGAGTAGGCAGCAACACCGGGGACCAACCTCCTCCTTGGGCTGATCTGGGTACTGGCGTCAGACTGCTGAGTAGCGCTTGTTGCTACCTCCTCTTCCTGATCCAATACCAAGAGTGGCTGCGCATCAGAAATGTCCTCTTGATATGGATCGGAAAATAATTCCAGTGACTCAAGCGGAAGGTATGTGGTGGTGGTGGTGGTGGTCGTGTTGTTGGTGGTAGTGTCTTTGGGGGTGCACATAGCAGAGAGTGAAGAAGAGGGTGCAGATCGAGAGGATGAGGAGGGTGCAGAAGAGTAAGGCTGAGCGAGCCACTCAACCAAGTCTGGTGCATCCTTTAAAGTAATTGAACGCACCTTCTGCAACTTCCCACTTTGGCTCAAGCCTGTTGCTCCTGCCCTACCCCTACCACCCCTGCGGAAGGGCCTGCCTCTTCCTCTGCCTGTCATTTTTTAAATGACCCTGTGACAAAACTCTTAGTCCCTATACCGATGAAGGACTGCTGCAGTATAGGGCAGCGGTCAGCAGTGGTGCACGTCAACCCTATCTATTGTGGACCGATAGCGGTCCTTACAGAACAGCAGACTGTACCGCACTCAAGCCTATGTACCGTAGCACCCTATACCAAGTTACCAGTCCTTATAAGAACTTTTGTGGAACAAGCAGGTTGTGTGTTAGTGATTAGCAGACTGTACGTCAGTCCCTATACCGCTGAAGGACTGCTGCAGTATAGGGCAGCGGTCAGCAGTGGTGCACGTCAACCCTATCTATTGTGGACCGATAGCGGTCCTTACAGAACAGCAGACTGTACCGCACTCAAGCCTATGTACCGTAGCACCCTATACCAAGTTACCAGTCCTTATAAGAACTTTTGTGGACCAAGCAGGTTGTGTATTAGTGTTTAGCAGACTGTACGTCAGTCCCTATACCGCTGAAGGACTGCTGCAGTATAGGGCAGCGGTCAGCAGTGGTGCACGTCAACCCTATCTATTGTGGACCGATAGCGGTCCTTACAGAACAGCAGACTGTACCGCACTCAAGCCTATGTACCGTAGCACCCTATACCAAGTTACCAGTCCTTATAAGAACTTTTGTGGAACAAGCAGGTTGTGTGTTAGTGATTAGCAGACTGTACGTCAGTCCCTATACCGCTGAAGGACTGCTGCAGTATAGGGCAGCGGTCAGCAGTGGTGCACGTCAACCCTATCTATTGTGGACCGATAGCGGTCCTTACAGAACAGCAGACTGTACCGCACTCAAGCCTATGTACCGTAGCACCCTATACCAAGTTACCAGTCCTTATAAGAACTTTTGTGGACCAAGCAGGTTGTGTATTAGTGTTTAGCAGACTGTACGTCAGTCCCTATACCGCTGAAGGACTGCTGCAGTATAGGGCAGCGGTCAGCAGTGGTGCACGTCAACCCTATCTATTGTGGACCGATAGCGGTCCTTACAGAACAGCAGACTGTACCGCACTCAAGCCTATGTACCGTAGCACCCTATACCAAGTTACCAGTCCTTATAAGAACTTTTGTGGAACAAGCAGGTTGTGTATTAGTGATTAGCAGACTGTACGTCAGTCCCTATACCGCTGAAGGACTGCTGCAGTATAGGGCAGCGGTCAGCAGTGGTGCACGTCAACCCTATCTATTGTGGACCGATAGCGGTCCTTACAGAACAGCAGACTGTACCGCACTCAAGCCTATGTACCGTAGCACCCTATACCAAGTTACCAGTCCTTATAAGAACTTTTGTGGACCAAGCAGGTTGTGTATTAGTGTTTAGCAGACTGTACGTCAGTCCCTATACCGCTGAAGGACTGCTGCAGTATAGGGCAGCGGTCAGCAGTGGTGCACGTCAACCCTATCTATTGTGGACCGATAGCGGTCCTTACAGAACAGCAGACTGTACCGCACTCAAGCCTATGTACCGTAGCACCCTATACCAAGTTACCAGTCCTTATAAGAACTTTTGTGGAACAAGCAGGTTGTGTGTTAGTGATTAGCAGACTGTACGTCAGTCCCTATACCGCTGAAGGACTGCTGCAGTATAGGGCAGCGGTCAGCAGTGGTGCACGTCAACCCTATCTATTGTGGACCGATAGCGGTCCTTACAGAACAGCAGACTGTACCGCACTCAAGCCTATGTACCGTAGCACCCTATACCAAGTTACCAGTCCTTATAAGAACTTTTGTGGAACAAGCAGGTTGTGTGTTAGTGATTAGCAGACTGTACGTCAGTCCCTATACCGCTGAAGGACTGCTGCAGTATAGGGCAGCGGTCAGCAGTGGTGCACGTCAACCCTATCTATTGTGGACCGATAGCGGTCCTTACAGAACAGCAGACTGTACCGCACTCAAGCCTATGTACCGTAGCACCCTATACCAAGTTACCAGTCCTTATAAGAACTTTTGTGGAACAAGTGAGTTGTGAATGTTTAGCAGACTGCAGCAGAAGGGCAGCAGTCAAGTATAATATCCTTTCTATATTTGGAAGAAAGAATATTATACATGTACAAGCCTATTACTGTACCACTGATACCAGTCCTGAAAAGAACCTTTGTGGAACTAATAATAACAGCAAGTCTTTAAAATTACCCTCACTGCCTGACAACACTGCTTCCTTCCTGTCCCTATACAAATTGGCAAAAAAAGAGAACGATTAGTGGTTACTGGAACAGCTCTTTTGTGGACCTTGATAGTAACAGCTAATGATGATGATGATGATGATGATGATGAAAGACTAATCTGGCTGTCCCTGTAGCATACACCGTCCTTTCCCTTTCTCTAAACTAACAAAAGACACTCAGGCTGCTGCAAGAATCAGCAGCACAGCAAACCTATCAACACCTAACACCTATACCAGTCCTGAAAAGAACTTTTGTGTACCAAATAGCTAGTGGTTTATCTCTCCCTACTCCACACAGGAACCTGTCCCTATCGTAACAGAAGAAAGAATGTAAAATGGCCACCGGATCGGGTGTATTTATAGGTTAGGGGGAATGTACAAGTGTCCATGTGCTGTCATGTCTCAATTGGCTGTCCTGTATCACATGATAAACGTGTCACCAAAGGTTAAAGTTCTTGTATACATTAAACACGTAAGTCCGCCGCGGCGAACGACGGAAAAAGGCGTTCGAACGTGCGGACCGCGAATGTCGGAAATTCGCCGCGAAACGACCGCCGGGCGAACCGTTCGGCCATCACTAGTAAGCACCCCTGTCAATGTTAAATGTGCGAGAGCTGGTTCACATATGGATGGATATGCATGGATTCCTTTGCGTTTTTTTATTTTTTATTTTTTTATTGTACTGCATTCCTATTGAAATTGCATGCTATATATTCTTTTTGGTGCGATTTGAGCCCACTTATTTTGTAAGGGGTTAACTTTGCCTGCACCACACAAAAAGCTGCAAGCATCTTGTTTGTTTTTTGCCGTACTGGAATTGGATCGCATGGGTGTTTCTTGCAATCACACTGCATTTTGCAACCTATTGAGGTGTCATTTAACATTAACTGGATTCACTGAGTTTCCTGCACCACGGGGCTTAACTGGTTCTCGACCATATCACGCAGATATACTGCAGCACCATGGCTCTCCTGGGCGAAATCCCATACAGGTACGTCCTACCCTTTTTTGGCCACCAGAGGGTGCATGCGGGGGACCCGATGTGTGTGTGGCCAGCGGCCGCGATCCCTGCTGGCCATGCATGAACGCGTGCATGAGCGCCAGAGGAGAGAGCCATATCGTTCCTACAAAGTCAATTCTATCCCCTCACAGTTAGAACACACTCAGGGATTTCACACATTTAACCAGTTTGTTTAACCACTTAAAGCGGGAGTCCGCCGGGACTCCGCGTTTTTTTTTTTTTTTTTTTAAAAGCCAGCAGCTACAAATACTGCAGCTGCTGACTTTTAAAATAGTGACACTTACCTGTCCAGCGCGCCCACGATGTCGGCACCCGAAGCCAATCTCTAGATCGTCTGTCGGGTGCTGCCGCCGCCATCTTGGGTATGGGAATCAGGAAATGGAGCCTTTCGGCTTCATTTCCCGGTTCCCTACTGCACATGCACGAATCGCGCTGCGCAATAAGGACGGTCCCCGCTGCCTCTGGGATCTGTGTGTTTCCCAGCAGGCAGCGGGGCACTTGCGGAAAGGGGCGGGCACTTGTGGAAAGGGGAGTAATCTACGCCCCTTTCCGCAGAGAGCTATCCCGTACAGGTATCTGCACCCCCCTCCCCCCTGAAAGGTGCCAATTGTGGCGCCGGAGGGGGGGAGGGTTCCGATGAGCGGAGGTCCACTTTAGGGTGGACCTCCGCTTTAAGCCCCGGACCAATTTGCAGCCAAAGGACCAAGCCCCTTTTTGTGATTCGGCACTGCGTCGCTTTAACTGACAATTGCGCGACGTGGCTCCCAAACAAAATTGGCGTCCTTTTACAAAATAGGGGATAGTTTTATAGCATTTTTATAATTGTTTTTTTTTTTTTTACTAGTAATGGCGGCGATCAGCGATTGATTTTTTTTATTTAATTGTGACTGTGACATTATGGCGGACATATCGGACATTTTTGACCCATTTTTGGGACCATTCTCATTTATACAGCAATCAGTGCTATTTAAATGCACTGGATTCCTGTGCAAATGACACTGGCAATGAAGGAGTTAATCACTAGGGGGCAGTGTAAGGGTTATGTATGATGTTATGTGTGTTTTTTTTTTTTTTTTTTTATTGTAGGGTGGCCTGGCATGTGACTTCACTGATCGTCTTTGCCTATATCAGGGAAGAGACGATCGGTGACAGCCACAGTAGGAAGCACGGGGAGAGGTTTGTTTACACAGATCTCTCCTCGTTCTTCAGTTCTGTGACCCGATCGCGGGACACTAGCGGCAATCGGGTCCGCTGGTCCCACGGCCACGGTCACGGAGCTTAGGACCGGGGCACTTAAAGAGCAACGTACCGATACGTGATTGTGCCCACCCGTGCCATTCTGCCGACGTAGATGTGAAGGAGGCGGTCCTTAAGTGGTTCATTTTATTTACAGTATTTATGTATGTGCGCAGCTTTTTTTCTTATCTTATTGTGTTTACGTGTATCTTGTAAAACTGAGCTGCAGTGATTTTTTTAGTTGTACTAGTGTAGCTTTAGGTTTAGCGCCGTATTTATTTTTCTTTTATTTTTTTTTGTGATCTATTGTTACTTGGGTTTGGACAGGAGTCAGAACCTGCCTGAGCTATCCTGCCAGGAAGCTGTCAAACCCAAATGCCAATCATAGGTGACGGAGGCATTCACTGCCCCACAGCTTTGACAGCTTCCTGGCAGGATAGCTCAGGCAGGTTCTGACTCGTGTCCAAACCCGCCCTACGTGCATCGCTGGAAGCAGTGCCAGGACAAGGTCATCCTGAGCCCAGGGCAAACATTACAAACTGTGCCCCCCCCCAAAGATGTATGAGCATTAAGTGTCAGCAACCCCCCCCCCCCCAAAAAAAAGAAAAAATTGAGAGCACTAATCTGCATCCTTACCCCCCTAAGCATAAATTTCCCCTCCTCCCAGTACAAATTTGCCCCCTATCCCTCCTCCAAGCTCAAATCCCCCCTATAAAAAAATCACTCCTCCTAGCGTACCCCCTAAATTTCCCCTCCTAGCATAAGTACCCGTCAAACAACCCTACTAACACAAATCCCCCCCCCCCCAACAAAAAATGTCCCTTGCTAGCACAAATTTCCTTCCCCACTTCCCGAAATTCCCCCTCCTAACACAAATCCCCCCCCCCCCCAATAATTTCCCCCACCTAGCAAAAATACCCCCACAATCATCCCTACTAGCACAAAAACAAAAAAGTCCCCTCCTAGCCCTTCCCTGCTCTACCATATCACCACTCCTTGTACAATCTCCCCAAATCCCCCTGTCTAGCACAAATCCCCCCCCCCCCCCCCCAACCAAAAATGTCCCTTCCTAGCCCTTCCCTGCTCTACCATATCACCACTCCTTGTACAATCTCCCCAAATCCCCCTGTCTAGCACAAATCCCCCCCCCCCCCCAACCAAAAATGTCCCTTCCTAGCCCTTCCCTGCTCTACCATATCACCTCTCCTAGCACAAACTCCCCAAATTTCCCCCCATCTCCCCTCCTAGAATAAATGCCCCACAAATCCTCTACACAAACACACACACACACATCTCCCAAATAGTCATTCCCAGCAACCCCCGCCACCCTATTTCCCCTCTTTGGACAATTCTTGTCCCCTACCACCCTCCAAATCCCCCCTCCCACCACAATCCCCCCCCCCCCATCTCCTCAAGGTGCCCCCACCTCACGTGATACAACAGTGCCCAGGGCAGACTGGAATTTTTTCCAATGTCAAGGGAAAAACTCTATTCCTTTTCCGGTGACAAGGATTCTTGGCAGACAGCTGAATGTGCCATGCAGGGATGAGACATGGTTGTTAGGACACCGGCTACACTGCTAATAAATGTATCACTTGCTGCTACAGCCGGCGGTTTGACTCGGCCAAACACCAGTTTAGTTGAGCCATTAACCGAACCCAGAAGAAGCAAACTTCGGCAGCTCATCCCGTCTCCTGACCATGGTGTAACTGTCTATTTTATTAAAGGTGGCATCAGACAAAGCGTTCGCAGCAGTCTAGAGTCTGTGCAGAGAAAGACCTATATAATGAAAGAGGTTCAGTTGTGAAAAAGGATCCTTTGTGCTCAGGGAAATGTATGCCTGGAAGACTCTCATTTGTGCCACTATAATTAAAGGCTAGTTTAAGGGTACACAGAATGCAGCTTAGTTCTCTTTGTTGCAAGACAATACCTGTCCTGTAAAGCCTGGTAATACTGCTGAAAACTTTATACTGTATGCTCTGTTTCTGCTCTATAGGACTACAGAACACCTCCCCCTATGTTATGGAGAAGAGGGGAGGAGGAGTAGCTCTGTAGTCCTAAGCACCTTCTGTCCTGGGGTGCAACGCTGCTCCTCTGGAGATACAATACATTGAGTGAACATTATCACCCTGAGACGGGAAGTGTGTTACTGGAAGATTTGTTTTTATTTTATTTTTTTTCATTTGGCGCTTTTTCAATGTGAAATGTGTAAATATACAGTATGTTAGTGAATATTTTTACACAAATATATTAACAAAGCATACAAAAAAATACATTTTAATTGTTTATCGTTTATAACATAGACGTGAACAAAAGAAAAAAAGCAGGTAAATAATAATTAAATGGAGGAGACTAGGGGGTTAATTAAGGCTGATTAGAGTAGATTAAGGGTTATTAAGGGGTTAAACATGTTTATCCCTTTGATCTGCAGATGAAAAAACAGAAATATACAAAAGAAACAATGTTTCTTTTTATTTTAGTGTTTCGGGCTGAGCAATGTTGGTAATAAACATTGCCGGTGTTCTGCCTAATACAGTCCGCCCATAAAATGCTGTCCGCTCCGTACTGCGCATGCGCAGTACGGAGCAGCCGAAGCTTCGGAAAAACTCCGAAGTTGAACGGCGCCTGCGCCGTGAGTGGAGGAGGTAGCCCCACTATCCAAGCGGACATAGGGTTAAGAATTTAAGAGGGCCCCTCGCGGGCGAGCTTCGCTCGCCACGCTTCGGGCTCGGCCTCGCTCCGCTCGGCTCTTTTTTATTCTAACTCTATGTCCACTTGGATAGTGGGGATAGAACCTGGACTCACGGCGCAGGCGCCGTTCGTCCTCGGCAATTTTCGGAATCTGTGTTCCTGTGTACTGCGCATGTGCAGTACGCAGGGGACAGCATCTGATGGGGGACACTATTTTACAAGACACCGGTGTTCTTCGGGCACGGCCTTGCTTTGCTCAGCATATTTTTATCTTAACTCTATGTCCACTTGCATGCTGGGGCTTGAACCTGGACTCAGGGCAGAAGGTACTATTAAGTGCGCAGGCGCTGTTCATCTTCGGAGACTTTCAGTGTCTTCTTGTCCTCCGTGTCTTGTCCGCAGTACAGAGCGGACACTATCGGATGGGTGACAGTTCTCGGCAAGACACCGGCTGCTTTTTTTTTTTTTTTTTTGGACAGCTCCAATTACCGGACTTCTATAACACCGGGGAGACCCACTGACAGCTCAAAGAGCAGAGCCTGAAAGTATCGCTTTCAGGTATTGTTACAGTTGCACGAGTACTGATACTTGGTATCGGCACAGTGGTGTAGTGGTTAGCACTAGCAGTAAAAAGGGTCGCTGGTTTGAATCCCAACCACGACACTACCTGCCTGGAGTTTGCATGTTCTCCCTGTGCCTGTGTGGGTTTCCTCCGGGTACTCTGGTTTCCTCCCACACTCCAGACATGCTGGTAGGTTAATCAGTTTCTGTCCAAAAATTGGCCCTAGCATATGAATGTGAGTTGGGGACCTTGGATTGTGGGCTCCTTGAGGGTAGGGACTGATGTGAGTGTGTACTCGGGTTGAACTGGATGGACTTAATTCAACTTTACTAACTATGTAGTATTGGTGCAACCCTAGTAACACTGTACTACTCTGGGGGTGATGATTTGATTGCTGTTATAATGATGATCACTATAACAGCAATGTTTTGAACAGTGAGGAATGGGTTACATTCATAACAGCTGAGATTACTAGTGATCTGTGATTGGCTACAGCTAATCACATGGTACAGGGTGCTGTGATTGGCCCAGGTACTATGTGATAGCTGTGGGTCAATCACAGCATCACTGTATAGGAAGCACAGTTGTTGTTAATAAATATAACATGCATTCGAGCTGTGCTCCCCAGGCTGGATGACATACATGTATGTGATCTAGCCTGCCCGTGTCGCCCACCCACAGTAGATGTACTGTGGGCAGGCGGCAACTGGTTAAATTGTTCACAGAATATTGAAAAAAATGAATACTTTTACAATAAAGTGGATGTAAACCCTCACATATACCCAGTGAAGTGAAAAGCCTCAGATGATAGACAGAGATGAAACCAATCTCCCTACATACATTTTTATATATATATATAATATGAGAGAGAGATATATCTATATGAGATATGGGTCATATTACTCTATTTTATCTATTTTGTTATCTATTCTCCCACTCACCCAGAAACTGTAATTAGAGGATACCGGCTCGGCGGGACAATATGAGGCCTTTGTACTCGTGGGAATACTCCACCCTAACCCTCCTCAACCGAGAGAAAAGGGCAACCCCCTATACATGCAGATGAAAAAGCATAGTAAAACAAATGCTTCAAAAATATAAAAAAAACGCCTCCAAATAGTGGAGGTGTCCAAATCAAGTTCAAGAAACAAAATAAATATGTGGGGAATGACGAGGAGCAGGAAAGGAAAATAAAACAAAATAAAAACCAATAGAATAGGGGGAGAGGGGAGGGAGGTGAGGGGAGAGAAGGAAGGGAGAGGGGGAGAGAGAGAAGGGAAGGGAGGGAAAGAGGGGAAGGAGGAAAGGTAGAAAGGGAAGGAAGGGCAAAAAGAAAAGGAGGGGGGGAGGGATAGAAGAAGGGAAGAAAAGGGGGGGGGAACAAGGGGAAGATGGGAGAAGGGGGGGAAAAGGGAAAGTGGGGGGGGGGGGAAGGAGAGGAAGGGAAGAAAAGGAGATGGGGGGATCGCATTGTTAGAAAATTATTCTCCTGTTTCTGCAGTGGGAGGAGAGTCAGGGCATACACTGTGTGAGAGCTGATTGGAGTAAAGGCACACACACCCCCTGCACATAGGCAGGGGAATGAAGAAACAATGCAGAGCTGTGCTGTGACAAGACAAGCTCTCTGCTAATTTATTTATAGCACCCTCCCTGACACAAATTTCCAGCTGCTTTTATCTCCCATCTTGGAGAACTTGTCAGAAGTTATCATGTTGATAACAGAGGAACGGAGCAGCAGAAAAGCATGGGACTTAGGGCTTTGGAGAGATGTAAGTAAATACTGCAGATATGTGCCCAGGTCAGATTTAATGAATGGAGTTTACATCCACTTTAACCACTTACCGACCAGCGCACGATGATGTACGTCCTATTTTTGAAGAGGGATATCTCGGTAACGGCAGCAGGTGCTGCCACAACCGAGATATCCATCTCTTCAGGCGCCGGTCGGCTGTACGATAACGGTGGTCTCCGCGGCGGATTTGCCGTGAGATCACTGCTATCGGCGGCGGGAGAGGTGCCACTCCCCCTCCCGCCACCCTCCCGCACCTTCCGCCGCTTACCGGAGCCGTTGGTAGCGGCGGAGGCGATCGGGTCCTTTCGCTAGCTGGGTATGGAGACGAGAGAGACTAAGATGGCCCCCACTTGTCTCTATACCATAGGAGGGTGGAAGCGACGTCAAAACGTCACTTCCGCCCATACCTCTTAAAGGTATATTTATTTTAAATGTCTTTTTTATTTTTTTTTTATTTATTTTTTTTTTTTTGCATTTTAGGACTTTTTGACCCCAGATCTCATATTTAAGAGGACCTGTCATGCTTTTTTCTATTACAAGGGATGTTTACATTCCTTGTAATAGGAATAAAAAGTGATCCATTTTTTTTTTTTTTTAAAACAGTGTAAAAATAAATAAAATCAATTAAAATAAATAAGAAAAAAAAAAGGTTTTTAAAAACACCCCGTCACGACGAGCTTGCGCACAGAAGCGAGCGCATACGTGAGTAGCGCCCGCATATGAAAACGGTGGTCAAACCACACATGTGAGGTATCGCCGCGATCGGTAGAGCGAGAGCAATAATTCTAGCCCTAGACCTCCTCTGTAACGCAAAAAATGCAAACTATAGAATTTTTTAAATGTCGCTAAAAGTTTGACGCCATTCCACGAGCGGGAATCAATTTGGGTATCAATTTACTCGGCGTACCATTATCTTTCACAATATAAAAAAAAATTGGGCTAATTTTACTGTTGTCTTGTTTTTTTATTCAAAAAAGTGAATTTTTTCCAAAAAAAGTGCGCTTGTAAGACCGCTGCGCAAATACGGTGTGAAAAAAAGTATTTCAATGACCGCCATTTTATTCTCTAGGGTGTTAGAAAAAAAAACAATATAAAATGTTTGGGGGTTCTAAGTAATTTTCTAGCAAAAAAAACTGTTTTAAACATGTAAACACCAAATCTGAAAAAGAGGCCTGGTCCTTAAGTGGTTAAAGAATCTATAGAGAAAATACGGTATCAATGTAATGTACCCAATAACAACTCAAAGTACATAAAGTACATAAACCATAGACATCAGGTTCACATTACAGTGTCGCCTAAAAGCTCATCTTCTTTCAGCTGTCAGCTTGTAAAAATGTTTTAGTGCAACTGACATACGTGTAATGTACTATCCCGACATACGTGTAATGTACTATCCCGACATACGTGTAATGTACTATGGTGATGGTCATCTCCATCTAGTGTCTGATGCGCACACTACTTGGTTCAATGTTCTCACTAGAGCATGTGCACGAGAAACCTCCAGAAACCTGCAAGGGGAGCCCTAAGGTTTCAACTGCCTAGGGGCCTCCACAGAGTTTTTAATCCGGCACTGTATACACGGTATCACAAGAAGTAGGAAAATTACAACAAGAATAATGTTTCACAAAACAGAATACTTGGACATGATTACTCTGATAGCCCTTGCAGGGAAATGGGCCCCGACATCCAACCTGATGACTATCACCCACAGACAGGATATCCTTGACCTGGAGATCTGGAGCTCCTGAAGTAGAAGAATACGGTTGATTCTGAGCCTTTGAATTGGGTGGTTGAGTCTCTGTCAGTGGCAAATACACTCCAGTGGAATCTTTGGGATCGAGGGCAAGTCCTATTGGAAGCTTTGTTTGGAGTGAAGCAGGTCACCTTAGCACAGATGTTCTTCCCACTCCCCTATCAAAATAAGTCAATCAACCTTGCAGTTAAGGAACCTTTTCTTTCTATATGTTCTGGCTGGAAGGGGGGCCATCCCCTTCTCAGAACACAATAGCTCATTGGAGGAGATTGCTGTACTAACATCAGATTGTTAGTACAGAAGCTCCTACTGAGCTCTGATTTTTTTTTTTTTTATGGGAGCTTCTGGAGCCTGAGCGGGCAAAGAAGCAGCCAATTTCTCCTCCTTTCTGGCTACCTGCCCTCACTGCTGCATCTCTTGCTCATGTTGAGCTGGTTAGATGCATGGGAGATGCACCAGGAGCTGTACAGAGCCCTGTTGGGGTGGGAATTGCGGAGACACACGTCCTAGCTCTCCATGTGCTCAGCCATGCCCCCTTCAGTTGTGTTTTTTTTTTTTTTTTCAGCCTGCTGGATTGAACTAAAAAAATAAAAATGGTGTGTACCAGGCTTTAAGAAGCTATCTAATTTTTACATGTTTAATGCTATTGTCTTGCAAAACCATCAGTGACCAGTCCTCCAATGATATAGAATTGAACCTACATTTCTTGGATGTCAGAAATACTTTTCCTGTATTCCTTAGAAAAATCTAAAGACCTATTGTTCTCTTTTTGGGGAAAGCAAACTTCTAATGCCATGTACACATGACCGGACTTTTCGTCAGACTAGGCCGGACAATTTGATCGTGTGTGGGCTTCATTGGACCTTCGCTGTCTAAAAATCAGACGGACTTTAGATTTAAAACATGTTTCAAATCTTTTTCCGACGGACTCGAGTCCGGTTGAAAAATCCGTTCGTCTGTATGCTAGTATGACGGGCGAAAACCGACGATAGGGCAGCTATTGGCTATTGGCTATGAACTTCCTTATTCTAGTCCGGTCGTACGTCATCACTGTCGAATCCGGTGGACTTTTGTTGTGCTTGTGTGTGGCCAAGTCCTTTCGTTTGGAAAGTCCGTCCGAACTCCGCCGAAAGTCTGTCGGGAAGACTGTCAGAACTATTACGTCAAAGTCCGGTCGTGTGTACGTGGCATAAGACTTCTGTTGCAGGATGAATAAAATTGGCAGTAGGTTTGTAAGACTACTATGTTATGTTATACATTTTTTTTTTTTTCTACTTTTATCCAGCACTAGGGATGAGCCGAACACCCCCTGGTTCGGTTCGCACCAGAACTTTCGACCGGACCCCAAATTCGAACGAATGTTAGAACCCAATTGAAGTCTATGGGACTCGAACGTTCGAAATGAAAAGTGCTAATTTTAACGGCTAATATGCAAGATGCTGTCCTAAAAAGGGTTTGGGGACCTGGCTCCTGCCTCAGGGGACATGGGTCAATGCAAAAAAAAGTTTTAAAAACGGCCATTTTGGCGGGAGCCCTGATTTTAATGACGATTAAAGTGAAAAAAAAAAAGTGAAATATTCTTTTAAATATCATGCCTGGGGGGTGTCTGTAGTATGCCTGTGAAGTGCCACGTGTTTCCCGTGTTTAGAACAGTCCCTGCACAAAATGACATTAAATGGAAATAACACCATTTAAAACTGCTTGCGGTTTTAATGTTATATCTGGTTCCTGCAATATGGTTGAAAATCATTGAGAAAAATGGCATGGGTAGCCCTCCCTGCCCATTACCAGCCTATTTGGGTCTTGTACGCATATTAAGGGGAACCCCGTATCCCTTATTAAAAAAAGGAAATGCGTGTGGCCCCCAGGCCCTATATACTCAGAACAGCAGTATACAGGCGGTGCAAACAAGACAGGGACTGTGTAGGTTTGTTGTGTTAAGTTGAATCTGTTTGTAATTTTCAACTGGTACATTTTTAAAGTGTAGCTCCAGTCAAAAAAACTATTTTTAAGCTTTTTGGAAAACATAGGGAAGGGTTATCACCCCTGTATAATTTGTTTTGTCGTCCATCTTTTTTCATCTCACTTGCTGTTGTCTCCTTCCGTTTGCAAGTAGGAGATGTTTGTAAGTTGGATGTTTGAAAGTAGGGGCCTGCCCTATATGCTCTGCAGAAATGGCGGAACAAGGTGTTGGTTTTGCCACAACATTGTAAGCCCTCAAAGTGACTCTTGGTGGGCGCTGGAGCGCCCTGCTGTGAACGATTATATCAAGAATTGTAATTACATGCCATTGTTGAACAGTGGTAGAAAAATTGACCTTTGGTGGTTGTGGTGCTGGTGCCACAACACTATAAGTCCTCACCGTTACTCTGGGTGGGCACAGGAAGGGGCCCTCCTGTGAAATATTATATCAAGAATTGTAATTACATGTCCCTGTTAAACAGGGGCAGAAAAATTGGGCCTTAGGCACTGGTGCTGGTGCCACCACACTGCAACCTCTCCCATATAATTACAAATGACATTTGTTCTGCCTATGAAGCAATAAAATATTAATTTAAGTGGGAGTTTAATGTAGTGGTACTGGAGAAAAGAAAGAAGAATGCAATAGGAAAATAATTAGAATGCATAATTTGCTGGATCCATTGGGCTCCCAAAATGTTTTCTCTACCTCTTCATTATTTGACTTAAATACCCACTATCTTTTTCTATTAGGCCTTTTCCCCCTTACTGTGTGAAGCCAGATATACCCACGTAAATCCCCAAACTAGATCCCACATACCCACTGTTAGGAGTACCACCGACCCAGGGGACCACCAGTCTCCTCCAATCCTCTCTGCTGACGTCCACCTTTTTTTTACCATAGCCCATCCAATAGGAAGTGGCTACAACAGGCAGGGGTGTGGATTTTATCTCTGAGAGGGGCTTTAAATGAAAAGTATAACATACAGTGGCAGTGCGTCCGTAAAGGGCGCAGGAGCGCTGCCCCCTCTCTTCTGTCACCGCTCTATCACCATAGATAGATTCATGCCTTGCATGAATCTATTTATAGTCCCCGCTGACACCCCCTGACACCCCCTATTCAGGTGTCTGGCCCCTTTTCTGGCGCTGGGCACCTGAATTATAGTGATGTTTTTTTTTTTTTTTTTGGAAGCACCTAATTAGAGCAGTGGCTGTGGTTGATGGGCACAGTGGTTGCATTTGATGGGCACAGTGGCTGAACTTGCTGGGCACAGGGGCTACGCTTGATGGGCACAGTGGCTGCGTTTGATAGACACAGTGGTTGGGCTTGATGGGCACAGTGGCTTAGTTTGATGGCACAATGGCCGCAATTGATTTTCTTTTTTCAGTTTGTTTGCGCCTCCCCAAAAATGTTGAGCACCAGCCGCTAGTGGCACCAGTAGCTGCGTTTAATGAGCACAGTACTTGCGTTTGATGGGCACAGTGGCTGCGCTTGATAGGCACAGTGGCTGTGCTTGATGGGCGCAGTGGCTGCGCATAAAGATCAAGTAGGCTTTGTCCATTTAAGGGGTACATGAGACAGCATTTGCAGAGCGATCCAATTGATTGATATTGCAAAATCCTACTCTAACTCAGCACGCACTATCTCCTAACACTACTGACTGCAAGCTCTATTATAAAAGATAGATCACTAGCTATATAGGTGAGGTGAATATAGCGGTGTATACTGCGGTCAGGGCACAGACAATAACCACTACACATCAGCAAGATAGAAAAATCGTCCGAAAACGATCGGTGCGTACTGTGTTGAAGGTACACAGAACACCCACTGCTTCAGACGCCAACACACTACACAAGGCCGCCGCGATGGCGGCCTTATATCGTGTGGGGCGTGCACTACACAGCCTGAGCTATGATTGGCCACAGGCATCCTGCCTGTGGCCAATCATGGCTCTCCTCGCTGCTGGCGCTGCGATTGGCCAAGCATGCGGGGTCACAGTGCATGCTTGGCCAATCATGAGCCAGCAATGCACTGCGCCATCGCACACGAATTTGACGCGAACGGACTAAAATGTTCGGATTTCGCTGAACGGACGAACAGCCAATGTTCAAGTCGAACGTACGTTCGACTCGAACACGAAGCTCATCCCTATCCAGCACTACTGATTGGACCTTATGCAAGCTCATGTCAAGTCCTTTTGGGGTGAAAGTTCTTCAAGCTGTGGCCCCTCCATAATCTGGTAAATTGTTTATCCCCGGTACTTTCCTGGAATAGAACTAGGAAAAATCGTAGTTACGTGAACCTGTTTCCAGTAGTCTTTGAGGACTGCATATTCTTTTATTGTCAAGACTATGTCCTTCAGTTCTTATTCACTACTTACTGGTTCTACAGAAGTGTTTATTTAATGATGTGTTCCAATTCTTGGTGGGAGGAGCCACTAACCCGCTAATGGGCTGTCCTCAAAGACTATGAATTTACCAGTACGTCTAACACCATTTCTTTTTTTTGCAGTGCCATGTCCCAAAAATTGTACCCAAACTCGTGTGACTGTTTTGTGTCACTTCCACCGGCTTCAAGCTCACCTGTGGTTATATTTGCAAAAAATTCTGATCGACCTCGCACGGAGGTCCAGGAGGTTGTATATTATCCTGCAGCTACACATCCACCAGGATCAAAGGTCTTGGTAAGAACAATAAGCCTGTCAAATGTATACATGTTGACTGAATTGCAAGTTATAATATATTATAAACAATGACCTACACCCACGCTACCAAAAACAAAACTACTGAAATTTATATGTAAAGCAGCTGTCATAAGACAAATAATATGCCTCAAACCCAAACAAACTAAACCCTTGTATACAAGGCAGAGGCATAACTAAAACAGTCTGGGCCCAGGCACAAGAAACCATGAAGGGCCCCTCTGACCCAAGCCTTTCCACTGATTCCCAGGTCCTTTTACAGAGTTCCCCCTTACATTAGAGTCCCCCCCTTGCATCAGAGTTCCCAAAGCCCCCTTTACATCAGTATTTCCCTTTACAGTACATCAGAGTCCACAGGGTTCCCCTTTACAGTGCAAAGGGGAACTCTGAGGACCCTGATGTAAAGAGGAACACTGTGAACCATGATGTAATGGGGAATACAGGGGACTCTGATGTAAAAGATTCTCTGTTCTAAAGAGCCCCCCCCCCCCTTACATCTGAGTTCCTCTTTACCTCAGAGTCCACAAAGTTTCCCCTGGCACTGTAAGGGTGAACTCTGCTGACTCTGTAAGGGATAATGCTGGGAACTCTGTGAGGGGGAGCCCTGGTGACCAAAGAACCTCTTATATCAGATTTCCCCTTTACACCAGAGCCGCAGAGTGAATACACAAAGGTAAAGGGGTTCACTGATGTAAGAGGGGGCCCTTATATCAGTGTCCCCTCTTACTGTAGGGTCTCCACTCCCCATTATATCAGTGACCCCCCCCCACAGAGTGACTAACTGCCCTACAAGCTCTGTGTGGCATGGAGCTGTCCCAAAGATCTCCTGTAAGTCTTTTGGTCCTCCTCTGCTCCTGCACCTCCTCATTGCAGTTGCTTTCAGGTTCACCTGACCATTGGCCTGAGCCCAGTTCAGTCCAGCCGAGACTGAGTTGAGCTCAGCTGATTAGTAATCTGCTGGTGGGGGGAGAAGAGAGGAGGCCTGGGGCCCCCCACAATGGTGGAACACCAGGGCCCAGTCACAAGTGCGATGTTTGCGAACCCTGGTAGTTCCATCACTGATATAAGGTAAGACTGCACTTGTAATCAATAGCCCAACAATGAATATATAGCTTTTGAGCATACAAAAAATGCGAAATTCATAGACAGTGTTCGGGTAAGTCTAAGTGATATTTGTGCTCTGTGTCACTTGATTATTTGAATGTGTTCCAAATGAAATAGTGCTTTCACTCCAATGTGCCCAATTCACACACTGCACTCACCGGACAATATTGACTTATTTTGTATGAAACAAGAAAGTCAAAATACGCTCCTATAGGATGTACTATATGCTGGATCCTCCACCAGGTGTTCTCTGATATCCATTTTTAAATTTCTCTCATAACAGCGCAACCTGTACAGCAGGACCATCAAAGAAGAAAGGAAGAGTCTCTTGTAGTGTAATACATTTATTGGACTCGCTGATAAAAAAAAAATCAAGTAGTGCACTTACAGTCAACAATAAAAACCCAGATCTACGAACACTGAACACTGTCTATGAATTTTTCTTTCTTTTTTGTATGCTCAAAAGTTATGTATTCATTATTGGGATGTTGATTATAAGCACTGTGTTACCTTATATGAAAGGGTTTCCTTTGAATTGCAAGTTGACATTGAGGTAGGTTTAAAGCCCAACTCCACTCAAAATATTTTTTCACTTGCAAACACTATATAAGCAGAGAACGGTTTTAGGAAATATTTTTATTGAAGAATCCAGTGAACTAACAAGTTTGCTGTCTGTGTCTTAAAGAAGAAGTTCAGGATTTTATATATATAAAAAAAAATTAGAGCGATTACCTTTCCCAAATCCCTAACTGACAGATGCTTTCACTTCCCTTCCCCTTGCCCTCCCCCAAACAATTCAAAACTGAAATAAAAAGTTTTTGCTGGCATTAAGCTTTAAAGCAACCCTGTCGCTTGTATTAGAAAGCCATCTGCAGCATGATATGAAAGAGGAAGCTGTACTGTTACTATTCCCTTTTTATCCACAGTTAACAGCATGCTGCTATCCATGTTTTGTGGTGGTGTAGTGGCCAACAGACCCTTAGGGATAGACAAACTATCTGACACTCCTGGAAGTGTCAAATAGTAGCAGCGGTCCGATCTGTCCACCGCAATGTTGCAGTCCCGATAAAAATTGCAGATTACTGCCATTACCAGTAAAAAATAAATTTAATAAAAATGCCATAAATGTATCCCCTATTTTGTAGACACTATAACTTCTGCGCAAACCAAACAATATACACTTATTGTGATTTTTTTTTTTTTTTTTTTACCAAAAATATGTAGAAGAATACATATTGGCCTAAACTAAGGAAGAAATTTTGTTTGTTTTTATATATTTTTGGGAATATTTATTGTAGCAAAAAGTAAAAAATATTGCTTTTTTTTTTTTTTTTTTTTAATAGTGCAAAAAACTAAAAACTGCAGAGGTGATCAAATACCACCAAAAGAAAGCTCTATTTGTGGGGAAAAAAAGAACGTCAATTTTGTTTGGATACAATGTGGCACGACCGTGCAATTGTCATTTAGGACAACGCAGTGCTGTATCGTAAAAAATGGCCTGGTCAGGAAGTGGTTAAAGGTTGAATAGATGTTTCAACATCCATCTTCACTTGGACACATTGTATTTCTATGACCAACCTTCCTAATAGCCAGCCAGATATAACCCATCCCTCCCTCAGCAAACGTGCCTCAGTTTTGAAAAATAAAATAAAAAATCAGATGAGGTCTTGACATTGACCTTGTAAAACTTAGACTGTGAACAGATAAGCAGGTGGCAGCTTTGCAAATCTGGGAAAGAGATAACTGATGCTGAAATACCTTGTGTAAGGCACTTGCAGATATAGTAATGTGTGTCTTGATAGCAAAGGCTGAAATCCGATCTTTAAGACCATAAGCTAGAACAATGATCTGCTTGAACCACTGAGAAATGGGGAGCGAGAAGCAGGTTCCCCTTTACAGGGATCATCAGGAATGACCAAAAGAGAATTGGTCTTTCTAATGGAAGCAGTGACTGAAAGGTAAACCTACACAGCATGAACTTCATTCAGGCAGTAAAGGGACATTTCCGTTTGATATACTGGAGCCAAGCGGGGAGCGTGAAGAATAATAATGAGGTGATCTAAACCTTCCACCTTAGGAACGAAGGAGGCTCCAGGCATCAACACCACCTTATCCTTATGTGAAACCCAATAGGGTCCTTTACAGGACAAGGCTGCCAGTTAACAGCTAACATACGCCTTGCAGGGAAGCCAAGGCAACCAGGACAGTAAACTTGGGGGTGAGAGTAAAAAGGGCAATATCCCTGATGAGTTCAATTGGCGGTCTTTACAGTGCAGAGTAACAGGTGGTTGTTAGAAGGTATGGTTTAGTCCAGAGTGGAGCTTTGGCTGGGGGTTGAGGAATTAGCATAGTCAGGTAGACCGGGTCAGCAACAAGTCTTGACAGCAAGGTACAAAGTCAGAATCCAGAAGCGTGGTCCGGAACAGGCTGGGTCATGCACAGGCTGCCAGAGTAGTGTAAAATCTTCAGGCAAAGAGAGTAATCCAGGAAATGGGCAGAGGTCAAAGTCGAGAAGTTTAGTAGACCAGCAGTATATCGCACATCCAGGGAAACAAATCCAACAAATGGGCATAGTCCACAGGAAATACTAATCTGAATATGGATTAATTGCAGCTGGAAGCCGGGTGGTGCTAGAGAGTACTAGGAGCAGAGGTACTATGCAAGGTGTATACTTTGTAATACAGAGAGGCTCTGTCACTATAGAAATGGCAAGGAAATGAACACAGAGTTTGCATTTCTGCTGACTGCAGGGATACAGAGCTTAGGTTTTGAGAGAAGAAAACTGCTCTGGCAGCTTTCCTTGGTGTTTGCTATTTCTGGATGGGGCTCTGTAGCTTTGGAGATTCCTAAGAGTCTTGGGTGGGATCAAATCTCCAACCCTGTTTGCAGGTGTTGTGGACAGCCAGCAGGGTGTGTGCCCAGGTGCACGCAACCCATATAATGATGGGCTGGTGAGAGCAGTAGGTGGTGGAAGTTGGAGTGTGAGCAGGCGCTGCCACTTGGATTCGGGGCCCTGTCAAAGAACCTGGTGGTCTCTGTCTGAGACTGCAATCCCTGTAAGGGGTATTCTATGTCCAAGGACTGGGAAAGGCTGGCCACCCATGAGAGTCTGGGTGACCAAAGTTCAAGGGGGCTGGAGGAAGTCCTGAAGTCTTGGGGAGAGTGAGCAAACACGGAGGGTTGGAGAATCCTGTTAAGGCCAGGAGAGTAAGCCTGTGCAGCAAGGAAATGCAAGTCAAGGCAGAGTAAGCCTAAGTGCCAGGTGGCACAGTATTTTTTTAATTTGCATATATTGGAGAAGAATTCTGGGTATGAACTTTTATTTAGTTCCTTTTAATAAAAACGGGTTGCCACTCCCTTTAAAACCTGATAGCTGACTGCCGGGGACTCACTGAAAAAGCATCTACCATTGAGCTAAACGCTCCCAAATATTGCAACTGCTTGACTTGGGTTCCCCAGTGGCAGTGGTAAAAGAGCCACATCCCAAAGATAGAAGGACCTAGGTTCAATCCCAGACACATGACAGCTGAGCAGGAGGAGCCACTTGATAGAAACCCTATACAAATGTCTTAACCAATCAATGAGAGGCTAGCAGTATTTGGAACTAACAGGAACTAATGTTGAACATATTCCAATCTGGACAGCTGCATAAAGAGCCCAGCACAGTAGCACATAGCTGAAGCCCTTATTGAAAAAAACAAAACATAACTTGGGAAAAGAGAGAATGGATAGAAAAAATTGTTAATAATTTCTCAATGGAGAAAAGATGCCCATCCTGCAAGGACACTAGCAAAAACTGAATCATGCTGGAAGTGGGAACAGTCATACCTGGCTGGCCAATGGCCGTTTGTCAGTGTCTAGTTTCTCCTGTAAGTAGCAACATGTCTCATAATACAGTAACTGAATTCTGTGACATGAATCAATTTGGATCCAAGCTGTCCTCTTGCCCCAAGATAAGGAAAGTAATAAGCCAGCCCAAGGTAAATTAACAAATGGCAACTGATCTGCTTATAATTTAGGCTTCCCATTTCTGGATCCTAGTGATCAGAGGTTTTCACTGAAGGTTATCTCTGTTTAAGCATGTTTACATTACTAACCCAGGTTTGTGACAGATTTACTTTACTGTGTCTAACAACTTTTGTTTTTACTTTAGGCATATATTCTAATAAATAAATGTACTTAAACTTTCTCTGTATAGTGTACCTACATAGAAGTGGAACAGGCCCCAAGCACACTAGCTGTGATTCTGAGTCGCCCATCCTGGTTGTGGGGGGCCGAGATGGGAGCTAATGAGATGGGAGTCTGCATTGGGAATGAAGCAGTGTGGACCAAAGAACCAGTTGTAGAGCATGAGGCTCTGCTCGGCATGGATTTAGTAAGGTGAGGCCTGTAAACCCATTGTGGTGGACCATAGAAAATAACAAACACCACTTTGTCTTCTCAAATCAGTCCTTCTCGATTACAAATAGCTGTTACTTACTATTACAAAGGGGTTGATTACCCAAAGAGCTAGCAATCAGAATTAAAGTAGTTTATTAACTGACCCTAATCTCACTCTATGCAGTTTGTTTTTCCAATGCATTCCCTACAACAGCTTTCAATTCACCAACACGATGGCTGCTCTGCGTGCCTACTTTTAAAGTGAGGGTACCATGGACTCTGGATACTGCAATATTCACCTCAAACCCATGGTAGTGGCCAACTCAAACCTCATCTCTAGTGCTGGGGGCAGAATACATAAGATCAATGTGTGTCCTACACCAAACACACACACTCCACAGGAGGAAAACTTAACTGCACTCTAGGTGCTAAACATATAGCCTTTGTGTCAAGGCTCAGTGAGCTAAGGGCATGCAAAATGTGTAATGTGTTTGAGAGTGTGGGCATTGCACATTGAGTTTCTAGAGCAGCCATTTTCAACAAGGGTGCCTGGGCACACTGGGGTGCCTACAGGTTTCTTCAGGGGTGCCTTGGCAAAATACAAAAAAAAAAAAAAAAAATTGCTTGCTCAAGAATTGTATACAAGCCAGCAGGTGGATCAAGCCTGTCCTTTAGTTACACAAAACCATGGGTTTCCATTGTGCACCATTACACTGTTATAGGTTGATAAGGAGGATGTCAGATGCCTGTCCAGCATCCTTGTTTGTCCTTCTGTTAGCACTGGGGTTACATTAGCTGAGTGAGAGAAACTGAGGGAGAAGAGAAACTTTGGAATACTAATCAGTATCAGTGTGCAAATGTGTGGTTTTTGTTTTTTTGGAAGAATAAATTGCCTCCAACATTGAGTGTCCAATGTGTGTGGATGTTGCTACGTTATGTAAAACTATTAGTTTTGTTTTTTCATTTTAGAATGGGGTGCCTTGAAGTTGTGCAAACTTTAAAGGGTTCCTTAACTGACAAATGGCTGGGAAACACTGTTCTAGAGCATACACTGTAGTGTGTGTTGGCGTAAGGATATAGGAAAAAGACCAGTTTGTGTGCTGGAGGTGGAATTTCGTTAAAGACCACTGTGTGTGTGTGTGATGGAGGTAAGAGCTAACTGGAAAATAGACCCGTGTTTGCATTGGAGGTGGGTTCCAACCAGAGCCACATCATTTATTATCAAAGCTGTGCAACATCCTGTCCTCTTATGAAGTGGAATGCATCTGAAGCTACCATGCCAGTACATAACATGCAAATGGTGTGCTTCTCTTTGCCTGTTGCACCAGGGAAGGGGGGCAAAGCTTCTACCTTGCTTAGATCAGCTGTGCTAAAGTTGGGATCTCAATGGAAAAAGACCAACCCGTGTGTGGGCTGAAAGTGAGATATCACTAGAGAAACACCTGTGTGTTTTGGCGGGTAGGATTCCCTGCTAGAACATGCTCTGTTTGGCTAAATTTAGGACTGGAGGCAGAATCCCTCAGTGACAAAGGGAAAGTGACCATAAATGACAGGATAGGCAAAAATGACAACCTGTACTTTGAGAAAAATGTTTGCTTTCATCCCTAACATCTTTCTAAAAATGCATTTATATACTCTCAGAGATCCTGAGATGAAACAAATATGATGTTGACCAGTTTTGACTTTTGGCTTATAAATTTAGGTTCCTAACTACTTCCTCCTTCCCTTTTTTTTTTTTTTTTCCTTTCCTTGATCAAATATTTTATTGCAAAAGGGTAAAAACAATACAACATAGTGACAGAACAAAATACAAAAGGGCACATGGTACTCCTAAAAAGACAGGTTGAAGTACACCCCACGTATGACAAGCAAGAGACAAAAAAGTTTACAGAGTTACAGTGGAGCAAAAAAGTACCGTATTTGCCGGCGTATAATACGACTGGGCGTATAAGACGACCCCCTATTTTTCAAGTGAAAACATAGGTTTTGGGCAATACTCGCGGTATAAGACTACCCCCCTTCTGAGGCAACACCATTTAAAAAAAACATTAGAACGATTAAAAAATACAAAGCAAGAATGCCAACTACTCATCCGCCATGCTGTGTTATGTCATAAAGTAAATCAAACAATAATAACACAAACAGAGATCTATTGAATGCCACAACTCTGGAAAGTAGAATTTTTCACTAACCAAACCTATACCACTTTTGGGTTACATTCTATGGGAATTGTCCACCAAAATGCATTTAATAACCCCCCTGTCATATGTCCCAGATTTACCTGTCCCTCTTGGGTGCCTGGGACCTCAAAGGCAAATAGCAGGATGTATAGTAGTAGATCAGTGAATGGATTTACCCAGGGAAGTATGGTGAGCGGTGTATTATTTTAATGAATACAACGCCTGCTTGGATTGGCAGAGGCTGTAGCATCATCAGCCCTTGCCTATCTCTCTCAAAGCCAATCCGAGCAGGCTACTCTATGTAGCCTGCTCGGATTGGCAGAGGTTGTTACTCCAATCCAAGCAGGCTCTGTATTCATTAATAGAATACATCGCTCGCCGGGATTGGTTCAACGGCGTATACTGTTTGTAGCTGAAGCCACATACAGTATTAGCAGACATTTGGGGGCTGACATCTATCGGGCAGCATTGTATACCTGTATACCCGGCGTATAAGACGACCCCCGATTTTTGGGCATTTTTTTTAAGTGTAAAAGGTAGTCTTATACGCCAGCAAATACAGTATTTAGTCAGCCACCAATTGTGCAAGTTCTCCCACTTAAAAAGATGAGAGAGGCCTGTAATTGTCATCATAGGTATACCTAAACTATGAGAGACAAAATGTGGAAACAAATCCAGACTATCACATTGTCTGATTTTTGAAAGAATTTATTTGCAATTTATGTTGAAAAATAAGTATCTGGTCACCTACAAACAAGCAAGATTTCTGGCACTCACAGACCTGTATATTCTTCTTTAACCACTTGAGATCCGCGCTATAGTCAAATGACGGCTACAGCGCGGATCTAAATTTCCGGGACTACGTCTATTGACGTCGTCCCCTTTAAGAGCTCCCCGCGCGCTCCCGGGAGCGCGCATCGGGGAAAATCTGTGTTGGCCGTGTCCCCTGGACACAGCCAATCACAGATCGCTGTAAACGGCCAATCACAGCGGCCGTTTACAGCGCGATCGCCGCCTCCAATGGGTGATGATCTCAAATGTAAATAAATTAGATCATCACCCATTGCCGAATGTGTCTCCTCACACAGCGATAGCGTGTGAGGAGACAGATAGAGCAAGTGAGTGTTCTAGTAGTGTGTAAACGTGCCAGTGCCCAGATCTACCCTGCCAGTGCCCAGATCTACCCTGCCAGTGCCCAGATCTACCCCACCTGTGCCAAGATCTACCCCACCTGTGTCCAAATCTACCCCACCAGTGCCCACCTGTGCCCACCTGTGCACCGCCAGTGCTCCATCTGTGCACCACCAGTGCCCGCCAGTGCCCATCTGTGCACCGCCAGTGCCTGCCAGTGCCAATCGGTGCCCATCTGTACCAATCGGTGCCCATCTGTGCCTCAGCAGTGCCCATCTGTGCCGCCTAAGCAGTGCCCATCTGTGCCACCTCAGCAGTGCCCATCTGTGCCGCCTCAGCAGTGCCCATCTGTGCCGCCTCAGCAGTGCCCATCTGTGCCCATCTGCTGCCTTATCAGTGCACATCCGTGCAATAAATCAGTGCACATCTGTGCCGACCCATCAGTGCACATCTGTGCCGACTCAGCAGTGCCCATCTGTGCCGACTCAGCAGTGCCCATCTGTGCCGACTCAGCAGTGCCCATCTGCTGCCTCAGCAGTGCCCATCTGCCGCCTCAGCAGTGCCCATCTGCCGCCTCATCAGTGCACATCCGTGCAATAAATCAGTGCACATCTGTGCCGACCCATCAGTGCCCATCTGCCGCCTCAGCAGTGCCCATCTGTGCCGCCTCAGCAGTGCCCATCTGCCGCCTCATCAGTGCACATCCGTGCAATAAATCTGCACATCTGTGCAATAAATCAGTGCACATCTGTGCCGACCCATCAGTGCCCATTTGTGCCACCTCAAAAGCGCCCATCTGTGCCACCTCAAAAGCGCCCATCGGTGCCACCTCAAAAGCGCCCATCGGTGCCACCTCATCAGTGCCCATCAGTGCTACCATCGCTAAACGTGTCTTTTCCGCTGAGGAGGCGTACCAAATTATTTCCACGGCCGACGAGAGCAACGGGGAGCTCTCCTCTTCAGATTCCTTTTCGGATTCGGATTCTGAAGCCGACGTAAATTATGAGCCAGTCCTCAGCAGTGAAACACTGACTGAATCCGAGGAGGAAGATATCCGGCCCATCAAGCGAAGGCGTCCTAGTGAGGCAGTGCCGTCCACCAGCACCGCAGTGCCGTCCACCAGCACCGCAGTGCCGTCCACCAGTACCGCAATGCCGTCCACCAGCACCGCAGTGCCCCAGCAAGAAAGGCCAAGTACCAGTGGGGTGTCATCTCAGCCCCAAAGGGTTAGGAGCCATGCTGGCCTTCCCTATGCCCTTCAGAACCCCTTGTGGCTTCCTCCTAATTCAGGAGAGGCCATTGTTCCCCCTTTCACCGCCCAGCCAGGAGTCCAGGTGGACACGGAGAATTTTAGCCCTATAGATTTTTTAAATTTAATTTTTACGGAGGACATGTTGGCGTCAATTGTGGCCCAGTGCAACCTGTATGCACAACAATTTATTTTTCAAAATCCGACCTCCTATTATGCCCGTCCCTACGAATGGAGAGACCTAACTGTGGAGGAGTTCAAGCTTTTTTTAGGCCTCACATTTAATATGGGACTCAACAAAAAAAATCAATTACGTACCTACTGGTCAATCCACCCCCTCCACCACTCACCGCTCTTCTCCGCGGTAATGCCCAGAACCAGGTATCAGATGATCCTGAGGTTCTTACATTTCAGTGACAATTCCCAGTGCCTTCCACGAAATGATCCAAATTATGACCGCCTTTACAAAATTCGACCAATACTAAATTATTTTTCAGAAATATTCCCCAAATTGTTTACCCCGGACCAACACATATGTGTGGATGAGTCCCTTATTAAATTTAGTGGCAGGCTTAGAATGAAGCAATTTATGCCCAGCAAAAGGGCCCGCTATGGGGTGAAGGTCTACAAATTATGTGACCGAGCCACAGGGTACACATATGCATTCATGGTGTACGAAGGGAAGGACACCCAGCTACAGCCCCCTAATTGTCCGGACTACTTGGGATCCAGCGGAAAAATTGTTTGGGACCTCATATACCCCCTACTGGATAAAGGCTACCACCTCTATGTAGATAACTTCTACACATCTCTGCCCCTGTTCCACAACCTTCACCGGAAGAAGACGCCAGCATGTGGCACTGTAAAAAAGAATCGGAAGGGCTTTCCTCAAAGTCTGGTGCACAAGAAGCTGCGGAAAGGAGAAACCGCAAGTCTAAGAAACAAGGAGGTTCTGGCAGTGAAGTGGAGGGACAGAAGGGATGTATACATGTTATCTTCTATCCACAACGATACCTTCGTGGAAATCCCCAGAAGGAATGGCCCCGTAAAGAAACCCAAATGCATTTCCGAATATAATTTGTTCATGGGAGGAGTCGACTTCAACGACCAAATGATGGAACCATATCTGGTCACAAGACGGACATACCATTGGTACAAAAAAGTAGCAATTTATTTTTTTCAATTGGCCATTTATAATTCATATGTCATTTACCGCAACGCCACCCAAAACCCCAAACGTTTCTTTGGCTACCAGGAGGAAGTTTTCACTGCCCTTATTTTCCCAAATGGCCCACCAGAAAATATCAGATCAGACGTTGTTAGTCGACTCTCCGAGCGCCACTTTCCGGATAAAATCCCCCCCACACCAACAGGCAAAAGACGCCAAAAAAGATGTAAGGTGTGTACCAGAGCAGGAGTCAGAAGAGACACATCTTATTATTGTGCACAATGTCCTTCCCAACCAGGCCTCTGCATAGGCGACTGTTTTCGGCGTTACCATACTTCAATAAATTTTTAGTGAAGTATGGTAAACATAATCCTCAGTTCCTGCCTTCATACACCTTCACACCCCTTATGCCACTGCCTGCTCTGTAACTGACCCTGGCTTGTTATTTGACCACTCTTATGCCTGCCGATTCTGTACATACCGCTGCCTGATCTGGAACTGACCCTGGACTGTTATTCGACCATGCTTCTGCCTAACGATTCTGTACATACCTCTGCCTGACCTGGAACTGACCCTGGACTGTTATTCGACCATGCTTCTGCCTAACGATTCTGTACATATCTCTGCCTGATCTGGAACTGACCTTGGACTGTTTGACCACGATATTTACCTGCCTCTTGGACTGATCTTGTATTCTGCAACTGGACTAGTGGGATTCAACATGGGGTCTCACATATGTGAGGGGCTCCAGTATAGTTTTTCTGGAAGAAGAAAACAATTTTCTTTGTTTTCTTATTCCTAGATTAGGGTCTGGAGACTCGGAGGCTTCAAAGAGATTTGGGAGGGAGAAGCCTCTACCCCTATCCCCATTCTGTCCTGAACGAGGCTCTACTTCTGTCTGCTGCCTGTAGGACTTACTGCCATCATGCCGCACTGACCACACCACAAGGACCTGCCTACTACCAGGACCAATATTTTTGGCACTGCTGACATCTCTGCACTGACCCTGGACTGTAATATGGACAGTATCCCTGCCTGCTGCCTAAAAAACTGTGTTTGCTGTTGCTGACCAAGTCCCTGCCTGCTGCCTGGACCAGTGATATCCTCCTGTGGACAACTGCGCTTCTAAAACCACAGGTAATCTTTTCTTTACCCTTTGCTCAGCATAATGTATTTGGGGGTGTAATTCTTGGTATGTGCAGGCTATGTGTCCCTGGAACGCCAGCGGTGTTTCTTGCATGTTGCGCCTCTGTATGTGGTCAGGCTGTGTAAACGTCTCACACATGTGGTATTGCCATACTCAGGAGGAGAAGTAGAATGTATTTTGGGGTGTTATTTTTGCTATGTAAATGCTATGCGTTGGAAATATCTTATAAACGGACAACTTTGTGTAAAAAAAAAATGCGTTTTCATTTTTTTCCACATTTTCCGAAAACTTCTGGAAAAAAATGAACCATTGAAAAGACTCATTATGCCTCATAGATTATACGTTGGGGTGTTAGCTTTCTAAAATGGGGTCATTTTCTGGACGTTTCCATTGCCCTGGTGTTCCAGGGCCTTCAAAACTGTAATAGGTGGTTGAGAAATGAAATGTGTAATTTATGCTCCTAGAATGCCTGAAGGTGCTACTTCAAAATTAGGCCTCTGTATGTGGTCAGGCTGTGTAAAAGTCTCACACATGTGGTATCGTTATACTCAGGAGGAGTAGTAGAATGTATTTTGGGGTGTTATTTTTGCTATGTAAATGCTATGCGTTGGAAATATCTTATAAACGGACAACTTTGTGTAAAAAAAAATGCGTTTTCATTTTTTTCCACATTTTCCAAAAACTTCTGGAAAAAAATGAACCATTGAAAAGACTCATTATGCCTCATAGATTATACGTTGGGGTGTTAGCTTTCCAAAATGGGGTCATTTTCTGGACGTTTCCATTGCCCTGGTGTTCCAGGGCCTTCACAACTGTAATAGGTGGTTGAGAAATGAAATGTGTAATTTATGCTCCTAGAATGCCTGAAGGTGCTACTTCAAAATTAGGCCTCTGTATGTGGTCAGGCTGTGCGAAAGTCTCACACATGTGGTATCGTTATACTCAGGAGGAGTAGGAGAATGTATTTTGGGGTGTTATTTGTGGTATGCACATTCCGTGTGGGAGAAATAAGCTATTACAATGAAAATTTTGTGGAAAAAATAAAAATAAAAAAAAATCGTAATTTTGCAAAGAATTGTGGGAAAAAATGACAACTTAAAATAACTAACCATGCCTCTTACTAAATACATTGGAATGTCTACTTTCCAAAAAGGGGTCATTTGGGGGGCATTTGTACTTTCCTGGCTTGTTAGGGTCTCAAGAATGGAGATAGGCCTTAGTACATCAGATGTGATCTTTTTTTGCAAATCTTTATGATTTGCACCATAGCTTGTAGACTCTATAAATTTCACACAGATCATATAATATGCAAAAATGTGGGTTATTTTTACTAAAGATGTGTAGTAGTATAAATTGTGGCCAAAATTTATGAAGAAAAATTGCTAATTTGCTAAATTTTGTCACAGAAACTAAGAAAAATTCATTTTTTTTCAAAATTTTCGGTCTTTTTTCATTTATAGCGCAGAAAATAAAAAACCGAGAGGTGATCAAATACCACCAAAAGAAAGCTCTATTGGTATGAAGAAAAGGACAAAAAAATCATTCGGTTACAGTGTTGCATGACTGAGTAATTGTCATTCAAAATGTGAGAGCACTGAAAGCTGAAAATTGGTCTGGGACTGAGGGGGGTTTAAGTGCCCAGTAAGCAAGTGGTTAATAGGCTCCTCTGTCCTCCACTCATTACCTGTATTAATGGCACCTGTTTGAACTTGTTATCAGTATAAAAGACACCTGTCCACAACCTCAAACAGTCACACTCCAAACTCCACTATGGTGAAGACCAAAGAGCTGTCGAAGGACACCAGAAACAAAATTGTAGACCTGTCTGGGAAGACTGAATATGTAATGGGCAAGCAGCTTGGTGTGAAGAAATCAACTGTGGGAGCAATAATTTGAAAATGGAAGACATACAAGACCACTGATAATCTCCCTTGATCTGGGGCTCCATGCAAGATCTCACCCTGTGGGGTCAAAATGATCACATGAACGGTGAGCAAAAATCCCAAAACCACACTGGGGGATCAAGTGAATGATCTACAGAGAGCTGGGACCAATGTAACAAAGGCTACCATCAGTAACACACTACGCCGCCAGGGACTCAGATCCTGCAGTGCCAGACGAGTCCCCCTGCTTAAGGCAGTACATGTCCGGACCCGTCTGAAGTTTTGCTAGAGAGCATTTGGATGATCCAGAAGAGGATTGGGAGAATGTCATATGGTCAGATGAAACCAAAGTAGAACTGTTTGGTAGAAACACAACTCGTCATGTTTGGAGGAGAGAGAATGCTGAGTTGCAACCAAAGAACACCATACCTACTGTGAAGCATGGGGGTGGCAACATCATGCTTTGGGGCGGTTTCTCTGCAAAGGGAACAGGACGAGTGATCCATGTACATGAAATAATGAATGGGGCCATGTATTGTGATATTTTGAGTGCAAACCTCCTACCATCAGCAAGGCCATTGAAGATGAAACATGGCTGGGTCTTTCAGCATGACAATGATCCCAAACACACCGCCCAGGCATCAAAGCAGTGGCTTCGTAAGAAGCATTTCAAGGTCCTGGAGTGGCTGAGCCAGTCTCCAGATCTCAACCCCATAGAAAACCTTTGGAGAGAGTTGAAAGTCTGTGTTGCCCAGCGACAGCCCCAAAACATCACTGCTCTAGAGATCTGCATGGAGGAATGGGCCAACATACCAGCAACAGTGTGTGACAACCTTGTGAAGACTTACAGAAAACATTTGACCTCTGTCATTGCCAACAAAGGATATATAACAAAGTATTGAGATGAACTTTTGATATTGACCAAATACTTATTTTCCACCATAATTTGCAAATAAATTCTTGATTGTCTGGATTTGTTTCCACATTTTGTCTCTCATAGTTGAGGTATACCTATGATAACAATTACAGGCCTCTCCTCTTTTTTAAGTGGGAGAACTTGCACAATTGGTGGTTGACTAAATACTTTTTTGCCCCACTGTATGATTTGTGAGCCAGGTACAGACAATAAAGTAACCTGAGAAATAGGTGTCACGAAACTTTTGGCTCCACTAAAAAGTCAACAGTAGGGTGCGTGGCTTGACCTTGGAGGAAGATGGCAGCTTGGCTTGTGAGCTCCCGCTGACAGAGGTTCACCAGCCTACAACAGAGGTTTTCCACGCACCAACTCGCCCGCAACATCATGAGGACCTCCTCCCACAGCTCCTTTGCATCCCGCACCAGGTCTCCCCGCGACTTGACCAGCATATTGAGCCAAAACATCCTGGAAATGTTCTGGTCCCAGGCAGGAAACATGGCGCCCACTCAAGGCTCTCCCCCATCATCAGGCCTGACATCTGGAACTACAGCCACCACCATGCTCTCTCCCGATAATGGCAAGATAACTCTCAAAGCACACCAGCACCCCATCCTCAGTGATCGCCGATCTGTGGCAGCAGACATAAAAGAAACCCTAACGGCTGCAATCACTGACCTCCGGATCAACATACAGGCAGAGTCCAAGAAGTTGAGAAGGTGACGGCGCAGCCCTCCACAGCGCTGCATCGCACATGCCATGTCTGGATACCCACACCTTGCAACTCAAGGACCTAAATCGCCATATGGAAGACTTGGACAACCGTGGCAGGCGCCACAATCTCCGTCTACGGGGCCTTCCAGAATCGATCAGTGCAGACCAACTATAGGCCGATAGGGATGGAACACATCCACAGCGCCCTCTGCCCACGAGGCAGAGATTCTGATCCTCCCTGAGATGTAATCTGCTGCATAATAGACTACCAACTAAAGGAGGAGATCTTAAGGAGGGCCCATCATAAAACTCCTCTAAAGTACAATGACGCAGATATTCAATTGTTCCAGGATCTCTCCACCATCACACTTCAGCGCCGGAGGGAACTCCACCCATTCCTGGAGGTACTCCGCACCAAGGGCATCCAATACAGGTAGAAGTTTCCTATTGGCCTCTCAACCTCTACACAAGGCCGCTCTACATTGCTAAGAGTGGCAGAAGATTTGCATCACTTCTGTGAAACGCTGGAGATCCCATACACAGATGTACCCGAATGGTATGCAGAATTTCACCCTCCTGCTGCAAGACACACGCCACCCAGCAGTGAACCCTTGGAAACCCAAGAATACAGCTTCTGTGGGCAACGTTTGCTGGCCGAAGCTCAGTCCCACCACTCAGCGCCAGGCCCAAACCATGACTCCAGCTCGTCAAAAGCTCCGAACATAAGAAGAGCTCGCCGTGATCGCTGATCAGTGGCACTGGAGCCCTCAATGCTCAGCTAAATTACTTTTCAGTTTTTCTCTTTTTTTTCTCCCTACTCTAATCCCATTTATCCCACCCATTACCTAGTCAATATCTCTTTCTAAGTGGGACCCCACCAAAAGACCTGCAAATATATGAGACTCTGCACCTGGGCCTGCACCTATTAAATACACACACTATGCTCCCATCCCCCGCTCATTTGCCCATTTTTAACCATATAAGTCTGGGAATTTAGCTGCAAGTACAGCTTGGTGACTATCCCAGTTTCTTCTTCTTCTTCTTCTTCTTCCCTTTTTTTTTTTTTTTTTTTCTTTTCTTTTCTTTTTTTTTTTTGCTTCTTTCTGTTGATATATTTGTGCATACACACAATACTGTAACAGGTAAAAAGAGAGTTGTAGGGCCTCTCAGCTCCTCTGGGAGGCCCATGCTGTGAGGATGATCTGCACGGCCCTACCACTCTGCCCACAATACATCGCCTGTCCTGGGAGGTCTCTGGCACCTTTGTCAAGCTGATTTACGCATCTATAGTTGCACAATTTGACATATAGCACTTAGTGGGCCAGACCGCAATACCAAACCCTCCGCACAGGCTACTACCCATTGGTTATAATCCCTAAAATAAACATTCGCATCCAATACCCCCTTATAGTAGGGGCTTGGGGAAGTGGCCCCTGCAGATCATCCTCATCCCAGCATAAAGGAAACTGGAAAAACATACCATTTGTCTATTTACAGTGTACCACTCACGATAAAGCTCACGCTCTAATGGGGAATGCATACAATATCCTGCAGCTGAAACTGTCACAGCAATACGGATTAGATACTAAATTGAAAACTGAAGGACCCCTTGGATTCTGACTCCTGGCAGACTCCAACCCTTTTATCAGGGAACACAATTCATGTTCTCACACCATATAGCCGGCAAGACAACAAACATTTCCTCTCATGGGTGCAGAAGCCCCATCGGTATTTCCTATTAGAATGGTCCCCCTGGTAATGATGTTTTCCCATACAGGGACTAATGGATACCATGGCACCTACCTTAAAATACCCGTAACGCATGTAATACAAAATACTTGGGTGACTTACCCTAAAATGCATCCCACAAGGGATCCTTTCTAGATAGTTCTTATCTGTCTCACTTTTATTACTTAAGCCCATGAGCCATTCAACCCCTCATTTTCTGAATGATGCACCACATGGGGCACAGGCATTAGCAAGAACGAATACCCATTTATCAACCCCTTTAAACCCCTGCCCTTCCCAATAAGTCAGACTTACCCCCCTCCAGGCACCAGTACTCTAACTGATCTATCACTACCTACCTAAAGTCAAGGACTCCAGCTCTTCCCAAACAATGGCAAGATTTCCACATAAACAAGCCAAATCCAAAACCAAAATCATCTCCCTTTTAATGTATGTAGCCTCAACTAGAAAAATGCTCCCAAATACTTCTCTCCCTGCATAGAAACAAAGCAGACATCTTCCTTCAGAAAACACACTTTAAAACAAATTCCCGAAAATTTCCAATACCCACTTCCCAACCTCTTTCCATCCAACAAACCACAATGCAAAATCCAAAGGAATATCCTAATTGCTAAACGTTGCCCGTTTTTGAACTCAAGACACCTGCATTGATGAGGAAGCACATTTTTATAGCTTCGTAAAAGGCGTATGGTTTGGAAAACAAGTCACCCTCGCAAATGTATATCCTATCGCAAAGAGACCTACCGATGCTGAGAGCAGCCACCATTGACCCCATGTATTTATCGGACCACCACCCTATCTCCAGGTCCATAGAATTTGAAGACATGCCACCTAGACCCTCAATTTGGCGCCTAGACCCCTCCCTCCTCACGGATAATATTATAACACTGGAAGTAAACAAACGTCTATCACAATACTTCCGAGAAAATGGCTCCTCGGACATATTTCCAATGTTGAGATGGGAGGCACACAAATGTACCATACGTGTAGAACGGATTGTCTTTCTCTCTTATGTTTGGCGGAAAGTTCAATCGCACACTACAAATCCGATCACTCGTATCCATATGCTGGAATGGGCGCATAAAACTACCCAAGCGACATCTTCCCTCCCAGATCTAATTCAAGCAAGGACAGAACTTTTAGAGGTGTTAGACAAAAAACAAAACATAACTATATACTGTCCCAAAAAATATTTTATGAATATGGCAATAAATTATTAAAGTTTTTGACAAGAGCCCTCCGATCGAAAAAAAGTGTACATGACAATCCACTCTCTCACTGACTCGGTGGGTCATCCATTATTTTACAATGATCACACAGAGAAGCAATTGGTTCAATATTACTCTCACCTTTACAATCTAAACCCACATGACCCTCAGACAGATGACAACACAAGATCACAGAAGATTAGGGATTTCCTTACACAGTATAACCCCAAACCTCTGTCCAGTTCGGAAGCCGAAGACCTGGAGCAACCTATCTCGCACGTGGAAATAGACATACTGGTAGTACTTAAACAGCTGAAACTGGGAAAGAGTCCGGGGCCAGACGGTTTGACGACAGGATATTATAAAACATTTAAAGAAACACTTAAGCCACACTTCCTGCAGTGCATTTAACCTCCTCTCATCCAACAATCCCCCACCTCGAGAATATTATTATTATTCATGTTTTATATAGCGTCAACAGTTTGCGCAGCGCTTTACAACATGATTATATGTTATGCAAACAATCCCCATAAAATTGCCACAAGCCTTTTTTGCTTCGTACTGCAAAACCTGTACAGAATTTCTGTTGGGCAAAGGGCATCCAAGGCATAGCTTCGAAAGATTAACATTACCTAAATTAAAAGGTGGCATAGGTTTTCCAGATATTACCAAATATCATTCAGTGTGTCAATAGACGAGAATAATCGATTGGAATGTTCACGCACATACAAAAGCATAGACGAACATCGAAAATAAGTTCTCCTCCATACCAATATGAAAACTACCTTGGAGCGCCCCAATGTGTATGTTTCACCAGGCTGCGAATACCCATTGATTTACAACACATTACAAATTTTCCATAAAACATGCCGTAAATTCCAAACTTCCTCTTCACAGGGCCCATTAACCCCTATCTGCAACAACCCAGATTTCCCACAAGGCCTATCAGACTTGTTCCTTTCAGATACTTGGCCCCATACTGATATGAGAGCCGAACACTTCTTCTCCAGTGACACCTTTCTGACTCTACCCAAACTGTCTACGCAGAAGTCTGGACAACCCTTCCCATTTAGGACGTACTGCCAAATCTGACATTTTCTCACTCACCTACAAACATGCTTCGACTATGCTAGATAGCTCGCACCTTTTCAAAGTGCTTTGTACCAAAAAAGAATCGCAAAGGCATTTGATTTCAGACATATAATCTATTCTATTCCCGTAGTTGGGAAAGGGAACTCTCGATTAACCTCTCAGATGAAGAAAGGGAAAACGTCTATTCTCATATCCACAAAGGGTCAATCAATGTCTCTGCGAAGGAAAATGGTTTCAAATTCTTTTCTAGCTGGTAAATGACCTCCCTTAAACTACACAAAATCTCTCCTACTATTCTCCCCAACTGCTGGAGATGCTCTGACAAAGACTGATCACTCCTCCATATATGCTGGTCATGTCCCTCATTACGAAGTTTCTGGAAAGAGGTCCACCGCCTCACTACTCTAATTACCACCTTTCAGAATTCACCCAAGCCCAAATGCCCCTACACCACTCCGCCATCCCCAAAAAAATTATCAACACTCACTATCTTTACACCTCTTAAATGCTGCAAAAATGTGTATCCCAACTCTCTGGAAGTCCCCCCCCCCTAACCATTGCGGACTGGATCAGACGCATAAAGTGGCAGAAATTGAAGATTTAGTGCATCAAGCCAAAGACACGCCAACCAAATTCAGGAAAATGACTACTTCTACTGTCTTAATGATACACAAAGGAACACAATATCAGTAAAAGTACAATTAATACATCTTTCCATAGTTTCCATAGACTCAGTTACCACTCGCCCCCCTTCTCCCTAGGCCTTTTATCCCCTCCCCCCGTTATCTACATGTGCTAATGCACTCCTCTCCCACAAGGAGCTTCTCTTTCCACGGTCCCCTCTCCCCTTTCATTCAACTGACCTAACAGGTCCTCCCCAATGACTCAATGGACCAACCTGAACGCGGAACATGCCTACTAGATTCGCCTGTCACCTGTGGATTGCTAGCGGTCTGGTGACCACAATCCCATGGGAAATTGACTAATCCTAGAGACATTTGGCAACTAACCAATGACACCATTAAACACCCAACCTATGATGGCAAACAATAATCTCCAAAAGGGAAGCCTGACTAGTGTGTCTACGCTCACCCCCTATTACCGCCAAGGCTCCCTAAGACCTTTACTCAGGACCAACACTGATATAATGGAAATACCCTAAAAAATACGATGGCTCCCTGCTACCCCAATGGTCAGGCATCCCAGATTGTAATGTAAAGCTAGGGAAACTATGGCACACTAATTCCGCGTACACACAATCAAACTATCCGGCGGACCAGAGTCCGCCGGACAATCCGCCCGTGTGTGGGCTCCGGCTGACTTTTTTTTCCAAAAGTCCGGCGGACTTAGAAAGTAGTTTTGACTTTTGAAATGAATGGACTTTCCCGCACATGGAGAAAAGTCTGTTCATTTTGAACACGGCTCCAGGTAGCCGGGACTAGCGTCGCTGGCCCCGTTACCTGGTATGGACTAAAAGGGGAAGCCCTATGCCCTGTTGCCCCCGCACCCCAAAGCACCTTGTCCCCATGTTGATGAGGACATGGGCCTCTTCCCGACAACCCTGGCCGTTGGTTGTCGGGGTCTGCGGGCGGGGGGCTTATCGGAATCCGGGAGCCCCCTTTAATAAGGGGGCCCCCAGATACCGGCCCTCAACCCTATGTGAATGAGTATTGGGGTACCCCCTTTCCTGACCGTCCAGGCTGCGTGCTCGGACAAAGGGTCTGATATGGACCTTGGGGGGCGGTTTTTTTTTCGGCATAGGGCTTCCCCTTTAAGTCCATACCATATGACGGGGCCAGCTACGTGTCAATCTTGCCAATGGAGGCGGCGACATTGACCTCCTTCGCTAGTACCATCTACCTGGAGCCACATTCAAAACAAATGGACTTTGCTCCGTGTGCGGGCAAGTCCGTTTATTTCAAAAATCCGGCAGACTAGCACACAGATGGTGGACAATTTTGAGTCAAAACTTCTTTCTAAGTCCGCCGGACTTTTGGGGAAAAAAACAAAAAACTCTTGTCCGCCAGACCAAGTCCGCCGGATAGTCCGATCGTGTGTACGGGGCATAAGTGAAATCCCCCTTACAAAACTGATTGGTAAAAGAGGAGGAAATCAAGCCACCTACAATGCTGAAACAGAACTATTTTATTTGTATGTACCTGTGTTCAAGAAGTCTGTTCATTATGTAAAAGCCAAATAAGACAAATTATGTTTGCAAAAGTTTGTTACAATGATGCTTTAACAGCCTTGTGCTTTTCTCCTTCTCTCTGAAGATTAGCACTGGAGCGTGCAACTTCTGCCAAAGCTGCTGTGCAGGTTATAACTGAACTCCTGGCATGTTATGGGCAGGGGGGCAGCTGTAGAGAGGAGCCTGAGCCCTTCATGTACCACAACACATTCCTACTGTGTGACCGCCAAGAAGCATACGTGCTTGAGACAGCTGGGCAGTACTGGGCAGCTGAGAAGATCACTGGTGAGTTACAGAATATTGCTTTGAACATGGCCTTATCATGTATTACAGGGTATTTCCTTGCAGTTTGCTATTTTCAGTGCGGTTCTTCAGTCCAAGGCTTTCTTAAATAAGATGTGTGTGGGCATGTCCCCAGTGTAAAACCTTTCCTAACCCTGACATGACTCTAATAATTAACCCTGAACGGCCCTGCAGCCTAAGATTTACCCTACCTGTAAAAAATATATGAATAACTCTTAGCATTTAGTCTCCTAACACTTAAGGCCTGTTCACACCAGATTTGTTCATAAACCCATTCTTAACACATAGACAATAAAATGGTTTCACACCATTGCATTATTGTGACGTGCTGCATTTTATTCAGAGGGCAACATGCACAAACGCATGTAAACACATTGCGACTTAGTAAAAAAAAAAAAAAAAAGAGGTGTTTGACTGGTATAAGGACCCGTATGTCTGTATTTCCTGCATCTTCTGAAGTGTGCAGAGAAGAATTGCAAGACATACAAATATACATAATTTCTGCTACTACTGTCTCTTTGCTCTTATTGACCAATAGGAGTGGACAAGCTTCAACAAATGCTGATGCTTTGCCTTATCAGAACAGCCTGGTATTTGGGTGAAGCTGATGACACTGAAAGCTGCTGCAGTTACGTGCAATGACCTGTGGTTACCGGCACTTCATACCTGCTTTCATTCCGCTAGTGTGTACACGGCATTAAAGTGTATCTGTGGTTAAAATGTAATATAATATATGTAGCGACCACCCCCCCCCCCCCCCCACACAAAGGAGCCACTAGTTAAGATGGGTCCTCTGTTGCTGGCCTCACTCTTCTCAAAGACCTCAGCCCCATCTGACACTCGGCTGAGTACACACACACACAATTTATGACATTAGTACCCAGTTAATATGCTATTTTAAAGAACACAAGCACCAGACCAATCACTTAGAAAATCATAATATATTGTCATAAAATAAGAAGGTTAAATGCAGGCAAGAATAAAAAGAGTGATATGAACAACAATGGTATTAATACACATAAATACAGGATACTTGTGACTGGGCCAAGGCTTTATCAATCAGCTTAAACTGTAACAGTCAGCTAGGGTATCGTAAGAGCAGCCAGGAACGGATATTATAAACCCCCAGAGGCTACACTGCTATAGACCCTGGAGTGACTCTACAGGCAGACTTGGACCTAGTAGGACTAATGCCACGTACACACGATCGGAATTTCCAACAACAAATGTTCGGTGTGAGCTTGTTGTCGGAAATTCTGACCGTGTGTAGCCTCCATCGGACATTTGCTGTCGGAATTTCCGACAACTATTTGAGAGCTGATTCTCAAATTTTCCGACAAAAAAAAGTGTCGGAAATTCCGAACGTGTGTACAAAATTCAGACAAAAAAAATTCCACGCATGCTCTGAATCAATCCGCTTCTCTTCTAATTTTAGTGAATGGCCGTGCGTCTTCTTAAATTCCCTTGAATGGGAGAGTTTTATCCCTATTGTGGGGTCACCGGTAGACGTGTGCACTGACAAAAAATGTGTTTAATATTTAGTTTTTATTAGTTTTTTTGCTTTTTTCAGAAATCCAAACATTTGGAAATCCGAAAAATTCGGATTTTCATATTTCCGAATTTCAGATTTTCATATTTCCGAATTTCAGATTTTCATATTTCCGAATTTCGGATTTTCAAATTTCCGAATTTCAGATTTTCAAATTTCCGAATTTCGGATTTTCAAATTTCCGAATTTCGGATTTTCAAATTTTCAAATTTCCGAATTTCGGATTCTCAAATTTCCGAATTTCGGATTCTCAAATTTCGGAATTTCGGATTCTCAAATTTCCGAATTTTGGATTCTCAAATTTCGGAATTTCGGAATTTCAAATTTCCGAATTTCGGATTTTCAAATTTCCGAATTTGGAAATTCAAAAATCTGAAAAAGAAAAGCAATAAAATTTGAAATAATGATTAACTAATAATAACTATTAACCACTTCAATACCGGGCCTATTCTGGCACTTCTCTCCTACATGTAAAAATCATCTTTTTTTTTGCTAGAAAATTTACTCGGAACCCCCAAACATTATATGTTTTTTTAGCAGACACCCTAGGGAATAAAAAAAATGACGGTCATTGCAACTTTTTATCTTGCACAGTATTTGCTCAATAATTTTTAAAATGCCTTTTTTGGGGGGGGGGGGGAAATGCTTCATGAATTAAAAATAAAACAGTAAAGTTAGCCCAATTTTTTTGTATAAGGTGAAAGGATGATGTTACGCTGAGTAAATAGATACCAAGCATGTCACGCTTTAAATTTGCTCACACTCATGGAATGGTGCCAAACTTCGGTACTTAAATCTCCATAGGGGACGCTCACATGTGGTGATACCTCACATGTGGTTTGAACGGCATTTACATATGGGGGTGGGACTTACATGTGCGTTCGCTTCTGTGTTTTAAAATTATTATTTTTTTTGCATTACTTTTATTCCTATTACAAGGAATGTAAACATCCCTTGTAATAGGAATGGTTCATGACAGGTCCTCTTTATGGAGAGATGTGGGGTCAATAAGACCCTACATCTCCCCTCCCGGCAGGAAAGCATGAGATTCATGATCACATGTTGACAGCCGCGATCGTGGCCTTGGTAATTTCCGGGAAGTGACGTCATAACTAGTGATGGCCGAACGGTTCGCCCGGCGGTCGTTTCGCGGCGAATTTCCGACTTTCGCCGTCCGCGGGTTCGAACGCCTTTTTCCGTCGTTCGCCCCGGCGGACTTACGTGTTTAATGTATACAAGAACTTTAACCTTTCGTGACACGTTTATCATGTGTTACAGGACAACCAATTGAGACATGACAGCTCATGGACACTTGGACATTCCCCCTAACCTATAAATACACCCGATCCGGTGGCCATTTTACATTCTTTCTTCTGTCACTGTAGGGAAAGGATCCTGTGTGGAGTAGGGACAGAGAAAACGCTAGCTATTTGGTACACAAAAGTTCTTTTCAGGACTGGTATAGGTGTTAGGTCAGCAGCCTGAGTTTCTTTTGTCAGTTTAGATAAAGGGACAGAGCGCTGTATGCTGCTATTTTAGGGACAGCTCAGCCAGATTAGTCTTTCTTCATCATCATCATCATCATCATCATTAGCTGTTACTATCAGGTCCACAAAAGAGCTGTTCCAGCTAATCGTTCCAGCCTACTCTTTTTTGCCAATTTGTATAGGGACAGGCAGGAAGCAGTGTGTCAGGCAGTGAGGATAATTTTAAAGACTTGCTGTTACTATTAGTTCCACAAAGGTTCTTTTCAGGACTGGTATCAGTGGTACGGTAATAGGCTTGTACACGTATAATATTCTTTCTTCCAAATATAGAAAGAATATTATACTTGACTGCTGCCCTTCTGCTGCAGTCTGCTAATCATTCACAACTCACTTGTTCCACAAAGCTCTTTATCAGGACTGGTAACTTGGTCTGTCTAGGGTGCTACGGTACATAGGCTTGGGTGCGGTACAGTCTGCTGTTCTGTAAGGACCGCTATCGGTCCACAATACATAGGGTTGCCGTGCACTACTGCTGACCGCTGCCCTATACTGCAGCAGTCCTTCATTGGTATAGGGACTGACGTACAGTCTGCTAATCACTAACACACAACCTGCTTGGTCCACAAAAGTTCTTATAAGGACTGGTAACTTGGTATAGGGTGCTACGGTACATAGGCCTGAGTGCGTTACAGTCTGCTGTTCTGTAAGGACCGCTATCGGTCCACAATACATAGGGTTGCCGTGCACTACTGCTGACCGCTGCCCTATACTGCAGCAGTCCTTCAGCGGTATAGGGACTGACGCACAGTCTGCTAAACACTAACACACAACCTGCTTGGTCCACAAAAGTTTTTATAAGGACTGGTAACTTGGTATAGGGTGCTACGGTACATAGGCCTGAGTGCAGTACAGTCTGCTGTTCTGTAAGGACCGCTATCGGTCCACAATACATAGGGTTGCCGTGCACTACTGCTGACCGCTGCCCTATACTGCAGCAGTCCTTCATTGGTATAGGGACTGACGTACAGTCTGCTAATCACTAACACACAACCTGCTTGGTCCACAAAAGTTCTTATAAGGACTGGTAACTTGGTATAGGGTGCTACGGTACATAGGCCTGAGTGCGTTACAGTCTGCTGTTCTGTAAGGACCGCTATCGGTCCACAATACATAGGGTTGACGTGCACCACTGCTGACCGCTGCCCTATACTGCAGCAGTCCTTCATTGGTATAGGGACTGACGTACAGTCTGCTAATCACTAACACACAACCTGCTTGGTCCACAAAAGTTCTTATAAGGACTGGTAACTTGGTATAGGGTGCTACGGTACATAGGCCTGAGTGCGTTACAGTCTGCTGTTCTGTAAGGACCGCTATCGGTCCACAATACATAGGGTTGCCGTGCACTACTGCTGACCGCTGCCCTATACTGCAGCAGTCCTTCAGCGGTATAGGGACTGACGCACAGTCTGCTAAACACTAACACACAACCTGCTTGGTCCACAAAAGTTCTTATAAGGACTGGTAACTTGGTATAGGGTGCTACGGTACATAGGCCTGAGTGCAGTACAGTCTGCTGTTCTGTAAGGACCGCTATCGGTCCACAATACATAGGGTTGCCGTGCACTACTGCTGACCGCTGCCCTATACTGCAGCAGTCCTTCATTGGTATAGGGACTGACGTACAGTCTGCTAATCACTAACACACAACCTGCTTGTTCCACAAAAGTTCTTATAAGGACTGGTAACTTGGTATAGGGTGCTACGGTACATAGGCTTGAGTGCGGTACAGTCTGCTGTTCTGTAAGGACCGCTATCGGTCCACAATAGATAGGGTTGACGTGCACCACTGCTGACCGCTGCCCTATACTGCAGCAGTCCTTCAGCGGTATAGGGACTGACGTACAGTCTGCTAAACACTAATACACAACCTGCTTGGTCCACAAAAGTTCTTATAAGGACTGGTAACTTGGTATAGGGTGCTACGGTACATAGGCTTGAGTGCGGTACAGTCTGCTGTTCTGTAAGGACCGCTATCGGTCCACAATAGATAGGGTTGACGTGCACCACTGCTGACCGCTGCCCTATACTGCAGCAGTCCTTCAGCGGTATAGGGACTGACGTACAGTCTGCTAAACACTAATACACAACCTGCTTGGTCCACAAAAGTTCTTATAAGGACTGGTAACTTGGTATAGGGTGCTACGGTACATAGGCTTGAGTGCGGTACAGTCTGCTGTTCTGTAAGGACCGCTATAGGTCCACAATAGATAGGGTTGACGTGCACCACTGCTGACCGCTCACCTATACTGCAGCAGTCCTTCAGCGGTATAGGGACTAAGAGTTTTGTCACAGGGTCATTTAAAAAATGACATGCAGAGGAAGAGGCAGGCCCTTCCGCAGGGGTGGTAGGGGTAGGGCAGGAGCAACAGGCTTGAGCCAAAGTGGGAAGTTGCAGAAGGTGCGTTCAATTACTTTAAAGGATGCACCAGACTTGGTTGAGTGGCTCGCTCAGCCTTACTCTTCTGCACCCTCCTCATCCTCTCGATCTGCACCCTCTTCTTCACTCTCTGCTATGTGCACCCCCAAAGACACTACCACCAACAACACGACCACCACCACCACCACCACATACCTTCCGCTTGAGTCACTGGAATTATTTTCCGATCCATATCAAGAGGACATTTCTGATGCGCAGCCACTCTTGGTATTGGATCAGGAAGAGGAGGTAGCAACAAGCGCTACTCAGCAGTCTGACGCCAGTACCCAGATCAGCCCAAGGAGGAGGTTGGTCCCCGGTGTTGCTGCCTACTCTACTTATAGCGGTGGGGAAGGTGACGTTGATGATGACGTGTCTAGTGATGTCACGTGGGTGCCCACAAGAGAGGAAGAGGAGGGGAGTTCAGAGGGAGATATGGACCAGCAGATAGGGAGGAGAAGCAGCAATGACTTACATTGCACAGCAGGGACAAAGCAGACTGCAAATGTATCAGGAGCGAGTCATCGACCATGTACGGTCACATCTGGCGCTCCCAGGACACCGGCACATGGCTCCGCAGTGTGGGCTTTTTTTAACGTGTCCGCTGCTGACAATAGCGTTGCCATCTGCAATCTTTGCAGTCAACGCGTTAGTCGCGGTAAGCCCAATACTCACCTAGGGACGACCGCCTTAAGAAGGCACATGAGCAGCCATCACCGAGCCCAGTGGGAGCAACGGAACACACAAAGCCACACTGCAGGCTCTCACCGTCCAGCCTCGTCTTCTACTTCTCCTTCTCCTCTCTCCTCACAATTGTCCTCCACTCCACCTTCCATCACGCCAAGCTCACATTTTTCTGCAAAAAGGCAGGCTTCCGTGGGCCTAATGTTTGAGCGTAAAAAAATGATGACGCCGGATAACCCTCTTGCCCAACGGTTGGCGGCTGGCTTGTCAGAACTCATAGCCCGCCAACTACTGCCATATAAACTGGTGGACTCGGAGGCCTTTCGCAAATTTGTGGCCATTGGAACACCACAATGGAAGGTCCCAGGAAGGAAGTATTTCTCAGAGAAGGGCATCCCAGAGCTATATGGCCATGTTCAGCGGCAAGTGAATGTATCTCTGGCACACAGTGTCGGTGCCAAGATACATCTGACCACAGACACGTGGTCTAGCAAACACGGGCAGGGAAGGTATATCAGTTTTACTGCCCACTGGGTGAACCTTCTGACGGCCGTCAAGCATGTAACCCGTGGCACCCGTGTAGATTTGGTTTTACCGCCACGGATTGCATGCAGGCCTGACTCTTCTTCTCCTCCTCCTACTCCATCCTCCTCCCTCTCCTCCTCAGCTGCCTCCTCCTTTTCCGCTGCTAGCGTCTCTTCCACTGCACCGCCCAAGCTCCCCAGAACCTATTCCACATGCCAGGTGAGACGTTGCCATGCCGTGCTGCGTCTGTTGTGCCTGGAAGCAAAGAGCCACACTGGCCCGGCACTCCTTTCAGCTTTGCGTTCACAGGCAGATGAGTGGCTAACACCGCTCAATTTGACAGTTGGTAAAGTGGTGTGTGACAACGGTGCCAATCTGCTTAGCGCATTGAAACAGGGCAAAATCACGCACGTGCCGTGCATGGCACACGTCTTAAACTTGGTCGTGCAGCGATTCCTTGTCAAATACCCTGGGGTCCAGGACATCTTGCGGCAGGCAAGGAAAATCTCGGCCCATTTCAGAAGATCTTACACGGCCATGGCTCGCCTTGCTGACATTCAGCGGCGACACCATCTGCCGGTCAGACGTCTTATTTGCGATTGCCCGACGCGATGGAACTCAACCTTCTATATGCTTGATAGGCTGCTCCAGCAGAAACGTGCAGTTAACGTCTACCTGTATGAACTCTGCGAAAGAAACGGTTCTGGGGAGCTGGGTTTTTTTTCACCGCGCCAGTGGCTGCTCATGCGCGACACATGCAGACTTCTGCGGCCATTTGAGGAGATCACCAAACTGGTCAGTCGCAGCCATGGCGCCATCAGTGACATGGTACCTTATGCCTTCTTTCTGGAGCGTGCATTGCGTCGTGTCATTGATCAGGCTGTGGAGGAGCAGGAGCGGGAAGATGAGGAAGTCGCAATGCTGGATGAATTCCCAGGGGGGGCTACTCTATCTGAGACAAGTCAACAACAGGAGTCTGATGAGGAGTCAGAGGAGGATGGTGCCGGGGCGGATGAGCAGGAGCAAGAAGAGCATGCTTTAAACCTTTCTGGGATCCCTGTTGTGCGAGGATGGGGAGAGGAGAATGAAGAGGACGACATTATCCTGGATGATGAGCAGGAGCCAGGCCACCACACCGCTTCCACTTTAGTGCAAATGGGGGCCTTCATGCTCCAGTGTTTTAATAGGGACCCCCGTATAAAAAGCATGAGGGTCAAGGACCAGTACTGGGTGGCAACGTACTTAGACCCCCGGTACAAACACAAAATGGCGGAAATGTTACCGCCGTCGCAGAGGGCTGTCAGAATGCAGCACTTCCAGGCCTTGCTTCGAGAAATGCTGCATTCTGCTTTTGCGTGCGCTGGCAGAGGAGCAATTCCCACTCCCAGAGAAGGATTTGCGGGTACCAATCCAACAGCGCCTGCAAGAAGAGGCCGGTTTGAAGATGTGTTGGTGACTTCGGATATGAGGTCATTCTTTCAGCCGACCCATCGACAGGTGTCATCCGGATCCAGCATCAGGGAACGCCTAGACCGTCAGGTGTCCGACTACATTGGGTTAACGGCCGATGTGGACGCTCTGAGGAGTGATGAACCCCTAGACTACTGGGTGGGCAGGCTTGACCTCTGGCCAGAGCTTGCCCAATTTGCAATCGAACTGTTGGCTTGCCCCTCATCCAGTGTCCTGTCCGAAAGGACGTTCAGCGCAGCAGGGGGGATTGTGACCGATAAGCGTACTCGCCTAGCTCACCACAGTGTTAACTACCTCACATTTCTAAAAATGAATGAGGCATGGATCTCGGAGGAATTCAACACATGTGATCAGTAGACCATGTATATGTCTATAAACAATTTTTGGAATCAAGCACACAGACCTTCTTAATTCATTTGGCTCACTTCCCTGACCCAAAAAAGCACACCGTACTATATGCCCCTACCCTCCTCTTTGAAGAGGTTGAGCGGTGTCATATTTCTACTGGGGCTGCTTATTATGAGGGGTTCCCACCATCCCTGTGCTGTGCTGACTTCCTCCTGGGTGTTCTTATTATGAGGGGCTCCCACCATCCCTGTGCTGTGCTGACTTCCTCCTGGGGGTTCTTATTATGAGGGGATCACACCATCCCTGTGCTGTGCTGACTTCCTCCTGGGGCTGCTTACGGTGCTGCTGTCAGCGCTGTATGTCACGGAGCTGCTGTCAGCGCTGTATGTCACGGAGCTGCTGTCAGCGCTGTATGTCACGGAGCTGCTGTCAGCGCTGTATGTCACGGAGCTGCTGTCAGCGCTGTATGTCACGGAGCTGCTGTCAGCGCTGTATGTCACGGAGCTGCTGTCAGCGCTGTATGTCACGGAGCTGCTGTCAGCGCTGTATGTCACGGAGCTGCTGTCAGCGCTGTATGTCACGGAGCTGCTGTCAGCGCTGTATGTCACGGAGCTGCTGTCAGCGCTGTATGTCACGGAGCTGCTGTCAGCGCTGTATGTCACGGTGCTGCTGTCAGCGCTGTATGTCACGGAGCTGCTGTCAGCGCTGTATGTCACGGAGCTGCTGTCAGTGCTGTATGTCACGGAGCTGCTGTCAGCGCTGTATGTCACGGAGCTGCTGTCAGCGCTGTATGTCACGGAGCTGCTGTCAGCGCTGTATGTCACGGTGCTGCTGTCAGCGCTGTATGTCACGGAGCTGCTGTCAGCGCTGTATGTCACGGAGCTGCTGTCAGCGCTGTATGTCACGGAGCTGCTGTCAGCGCTGTATGTCACGGAGCTGCTGTCAGCGCTGTATGTCACGGAGCTGCTGTCAGCGCTGTATGTCACGGTGCTGATGTCAGCGCTGTATGTCACGGAGCTGCTGTCAGCGCTGTATGTCACGGAGCTGCTGTCAGCGCTGTATGTCACGGAGCTGCTGTCAGCGCTGTATGTCACGGAGCTGCTGTCAGCGCTGTATGTCACGGAGCTGCTGTCAGCGCTGTATGTCACGGAGCTGCTGTCAGCGCTGTATGTCACGGAGCTGCTGTCAGCGCTGTATGTCACGGTGCTGCTGTCAGCGCTGTATGTCACGGAGCTGCTGTCAGCGCTGTATGTCACGGAGCTGCTGTCAGCGCTGTATGTCACGGAGCTGCTGTCAGCGCTGTATGTCACGGAGCTGCTGTCAGCGCTGTATGTCACGGAGCTGCTGTCAGCGCTGTATGTCACGGAGCTGCTGTCAGCGCTGTATGTCACGGAGCTGCTGTCAGCGCTGTATGTCACGGTGCTGCTGTCAGCGCTGTATGTCACGGAGCTGCTGTCAGCGCTGTATGTCACGGAGCTGCTGTCAGTGCTGTATGTCACGGAGCTGCTGTCAGCGCTGTATGTCACGGAGCTGCTGTCAGCGCTGTATGTCACGGAGCTGCTGTCAGCGCTGTATGTCACGGTGCTGCTGTCAGCGCTGTATGTCACGGAGCTGCTGTCAGCGCTGTATGTCACGGAGCTGCTGTCAGCGCTGTATGTCACGGAGCTGCTGTCAGCGCTGTATGTCACGGAGCTGCTGTCAGCGCTGTATGTCACGGAGCTGCTGTCAGCGCTGTATGTCACGGTGCTGCTGTCAGCGCTGTATGTCACGGAGCTGCTGTCAGCGCTGTATGTCACGGAGCTGCTGTCAGTGCTGTATGTCACGGAGCTGCTGTCAGCGCTGTATGTCACGGAGCTGCTGTCAGCGCTGTATGTCACGGAGCTGCTGTCAGCGCTGTATGTCACGGTGCTGCTGTCAGCGCTGTATGTCACGGAGCTGCTGTCAGCGCTGTATGTCACGGAGCTGCTGTCAGCGCTGTATGTCACGGAGCTGCTGTCAGCGCTGTATGTCACGGAGCTGCTGTCAGCGCTGTATGTCACGGAGCTGCTGTCAGCGCTGTATGTCACGGTGCTGATGTCAGTGCTCTGTATTACGGTGCTGCTGTCAGTGCTCTGTATCTCCTGCACCCTCTTGTTTGCCTACCCTGGTCCCTGACCTTCCCTCTCCTCCATTGCCTTCATTAGCTCCATAGTCCTGAATTGTCAGAACAATTTCCCAAATAAAAAAAAAATGCTTGTAGTTATCGATCCCAAATTCACCTCATACATGTATTATGCTATTGTCCAGGTGGTGGGACTACGTGCTACCCCCTAATAATTACCCCGTGGCCGCAAATTCGACCTAAAGGTTTGCGAAATTCGCCTCCCATTGAAGTCAATGGAGCCCGCGGCGAACGGTCGTTTTCGCGAACGTTTGTGTCCGTTCGCGTTTCGCGTTCGCGAAACGTCCCGTCGGAAGTTCGTCCATCACTAGTCATAACGTGGCCCCCGGGCCTCCCAACGTTCATAGAGATGACTGGTGACCATCTCTATGATCGTCATCCGGCGGCGGGCGATTCCTTCTCCGGGCCCCCGATGGTATGGGAGAGCCCGGAGAAGCACCGGATGGTGGCGGGAGGGGGGGATGTCCCCTCCTGTCGCCTATAAAAATGATCAAGCAGTGGAAGTGGCGCTATGATCTTTCTTATCGTGCACAGAATTGCCGGCCGGAAAGAATATCTGAACGATGCCTGCAGCTGCACCCATCATTCAGATATTCCCACTCAATGTCAAGGGTGTCATATGACTCCCTTAGTATTGAAGTGATTCAATTATAGATATTGAGATTTCCTTTCAAATTTGGCTGTTTGTGAACGTAACAAATACAAATTTATCTGACGTTACGAATTATCCGAAATAACAAATGCCGCATCTAAATAAATGGAATGGAACAAATTAATAATAATAAAAAGCTTATTGTTATTTATTATTAATTGTTACGTTCATTTGTTTAGATACGGCATTTGTTATTTCAGATAATTCGTAACTTCGGATAAATTCCTACTAGCTAGGTTCACTAACAGCCAAATTTCAATACCTGTAATTTATTATTTTTAGTTCTTATTTTAGATGTTCAGATTTTCATTTTTTTTTTTTTTTTTTTTTTTAATTTTCAGATTTTCATTCTTATTTTCGAATTTCCAAACTTCCGAAATTTTTACATTTCCAAAATTTCCAATTTTTGTAAATTCAGAAATTTTGGAAATAACATATTTGTCAAAATTTGTTAAACAAATTCGGAACTAAACGAATTGCACAGGTCTAGTCACCGGTACGGAATTTGTACATTGAAATCATATCCCCTCTCAAGCGTCTCTTCTCCAGAGAGAATAAGTTCTGTGCTCCCAACCTTTACTCATAACTAATATCCTCCAGGCCCTGTTATCTCACATATATATTATTATTGCCGAATTTACCACCCTAACTCCTCCCACAGCTTTTACACTACATATACCAAATATATACCGAAACGTCGGATTGTTCCCGATTGGTGTGCTATTACTTTGAGGAACGTTTCGCCAAATGGTTCACAAAATATCGTAATTTTCAGCTCTGAGGGGAATTATAGCTCCTCCCACACAGCTCTGAGGGGAATTATAGCTCCTACCACACAGCTCTGAGGGGAATTATGAAATTAGGAAATTTGAACAAAAAAATCATTTTAAAATTTTTTTTTTTTAAATCATTTTAGGAAAAAACATTTTTTTGAAAAAATAAAATCATTTAAAAATTAAAAAAAAAAAAGAATTTTTAAAAAGTTCTTTAATGATTTTTTTTCTAAAATGTAGGTGGAGGCAAGAACACTTCACACAATTTCCCCAAAAATTGTAGCTTTTCTAGTTATTATTATTGTTATAGCCAACTTTACCACCCTAACTCCTCCCACAGATTTTACATTACATAGACCGTAATATACCGAAACGTGCGGATTGTTCCCGATTGGTGTGCTGTTACTTGTGGAACTTTTCGCCAAATGTTTCACGAAATATTGTTGTTTTTGCGGCAAAATTTGTCCCATAGGAATGAATGACGAAATGTTCAAAACTAGAGTGGGAGTAGTGGGTAGCAGTAAAACTGGTTTGAATCCTAACCACGACACTACCTGCCTGGAGTTTGCATGTTCTCCCTGTGCCTGCGTGGGTTTCCTCCGGGGACTCCGGTTTCCTCCCACACTCCAAAGACATGCAGGTAGGTTAATTGGCTTCTGTCCAAAATCGGCCCTAGTATAAGAATGGGGACCTTGGATTGTGGGCTCCTTGAGGGTAGGGACCAATGTGGGTGTGCGATGTACAATGTACAGGGATAGGGACAATTGTAGACACTCACTCAGTGTCTTTATTCAGCCTTAATAACTATGTAACTATGTGACAAAAGCTGAAACCCCATGATCAGCCAAAATATTATGACCACCCCACCAAAAAAAATAAAAAAATTTGAAAAAAAAATGTATGAAAAAAAATCTATGAAAATGAAAAAATGAATTTTGAAAAAAAAATTATAAAAAAAAATTATTTTTTAAAACTAAAAATATAATTGTGGGGGCGTGGCCGGGATGTGAACAAGAGCAGACGTGTGACTGCTGAGCTCCGCTCCACCGCTTATCCTGTCGACTTCCAGCGCTGTTTTTTCATCGCACAGCCCCTCCCCCTGACACCCTGGGGCGGAAGAAAACCTCCGGTACCCCGCGGCCCTCTCCGCAGCCCCCGGGAAGGCTCCGTTCGTCCGCAGCAGGTGAGGCCCAGTCCGCGGCGGCCATCTTCCCCACGAGGTCCCCTGTCGCCACGATGTCTGTCGGCTCTCAGGCAGCCGCTGATCCTCCTCCATCCCAGGCAGACTCCCACGCTGAGCTCCTAGCAGCGATCAAGGAGGGCAGGGATTCGGTGATGGTGAAAATTGACCACCTGGTGGCCGATGTGAGCCTCATTAGGCATGACATGGACAAATTTAGGGCCCAGTTTACAGAGGCTGAAGGCCGCATATCGCAGCTAGAGGACAACACCAGAGCTGACTCCCGGGACCTCCGTGCATTACAGTTGCAAGTTAAAGCCTTACAGAAGTCCATAGATACTGAGAATAGGCTCAGGAGGAACAATATCCGTGTCATAGGCCTCCCCGAGAAGGCTGAGGGTGCGAGGCCTGCTGAATTCACTGAGGCCTTCCTTAAGACGCTCCTGGATTTGCCTGATCTGCCTCCTACATTCATTGTGGAGAGGGCGCACCGACTCCCTCCTACTCCCCCTGTCCCTGGGGCTCCACCGCGGCCGTTTCTATTTAAGCTGTTAAACTACAGAGACCGGGATAGGGTCTTGATGGCGGCCAGAGAAAAGCGAGATCTACTCTTTAATGGGGCTAAGATAATGCTTTTTCCTGACTATTCCCCTGAAGTGCAGCACCGTAGGCGCTCCTTTACTGAGGTCAGGAAGCGCCTGCGAAATGAGGGCCTCAAGTATAGCCTCCTGTATCCCAGTAAACTTCGGGTGATTGCTGATGATCGTGCACACTTTTTCATGGACCCAGAAGCTGCCTTGTCCTGGTTGGATGGCCGCAGATGAGCTGCACTGCACTACGGATGCCACCTGCACCTTTACAATGCCTGCCTGGTGCTCTACTCCTTTCCGATTCCCCTGCTGGATCCTTGCCAGGTGGCCGTTGCACCTGCCGACTTTCATCTTTCATCCTGCCTGAACACGGGGATCGGAATGCTGCCACCTACCATGTGCCTGCTCCGGCACCCACGTCCCTGAGTTTTTATTTTTCTTTTCCTGCACACCTGGCTGTGATGCCACTACTAATCTGCTGGGCACTTTTGCAGGAGCGGGCCTACTCAGCAGACTGCGGAAGACACGCACACACTACTACAAGCAAGTACTGCCACTGCGGCGTGATTGCCGCCCCCCACACCCCCCCCTCTCCCTAGCCTTTTCTTCCCCCCCCCCTCTTTTTCTTCATGTGCTTTTTGATTTTTGTTTTTTCCCTTTTCTGGTCAGTGGCTCGCGCCCCTTCGTTTTGACTTGCTTCCTGGCCATGTGTCTTTGACCAGTGGAACTGAGGCGAACACTGACGGTGTAGGGTCCCAGTTGGAGACGCTTGCACCTGTTAGATAGGACTTTCTTTTGTTTGGGGACAAACTATTCCCGGACCCCCCCTCGTTTTTCTTTTTAGGGGGAGCGATGGGATATAGTAGGAAAGGCACTCCGTGCCTGGGTAGTTTGGAGCCTGTTTGGGCCTCCACAGTTCTATGTGCAACTGCATTTGTTTGTTTGTGTTTTATGTTGTGTTTCAGTGCTGACGGTATTATCTGCAATGTAATTATGATCTTGCTGCTTACAGGGTGCCCCTGGATGGGCCTCCCCCGATTCTCCTGCTCCCCCTTCCTTTATATACCGAATGGCTAGCCAGGTCTCGGATTCATTTACTGTCCTCTCCTGGAATGTTAGAGGCCTGAACTCTAAATTTAAGAGAGCCCTGCTCTTCCAATATTTGAAAACCCATTCCCCCCAGCTTATCCTTCTCCAGGAAACTCACCTTTTAGGCAGCAAGGTCCTCACTCTTAAGAAACCCTGGATACAACGGGGTATACATGCCACTTACTCCACTTATGCCAGGGGGGTGTCAATCCTTATTCACAGGAATTTTCCGTGTGTTATTGAAGAGGTCCGCACGGACCCCCTGGGGAAGTTTGTGATCTTGGTGTTTACCCTGTATTCTCAAAGATACATTTTTGTGAATCTCTATATTCCCCCCCCTTTCTCATCCACATTACTGTATGATGTTTTAGACAAAATTTCACCTTTCTGTCCTGGGCGGGTGCTGGTGATGGGGGACTTCAATGCCACCCTGTCTCCGGACCTGGACAGGCCTTTGCCTGCTAAGAGGCAGTGTTTGGAGCTCTCCGGATGGGCTCGGGCGGTTGGTTTGGAGGAGGTCTGGAGGTGGAGGCACCCTGACAAGAGGGCGTATTCTTGTTTTTCAGCTTCTTACAAGACAGCATCCCGGATTGACTTGGCCTTCTCCAACCCCGCACTGTTAGCGGACGTGTTGGAGGCGTCCTATCTCCCCAGTGGATTGTCTGACCATTGCCCTCTGACGGTGGTGCTTCGCTCCCCGGCCTCCCGTAACGCGGCACTTTGGCGGCTAGGTGCACACTGGGTTTCGCATCCTGACCTGTCCGACAAATTGCCGGAACATCTGGCGGAATTTTGGGAGGTGAATGTGGGGTCCTCTTCCCCTGCAACTGTTTGGGATGCTTTTAAGGCTTATGCCAGGGGCCAATATATTTCCTGTATTGCTGATATTAAGAAAAAACAGACGGGTATGACTCTCTCATTACAACAAGCCGTTGATAATTGTAATGCCACTTACACGGCGAACCCCAACCCTGTAAATTTTGACTTACTAATGGCAGCTCATAGGGACTTGCAGCTACACCTGACGGAAATTACCAGACTTGACATGTATAAGGGGAAACAGCGGGTATTTGAACAAGGAGATAGGAATGGACGTCTGTTGGCGATGATGGCTCAGCATGACCGACCCCTCACTCTGGTATCTGCCTTGCAGACTCCGGATGGGGACACCGTGACCTCCCCCTCGGATATACTGCGGACTTTCAGCGCCTTTTATGAAAAGTTGTACTCCTCAGGTCTCCCCACCGACTTTCGACCTGAGTCACTTCATACCTTATTAGACCAGCTGGCGCTGGGATGGCTCTCGGACTCGGAAAGGGAGACTCTGGTCCGACCTTTTACGGCGCTGGAGGTCCTGGGGGTTATTAGTTCTTTTCCCCCAGGTAAGGCTCCGGGGCCGGATGGACTTCCGATGGCCTTCTACAAGGCCCACGGGGCTCTTCTAGCGCCCCTACTGGCTCAGCTCTATACTACCTGTCTGACTGCTGGTGCATTGCCTGCTTCCATGTACCATGCCCATTTAACATTGATTCACAAAGCCCCTAAAGACCCTACCTCGTGTGCCTCTTATAGGCCCATAGCCCTATTGAACTCTGACTTTAAAATATTGACCAAGCTTTTGGCCCGTAGACTTTACCCCATGCTCCCCTCGGTGATAGACTCTGACCAAACTGGTTTCATGCCCCGTAGGTCTACGGACATTAACCTCAGGAGACTCTTTACTAACATTCACGCCCACCATTTGAATATGGGAACCCGAGTGGTGGCCTCCTTGGATGTCGAGAAGGCCTTCGACACGGTGGAATGGCCTTTTTGTGGGAAACCCTGCGGAAAATGGGCTTCCCCTTGTTGTTTATTAATTGGCTTCAGGTGATTTATCGGAGCCCGACTTCGTCGGTCCAGTTGGGGGGAGCCCTTTCCGCCCCTTCAGGCTTTTTAGGGGGACCAGGCAGGGATGCCCTCTCTCTCCGGCTTTGTTTGCCCTTGCGATTAAGCCTGTGGCTGAGGCACTGCGTGTTTCGCCCCGGGTGTCAGGTCTGCGTATTGGGCTGCTGGAGGAGAGGGTGGCCCTGTACGCAGATGACATGCTGCTCTTTCTTAATGATGCTGGTCCTGCGCTGAGGGGGGTGTTGGATGTGCTGGATACGTATGCAAGGGTCACTGGTCTCAGGGTGAACTGGTCCAAATCTCTTCTGTTCCCGATTGATCAGGGGGCAAGGGCCACTTCGCTCTCGGACAATCCCCTGGTCTGGGTTGACTCATTTAAGTATCTGGGTGTTCAGGTTTCTCACTTGGCGTCTGATTACCTTACACTCAATCTTACCCCGGTTTTTTTAGATATTCAGGCCAAGCTTAAATCATGGAGTAACCTGCCATTATCGCTCTGGGGGCGTATAAATCTCCTTAAGATGAAGGTCATCCCCAGACTTACTTACCTGTTTCGTCACTCCCCGCAGTGGTTGCCTAAGTCGTTTTTCAAAAAACTGAACCAGATTTTTTCCTCTTTTATTTGGGGCTCCTCATCACCCAGGTACCGCTTGACAACTCTGATGAGACCACGGACGCAGGGGGGCATGGCCTTCCCAGACTGTTACAAATACTATCTGTCCGCACAGCTAGTCACGGTTGCCTGGTGGCTGCAGCCGGACCAAACAAACTCCTCCACTGCTCTAGAGGCCTCGGTTCTGGGTTCGTTGGAGGCCCTCAGGCTCCTAATATACCGGGGCCCTCGGGCTCCTTTTTCTTTGACTCCCTCCATGGTCGCTACTCTGCGAGCATGGCGGGCGGGACTGGCCCTGGAGAGACGTGAACGTTCTGATGTGTCCCCAAATGCCCCACTGTGGCTGAATCCTGGCCTGTCTCACCTATACCAGATCCCTGACCCATGCGCATGGACTAAGCTAGGGATTAAGCTTGTGTCGCATGTTGTGGAGCAGGGCTCTTTACTCCCCTTTACCAGCCTAATTTCCAAGTACAATGTACCTGGTCACTATCTATTCCGATACCTTCAATTGGTCCAAGCGTTCACAGCACAATTCCCGGATTCCTCCTGCAATCTGACACAATCGAAACTGGAACACACACTTAGGACTGACTGTGACAGGAAACCTACTTCGGTTCTATACTCCCATCTCATAACTGTGTCGCTGCCGGCTCTTGATAAACTTTGGGCCAGGTGGCGGACTGACATCCCCTCACTTGACACGGATGACTGGGATGATGTATGGGACCTTCCTTTTAACTCCCTGGTCTCTATTAGGGACCGCCTTGTGCAATTTAAAATTGTGCACCGGGCCTACTACACCCCGTACAGACTCCATAGGATGAACCCTGCGCACTCTCCGAGCTGTTGGCGATGTGGTGCCTCCCCTGGGGACTTTTCACATATTTTCTGGCTGTGCTCTAGGGTCCAGCAGTACTGGGAGTCAGTGTTACATCTGATCAGCAAGGTCACCATGACTACGGTGCCTTTGGCCATGGAGGTCTGCATGTTGGGACTTATTGAGCCCGTGGTGCAGTCCACGGCCAAACGCACGATGACTGGACTGCTACTCTTTTATGCTCGTAAAAATATTGCTATGCACTGGAAAAAGGCAGATCCCCCATCCGTGGTGCAATGGAAGCGCTTGGTGAATAACAGTCTTCCCCTTTACAAAGATACTTACCTGCATCGGGGATGTCCAAAGAAATACGATAAGGTCTGGCATGTTTGGGTAGCTGACCCCGAAACTGCTTAGCTGGGGATGGTGGTTGTGGTTGCTGGAGGGTATTGTTCCGTTTGTTCTGTACTGCCCTATATGTGTTTCCCTCCTCTTTTTGGGGGGAGCTGTTTTTTGTCTCTTGTTTTTATGGAACAAGATGGGGGATTGTATATGCTGACAGGAGATATGGGGGCCGCCAGTGGAGTACCCTTTTTGCTTTTTACTATGACTACTGATGTATTATGTTGCATTGACTATCTCTGTGTCATGAAACAGCTCTTGTATACTGTGAGCACTGTTGTTTTTCTATGTTGTTTGTTATGAAACCTTTAATAAACATATTTTTCAAAAAAAATATATATATATAATTGTTGAAAAAAATGTTCAGCTCTTTCAGCTAATGATGGGACTTCTTCACAGTTACTCCAGCCACTCCAACCACACAACAGTTACTCAAGCCACTCCACCCAGTTACTTGGCCCACTCCAGTAGGTGGAGGAAAGAACCAGCCAAATGAATGGCAAAATTTTCAAAACTAGAGTGGGAGGTGACAAAAGCTGACAACCCCATGATCAGCCAAAATCATTTATGGAAAAATTTTTTTTTTTAAAAAAACATTTTTGAAAAAATCATTAAAAAAATCAGTTTTGAAAAAGAAAATAATTTTTGAAAAAAATAATACATTTTTTGAAAATTATGACCACCCCATGATCAGCCAAAACATTATGACCACAACATGAAAAAAAAAAATCATTATTGAAAAAAAAATTTTTTGAGAAATTTTTTTTTGAAAAACATTTTTGGGGGAAAAAAACAATCATTTTTGAAAAAAAATCATAAAAATTTTTTTTTTTGAAAAATAAAAATAAATCATTAAAAAATATTCATTTAAAAAAAATTTTGGGAAACATTTTTGAAAAAAAAAATCACTTTTGAAAAAAATGTTCTTTAGCTCTTTCAGCTAATGATGGGACGACTTCAACTTTTTTACTACTATTTATACTTTATAAAAAATGAAGCTTTTTAACACTTTTCACAGTTACTTCAGAAACTCCAACCACACAACAGTTACTCACCCAGTTACTCACCCAGTTACTCCAACTCCAGTAGGTGGAGGCAAGAACACTTCACACAATTTCCCCAGAAATTGTAGACTTTTCTAGTTATTATGATTATTATAGCCAAATTTACCACCCTAACTCCTCCCACAGCTTTTACACTACATAGACAGTAATATACCAAAACGGTCGGATGGTTCCCGATTGGTGTGCTATTACTTTGTGGAACTTTTCGCCAAATGGTTCATGAAAGGGGCGGAGCTGCTGGTGGAGATGGCTGCTGCTCCGTAGAGTGGACCTAATGCTATTGCCGCTGATGCTGCTCTAATGCTGCTCTAATGCCGACCTTACTACTCTAACTCGTTTTGGCCTGAACTATAAGGCTGGATGGATTAACAGTGAAAGGCTAGTCTATGCCTGGAAAACTTTAAGCTTTAAACTTTACGTTGCCTTACCTGCTTGTGCTGCGAACCTGCGGTGGTTGCCTGTGTTCCCTCCCAACCTGCCATTGAAACCCCAGTGAGGGTGAAATAACTGAAACCCGAGTCCGCGTGAAGCGCCGAGGAACGAGACACAGCCGAATCGAGGAAGTGGAGGAGATCCGGCGAAGGGGGTCGGTGCGCGGGCGGAAGCTGGCGGCCGATACTGAAAGCCGTTTGATTATCCACGCGGCGGCGGTCCCGGAGGTTCCCGGCGGAGACCAGGTAAAATCTCGGGGGGAGCGGCGGGGAAGCCCATGATAGGAACCAACGCTCTGAAAACCTCGGGGGACTCTAGGGCTGAGACGGGAAGCCAGAGGATCCCAAAGGTAAAGGGGAGGAAACAGCACGGGAGAATGAAAGACAAGATAAGGACAGCAAGCTGAATGTAAAAAAAAAAGAAGTTTTTGATGTTAAAGGTTAAAAGATTGCACATATGTCATAAAGAAAGGAGAAAGAATCCTGGAATAGAGCTAAGAGAAGAAAAAAAAAGGGAAGTGTGCAATAAAATTAAAAGTTGGCTGGTCAGCTTGTTGGGTTAACAAGGGGAATTTGACTGATTAACTAATGTAAAAACCCAAATGGTTAAACCCCATAAAAACAGAGGGTTTATTTAAACTGGGTCGGAATGTTATGGACTGTCTGTATAAATGTGGAATACATCTCAGTAATAGTATTGAAAATATAATAAATACGGATTAACCATTAAAAATCATTGCTGATAAATCTGCATCTCTTAAAGGGCCAATTACAGCGTAATAGAAAAAAGGCTGAAAACCCCCATAGGAAAACATAATAATAAGGACTACTGCTGATAAGCCTTGCAATCTTTTAAAGAGATATTTCCGGTCTAATAGAAAAGGGCCGAAAGTATCACAGGAAAGTTAAAGGGCAAACTATGGCACCAAAGAGGGGTAGTAAAACACCCCAAAATCAAAAAGATAAAAAGGACAAAAAAGCAGAAAGAAGTAAAGGCACCACAGGGGCCCAAGCCAATCAAACTACTGATATTAAGGAGTTTTTTCAGCAAATGCACCCACAGACAGAGATAAAGGGTCAGTCTCAATCGCCTCAGCAAACATCACATATAAGGCACACGCTACAAATATCACAGGAACTATTGGAAATGACGGAAACAGAAACATCAGCGTCTCTGGGGGCACTAGGAGAGGATACAACGAATCATCCTAGGAACAGCTCACCAATAGAGATAATGGGATCATTAACAGAACAAAGGGAAGGTGATAATGAAAATTGGGATATAAGGACATATATTCGTTCCCTCCCTACTAGGACAGACATGGACCAATATATACATAGATTGGAGGACACCTATAAGGCTGAAATACAAGAAATTAAAACATCTACCCAAAGAACACAGGAGATAATAGGCAAACTGGATATAAGAATGACAAAAATGGAGCAAGAAATGTCCCGACTAAAAGAGAAATTACATGAACAGGGAAAAGATCTAATACAAGCTAGAAATGCTTTAGATGAACAGGAAAATAATAGTCGAAGAAATAATATAAGAATTAGAGGTTTGGATGAAAATGTGAACTCAAGGGACTTGATATCAGTTTTACAGGGGATCTTCCAAAGGTTGGACATGGACTTGTCCATAGACGATCTGCTGATCGATCGGGCATACAGAATAGCTGGAGTGAGGAGGGCAAAAGCTGGTGAAACTAGAGACGTTATCTGTAAACTGCACTATGCACGAATAAAAGATAAAATAATGACTGCAATAAGACATAAGGAGAATATAGAATATGACGGAAAACAACTGACATTTTTTCAGGATCTAACCAAATATACTCTGGACAAAAGAAGAGCATTAAAACCACTGGTGGAGCAACTTAGAAAAAGGAACTTGCAATACAGATGGAAATTCCCATTTCAACTGCAAGTTTATTATGAAGATTCGTCAGTAGTTTACAGGAACCTAGAAGACTTACCGGAATTTGTAAAGGATCTTGGTCTTTCACCAGTAGACTTACCAGAATGGCCAAAACCTTATAGAAAAATAGTAAAATAGTAAAAAGCTTATAGGGAATTATGGAGGTGGATGGGGGGAGGGGGAATTTATTTATTGATGGGGGGCCAGTTGGAGATTTATGGTTAAAAATTTTTTTTTTTTTTTTTTTTTATTTTTTTTTAACTAGGGGTTAAAGGGTATGGGAAGTTTTTGATATAATGGAATATGACAAAAAAAATTTATTTTTTATTTTATTTCTTTTTTTTTTTTTTTTTTCACAAATAGGGGGAAAAGGAAAGAGGGGTTTTTTTTTCTTTTTTTTTTTTTTCTTTTTTTTTTTTTTTTTTTTTTTTGATTTAATGAAATACGGCAAGTTTATTTACTTACGGAAAAAAGGGAAATTTTTTTTTTTTTTTTTTTTCTCTTTATTCATAATGGGGGATAAGAGGGAGGAGGTGGTTTGTGATATAATGAAATTTATTTATTTATTTATTTTTTTTTTTTTTCTCTTCTCACAATTAGGGGTAAAAGGGAGGTTTTTGGTAATAAATTAAATATGACAAATTTATTTATGTAGGGGAATACACAGATAAAAATAGAAATGGAATTGATTAATAGAAAAATTATAAAATTTATTTATTTATTTATTTATTTATTTTTCTTTTTTTTTTTTTTTTTTTTTTTTTTTTTTCACAACAAGGGGTAAGGGGAAGAGGAGGTTTTTGATATAATGGAATATGGTAAAAAATAATTTAAAATTTATTAAATTAATTAATATTTTTTTTTTTTTTTTTTTTTTCCCTTTTTTCACAATTAAGGGGCAAAAGGGAGATGGAGGTTTTTTGTAATAAATGAAATATGACAAATTTATTTATTTATATAAGGGAATACACAGATAAAAATTGAAATGGAATTGATTAATAGAAAAATTATAAAGTTTTTTTTTTTTTTTTTTTTTTTTCTTCTTTTTTCACAATAAGGGGTAAGGGGAAGAGGAGGTTTTTGATATAAGGGAATATGGTAAAAATTATTTAAAATTTATTTAATTAATTAATTAATTTATTTAATTTTTATTTTTATTTTTAATTTTTTTTTTTTTTTTTTTTTTTCCTTTTCTTCACAATTAAGGGGTAAAAGGGAGATGGAGGTTTTTTTTGTAATAAATGAAATATGACAAATTTATTTATTCATATAGGGGAATACACAGATAAAAATTTAAATGGAATTGATTAATAGAAAAATTATAATTTTTTTTTTTTTTTTTTTTTTTTTTTATATATATGGAATGTTTTTTTTTTTTTTTTTTTTTTTTTCCTCCCCCTTCCCCCATCCTTGTGCCATTTATTCTCAGATTAAGCCTTGGCCTCCCTCCTTCGTCTAAAACTTTTTTGCGAGGATCAAGGGTAAGAGGGAGGAAGCTTAAGGACATAAACTAAGGGATAAGTGGAATGGCAATAGAAGCCAGAAGCATTGAGTTAGATATGAATAAACAGGTGGCTTAGGAGACAGGGGTACTGACGGGCGGCTGATCTGCATCAGCGGTCCTGATATTTCCCCTTCTAATAGGGATCTTACTTGTTAAGTAAGTTAGACTTTTTTAAGTCGGTAGTTATAGGGTAGTGAATGAGAAGGAGTGAGTGGGGGGGGAGTGAGTGGAGAAGGGACAAGGGGGGGGGGGTAAGGAGAAAATTAGGGATAAGGGGGGGTTAGGACTAAGTGTAGGGGAATAAAAGAATAGCCCCCTTTATAATTTTTTTTTTTTTTTTTTTTTTTTTTCTCTCTCTTTCCTCTCTCTATTTTTCCAAAGTAGCTGGGACCCCCATAGGGAACAGTATATCTCAATAAATTAAAATGGAGGGGTTGAAAATGTGTTCTTTCAATGCAAGAGGCCTCAACTCTCCCTCAAAAAGAAACCAAATTTTAGACTTTTTCCATAAACAAAAGGTAAAAATAATCCTATTACAAGAAACGCATTTTCGTTCCGACCACATTCCGAAATTAATTAATAAAAATTATATTAAGTGGATTCATGACACATTTACATATTCCAAATCAAGAGGGGTATCAATAGCTTTTCATAAAGATCTGTTACATCAAATAGTTCAGGAACATAAGGGAAAAGATGGTAGGTCAATAGTTGTAAAGGTAAAAATACTTGAGAGGATGGTTACAATTATTAATCTTTATCTACCAAACTATGAACAGGTTAAGACAGGGATAAAAATCCTAAGGAACGCACTGGATAGTGCAGAAGGAATAATAATAATAGGAGGTGATTTGAATTTTATAATGGATATGAAAAGGGACACTACCAATATCAAATCTCAAAGGGAAAATAAACATCTAAAAGAATTTAAAGAATTATTAGATAAACATCAAATGGTTGATATATGGAGGGTACAACATCAAAAAGAAAAGAACTACACATATTACTCAAATGTTCATGACTCTTATCATAGGTTAGATTACTTTTTCCTGAACCAAAAGGGGCTATTGTTGAAACCAACAACAAATATAGGAGGGTTTTTATGGTCAGATCACGCACCCATATATTTAGAGTTAGCAATAACGGAATTTGTAAAAACAAGAGGAAGGTGGAGTTTGAATGACAACCTGCTTAAAGATAAAAAATGTTTTGAGGATATCCAGCGAGAGATAAGGGAATTTCAGTTAAATCACGATAAAGATGATACCTCACCCCCCATACAGTGGGAAGCTTTAAAATGCGTATTAAGAGGACTGTTCATCAAGCACGGAAGTAGAGTAAAAAGGGAAAAAGAGCAAAGGAAAACTCAATTGCTGTTGGAAATTGGGAGACTGGAAGATAAGCACAAACAGAAAATGAAGCCAGAGGATTATATACTCTTAAAAGATAAAAGAATTGAGCTACAGGCCGTGCTTGATGAGGAGTCTCTCCGGATAAGGGATAGGAATAAAACACATTGGTATCAATATGGAAATAAACCGGGGAAACTACTAGCAAAAACATTGAGAGACCAACAACCTACAACATCTATAGTAAAGATCTTAAAAACAAACGGGGAAATAACACACGATCCAGCTGAAATTATAAAAACATTTCAAAACTATTATGATAAACTATATAATATAGAAATACAGCAGGAAAATAAAAAGGAGGAAAGGGGGGAAGAGATTCGAAAATATGTTAACGAGACAGCCTTGCCCAGATTCTCTAGAGAAGCAATTGAGGAAATGGAAGAAAAAATCTCAAGGGAAGAGATACAACAGGCAATAGCCGAAATGGCCCTGGGAAAGAGCCCAGGACCAGACGGCTATACAGCAAGGTTTTATAAAGTATTTCAAAATCTAATTATACCCTTACTTGAAAAAACATATAACTCAATAACTAAAACGCAAACCTTTGCACCACAGAGTACAGAAGCTCACATTATACTTATTCCGAAACCAGAAAAAGATCATACATTAAGTAAAAACTTTCGCCCCATTTCATTAACAAATATCGATATTAGACTTTATTCAAAAATTATATCTAATAGATTAACCCCAAGAATGCCGGAACATATAAAGCTAGATCAAACAGGGTTTATAAAAGGGCGAGAAACCAGGGATAATATAATAAAGACATGTACGCTTATGGAATATGCTCAGAGAGCCGCCATCCCAGCCTGTTTATTAACTATAGATGCTGAGAAGGCTTTTGATAGGGTGGGATGGCGGTTCTTAGAAGAGGCATTATTACAGATAGGACTGGGCCCTAGGATGTTAGGCAGAATTATGGCACTATATGCCAACTCAAGAGCCAAAATAAGAATAAACGGGATGCTTTCAGAGTTTATAAAGGTATCAAATGGGACCCGTCAAGGATGCCCCCTATCTCCTTTATTATATATAATAGTAATGGAACATCTAATTAATGCAATAAGGGAAAATAAAGATATACAAGGGATTAAAATTAGAGATAAGGAGTATAAATTGGCAGTATACGCTGATGATTTATTACTTTATATAACAAATCCTATTATAACAATCCCTAATATAATAAAAGAACTTGATAAATTTGGGGAATTAAGTAACTTTAAGGTAAATTACGAAAAATCTGAAATGATGAATATTACTCTAGAAGATAAAATGCAATCACTTTTACAAAAAGATTTTCCGTTTAAATGGCAGAAAGAGATGATTAAATATTTGGGCATCATGATTCCGAAGGATCTGAAGCAGATACAAGAACTCAATCATAATGTGATTATACGTAAAGTAATAAAACAATTGCAAAAATATGAAAGAATAACACAATCATGGTTAGGGAGAATAAATATAGTAAAAATGGAATTATTACCAAAGGTCTTATATGTATTCCAAACGCTACCCATTGCTTTATCTAAGAGGATAATGATGGATTTAAGGAAGGCTATAAATAGTTTTATATGGACAAAAAAAACCTCCCGAATAAAAAGAGAAACATTAACTAGAACAAAAGAAAATGGAGGTTTGGCTTTACCTGATTTTTTAAAATATATGCAAGCGGCATCATTGATTAGAATTATAAATTGGCAACATGACAGTAAAAATAAACAATGGGTAATGCTGGAAGAGGATATTGCAGGTATACAGTTAAAATTCCTGCCATGGATAAGACCTGAACTAAGGGAGAAAAAAAAGGAACTACCAATTTTTGTGAGAGCTACTTTAAAAATATGGGATGCGGTGCTCAAAAAAGGAAAGCTATCCTCCAGGACTGGACCCTTGTCCCCATTGATATCTAACCCAGAATTTAAGCCAGCAATGGAAAGTGTTGGCTATTTGAAATGGAATAAGATGGAGAATATAAGACTGATCCAGATCCTGGTGGATGGTAATATGCCTAGTTTAAGCGATCTTGGATTAGAAATAAAAAAACACTGGTTGCAATATCACCAACTAGAAACATTTATTGAAACCAATATAAATTTAATAAATAGACCATTAACTAAATTTGAGCAGATAATATTAAAGGAGCAGAACCATAAAAATAAACTATCTAAAATATACGAATCACTGTTACCCACAGGAGATATTAGAGACTTAATAGGAATAAAAAAGTGGGAAGAAGAGTTAGGAGAGATAATTGTAGAAGAAGAATGGAAAAAAATATTAGGAATAATACACAAAACCACAACGGCATTAAAACATCAAGAACGAAACTATAAAGTAACAATGAGATGGTATTGGAGTCCAGTGGCACTAAAAATAATTAATAAAGGTAACACAGATAAATGCTGGAGATGTGGGATAGAAAAAGGGACAATGGAGCATATTTGGTATAGTTGTAAGAAAGTAAAAAATTTCTGGTTAAGGATTTTTGAGATATATCAAAAAGTGACTGGAAAAAGACTGACTCCAGACGTGAAGATAGCATTATTTTCTCTTACGTCAGATACAGTACACAATATGAAACAGGGGATAATACAACATATGACAACAGCAGCTAGAACAATAATAGCACGTAAATGGAAAGAAACTATGAGTCCAACAATAGGAGAATGGATATGTGAAATGAACGAAATATGCTTTATGGAAAAACAAATAAGAGTAGAAGGATATATAAATAATCAACTACCAATTGTATGGAAACAATGGGAAGAGTTTAGGTCCTCTAGGGGAATGAGGGAATACTTATAATGTGGGGTGGGGGAGGGGGAGGGGAGAGAGAGGATAGGAGGGGGGAAATGGGATATTAGAGGGAGGGGGGATAGATAGGGAGGGGGGGAAGGAGGGAAAGATGTTAAGAAGAGAGGGGGGGGGGGTTTCCTTTTTTTTTTTTTTTTTTCTTTTTTTTTTTTTTTTTTTTTTTTTTTTTTTTACTATTATTTTTGAGTGTATGGGGATATGTTAGTAAATGTATTATATATTGAGAGAGTTTTTTATGTATGATGTAGTAAATGTACCAGAATGTATTATGGATAATTTTGAAAAAGAATAATAAAGAGAAAATTTGAAACAAATGGTTCATGAAATATTGTTTTTACAGTGAAATTTGTCCAATAGGAATGAATGGTGAAATGTTCAAAACTAGAGTGGGAGTAGTGGGTAGCAGTAAGAACTAGAGTGGGAGGTGACAAAAGCTGACAACCCCATGATCAGCCAAAATAATTTTTGAAAAAAAAAATTTTTTGAAAAAAAAATTTTGAAAAAAATTTTTTTTTGAAAATTTTTTTGGGGGAAAAAACATAATTTAAACAAATCAGTTTAAATATATATATATATATTTTTTTTTGAAAAAAAAATAATTTTGCAAAAAGAAAATAATTTTTGAAAAAAAAAATCAGCTAAAAAAATCATTTTTGAAAAAAATATTTTTGAAAAAAATATTTTTGAAAAATAAAAAAATTTGTAAAAAAAATTTGTAAAAAAAATTTGTAAAAAAAATTTGTAAAAAAAATGTAAAAAAAAATCAGTTAAAATCATTTTTGAAAAAAAAATCATTAAAAAAAAAATCCGTTAAAAAATTATGTATAAGTACAGTAATGCCTAAGGAGCCTGATGACAAATGGTGTAACTTAAGTCTCACTGGTGGTGCAAAGTGTTTGGTGTGTTGGTTACCCTCTCACCAATCCTGCACTTCAGCAGTGGGTTCCAATGGTGGCACTCGTGGAACGGTGGCTTGACCTTAGGCGAACCTGCTCTGTATGGCTGCAGTGGCAGATGATGACCAGTGAGCCCACTCTGTATAGCTGTTGGTATAGATGATGTCCAGCAAACCCGCTTTGTGGGGCTGTGGATGCAGAGAAGTAGGCCGCACTGGTATAGGAGTGCTCTGGGGCTCAGCACTCTCTAGATGTCTGTTTCCTTACCCGGTCTGGCACCAAAAAACCCTCACTCAACCCTCAAAAACCCTCACTTTCCCCAGCACTGTGATAAATTCTTTATTCACCCCTCCTAATCCTCTGAGGCTGTTGGGATCTGTAGCTTGGCAGCTATTCCTACACAGTGAGCAGTCTCTCCGAGTCCCAGTGTTCTTTGCAGCAGTCCTCTGTCCTCCTCCTGAGTCTCAGAATCTATCTGGATTTGTAGTTCAGGAATTCAATTCCTGTATTATAGAGATGCTAATTCTGAACTACATCTCCCATGTTCCCAAGCGCTCTGCATTACAGTCTTCGATTGCTTGGCTAGCTCTCCTGCTCCCTGGTTGGTTCCTTGCTGTGCTGTCAGGAAAGGAGGGGAGAATGGGGTGAGAAATCTCACACAGAGCTGCAAAGGGGCGTGACGGGGTGTGTCCCATGCGTACATACTTTTGCTAATAGGTGTCCCCCTTTCCCATCTCAAAAAGTTGGGAGGTATGCACAGGGGAAGGGGAGAAGAATCCGCAGCTACATGGAACAGCTGGATATATATATATATATATATATATATATATATATATATATATATATATATATATATATATATATATATATATTATAATATAGGCTTGTCAGTTTAGCAGTGGCAATGAGGATAATATTTCTTTCATCTCACTTTAGCACAAGCAGGTTCTGCCTACATAAGATAGACTAATCTGCTCTGTATTCAGGAGTGCAGTGCAGCGTTGTTACCACCCCAACACATGACGCTACATTAGGTGGACTTCATTAGCAGGTTCAATAAGTATTTGTGATCCTTTGCAGAAGAGCTAAGATAAGATAAGACAGATGCCCTTACAATTAAAGTATAACTAAGGTAAAACTTTTTTTAATTTTTTGTAAGTTTTGGATAAAGTGGAGAGGAATTAAGTCATCTGTCGGGTGTTAAGGAAATTCGCCCTCTCTTTGTCCTGTTTACCATTATCATTGAAAGTAAAGAAAATCACTAATTTTGGATTGTCCCCAAAAAAGTAAGAGGGGAAATCTTCCAATGGAGACCTGGCTGTGGGTTCCCAAGGAATTCCCTTAACCACATGCTGACCGCCCACAGTATACTGTATATACGTCATTACTTTGACATCTAATACTGGGCTTATGGCAGCAGCTAGCTTCCATAACCCTGGTATCATTTTTTTTTTCTGTGGGCATCTGCTAAAAGTGATCTCAACACTGGATTTGCCACAGGATCACTTTTATGCGCAGTAGGAGAGGTGAATCCCCCCCCCCTCCCCCGTCGCTAAACTCTGGGTAAATCAGGAACAATCAGATCTGTTTTCTAGATAGGCAAGAAGTCGAGTGAGGGCAAGGCGGCCCCCACTCTGCTCCATGCCCTTGGAGAACCGGAGCAACCCCCAATGTCACTTCCGGTCCTCAGGCAGATAGACAGGGTTTTTTTTTTATTAGTCAGAAAGAAATGGCCCGGACATTAGGATAAGGGGAGGGCCGACATGACGAGGGTGGGGGCGATGAGGCTCGGCTGGGTGGAAAGGAAGTGTGGAGGAGGCGGGCCCTTGAGCGGGGGGGGTGACGAAGAAAGGGGGCGGAGTCAGCGCGCAGAGTTTCAGTGCGCGCTGGGGGAATAGGAAGCAGGAGGAGAGTTTTTTTTCAGCTCTCCCCTTCATTTAGCTTATCGTGCCCGGCGGACCGGCGGTGTTGCCTAGTGTGTATGATGGACGTGGATGCGGTGTTGTCGAGGCTGCGGGAGGAGGCGGTGACCCGGGGTGCTGGCTGGCTGGAGGCCTCTGTGGCAGGCTTGCTGCGGGGCCCCGGCCAGGCCTCGTGCGTGGTGCTCGGCGGCCCCCCTCCCCCTCTCTCCCCCCCTCATCCTCCCGGCCGCCTCGGGGCCCACAGATCCCGGCCTCCGGAGCGGTACAGCCCCGAGCTGGCCACTGACAGGGCTGGGGGGAACCCGGATGGGGACACTGCTACCCCGCCGGCTAAGCGTAGGCCGGTGGCGGTTGGGGGGAGTGCTAGTTCGCGGCGTGCGCGGGGGGGTGGTGATTCCGGGGGCCGAGTTGCTCAGGCGCGGGAGGGGGGTCAGATGGCGGCTACCTCTGCGGGCCTCTTGCCTGCAGCGAGGGGGGCTCGGCGTGGGAGAGGGGCCTCGGCGGGTGCTGGCCAGTCGCTTGGAACGGCCGGGGCCTGTAATCCTGATGGACGGGGGCGGAGCAGGACGGCCGGGACATCGCGGCTCCATCGGGGGGACCGGTCCGCATTGCGGTCTGGATCTGTGGCTAGGCGGGCTTCCCCGGCCCAGGGCTCGTCGTGGTGAGAACGCTGAGCGGGGGTTGCGGACCTCCACGGCGCGCAGTACGGACGGTGCTGCAGGGCGCTCTACGCCGGCGAGGAATCCTGACCCACGGCCTGGTGTGGCGGCACGCTCGGAGGCTGGGAGTTCCCAAGACGGCTTGTCGGAGGGGGAGCTGGTCGAGCCGGAGGAGGATGAGGTACCGAGGACGGCACGAGGCACGGGACCTGCGGCTGGATGTCCCCTTGGGCAGCGGCTGCCAGGTAAGAGACCTTCTACTCTGTCTTCTTTTTCTGTCCTTCCTGAGGGGGGTCCTTCGGGAGGGTTGGGGGGCGCTGGGGCGTCTGGCGTTTTAGGGGTCAGCCCTGGGGCGGGTTCTCCGGATGGGGGGGTAGTTCACACCTTGCTGGCGGGTTTGCGGGAGGTTCTGGCGCGCTGTGAGGCTGGTTCACAGCCGGCGGCGGAGGCATCTCCGGTGGCTGCGTGGGCCTTGGGTGCGCAGTCTGGGGTTCGGGGTTTGCCGTCAGGGGTTCCCCCTGTGGTGGTGGCTGCTGCTCCTGGGCCGGCGATCGGTCCGCTGGCAGCTGCTCCTGGGCCGGTCGTTGGGGGGGTTGTTCCTGCGGCTGCGCCGGCGGTGGTTGCTGCGCCGGCTGCGGTTGGTGAGGCGGCGGTGGCCGCTAAGGGAGTAGCGGGAGGGGATGGCCTGCGTCTAGCTGACGCGGCGAAATGTGAGGTCTACGTTTGTTTTGAGGGGCCTTTGGGTGCTCACTTGAAGACTGAGGTGAGAGACCGCATTTGGAAAGGGGAATATGTGGAGATTTTTTCCTTGCTACCTCTGGAGAAGTTTAACTTGGACAAAGTTAAGCCGGATGAGAGCAAGAAGGAGGAGGAAGAGAAGCGGCGGTACCGGCTGATCCCGCGCACGTTTGCTAACTGGTTGCAGGCGTTTGCGATTCTAGCTAGCGTTATTGGGGAGAAGGCGCCGGAAAACTGCTCGCCGCTTTTTTGCTACCTCGATTCCATCGGGGAGGCGCAGAGGGTCTACGGGGGGACTGCTTGGTTGCGCTATGATGAGCAATATAGGCAGAAGAAGGCGGTCCGCCCGTCCTTGCGGTGGGATCACAAGGACATTAGTCTTTGGATGAAGCTGATGTCCTCCCCGAGGGGCTCCTTGCCTCCCTTTCAGGGAGGGGCCGGGAGCCCGGCAGCCGTCGGACAACCGGCCGGAAACCGCATGGGTTTCTGTTGGCAATTCAATGCCGGCACTTGCAAATTCGGGGCCAAGTGTCGATTCCGGCACGAGTGTTCCGTGTGTGGAGGTTCCCATTCCCAGTCCCGGTGCTTCAAGCAGGGACGGGGAAAAGGGGGGGATGCTGGAAAAGGGGGTGACGCCGGTGAGGGTAGGAAGGATGGTGCCTTTTCTAAGGCGCTATCCTGATCAAGTTGCAGCCAAGTTGCTGGAGTTGGGGTTTGCGGAGGGTTTTCGGTTGAATAGTCAGCTTCAGGTGGTTCCGAACAACTTGAAGTCGGCTAGGGAGCATGCGGGTGTTGTCACAGACAAGTTGCTCAAGGAAGTTGCTTTGGGGCGCATGGCTGGTCCGTTTGGGGATCCGCCCATGTCTAATTTGGTGGTCTCCCCGTTGGGCGTGGTTCCGAAGAAGGAGCCGAACAAATTTCGGCTCATTCATCATTTGTCCCATCCGCGGGGCGGATCGGTTAATGACTCCATTGATCCCAGCCTCTGCACAGTGTCTTACACTTCTTTTGATACGGCGATTGACTGGGTGCAGCGTTTCGGCAGGGGGGCATTGTTGGCAAAAACGGATGTAGAGGCGGCCTTCCGCCTCTTGCCGGTTCACCCGGATTGCTGCCACTTGTTGGGTTGCCGGTGGCAGGGCATGTTTTACGTTGATCGGTGTTTGCCCATGGGGTGCGCAATTTCTTGTTCGCTGTTTGAGCAGTTTAGTTCTTTTTTGGAATGGGCGGTGCGGGATGTTTCTGGTTTATCTTCCGTCATCCATTATTTGGATGACTTTCTGTGTATCGGGCCTGCTGATAGCCGCGTTTGTGCGTCTCTTTTGGCTACGATTCAGCAGTTGTTTGAGGTTTTTGGGGTCCCGTTGGCCCCGGATAAAACGGAAGGTCCGACCACAGAGCTGCGTTTTTTGGGGATTGTCATAGACACCATGGCGATGGAGTGCCGTTTGCCGATGGACAAGTTGGAGGATCTGCAGCGGGAGGTGGCCGGGGCGTTGCGGGCGAAGAAGATTCAGCTTCGGGCCCTGCAATCGCTCTTGGGCAAGTTGAATTTCGCCTGCCGCATTACGCCGATGGGGCGTGTTTTCTGCCGGCGCTTGGCGGCGGCCACGGCTGGCGTGCGGGCTCCTCGTCATTTCATCCGCTTGGGCCAGGAACTCAAGGCTGATTTGTTGGTGTGGGATTCCTTCTTGGCCAGTTATAACGGCCGCTCGCTTTGGTTGGATAGGGTGGTTTCTAACTTTGATATGGAATTGTTCACGGACGCGGCTGGTTCAGGTGGTTTTGGGGCTTTCTTTCGGGGTCGGTGGAGCGCTGGGGAATGGCCGGTGTATTGGAGGGAAGCGGGTTTGGTTCGCAATCTGGCCGCACTGGAATTGTTCCCCATTGTACTGGCCGTCGAATTGTGGGGGGGCGATTTCCGGAATCGGCGCGTTCGTTTTCATTGTGATAATCTGGGGGTGGTGCACGCCATTAATAGTAACACTGCATCTTCTCCTCCTGTGGTGCGTTTGCTGCGCTATCTGGTTCTTAAGTGTTTGTGTCTTAATTGTTTTGTGACTGCTGTGCATGTTCCTGGAGTAGAAAATTCAGTGGCTGATGCGTTGTCTCGTTTCCAGTGGGACAGATTCCGTCAGTTGGCACCGGCAGCGGAGGCGCACGGGCTTCAGTGCCCCGAGAGGTTATGGAGCATCGCCTTACCACAGCACAGCTGTTGATTCGTAAGTCCGTATCGGCAGCTACCTGGTCAGCGTACAGTAAGGTCTGGAGTGAATGGGGCGCTTTGGTCCAGGAGGTGGGAGATTGCGGTAGCGAGGAGGGTAGGGTTCATTTGCTGCTTTATTTTATTGGTCGGAATTTTGAAAGTGGAGTGTCGGCGTCGTATATGTCGCAAAAGCTGGCCGGGCTGGCTTTTATGTTTCAGTTGGCGGGCCAGAGGGATGCTACTAAGGTTTTTATGGTTCGGCGTGCTATGCGTGGTTACCGCGCTGGTCGCTCGGCGGCTGATACCAGGCGACCGGTTTCGTTCCAGCTTCTGGGCGAGGTGGTGAAACAGTTGCAACGTGTTTGCGTTTCACGTTTTGAGAGGGTGTTGTTCCGGGCGGTTTTTGTTTTGGCCTTTTTTGGGGCGTTTCGGGTTGGGGAGATTGTGAGTAGGTATAAGAGAGGTGATGGGGGTTTAGACGTGAGCGAAGTGTTTGTGCGGGGAGGAGCGTTGGGTGTGTTCTTGCGCAGGTCCAAGACGGATAGGTTGGGCAAGGGTGTGTGGGTGGAATTGCGGTCGATTCCGGGTTCCCCTGTGTGTCCGGTGGCATCGGTGGGGGAATTTTACTGTATCCGGCCCCAGGGGGAGGGGGTTTTCTTCCGACATGAGGATGGCACGGCCTTGTCTAGGTTTCAATTTCAGGCGGTTTTTAAAAAGTGTTTGGTGGCCGCGGGGTTGTCGGTTAACAACTATTCTTCTCACTCTTTCCGCATTGGGGCTGCCACTGAGGCGGTCCGGTGGGGATTGGATGACCAAGCTGTTCAGAGCATTGGGCGTTGGGAATCGGCGCGATTTAGGTTGTACGTCCGCCCTCATTTATTGTAGGTACGGGGTGATGCTGGGGGCTCGGTCGGATTGGGGGGTGAAGTTCTTTCTTTCGGGGGTGGGCCGGGTTGGTACGTTCTGTTCTTTAAGGAAGCGTTGTGCAACCTTGCTCTCCTCTCATCCCACCCTGCCACTCTATTCCTTTGTGTTTTTTCTTTTCTTTCAGACTCGGAGGCCTGTCTGGTGTGGATCCTTGGACACTCATATGTTTATTGGGGTGCCAGGAGGGCTGAGGTCCGGAGGGATGGGAGGTTGTTAGGTTTGTCTAGGGAGGAAGGCACGGTTCGCTGGTTGGGTATCCCGGGGATGCTGTGGTCCAGGGTGTTGCCGGAAATACACAGGTACGCTCGCTTGGATCGTCCTCCTAATGTGGTTTTGTTACACGTGGGTGGTAATGATCTGGGTTTGCGGTGTGCCCGGGAATTAATCAGGGATATAAAATTTGATCTGCTACGGTTGCAAGCCTCTTTCCCTGATACAATTTTTATTTGGTCCGATATTGTGGCCAGGACAGCTTGGCGTTTGGCGCGCTCTGTAGCGGGCTTGAATAGGGCCAGGGTGAAGGTAAACAAGGCGGTGGCCAAGTTTTTTGTCCGGAATGGAGGGCTGGCGGTGCGTCATCGGGATTTGGAGGAGGAGACTTGGCGTTTTTTGCGCTCTGATGGCGTGCATTTGAATGCCATCGGACTTGACCTTTGGCAACTGGGGGTGCAAGACGGTGTGCAACGGGCAGTTAGGATGTGGTGGGCGTCACGCATGTAAGGTGTCACATGCGCTTGCTGTGGCGTTAGGTCTATGGGGTCTTTGAAGGTGGTGCTGGAAAAAATAATGGAGGTTAAAGGGGGTTGGGCACAGATGGAGGTATGGGTGTCCTTTTTTCTCCCTTAAAAGGTTAATAATGGAATGGAGGAGGTTGTATCTGGAAGGAAGTTGCTGGTTTGTCCCTGAGCTTGCGTAATTACATGGCGGGGGGCCTGTTTATGGTTTACCGATACAACTGGTGGGTTAAAATTCTAATTTACCTTCAAAGACCTCTAGATCAAAAATGGGTTAATGCTGGATGTATATATATTTGGTTTATAATGTTTTTTGTTGAAAATGTATTTATATGCATTTAAGTTATGTTTCAGAGTATTTTTGTATTTTTTCATATGTTTGTAATAAAGAAAAATGGGCTGCTATGGCCATTCGACTCCAAAGAGGATAATGTGTCGTCTGGTCATTTGTTAGATAAGTAATTTAGAGTATAAGTGGTTATAGAAGAGCCTCACAAATGAGCACATCCCCTAGTCAAGAAATGGCCCGGACATTAGGATAAGGGGAGGGCCGACATGACGAGGGTGGGGGCGGTGAGGCTCGGCTGGGTGGAAAGGAAGTGTGGAGGAGGCGGGCCCTTGAGCGGGGGGGATGACGAAGAAAGGGGGCGGAGTCAGCGCGCAGAGTTTCAGTGCGCGCTGGGGGAATAGGAAGCAGGAGGAGAGTTTTTTCCCACCCTCCCTCCCTACTTGTGATTTGTCGTGGTCACGGTGTAGTGGTATGCGGTGTGTGTTTTTCCATGTTTCAGGGTGGCGGTTTGCTTCCGTTTTTTGTTATTTGGGTAGGTTAGGGGGAATTTGTTGTCGTAGCAGCGTTAGGTCTATGGGGTCTTTGAAGGTGGTGCTGGAAAAAATAATGGAGGTTAAAGGGGGTTGGGCACAAATGGAGGTATGGGTGTCCTTTTTTCTCCCTTAAAAGGTTAATAATGGAATGGAGGAGGTTGTATCTGGAAGGAAGTTGCTGGTTTGTCCCTGAGCTTGCGTAATTACACGGCGGGGGGCCTGTTTATGGTTTACCGATACAACTGGTGGGTTAAAATTCTAATTTACCTTCAAAGACCTCTAGATCAAAAATGGGTTAATGCTGGATGTATATATATTTGGTTTATAATGTTTTTTGTTGAAAATTTATTTATATGCATTTAAGTTATGTTTCAGAGTATTTTTGTATTTTTTCATATGTTTGTAATAAAGAAAAATGGGCTGCTATGGCCATTCGACTCCAAAGAGGATAATGTGTCGTCTGGTCATTTGTTAGATAAGTAATTTAGAGTATAAGTGGTTATAGAAGAGCCTCACAAATGAGCACATCCCCTAGTCATGTCTTCTCTTTTATTTTTTTATTTTTTTTTATTGCTTTTAAAGGTAAATGAGAGCTCTGGGGTCTTTTTGACCTCAGATCTCTCAATAAAGAGGACCTGTCATACTTATTTCTATTACAAGGGATGTTTACATTACATGTATTAGGAAAAGAGTGATATAAATAAAAAAAGGACAGTGTAAAAATAAGGTAAAATAATCATCAAAAGAAAAGCGTTCCATCCCTCCATGCTCGTGTGCAGAAGCACCCACATATGAAAACGGTGTTCAAACCACACATGTGAGGTATTGTCATGCTCATTAGAGCGAAAGCAATAATTCTAACCCTAGACCTCTGAAACTCTAAACAGGTAACCAGTACAACATTTTAAATCGTCACCTATGGAGATTTTTAAGTACTGTAGTTTGTCGCCATTCCACAAGCATGCATAATTTTAAAGCGAGACATGTTGGGCATCTATTTACTCAGCGTAACATCATCTTTCACATGATATAGAAAAATCGGGCTAAGTTTACTGTTTTTATTTTATTTTTTTTATGAAAAAATTTGTGGCATGGTTTTAACCCCTGCTAGCGGCCGAAAAAGGGTTACATTTGTCCACAAAATGCCACTGTGGTGGTGCTTTGCCAGAAGATTGGCAGCACTGCCCATTGATTTCAATGGGCAGGGGCACTTTAGGAGTGGTGTATTCACCGCTCCTACAGCGCTGCAAAGAAGCTGCTTCCAGGACTGCCAGTGCAGCGCCCCAGTGTGAAAGCCCTCGAGCTTTCACACTGGGATTGCAGCGGGGGCTTTTCTAACCACTTGGTTCCCACACTAGGTCTACTGACGTCATGGGCTTTCGGTGGTTATATCTAAATGATGCCTCAGGCCACAGACATCATTCAGATATTGCCGTTTTCAGCCGGCGATTCCCTGCACCATAAGAATGATCATAGCGGCTGTTCCGCCGCTTGATCGTTCTTATGGGCGGCGGGAGGGACGCCCCCCCCCTCCCGCCGCCCTCCGGTGCTTCTACCGACTCACCGTTTCCATTGGTGAGTCGGTCACAGGATCCGCCGGCCCCAGCAAGTAATCATAGAGATTTCCGGCGGACTAGATTGTCCCCGGAGTCTCTATGATCGTTCCGGAGGCCGGGCGCGATGTTATGACGTCACGCCCGGCCTCGGTATTCAAATTAACGGCGCCGATCTGGCTAGGAAGCCAGGATCGTTTATTTTATTTTTACTTTTTATTTATTTTTTATTCCCAGCCTAGAGGTGAGATATGGGGTCTTATTGACCCCATATTTCACTGTAAATAGGTCCGATCATGCCATATTCCTATTACAAGGGATGTTTACATTCCTTGTAATAGGAATAAAAGTCATCAAATTTTTTTTTAAGTGTAAAACTAAAAAATAAAAATAAAATTAACAATAAAAAAAAAAAAAATAATTTAAAGCGCCCCTGTCCCTGTGAGCTCGCACACAGAAGCGAGCGCATACGTAAGTCCCGCCCACATATGAAAACGGTGTTCAAACCACACATGTGAGGTATCGCCGCGAACGTTAGAGCGAGAGCAATAATTCTAGCCCTAGACCTCCTCTGTAACCCAAAATATGTAACCAGTAAAAAAATGTAAAGCGTCGCCTAAGGGGATTTCTAAATACCAAAGTTTGGCGCCATTCCACGCGTGTAATTTTGAAGCGTGACATGTTGGGTATCTATTTACTCGGCGTATCCTCCTCTTTCACATTATGCAAAAAAATTGGGCTAACTTTACTGTTTGTTTTTTTTTAAGCATGAAAAAACGTGTTCGAAAAATTGCTGCGCAAATACCGTGCGAGATAAAAAGTTGCAATGAGCGCCATTGTATTCTCTAGGGTCTTTGCTAAAAAAAACATATATAATGTTTGGGGGTTCTATGTAATTTTCTAGCAAAAAAATTAGGAATTTTACATGTAGGGGAGAAATGTCAGAATTGGCCTGGGTGCGAAGTGGTTAAGGTGCTTTACAGGTACTATTTTTAGTGCTAAAGCGCCTGAAAAACTCATCCAGTGTGAAAGGGGTCTTAGTGTTGCTGCACATATTTTTATTTTTTATTTTTTTTTTATTTTTAGGGTGGCCATATTTTTATTTGAAGATGCGTTTTTTTTTTGTTTTTTTTCATCTTTGTTAATGTTGATTCAGTGTGATCTTTAATGCAGTAGTTGAAAAAAGTATGTATTTATTTATTCATTTTAAAATATAGATTATTGTTGAAGTCTGAATGGTAATTGTCCTGCTCAGTTCCATTTATATTGTGTCTCTTACATAGGGGGAGCCCGAAACATCTCTAACCAGCTGAGTGTGGGCACAGATATATGGCAGAAACACCCACAGCTCTGCTCACATGCCCTGGCACAGGGCTGGTCAAATGAAAAAGAACAGTTCAACTTTAGGAAAGTCTATGCTCTAGAGAAACAGCCAGTTCGTATGGAGGCAGCAAAGGCACGATATAAGGCTGGGCAAGAACTGCTGCAGAGACAAGAAGGTGAGTAGAGCTATGCTCTGCTAGATTGCAATCAGATTTTATGGTATCCATATAATGCTTTCAGGAGATAAGATACCACCCCATGCTTTGTGATTCATTGCAGCCACTCACTTATCAGATTGACCTCTTGTTTCTTGAGAAGAAGATGGAAATATTTAGTCTTCATTATACGAGCGGTGCTCTTGTAAAGGATAGTTTCAGCTTTTCTTAAAAATCTTTAAGGATCCCTAAAATCCTAAAAGCATCCTACTTCACAATTTGCAGCTCTCAGTCTTACATAATACCAAAAGTTTATGCAGATAATTATGTATTTGTTTTGTTCCCAGCACAGTGTACTTTGAAATAAGCTGAATGTTAAAGTGGATGTAAACCCTCACATATACCCAGTGAACTGAATAGCCTCAGATCATACAGAGATGAAACACATTCTCCTACATAGGGTTTGCTTGTTTATCTGCAGTCTTCTCTTCCCTACACCCCTGCAAAAGGCCAGAAAAGTGTTAAAATCCTTCTGCATCTGGAGGGGTCGGAGAGGCTGCAGTTAGTATGGGAGAGCTAATAGGAGGAAAGGGACACCCCCACCCCTCCACATAGGCAGAGGAATGAAGGGACATGCAGAGCTGTATTCTGAATAGACACGCTCCATGATTATCTGCCTCCCAATCACAAATTTATCTCATGTGTCGGGAAAACTTCTCAGAAGTGACTCAAACTGATAACGAAGGAACAAAGCACCAAAGAGAAACGACACTTAGAGCCTTGGGCGATAGATAAGTAAACACTACAGATATGTGCTTTGCTCAAATTCCATGACTGGGGTTTACAACCACTTTAAAGCATATCTGCCAACTGCTCCTGATTTAAAATTTGTTATTTGTCCAATGAAAGCTGTGTCAGGGCTGTGTCCCAGAGTGCCCCACCACAGTGAAGGGCTGGAACTGGGAACTGTCTTGTGACCAGACACGTACCAATGAGCAGTGTGCAGAAGAGAATCCAAGTAAGGTGTCGCTTGAATGTGAGAAGGGCCTCCAGCAGGTACAAATGCAACCTTGGTCACCATTATGAGCTTTTGTTCATGCTACTTTTCTAACATGTTTAGAAGTTATAGCTTTCGGATTCTTTATAGATCGCCTTTGGCCATAGGGTGCAATCTATTTTGTTTGATTTTTGAATTTTTTTTTCTCAATGAATATTTGTCCCGTGACTCCAATATACATTCACAGCAGCAGAGTAAATGTACCAGGAATAGGCCAAGCGGAGAGAACAATAGTAAAACTCAACTGTATGCTCTCGCTGATATCCTTAACTACCTCAATACCAGGTACTTTCACCCTCTTCCTGCCCAATTTTAAGATTTCAGAGCTGTCACACTTTGATAATCATACAACACTGTACCCATATGAAATACATTTTTATAATTTTTTTATTTTTTGTTAAACAAATTTAAAAAAGAGCGAAAATTTGGAAAGTATTTCTTAGCTCCTGTTATAAATTTTTTAAATAAGTAGTTTTTCTTCCTCACTGATGTGAGCTGATGGGCTGCAATGATGAGGTGGCACTGATGTTTTGGAAATTGGAAAAAGAAATGGACTTTAAAGGCACATATAAAATTATAACAAATTTTAACAGTTCAACTGATGAGGCTGCACTGATATTCGGCAATGATGGGCACTGATAGGTGGCACTGTTGGGGCTGCACTGATAATCAGGACACTAATGATCAATGCCCTGATTATCAATGTAAAAGTCCCCAGTTGCCTACTCATCTAAGATTTTTCTTAATCCTACTCTTTTCTCCCCCTCTTGGAGTCCACGGGGTCTGCAACTGGAGAAATTTTTAAGTTTTTATTCCACCATGACGCTGAACTGGTTGTCCTTAAATGTCCAGGGTATAAATCCCCCCCCCCCCCCCCAAAAGAGGTTGAGATTTAATGTAGAAAAATTTAAAATAATGCATTTTGGGTGGCAAAAATATGATATGAAATCCAATTGTCATTGGAACAGAAAGTGAGGTGAAATCTTCTAAACGGGGCACAGACAGCAAAACAAACTTTACTGGGGTGTTAATCCTTCACTATGCTATCCAAAAAGCTTTAAAATCGTTTTTTTGGCTGCAGGTACACTTAAAAAATTTACCTGTTCCGACTTACAAACAGATTCAACTTAAGAACAAACCTACAGACCCTATCTTGTTTGTAACCCGGGGACCACCTGTATTGGCATGCATTAAAAAGAGGATTAAAGAGGAAGTAAACCCTGATGGGTTTACTTCCTCTTTGATTCCCTGCAAAGGTAAAGCATAATGGACTACTATGCATCGCATAGTAGTCCATTATGTGTCGCTTACCTGACACAGGAGCCAGCGAAGTCGCCGCTGTCCCCTGTAGTCCGGAGCATCCATCTTCTCTGTGGGTCTCGCTGCTCCACCGCTGTCATTCGACGAAGCCGCGATGATGTCACTCCCGCGCATGCGCCTGGGAGCCGCCACTCTTGGCATATCGCCGTTGACAGCGGTGCCTGTCTTTCGGCAAATATCTCCTAAACCGTGTAGGTTTAGGAGATATTTCTTAGACCTACAGGTAAGCCTTAATCTAGGCTTACCTGTAGGTCAAAGTGGTTTGTAAGGGTTTACAATCACTTTAACTCCAGAGATAAAATAATTCTCCCGCTCTACAAGGCTCTGGTCCGGCCGCACCTGGAGTATGCTGTCCAGTTCTGGAAATGGAGCGAGTACAAAGAGTACAAAGAAGAGCAACAAAGCTAATAAAGGGTCTGGAGGATATTAGTTATGAAGAAAGGTTGCGAGCACTGAACTTATTCTCTCTGGAGAAGAGACGCTTGAGAGGGGATATGATTTCAATTTACAAATACCATACTGGTGACCCCTCAATAGGGATAAAACTTTTTTGCAGAAGGGAGTTTAACAAGACACGTGGCCACTGATTAAAATGAGAAGAAAAGCGGTTTAACCATAAACAGCGTAGGGGGTTCTTTACGGTAAGAGCGACCAGGATGTGAAATTCCCATCCACAGGCGGTGGTCTCAGCAGGGAGCATCGACAGTTTAAAAAAAAATGGTTATTACATAAGCACCTGCACGACCGCAACATACAGGGATATACAAGGTAATACTGACTTATAGGCGCACACATAGAATCAAAACATTAATCCCTCAGATTGGGACTTTAAACCACGCCACAAACAGTTTGATGGTAAAAAAAAAATTCTAAATGTACTTTTCAACCTTTTGCCACATTTTAGGCTTCAAACATAAAGATATAAAAATTTATTTTTTTATTTCAAGAATCACCAACAAGTGGGACACAATTGTGAAGTGGAACGAAATCTATTGGATATTTTAAACTTTTTTAGCAAATAAAAAACTGAAAAGTGGTGCGTGCAAAATTATTCGGCCCCTTTACTTTCAGTGCAGCAAACTCACTCCAGAAGTTCAGCGAGGATCTCTGAATGATCCAATGTTGTCCTAAATGACTGATGGTGATAAATAGAATCCACCTGTGTGTAATCAAGTCTCTGTATAAATGCACCTGCTCTGTGATAGTCTCAGGGTTCTGTTGAAAGCGCAGAGAGCATCATGAAGACCAAGGAACACACCAGGCAGGTCCGTAATACTGTTGTGGAGAAGTTTAAAGCCGGATTTGGATACAAAAAGATTTCCCAAGCTTTAAACATCCCAAGGAGCACTGTGCAAGCGATCATTTTGAAATGGAAGGAGTATCAGACCACTGCAAACCTACCAAGACCTGGCCGTCCCGCTAAACTTTCAGCTCAGACAAGGAGAAGACTGATCAGAGATGCAGCCAAGAGGCCCATGATCACTCTGGATGAACTGCAGAGAACTACAGCTGAGGTGGGAGAGTCTGTTAATAGGACAACAATCAGTCATACACTGCGCAAATCTGGCCTTTATGGAAGAGTGGCAAGAAGAAAGCCATTTCTCAAAGATATCCATAAAAAGTCTCGTCTAAAGTTTGCCACAAGCCACCTGGGAGACACACCAAACATGTGGAAGAAGGTGCTCTGGTCAGATGAAACCAAATCTGCCCACAATACAAAACGATATGTTTGGCGTAAAAGCAACACAGCTCATCACCCTCAACACCCCATCCCCACTGTCAAACATGGTGGTGGCAGCATCATGGTTTGGGCCTGCTTTTCTTCAGCAGGGACAGGGAAGATGGTTAAAATTGAGGGGAAGATGGATGCAGCCAAATACAGGACCATTCTGGATGAAAACCTGTTGGAGTCTGCAAAAGACCTGAAACTGGGACGGAGATTTATCTTCCAACAAGACAATGATCCCAAACATACAGCAAAATCTACAAAGGAATGGTTCACAAATAAACGTATCCAGGTGTTAGAATGGCCAAGTCAAAGTCCAGACCTGAATCCAATCGAGAATCTGTGGAAAGAGCTGAAAACTGCTGTTCACAAACGCTCTCCATCCAACCTCACTGAGCTCGAGCTGTTTTGCAAGGAAGAATGGGCAAGAATTTCAGTCTCTCGATGTGCAAAACTGATAGAGACATACCCCAAGCGACTTGCAGCTGTAATCGCAGCAAAAGGTGGCTCTACAAAGTATTAACGCAAGGGGGCTGAATAATTTTGCACGCCCCACTTTTCATTTTTTTATTCGTTAAAAAAGTTTAAAATATCCAATAGATTTCGTTCCACTTCACAATTGTGTCCCACTTGTTGGTGATTCTTCACAAAAAATAACATTTTTATATCTTTATGTTTGAAGCCTGAAATGTGGCAAAAGGTTGAAAAGTTAAAGGGGGCCGAATAGTTTCGCAAGGCACTGTATTACACATTGATAATATATATAGCAACGTGAATATGGGGATATACACAACAAACACAAATGTTGGGAGCAGAAATGGAAACCAGCTGTAAGGAAAAGTCCAGAGCTCTGTCAGACAGAGAGAACGTCAATCGCGTTTTTTAAAACAAAATGCAGATCTTTGCAGATCTTCAGGGTCAGAGGGCTTAGGGGTTCAAGATCTGTAGCTTATATCCCAAATGTTTATGCTCCACCCATAAAGACAAAGAACATAACTCAAAAATGAAAAGAGCTATGTCCGTCAGAGCAGCGCACAAGCAACAGAGAACATGAATGACATCAGCCAGGGGTCTGTATATTGTGAGATGGTCGTATTATATAACTTAGTGGTATAACTCTATATAGACCGTAGCTATAGAGGAGAGGTAGAATGGTACTTTCCCCTAGAGCTCTACCCTGCCAGACACCACCAGCCACATCATTTTGACTCCAACTTTAAGATCCATAAGGCACATCCAGATATCTGGCTGATGGATACAACCATCTTTAAACCTTGATGTTCTGGACGGTTTAATAACTTTTGATATACACTCTCTATCAACCGGACCTGCATCAAGGGGAAAGTGCTATTCTACAGCTTTAAACAGCACTACAGAGAAAAATCATTTGGGGGGTACTTATTTCAGATGATTGAAAAATTAACAAAGTGTGGCCAGGCAGTGGGAAAATCAAATGGAATTCTAGGGTGCATCACTAGAGGGATCACCAGCAGGAAGATGAAGGTCCTGATTCTCCATTATAGATCTGTAGTTATCACTAGATGGGCCACCAGCAGGAGGATGGAGGTCCTGATTCTCCATTATAGATCTGTAGTTATCACTAGATGGGTCGCCAGCAGGAGGATGGAGGTCCTGATTCTCCATTATAGATCTGTAGTTATCACTAGATGCGTCACCAGCAGAGGGATTGAGGTCCTGATTCTCCATTATAGATCTGTAGTTATCACTAGATGCGTCACCAGCAGGAGGATGGAGGTCCTGATTCTCCATTATAGATCTGTAGTTATCACTAGATGGGTTACCAGCAGGAGGATGGAGGTCCTGATTCTCCATTATAGATCTGTAGTTATCACTAGATGCGTCACCAGCAGAGGGATTGAGGTCCTGATTCTCCATTATAGATCTGTAGTTATCACTAGATGCATCACCAGCAGGAGGATGGAGGTCCTGATTTTCCATTATAGATCTGTAGTTATCACTAGATGGGTTACCAGCAGGAGGATGGAGGTCCTGATTCTCCATTATAGATCTGTAGTTATCACTAGATGCGTCACCAGCAGAGGGATTGAGGTCCTGATTCTCCATTATAGATCTGTAGTTATCACTAGATGCATCACCAGCAGGAGGATGGAGGTCCTGATTTTCCATTATAGATCTGTAGTTATCACTAGATGGGTTACCAGCAGGAGGATGGAGGTCCCGATTCTCCATTATAGATCTGTAGTTATCACTAGATGCGTCACCAGCAGAGGGATTGAGGTCCTGATTCTCCATTATAGATCTGTAGTTATCACTAGATGCGTCACCAGCAGGAGGATGGAGGTCCTGATTCTCCATTATAGATCTGTAGTTATCACTAGATGCGTCACCAGCAGAGGGATTGAGGTCCTGATTCTCCATTATAGATCTGTAGTTATCACTAGATGGGTCACCAGCAGGAGGATGGAGGTCCTGATTCTCCATTATAGATCTGTAGTTATCACTAGATGCGTCACCAGCAGGAGGATGGAGGTCCTGATTCCTCTATATAGGTGTATAGTTAGACCACATTTAGAATACTGTGTCCAGTTCTGGAGATCTCCCTTACAAAAACATAAACCGTATTTTTTGTTCCATAAGAAAAAAAATGGGGGGGAAATTCCTGTGCATTTCTTATGGAGCGAATACTGAACAAGACCACGCCACCATGTTGGAATACTGGGCGGCCATCTGCCACGTGCGCCGGGCGATCCTGTCACCTGTAACTCTGCTTTGCCTGTCATGGACAGAAAACAGAGCAGGCCGAATGGAGTGTGTCCATGGCTCCGGCTGCTCTGTCGGATGTGATGACGTCCTCGCCAGGCAGGTAAGGCTACATTGTATGACACAGGTCAGGCTGAGGCTGCATTGTATGACACAGATCAGGCTGCATTGTATGGCACGGGTCAGGCTGCATTTAAGTGGCACTGGTCAGGCTGCATTTCATGCGCACTGGTAAATATTTTAAAATACCCCTAATATATTTTGCATAATAGGCAGTGAAATTGAGAATTTGAAAAAAAAAATGCAGTTTTAGCTTGTTGAGATCTAAACAAACTATGGTAACGTTATAACCTATCCAATTCCTTTTTAGGGCACATCACAGTTGACTCAATGCTGCACATACTACGGGATAAGGAGAGTGGCATCTGTATGGATTCTGGTGGATTCCGCACTACAGGCAGTATGATATCTATTCTACCCCAGTCTCAATTACCATGCATCCATCTGATCACTGGCACACCGGATCCATCCAAGTAAGAGACCACCTCTACCAAAAAATGTCACCCACAGAAGTCGCCTTTGAAACTGCAAGCCACAATTTACTCTAAGTACTAAAGATGCAGACATAAAAACATCTGACATTATATGTTAAAATCAACTTTTCCTGGATGTTGAGCTTGGTGAAGCATTTTCCAGCAGTACTCGCCTTTATTGTATGATTACTTCTTTTACCTGCACAATACAGGGTCTCCGATGCCTGTGTGCCTAGTAGAATCATGTGATTGAATCTGTTAAACATCCATTCTTAAGTCACATCTGATAGTTTGGTCTCAGCATGTATAGCTACTTTAAATTTATAATAATTGCCCTGCAAGTGCAACTAAAGGAAACCTTGCTTGGGGAAAAACTCAGTGGCACTAACACAGCCCCCAACCATGACTACCCTCTGTATTTACCTTGGATGCCGGCGGTGAGAGCGTAGCGGGCTCGGGGAAAGCTGCTCCGGTGTCCTCTCCTGGAGCAGCTTCCGCGGTAGCTCCTCCTCCCGGTGCTAGACATCCAATAGAATTGCCTGACGTTTTCTCCAATCAGGAAACAGGCTTCATACCTGCTTCCCGATTGGCTGGGAGGAGGATCAGTGGTGCAACAGCGAATTTTCATTCGCTGTTGCAACACACCTGGGTGGGCTACAGACGCAATGCTCTGCGTCCTGAGTCCACCCTATTTTAAAACCTATTAGAGCCTATGGCTCTAATCAGGTTCTTCATAAACAAACCCGGCTGCTCTAATTCATATGCCCGGTGACCCGAAAAGGGCTGTACACATGAATAGGGGGCGGTAGCGGCGGCTATGCATGAATCTATCCATTGCATAAATGGGGTAGAGAGGAGGGGGGGGGGGCGGCGCTCGGGTGCCCCTAATGGACGGGCTACCCTGCCTGTGTTAGCTGGCCTTCCCCAGATAGACAGTGCAGAAGGGGAGGATCTGTGCATACAGAATAAAACAACCTTTTTACACAATGCAGAGGATTAACCCCTTAAGTTACACAGTGAGTATAACATTTACAGACTGATTTTTACTGTTGTGGGTTTAGTAATACTTTAAATCCCTTTTGATCACTGATTGTATATTACCACCTTCCTATGTTTGGCACAGGTCGGTGTTCAAGCCGTTTGTGTTTGGCACACACGCTACACAAGTACCCTGGTTGCTGTCCCCTGTATTTGGTGAAAAAGACCCTCTCAGGCAGATTCCTCGGTTTAAAACCCAAGTGGACAGAAGACATGAACTTTACAAGCACCACCAGAAGGCACTGGAGGCCTGTAAGGGCAACGAGGTATGATGGAGGCCACTAAGTAATTGGGACAGGCTGATAATGGGGAGTGGTGGCTAAAATTGGCCATAATAAAAATAATGGGCAGTCCTGCTAGCTTAAGCATGTGGATGGTCTGCTCCTTAACAGACTCTCATACAAATGTAAATGCAACTGATATAAAAAAAACACATTATTGCAGCTTTTTAAATATTAAACTATTAATATAAATGAATACATTGATTTTTTTTTTTTTAAATGCAAGCAGTGTAAGTACTTGAATTTGACCTGATGTTAGCCTCTGAGTCCCTGTACTGGCTACAGTGTGAGACAAACAAGCAGTACAAGTAGTCAATCAGATCATGTGCTCACAAAAAAAAAGCATGCTGATGGGAGGAGAAAGCAAGAGGCCCAGGCGATTTTTATTTTTTTTATTTATCCCCCGATCTCATGCTTTCCAGCCAGGAGGAGAGATGCTGGGGCTTATTGACCCTGCATCTCTCCATAAAGAGGACCTGTCACGAACGATTCCTATTACAAGGGATGTTTACATTAATAGGAATAAAAGTGATCTAAAAACATATGTAAACGCTGTTCAAACCACACATCTGAGGTGTCGCCGCATGCGTTAGAGAACGAGAAACAATTCTAGCACTAGACTTCCTCTGTAACTCTAAACATGTAACCTGTAAAAAAAATAAAAAAAAAGTTAAAACTTTGCCTATGGAGATTTTTAAGTACCGAGGTTTGGCGTCATTCCATGAGTGTGCACAATTTTAAAGCATGACACGTTGGGTATCTATTTATTCGGTGTAACATCACCTTTCACGTTATACAAAAAAATTGCGTTTGAAAAATTGTTGTGCAAATACCATGCGAGATAAAAAGTTGCAACGACCGTCTTTTTATTCCCTAGGGTGTCTGCTAAAAAAATATATAATGTTTGGGGGTTCTGAGTAATTTTCTAGCAAAAAAATGAATATTTTTACATGTAGAAGAGGAGTGCCAGAATAGGCCCAGTATGGAATTGGTTAAAAACAGTTACGTTTCCCGGAATGCCGGGAATGCTGTCACATTTGCTCATGCTCACAACAAAACTGTCAAACCATCTAATGACTGGTGTCGTAACTGATCACATGTGCAACATCATGGCAGTTGCAGATAAAACAGAGGCCAAGATGGCCGCTTCCTTGGCTGTAAAGGGTTTAGTTCAGTTTTAATGAGCAGAAGGCATCATCTGGCACCTAAGTATACAAAACTTATATTTTCATTTAGGGTGTTATGTCTTTTACTTTAACCACTCAAATCCCAGGTGCCATTTTAAGGCACAGTTATTTGTTCCAGCTAGGGTGAACATGTGTCCCGGATTGCCCGAGACTTTCCCGCAATTGGCAGCTCTGTCCCGGAATGAAACTGATGCAGTCGTTTGCGATTCTGCACTGATCGATTGCCAATGATGTCATCTCAGTGGCGTAGCATGGAGGGGGTGGAGGGCAGCTGGTACTGTCTCACCCCGGGAGCAGCAATATTACTGTGCTGCTGTTGCTGCCACTGCCGTGCCATCCCAAGTCAAGTGTGCTGTACCAAGTACTTCCTCTGCTTCGGCCCCCTATACCTCAGATGAGACATATTGCAGGCATTGCTCTCCGCAGCACTTTCCCCCCCGGCCAGGGACTCCTGTTGTCCAGCATGTCCCTCGTGATCCCTCAGGTGTGGGTGGCCGGGTGTGTGAGTGTGAGAATGGCAGAGGGAGAGGGGCAGTGCTCAATGCAGAGCATACAGCAGCTGTTGGTGGAGCTCCTGGCCAGCGAGGGATACCGAGGAGCGGCGGTGTGGTGGGAGTCGGGACTCTAGAACAGTACCCAGTGCTGGGGAGAGACCTCATCCAATGGAGGACATAGAGAGGTGAGCAGAATCCACTGATTGACATTGTAAATTTGTGGGAGGAGTAGGGGAGTAGTGCAGGAAGTAGGAATCCGGTAGGTCGGTGTAGCGGACAGGTAGGTCAGTGTAGTGGACAGGTATGTCACGAAGAAGGGAGGAGCTAACCTGGATGATGTCACTCACTGCCATCAACCTGCAATCGACACTCTGTGTATTACTATACACTTTTTTGAATCAAGAAGATTTCATGTGTGTGCGTATTTGTGTTGATAAACTAATACAAACGGCGAGCACTTAGGGTTCGTTCACACAGGGGAAACTCAGATCCGACTTCAGGTCGTCCCTAGTCGCCTCAGGTTGGACAACATGTAAAAATCAATGTAAGTGAATGAGAGCCGTCTTAATGCACGCTACTGAAGTCGCTCCGACTTCAGAAAAGGTTCCTGTACTACTTCAATCCGACTTGTAGGCGACTGGTACCCATTGATTTCTTTTTTTTTTCAAATATAAATTTTTATTACTTTTCAAACAATGCCCAACATGGGCATAAACATATAATACAACATAGAAGTGGGATACAAAAGAAAAGGGGAGGGAGGGAAAAGGGGAACCAACATCAAACCTATTACCGAGTTCACAGGAGGGACAGGGTCATAAAAAACATTGTGCATGGCTCATCCATAACATCTCCAATACCGAAACGTGTTTGGGAGCCTAAATCCCTTCAGTTCCCCCATCTCCGGCTCTCATCAGAACCTCGATACCCCGGTAGAGACCCAGTACCAAGGCAGAGACCATTAAGAATAGGGGAAGGGGTCCTGACAGGGAAGACTAAGAGAGGGAGGAGAGGGGGGTGAGGTGAGGGGGGGGAAAGGAGAGGGATGGGGAAGAAGAGGGGGGGGGAAAAAGAGGGAGGGGAGAGGTGAAGGGGGAAGGGAGGGGGGGGATTTCTGGTTGATTCAGGACTGCCCTACCCCCCCATGCAGTATCTATCGCCGAACATATTACAAGGTTCTCAAAAGTACCCCTTCGGGCGAGAAAATAAATTGGTGCCAGGGTGCCCATGTTTTCCTAAATCTTTCCTGCTGTTGCCTCCCCGTAAGCACCAGGTCCTCCAGTCTACTAATCTCCTCCACCTTACGAACCCAGGACGCCACCGATGGAGGGGCCTCGCTTTTCCAGTGGAGCGGTATACATGCTCTTGCGGCATTCACCAATGGACATACAATGGATTTTTTGTACTTTTTAATGGACATGGCGTTCATGTGCAGGAGGAAAAAGGCCGGGTCATTGGGGACATTATACTCCGTAAATTTTTGAGTAACGGTCCTCACAGTGGACCAAAAGTAAGACAACTTCGAGCATGCCCAAAATACATGCAACAAAGTGCCCTGTTCCAGTCCGCATCTCCAACAAAGCGCAGAGGTGGTCGGATAGAAAGAATGCAAAACCTGTGGAGTTAAGTACCATCTCGTCAGGATTTTGTAGTTCGTTTCCTGTATAGTAGTACAGATGGTAGATTTCAGGGCCAATGCTACAATGTTGTGAATCTGGGTCGGAGTAAACGTACAGTTCAAGTCCCTCTCCCATTTTGTCATGAAGGTCAAGTGAGCATTATCCCCGGGTGTGATAAGGAGATTATACATTGTGGACAACGTTCTTGGAAGCACCCCGTTACCAGAGCAACATTCCTCAAAGGCAGTCAACGGTCCATCAAATCGGAGGGGGAATGAAAGGGTTCGAAGAAAGTGTCTAAGTTGGACAGCAGTCCAGAATGCTAATTTATAAGGTCCCGATGTATTACAGAGCACCTCTATGGACGGCCAATCCCCATCTATCCGGAAACATCGTGCTTGTGTGCGCCCGCTACTGGACATAACCTGCAGAAGATGGGGGTCCATCCCAGGGGAGAATTGTGGGTTCCCCATAATAGGAAATAGCGGGGAGTTAGGCGTGGAAAGCAACCCCTTTGAGCAAATCTGTGACCCCACCCGTAGCGTCGTCCCTATCAAGGGATGCCTCTTCATGTAGGCTGGGAGGTGTCTATAACACCAGGTAGCCCCTGTTAATGGCACCCGGACCAGGGCCTGCTCCAACCGGATCCAAAGCTTCAGATCCCGGTGCCTGCACCAGTCTACAATTCTACCGAGGTGTACCGCCTGATAGTATTTCTTTACATCAGGAACGGCAAGGCCGCCGAAGGGTTTGGGCATGGAGAGTAAATTCCGGGCCAATCTCTGCTTCCTATATGCCCAAATAAAGCCAGTAAATAAACCGTGAACCTGTCGAAAATATGATGTGGGTACCGAAATAGGGAGTGCCTGCAGCAAATATAAAAATTTGGGCAGGATGCACATCTTAAGCAGGTTACACCTGCCAAACCATGAATGAAGGCCTTTGTTCCAGGATTCCAAAAGAGTCCTGGTTCTGATCAGTAGGGGAGGGAAATTAAGTTTAAAGACGTGATTTAGATTTGCCGGGACAAAAGTCCCCAGATACGACAGTGCCGTGGGCGTCCATTTAAAATTAAAGCTGGACCGAAGCCCCTGTATGGTTGCTTGCGACAGTGCCACTCCCATGGCTTCTGATTTAGTGTAGTTAATCTTTAGATTAGAGACTTGCCCGTATTCCTCGAATTCCCGGAGGAGATTCGGGAGGGATATCGCTGGATTGGAGAGGGAGAAAAGCAAGTCATCCGCATACGCAGAGACCTTGAAGTGAGCATCACCCACAACTATGCCTTGGATATCGGGGTTATTCCTAACTCTACATAAAAAGGGCTCCAAGGAAAGGGCAAAAAGAAGCGGCGACAACGGGCAGCCCTGCCTGGTTCCATTTTTAATCAGCAGGGGCTCCGATAGTATCCCGTTCACCTTAATTTGTGCCGTCGGAGTAGCATATAATTGGGCTATACACCTAAGCATTTTCTCACCTAAGCCTATGTGGTGGAGGACAGTGGACATATACTCCCAGTTAACCCTGTCGAAGGCTTTTTCAGCGTCTGTATTAAGGAAAATAGAAGGAATAGGACCCTGGTTCGCAACGTGGATCAGATTCAATACCTTGATTGTACTGTCTCTGGCTTCCCTCGTGGGAATGAAGCCCACCTGATCCTGATGGACTAGGGACTGCACATGTCTGGCCAATCGTGTTGCTATTATCTTGGTAAATAATTTAAGATCCGTATTTAACAGTGAGATGGGTCTGTAGCTACTACAGGCCAAGGGGTCTTTGCCTTCTTTAGGGATGACCGTAATATGAGCCCGAGTAGTATCAGTGACAAAGGTGGCCGTGTTCCCTATGTCATTAAAAAAGGTCACCATACGAGGGCTAAGGATGGGGAATAACGTCTTATAATACGGGAGGGTGAAGCCATCCGGTCCAGGCGCCCTCCCAGGTTTAGCCGTGTTAAGCACCGACTCCAACTCCTCAGGGGTTATCGGGGCCTCTAACTCAGCTACACTGTCAGGTGATAGTTTGGGAGTCTGACTAGAACTCACATACGCCTCCATCAGAGGTCGTCCTCCCGGGAGGGGTGGTAGATTGTAAAGGGTATTGTAGAAGTTTTTGAATGCAGCCGCTATCTGGTGCGGGAGGCCGACATCCACATTCGCTTCCGACCTGATTCGAGGGACATAGGTCTGTGTCTTGGTGTCTCGGACCGCCCGCGCCAGACTGCGCCCGCACTTATTACCCGATTCATAAGCCATAAGTCTGCATTTTTGTAACGCCGCCTTGGCTTTGTAGCCAAGGAGGTCATTGACCTGGCTTCGAATAGAGGAAAGTTCAGCCTCCACGGATGGATCCAGGGAGACCTTGTGTTTTGACTCCAGAACCTGGAGTTTGGCCAGAAGTGAGTCCAACTGTTTCCCAGTCTCTTTTTTGATGCGCGAGCCGTGTTTAATCAGGACACCCCGAATAACCGTTTTGTGTGCTTCCCACACCACCCCCGGGGAGGAGTCAGCCGTCGTGTTCGTCTGAAAGTAAAGAGTAAGCTCCCTAGTCACCTCTTCCAGTATCTCAGGTCGCTGTAGTAAGCTGTCATTAAGACGCCAAAAACGTGTCCGTCGGGAAGAAGTGGCAGACAGCTTGTAAGTCAGCATAATGGGGGCATGATCCGACCATGTCTTTTGACCTATAGAGGAGGCCCTGACCGCATGTAATTGGCTATGTGGTATAAGAAAATAATCAATTCTTGTGTAAATTTTGTGAGGCGGAGAGTAGAAGGTATAGTCCCTGTCACCCGGATGCTGTAAACGCCAGATATCGACTAATTGTGACTCATGGAGACACGCGATGATACGCTTACGGGCACTAATAGATAAGGAGGACGAGCCCGCCGAGGTATCCACGTGGGGGGCCAGGGGTACATTCCAGTCTCCACCCAGGATCAGTTGACCCACCTGGAAGGCAATCAGCTTGGTCAAAAGACGCCGCACAAACACGTCCTGGCCCTCGTTAGGGGCGTAGACATTCGCTAGTGTCACCCGTGCACCTCCCACCAGTCCTTTAAGAAAGACATAACGTCCTTCCAGGTCTATCTCGGAATCCGTGAGAGTCCAAGGTACATTACAGGAGATAAGAATAGAGGCACCACGAGATTTAGTTTTATTAGTGGAGTGGTACATCAAAGGAAAGAATCTATTCTTGAGGACCGGTAATCGATCCTCTTTAAAGTGAGTTTCTTGGATATAAGCTATATCAATTTTCGCCCTTTTTAGGTCATGCATTAACATACGGCGTTTCTCCGGGGTGTTAAGCCCTTTCGCGTTTAAGGAGTATAGTGACAGGCTGTCCATCCTCAACCAGAAGGGAAAAGAGACCGGGAAGGAAAAGAAGGGAGGGGGGGAAGAGGGAGGGGAGAGAAGAGAAGGGGGGGGTTAAGAGTGGGAAAGGGAAAGACTCACAGTAGGGTGTCCCTTAAGTCTAAAAAAGAGAAAGAAAGAGAAAAAAAAAAAAAAAAAAAAAAGGGGGGAATGCTGTCAAGAAAGGTATAGGAAGGAAAGGATAGGGCAGCAAGGGACACGATGGGGTTAATAAAAAAAAAAAAAAAAAAAAAAAAAAACCCCCTAAAGACAAGCCAAATGCTTGCGTGGCACGTCCCTACCAAAAATGGCCGAGAACGTGCCGGCCTATGTGGGGAAGCGACCTGGAACAGCCAAGGAGTATGAGCCCTCGACTCCCCCCGACCTCACTGAACCCGGGGAGCTGTACGAGCGTGGGTCGTCAACAGCCACACACTCCCCCCATCCCACCCCCCCCACCCCAAAAGGGGTCAACGGGGGGTGGGAGGGGAGGGCACACACCAAGAGCCGCCGCGAAGTCCATGCCCCCGAAACAGCCAGCCCCATCCCCTATAAAAGGGGGGGCACGTGGCCCCGGGGTTAATCGCATCAGGGCCAACCGAGGCAACGTCCCCGGTCTCCTCTCAATCCCCCAGCGGGTAGGGGAGGCGGGCCACATGTAGCAGTGTGGCAGGTATCAGGTGCAAAGCACCCTTATGTACACCCGCCACTCCGCCCAATAGGGCATATGGCCCGGCAACAATTCCCCCCAGTCATATAAATCACAGCATGCAGCATGCCCCAGGTGTGTATAGGTATATAACCAGAGCCCCCAGAAATTCATGCAAGCAAGATTAAAACAGAAAAATCAAACATAACATAAGAGCAAAAGGAATGCAACCCTAACAGCCAGGCGGCCATGGTAGCATCAGCAACATAACATCAGCGTCCCCCACCAACCGGGGGGTCGGGTGCACTACCCCAGCCAGAACAGGGGGGAGAAGAGCATGGGTGACCCTCTCCCCACCATCCCAGGAGGGCAGCATCCCCACCCCGGGTACCCCGGGTATCCCACACAAACAGGAAAAGAGTCAAGGCGACCCCTCAGAGGAATCGCAAAACCAGCATCCGGAGCGGCACCTCAGTCACATGTAGTCCGGCAGGCCCCCGAAGCGCCGGAGGCGTGAAGGATAACATCCCGCATTCATGGAGGGCCCCCATAGGGCAGTGCCCGGGGCCAAAAGAAATAATTGGAAAAAGAAAATGCACAACAAAATAAAATAACATGAAACAAGGGGAGGGGGGGGGGGATGGACAAGAAGGGAACCCAACCCAACCTCCCGGGAACCCATTGATTTCAATGAAGGTCGCCTCCAAGTCGCATCTCCGTCTATACGGAGGCGACTCTCACAGAGGATGCTGGGACATCATCCAGTGATGTCCCTATGTAAGTCGCCGCACGCCGCGTGTTCTGTCATAGTGAGCGGAGACAGCGACGAGGCAACATCTCCAGAAGAGAAGAACAGAAGACGGCGGCGACAGAAGACCGGGCCACTGCTTGTAAAAGAGCTAGAAGAAGGCGCGGTGGCCCGGCATGAAGAACTGAAGAGGGGGACAAGACCCCCAAAGTCGGAAGAAGAGGGCTTCTGTTCTTCTCTTCTGGAGATGTTGCCCCCCCTTCCCCAAGGCCCCCCCCATGTTGAGGGCGCGCAGCCTGGTACGGCTCAGGAGGGGGGGGGAGCGCTCGCTCGTCCCCATCCCCTTTCCTGGCCGGCCGGGTAGCGTGCTCGGATAAGGGTCTGGAATGGATCTGGGGGGATCCCCACGCCATTTTCCGGCGTAGGGGGTTACCCTTAAAATCCATACCAGACCTAAGGGCCTGGTATGCTCTCGGTATGCTCTCTTTTTTTAATAAATTTGGCGTGGAGTTTCCCCTTGAGAGCTCATTTTCTGATTGGCTGCAGCAAAAGTCGCTTGGCCTGGGGCAACATAAAGTGGTGTTGTAAGTCGCCCCAAGTCGTGTTCAGGTCGTGTCCAAGTTGCCTCCAAAAGTCGTGTTGAAAGTCGTGTTGCCCCTGTGTGAACGGACCCTTAGTATACTTTGTTTACCCGTATGTTCTGGAATATATCTGAGTATCAAGACCCGCTGCTGGCAGTCATACATTCCCCAAGGTGGGACAAGTGCTTTTGACCTTCTGTTGATTCAGGGGTCCACCTTTGGATGTGAACAAGCATTTCTTATGGTGGTGGAGGGCGCTGTCACCTAGTAAGGATACCAGATTTTCCTTCACCCGTGTGTATACTTGTGCTGCTGTCTGGGCTCTGTGGTTCTATTGTGTACTGCCTCATTTGGGCTTTTATATGGTTTTATATTTGTGTGTGTTTTTAAGTGTTAGATACTAGTTTTCTGCCTTTTTTCTTGTATGGCTATTTGGAGGGATGTGAAATTACCTTTAGTGTTCAGCTGGGAACATATATTATTCATACCTTCCTAATGTATGTTTGCACTGACAATATTCTTTTATCATTGAGATCAGTGTAGGGGTCAGGTAGGTCAGTGTAAAGCTCAGTGTATGAATGAGGTAGGTTAGTGTAGTGGTCAGTATAGGAATGGTAGGTAAGTGTAGTAATCGGGTAGGTCTGTTTAAGGGTAAGTGTAGGAATCGGGTAGGTTAATGTAAGGGTCATTGTAGTGGACAGTGGACCTTTTATAGTATAAAGTATGTTTGTTTTTTTGTTTTTTTTTGTTATTTTTAATATGCAACTTTAGTAATAAAAAGCGTTTGTTTCATGTTTTTATGTTAGCCTAACATTGAAATAACAATTACATTCTTTGAATATAAGTGGTCGCCTGCAGCTGCTATGTTAGGCTAACATGCATGAAACGGATGCTTTTTCTATCTAAGGCACTAAATTTGCATATAAACCCTGCTGCACTCTCAAGCCTGACCACCCGCCATCTGCTGTGTAAGCCAAGTGACATTTCTTAAATAGGTAAGGGGTGGGGCCACCCAGTGATTTCATATCACATGGTGGCACCGCCCCCTTGTGATATCACCGATCAATGCATGCTGAGGGTGTGTCCCTGAATGGCACTTTGGAAATGTGGTCACCCTAGTTCCAGTAGCATTTAAAATGGGATTTGGATAGGCAGGTTCTGGAGGGGTCCTGTCAGTGACAGCCAGGATCAGCCAACTCCTGGGCTTCCAATGCTGCTACAGAGAACTTCTGCAAAAATATTCCTGTCCCACATTAATATCCAGATTCAAACGGATACATTAAATGTTTTGGATGACATTTGACATTTGCTGCGTCATTCGAAATTTTAGTACATGCAAACCTGACTTGATCTTATCTAAAAGCAGAGCTTTACCCATAACTAATTTAGCAAGAAACAACATTCCACATTAATAATTCTGCTACCAAACTGAGTGTATGCTGTAAATTGTCTCCAGCATTACTCCTGTTTCTTCTTGCTGGAGGCTGCCATTTTGTTGAAGCCCAGAGCCCCTGAACAGCAGTATATCATAAAGCATAAAAACTCATCGATTTTTAAAATAAAGTTACATTTCTGGAATTGCTCTGTCACATTTGCTTGTGCTTTCAACCAAACCGTCAAAACCATCAAATGGTTGGTGTTAACTGATCACACGTTCAGCACCATGGCAGTTACAGATCAAGCAAAAGCAGTTTTCGGCCTCTACCAACTCAGTGGTGCCTAAAAATGCCTAAGAATGGAGAGCAACTGAGCATGTGTGGAATAGCGTATTACTGGATTTTAAACAGCGTAGACCCTTAATTTTAATGTTTTACATAGATATACCTGCAAAACGGGCCAGTCTGAAGTGATCTACTTTTCAGACTAAAGTTCCACTTTAACCACTTCAATACCAGGCACTTAAACACCTTCCTGCCCAGACCAATTTTGAGCTTTCAGCGCTGTCGCACTTTGAGTGACAATTGCGCGGTCATGCTACACTGTACCCAAATGAAATTTTTATCATTTTTTTCCCACAAATAGAGCTTTCTTTTGGTGGTATATGATCACCTCTGCGGTTTTTATTTTTTGCTAAACAAATAAAAAAATACCGAAAATTTTGAAAAAAAAAATGTTTTTTTTTGTTTCAGTTTCAAAACTTTGTAAATAAGTACGTTTTCTCCTTCACTGATGGGCACTGATGGGCAATGATAAGGCGGCACTGATGGGCACCGATGAGGTGGCACTGATGAGGTGGCATTGATGGACACTGATATGTGGCACTGATAGGCGGCACTGATGGGTGGCACCGATGGGCGACACGGATGGGCACTGATAGGTGGCACAAATTGGCACTGATAGCTGGCACGGATTGGCATGGATGGGCGGCACGGATGGGCATGGGTAGGCGGCACGGATGGGCACTGATAGGCGGCACAGATGGGAACTGATAGGTGGCATTGTATTCTAATATACTGTACTAATGGATGCCAATCAGTGCCAAACAATAATGCATGTCAATCAGTGATGCCCATTGTGGGTACTGATTGGCATCCATGATGGGCACTGACTGGCATCCATTGTGGCACTGACTGGAATCCCTGGTGGTCTAGGGTGGCATACCTTGTCCTGGGCATCCCTGGTGGTCTGGTGGCATCCCTGGTGGTCCAGTGAGGGCATCCTCGGGGGGCTGTGCTGATAATCGATCAGCACAGACCCCCCCTGTCAGAGGAGCAGCCGATCAACTCTCCTCTACTCGCGTCTGACAGAGGCGAGTGAGGAAAAGCCGATCACCGGATTGGACACGGCTGATCACGTGGTACAGAGTCTCTGTCAGGAGACTCTTTACCGAGATCGTAGTTGCGGGGTGTCAGACTGACACCCCGCAACAACGATCGCCGCGATGCACGCTCCCCGGTGGCGCGCAGCGGCTCAAAATCCTGATCACGTCATATGACGTCCGGTCAGGATTATGAAACCACTTTGCCACCGTCATTTTGTTATAGGGCGGGCGGCAAGTGGTTAATGTTATGCTAAAAATGTACCCAATTCTTTTTTTCTAAATGCGTTACAAAATGGCAACAAAAAAAGGGGGGGAAAAAGCTCCCTTGAATTAAAACACAAGCTTCCACTTGGAATGTTACCATTCTATAACGGGACCTAGATGGACTTTTTCTACCTAATTATGTTACATATAAATCTCATTTATTTTATGCTTTTGATCAAAAGCATTTGATTATATTTTAGTGCAAGTATAGGAGGATGCGCAAATTACAGAAAAGCTGTGTTTAGAGAAGTTACCAGGAAATGTTTTCCCTATTTCTTAAATTTTTTGCAAAATTAAAACCATGGGGAAAAAAATATATGCATCCAAATGAAAGCCCTTAACTGTCTCCAAAAACTGGATGTACAGTATGTTAGGGCAAACTTTAAATGTTAAAGTCCTAAAGTGCGGGAGCAAGCTATCTCTGAGGGGGGGGGGGGGGAGAATGCTCTAGTACTCCATGAAATTCCTCCATGTGGTGGAAAACCAAGCTTTTAAAGAAAATATAATATAAAGAATAACTCTGTCAGGCCTTTATTACAAGCAGCGTTTTCATACTCCCCAGCAGCCTACTAATTGCAAGACAAACATATTACTTGCACTGAGGCTAGAGATTTTGTTTTATCGCCTTAAAATTAGTAAGAGGCTAAAATCTGTGCAATATAAGAGGGGTTGAAATTAAAGCGCCATGCCACTGCTAAGAGGTCCAGATACAACTTTATTCCATTAAAGGTCAGGGGTACAGATCAAGAAATGGCCAATGAGTTTTTGGGAGTCTACATGCCCCCTTCATCAGAGCTAGAAAGAACATAATAAGATTATCATGTCAAGAGAATAATATGGGAGCTGAAAGAAAAAAAAAATGATGATAATAATACTAATAATAATCATTATTATTATTATTAAAATTTTACATTGGGGATGAGATTTTAACCAAATAAAAAAAAACTCTTGAAACTGGTATGTGTATAAATTGAACCTCCATTATGCAATCTGATTGTACAGTCGTAAAAGGAAAAAAAGAAATGAAAACAAAATAATAATAATAATGATGATATTACTGACTGTATTTGTTAAAATTAATACATTCTTGGCATTAAATTGATATAAAGGGAATAGATACATGTATTCAATATAATAATAATAGTACAATAATACTAATAATGATGAGATTACTACCAACAATAATAGTCATAATGACTATTGTTAAAATAATACATTCTTGACATTAAATTGATAAAAGGAACATAAAATACACACATTTATTCCTTTTACATCAATTTAATGCCAAGAATGTATTATTTTAACAATAGTCATTATGACTGTTATTGTTGGTAGTAATATCATCATTATTAATAATGTTATTAGTATTATTATTATGCCATTATTTAAAAAAAAAATTATTTCGGTTACGACTGTACAATCAGATGTATGGTTCAATTTATACACACACCAGTTTCGAGAGTTTATTTTTTTTCTCCTCCTCCTTTTTTTTTTTTTTTTTTTTTTATTGGGGTAACATCTCATCCACAACGTATCATTTTAACCACTTTCAGACTGGACCATTTTGCTGACTTAAGACCAGACCACTTTTTGCGATTCGGCACTGCATCACTTTAACTGACAATTGCGCGGTCGTGCGACGTGGCTCCCAAACAAAATTGACGTCCTTTTTTCACACAAATAGAGATTTCTTTTGGTGGTATTTGATCACCCTTATGGTTTTTATTGTTTGCGCTATAAACAAAAAAAGAGCAACAATTTTGAAAAAACGCATTATTTTTTACTTTTTGCTATAATAAATATCCCCCAAAAATATATAAAAAAACATTTTTTTCCTCAGTTTAGGCCGATACGTATTCTTCTACATATTTTTGGTAAAAAAAATTAGCAATAAGCGATTGATTGGTTTGTGCAAAATTTATAGCGTTTACAAAATAGGGGATAGTTTTATGGCATTTTTATTAATAATTTTTTTTTTTTTTTTACTAGTAATGGCGGCAATCAGCAATTTTTATTGTGACTGCGACATGGCGGACACATCAGACATTTTTGACACATTTTTGGGACCATTGTCGTTTATACAGCAATCAGTGCTATACAAATGCAGTGATTACTGTATAAATGACACTGGCAGTGAAGGGGTTAACCAGAGGGTGGCAGTGTATGGGGTTAAGTGTGTCCTAGGGGCGTGTTACTAACTGACGGGGGCATGGGCGTGTTTTAGTGAACACCGATCTCTGCTCCAATCACAGGGAGCAGAGATCAATGTCACTTGTTGCTAGGCAGAACGGGGAGATGCTGTTTACTTCCACATCTCCCCGTTCAGCCTCCCTGTGAGATGTTCGCAGGGTATCCCCGCAGTGATCGAGTCCGCGGGACCCACGACTGGACTCAGGGGGATCCCGACCGGCACGCACGTGATGGCACGGCGGCAATTTGAAATGGACGCACCTGTATGCCAATTTGCCTACCCGTGCCATTCTGCCGACATACATCGTCATGCGCCGGTCGGGAAGTGGTTAATAATAGTGATGATGATTATTAGTATTATCATTTTCTTTCCCTTTCTTTCAGCACCCATATTCTTATTTTTGTGCTCATGTTCTCTTTATGTAATTATATTTACACTCATTACTATTGACGGTTTGGTTTTAATTATGACCCCGTGGAGGGGAGATTGTATTGATTTCAGAATGACATGATAATCTTCTTATGTTCTTTCTAGCCCTGATGAAGGGGCCCATGTAGTCCCCTCGAAACACGTTGGCTATTTCTTGATCTGTACTCCTGACCTTTATTGGAATAAAGTTGTATCTGGACCTCTTAGCAGTGGCATGGTGTTTACATTTCAACCCTTCTCATATTACACCACAAGCCAAAGAGACTGTGGAGATCATCTGGGGTCTAGAAGCCACCTGCTCAGGAACCAGATGTCAGAAACCATGAAATCAGGCCAAGACAGACGTACAGTTAAAACACACGTGTTTAATAATGAAGGTAAAAAGAACAAACGTAGTCAAAACATAGCCAAAGTTCAGTAACCGGAATGGATAGTCAGCCAAGCCAGAAGTCAGTGATCAATGTAGTGGAACAGCAAGCAGGATCTGGAGCCAGAAGGGATGTCAGCAAAGCCAGTGTTGAACAGGATCGCATGAGATAGTTTCTGTGATGTTGGCAAAAGCAGAGATCCACTGAGCTGAACAACTTTATGGCCCGTATACATGATCTGAATATCGTACGAAAACGGTCCGAGGAAGGATTGTACGATTTTCAGATCATGTGTACACTACTTACGACAGCCAAAACGACCGTTTATCCAATCTTATTCGATCGGGCATGCACGATCATTTTCCTCGTACAATTCCTGATCGTACGATTTTCGGTTAGTCGGTATAGCTTTCTTCCGAAAATTCAATACAGATACATAACGCATGACATCACTTCCGATTTTTTATTTTATTTTTTTCTGTCGTACGAGAATTTTCATGAGTTTATTTAGCTATTCAATTTCTACTTGCGACTATTAGGCCCGGTTCACACCGCTGCGGGGGGAGATCCGGATGTGATTCGCACAGCAAATCACATCCGATCTCCGTAGCGATGCGAGTTCAGCCATACAGATAGTATGGCTGAATTCGCAGCGCTCCCGCAGCAAACTCGCACGGGACCCTTTTTTGGGTCCGCAACAGAATCGGATCGCATGGGGGTTCACACCATGCGATCCGATTCCTGTGCGAGTCGGCAGATCGCACTGCGATATGCCGACGGATCTGGGGGTGTCATTAACATAACATTGACACTCCCAGCCGTCCGCATAGGGCAGTGTGAACTGCCGGCGGGAGGTGTGCGATGCGGGTAAACGCCGCGGATTCGCGGCGTTCCCGCATCGCTATAGTGTGAACCCGGCCTTAAGCGGAAACGGTCGTACGATCGTGTGTACGGGCCATAAGTAGGCAGGACTGATGAGCAGGATATCAACAGCTGAGTAACTGTGGAGAGATAGTTGCTGGCAATTAGCCGACAGCTGAGTGGCCAGTTCTGAGAAGGAAGGGCTGAGCCCAGCCCTGACAACAGATCTTTTACACCAACAATAATACCTTAAGATAACAATAGCAGTAAAGTAAACCTATGGGTCCAATACTAGCTTTCCACCTACCTCTGTACAATGGCCACTTCTTTTAGACATTTTTGAAAAACGTGTTTACCTCAATGGCTGCCTGCTATGTGTTTTTGCCTAATTACAATTAACCAATAGGACAATAATGAATGGGTGCAGCACACCAGTCATTCATCGGTGTCCTTGGATGGTGAGCGGAGACGGGTATCTACAGTAGGCACCCTTGGCATTCACAGCAAGTGATAGAAATGCAGATGTGGGGGGTATAAGACTATCTTTGGGGTGTTTGAATTACATTTATGCAGAGTTTGTGTAATGCCGCAAGTTATAAAGACTTTCATATTTTTGTTCTAATATAAGCCTTATTTATGTGGACAGGAGGCTCTAGAGACGCTACAGAAGAAACAAAGAGAAATGGAGAAAGAGAATTTATTGGTGGTCAGTAACTTCCTCAATGAAACCAAGAGCCCAGATCTTCTGGAATTATTTGACCTATTTCGTCTCAGCGTGGAGAAAGAGATTGCATTATACAAAGAGTTCAACCGCTAACGGTTTATGAACCATGCCTGCTGCCAGCGCATTACTGCGCCACCTAACACCATTCTTCAAATTAATGGCAGCCATAATAAATGTTTTCAATAAACTTGTTGTTACAGCAATCCATAAATACAACCTGCTCTGGCAAGCATGGTGTTTCATGTTCCTTTCTTTTACCATGCAGATATGTACTTTGAGAAAAAAAAATGCAGTCTATACAGAGACCAACCAGTCTACAATTTCTTTGAGGAGACAGCCCGTTTCTGATTTGGAGCGCTCATGGCTGATCTACCCGGAGCGGCTTCCTTCTCTGAGATGTGCCGTGTTATTTTCTGAGTAGTCTGTCTTTCCTTCGGGTTACAAGAGGTTGTACCTCGTGTTATTTCTGCAAAACGCCTACTCGTTTGCTGAAATTTTGTTTGCGTTTTAGATGCTGGTGCTGTTTTAATTAAGTTAGTTCTTTTTTCAGTTGAAACTCCAGCACTAGCAGGGGCTGCTGTCTGTTTCTTAAATACAACTTTCCCAACCTTAGGGAGATCTTTGGTCTTATTCTCAAGTAGAGAGGCAGCCTGATGGTCCTTGTTAGGTTTAGCGGTGTTCTTAGTTTGCAGAGAGGTTTTGTCCTGTGAGTCTATATTAAGACGAGAGGTTCCAGGCAGTTCAGCACTGCACAACTGCTGGGATGAAACAAAGGATTGGCCATCTCTGTTCTCATTCAGTTCTGCCAGGCGATCCTCGTGTTCTCTTAGTACCCTCTGCCTCCTCTGATGAGACCTTTGCAGCATGTCCTGAGTCAGAGATGAGAGACTGTCTGGGAAGAGAATTAACGTGTTAAAAGTGGAAATGTCCATTAGGAACCTAAGTTCTATTTTCCTATAGATTTTGATATATTTGAACTAGTGGTGGCTGGTAGTCAAAAAAATTTTTGTTCGTTTTTGGGGGGGGCGGGGGGGGGCGCTTGCGCAGCACACAGACCCGACCCCCTCACTCGCACAGTGGCGATCCACTCGCACTACACTAATCCCGCCACCCCAGGGCTTTATGGCCGCCGATCCTCACGCTACCACCACCCCTCCATGTGTGATCCATGGCCTCTACCTTATACAGGTGAGAGGTGCGGGAAGGAAGGTGGCGGTGCAATCCAGGGTAAGGCTCTAGGGGAGACTGCTGCTGCTGGGGCCGATTTGTCTCTTCCCGGCCGAACAGGAGGTGGGTCCTGAGAATCCGGGTCCTGAAAAGACTGGCTGGCCAATCAGGTCTCAGGAGCCGCTTTTTGATTGGCTGAGAGGAAAAGCAGGAAGACACTGCGAATATTATTTCACTAATGTCACACAAGTGGCACAAGAGCACTGAGCCTCGAGCCAACCCTTTTTGGAGGCCAATGCTAATGGCCCCTAATGGATGGTCTGCCAATGATTTGACTGAGCCAGTGGAACCTGAGATGCCAAGAGCACAGGACTCAGTTTTCCCTGGATCAGCCGGTTTGGTAGGCTGCATATGCAAGATCCAAAATCAAGGATTTGCATATTCACTTTACAAACCAATAACACAGGACTTTTAAATACAGAAAGTTGTCATTTAAAGTGGTTTTACAGGCAGATTTTTTTTTACCTTTTAATGTAATAAGATAAAAAAACATTGTGTGCAGCAGCCCCCACAATACCTGAGCTCCCTCTTGATCCAGCGAGGGATCAGAGGGAGATTAACAGTTACTTTGTGTTTCTTCTACTTGCGAATAATCGCACCAACTGTTGTCACTAGGGATGAGACGAACACCCCCCCCGCACCAGAACAAGCAAACAGACAAAAAATTTGTGCGAACACCGTTAAAGTCTATGGGACATGGACGTGAAAAATCAAGTGATCTTTTTATATGCATGTTATTGCCATTAAAAGTGTTTGGGGACCCGAGTCATGCCCCAGGGGACATGTATTAATGGAAAAAGTTTTTAAAACTGCAGTTTTTTCAGAAGCAGTGATTTTCATAATACTCAAAGTGGAACAATCAAAATGAAATATTCCTTTAAATATCGTGCCTTGAGGGTCTCCTTAGACTGCCTGTAAAGTAGTGCCTCTTTCCCATGTTTATAACAGTACCGCAGCAAAATGACATTTCTAAAGTAAAAAATGTCATTTAAAACTGCTCGTGGGTCCCAGCAATATACATTAAAAAAAAATCATTGAAAAAAAAAAGTCTGGTATGGATTTTAAGGGGAACCCATCACCAAATGTAAAAAAAAAAAAAAAGGTGTGATGGTCCCCCCACAATCCACACCAGACCCTTATCTGAGCATGTAACCTGGCAGGGCGCAGGAAAAGAGGGAGGGGACAAGAGAGCACCCCCCCTCCTGAACCGTACCAGGCCACATTCCCTCAACATAGGGAGGGTGCTTTTGGGTCCCCCCCCAAAACACCTTGTCCCCATGTTAATGGGGACAAGGGCCTCATGCCGACAACCCTGACTGGTGGTTGTCTGGGTCTGCGGGCGGGGGGCTTATCGGAATCTGGAAGCCCCCTTTAACAAGGGGCCCCCCCAGATCCCAGCCCCACTCCTATGTGAATGGGTATGGGACACATTGTACCCCTTACCCATTCACCAAAAAAAAAAAAAAAAGTAAAAACCGCAGACAGTTTTTCACAATTTCTTTATTAAAAAAAAAGTGTCCCGCGATGTAAATCCATGTCAATCACTGCACCGACGTTCCAGAGATAAAAAAAAAAAGGAAGCTTCGCCTCCATGGGAGGTGTCCCGCCGATTGCAGCCTTTTCAAGCTGACAGCTGTTATAAATGGGTGACCCCCCCCCCCCCCCCACCCCCATTTGACGTCAAAATATCACAGTCCCGCTAAAAATCACTGCCATTTACTAGTAAAAATAAAATAAAATAATAATAAAAATGGCATAAATCTATCCCCTATTTTGTAGACACTATAACTTTTGTGCAAACCAATCAATATACGCTTATTACAATTTTTTTTACCAAAAACATGTAGAAGAATAGATATTGGCCTAAACTGAAGAAAAAAATAATTTTTTATATATTTTTTGGGCATATTTATTATAGCAAATTTTTTAAATGTTGCATTTTTTGTTTATAGCGCAAAAAATAAAGATAAAGCAATGCAGTGCCGTATTGCAAAACAAACAAAAAAAAGAGTGACAATTTAAAAATGAATATACATTTTTTGCTTTCTGCTATAAAACATATCCAGTAAAAAATTGAAAAAAAAAATTTAATTTCTTCATCGATTTAGGCCAATATGTATTCTGCTACATATTTTTGGTAAACAAATCCAAATAAGCGTATATATTTATTGGTTTGCGCAAAAGTTATAGAGTCTACAAACTATGGGATATTTTTCTGTTATTTTTATTTTTCTTACTAGTAATGGAGGCGATCAGTGATTTTTAGTGGGACTGCCACATTGCGGTGGACAAATCTGACACTAAGTAGTGATGCCTTTTTTGGGGACCAGTGACACTAATACACTAATACAGTGATCAGTGCTAAAAATATGCACTGTTATTGTACAAATGACACTGGCAGGAAAGGGGTTAACATCAGGGGCGATCAAACGGTTAAGTGATGGTGAACCTTGGCACCCCAGATGTTTTGGAACTGCATTTCCCATGATGCTCTATTGCACAAGATCTCTATTTTTTTTCCCCTGTCAAAACGGCGATCTGCCTTGTTTACAAAGGCAGATTGCCGTTCTGCCTCTCTGGGGAACAATTACGGATGGCCGGTGGACATTGGTTGCTGGTTAACCCCCCCCCCCCCCCCCCCGGCAATCAGTGTGCATGCGCCCCCAGAGGCTACTGCACAAAGCAATGTACAGGGTCGCCTTGCCATAGTAAATGTGCGGAAGGTGGTCTGGAAGTGGTTAATTGGAACCAAGGTGGCGACATCTTTTTTACTCCTTACCTGGTGTTCTGTCAAAACAGCCAACTCGTCATGTACCGTATTGTATACGCTGCCTGTGTTCTGTGAATACAGCCAATTAGTCAAAATCTCCAATTACAGCTGCTGAAGAGTCACCAGAATTGACATGGTTGGAGATTTTGATGAGTTAGCTCTTTTGACAGAACACTGGAATCAGCTTCAGTTGGGTCTTGGATCTAGTAACCCGGGAAGCAATGTCATGACATCACCTCCGTTTTACAGAAGACTTAAAAGATGCCAAATTAAAAAAAATTACAGTATTCAAAACAGCCAAACTTGGCGTTTTGAATGCTTTTAAGTGCAGAGGAGGGGTTTGCAGTCTTAAAGACCCCACATCTCTCCATAAAGAGGACCTGTCAGCACCTATTAGGCCGCGTACACACGCGGGGACTGTTCGCCCAACTTTGTCCGCTGAACAGTGTTTCGGCGGACAGTCCGCTCGTGTGTGGGCTTTCAGCGGACAGTTTCAGCGGACAGTCCGCTGAACAAGGTTTTTCGGAAATTCCGAAAAACTGTCCGCTGAAACCTTGTTTGAGCGAACAGTCCCCTCGTGTGTAGGCTTGTTCGTCAAACAAAGTTCCGCGCATGCTCAGAAAGGATTTACATGCCGAAAGTTATAATGCAGTGTATAGGACGTCGTATTTTTCATCCCGTCGTACGTGCCGTTCACGTCATCGCGCACGGTTTCAGCAAACTGTTCGTCCGTCGTGTGTGGCCATGTCCGTCCATGCTAATTTTGAGCGGACTGTTTGCCGAAACTGTTTGACGGACAAAGTTGGGCGAACAGTCCCCGCGTGGGTACGCGGCCTTACTGTCACAAGGGATGTTTACATTCCTTCTGACAGCAATAAAAGTGATCAGAAATTATTTATTTTTTAAGGGCCCCATCCCTCCAAAAGCAAATGCACATGTAAGTCGACCCCATAAGTGTAAATGGTGTTCAAACCACACGTGAGTTATCGCCATGATCGTTACAGCGAGGGCAATAATTCTAGCACAAGACCTCCTCTGTACCTCTAAACTGGTAACCTGTAGAAATTTTAAAGCGTCAATCTATGTAAGTAAGTAAGTTTGTCACCATTCCACGAGTGTGCGCAATTTTAAAGGATGACATGTTAGGAATCTATTTACTCGATGTAACCTATTTTTTCACATTATACAACAAAATATATATTTTTTTTTTTTCAATTCATGAAAGTGTATTCGTTTCAAAAAAATTGCATTTGAAAGACTGTAGCACAAGTACAGTATGACATAAAATATTGCAACGATCACCATTTTATTCTCTAGGGTCTCTGTTAAAAAAAGTTATTTTATATATATATATATATATATATATATATATATGTATGTGTGTGTGTGTGTGTGTGTGTGTATGTATCTCCAAGATGACCACTGCCTTACTAAAGAAGCCTAAAGAACCTAAACCCTATTGAGCATCTGTGGGGCATCCTCAAACAAAAGGTGGAGGAGCGCAAAGTCTCTAACATCCACCAGCTCTGTGATGTCATCATGAAGGAGTGGAAGAGGACTCCAGTGCCAACCTGTGAAGCTCTGGTGATCTCCATGCCCAGGAGAGTTAAGGCAGTGCTGGAAAATAATGGTGGCCACACAAAATATGTTGGGTGTACTCACTTTTGTTGCAAGCGGTTTAGACATTAATGGCTGTGTGTTGAGTTATTTTGAGGGGACAGCACATTTACATTGTTATACAAGCTGTACACTCACTACTTTACATTGTAGCAAAGTGTAATTTCTTCAGTGTTGTCACATGAAAAGATAGAATAAAATATTTACAAAAATGTGAGAGGTGTACTCACTTTTGTGGGATAGTAGGGTTGATTACTAAAGGCAAATCCACAAGTGCACTTGGAAGTGCAGTCGCTGTAGATCTGAGGGGGAAGATTGAAATTTGGGGAAGCTCTGCTGATTTCCATCATCCAATCATGTGCAAGCAAAAATTAAGTTTTTTTATTTCCCTTGCATGTCCCCCTCGGATCTACAGCGACTGCACTTCCAAGTGCACCTGTAGTGCAAAGTAGATTTCCCTTTAGTAAATAAACCCCACTGTGTGTGTGTATGTATGTATATATAGAATATGTGTATGTGTGTATATTTTATATATATATATATATATATATATATATATATATATATATATATATATAAAAAATGTATTTATTTTTTTATTTAATATATTTATATATATATATATTTTTAGCATTGAATGTCAGAAAAAAGGCTTAGGCATGAAGGGGTTAGGATCACAGTATTTTGTACCTGAATCTTCGGACAGCAGACTGGGGTCATCACTGTCACTGCCATCTTTTTCTTCTATGCTGACAGACTTCTGGCTGCTTGGGGCTCTTACGGTTACTCCATCTAGTTCTTGCAGGAGGGGCAAGGCGTCTAGTACTTGCTGTCTGAGAAAGAAATGAATATCTTACAAACTTATAACAATTTTGTACATTGGCAGACCTTGTGGTGGGTATAGGGCTTGGCACAATAGAGATGGTGACCATCTGCTTTTGTCACACCTGTAAATGGTCTCAGACAGATGACAAATGCGTTACTATGTGCAGAGCCTGTATATGCTTCACTTTACTGAAGCATAGAAACTAGCATTTACAGAAGAGTTAAAAATGCAACGGCTGTGGCTTTAGAACAGCTCTGGCAGGCTGTAATTATAAGATTTGAGTAGGTAGCCAGGGTGGTAAAACCACAGCTTAGTCTCCAGTTTTTACCACCCCCAGTCCAGCTACCTGTGTAAAAGAGCCCCAAAACTAGTAGAGTAAAGTTTTTGTATCAAGCAACCAATCAGAATTAACCCTATTTTTCCAAAAAATTAAACCTACCTGGTTGCCATTACCAATTCTACTTTTGGGCTTGTTTTCTTCTCTCTATTTTTTATGGATCATCCCCACCATTGCAGCATTACCCAGGAGTAGAATGTGGGAACTATACTCCTCTTGATAACACCAACTGGAGCTCAATCTTTCTTGGGCAAATCCATGTAAATGTACATTTTTTTTGCCAGTGTTTTCACTTCAGTCTCACACCTGATGACTGGATGGGGTGTAAAAAAATTCACATAGCTGTTCTTGCATCAAAACTGCATGCAAGTTTGTTCCCAAACAATCAAATGTTCCCAGGTTATTTATGCAGCAGTTCAAATGTGTTAATGCATAAAATATTGCACTATGGCCACTAGATGGTGCTGACTATCTTAGAAAATAAGTATGCTCCTCTGCTCCATCTAGTGGTCATAATGCAGAATTTTCTGCGGTCACACATTCAAATTGCAGAGAATATAGCCTGAGTACATGTTATCTCCCCCCCATATTTGCATAGACCGTGAAGATTTTGATGGTTCTACATACAAAATGGCTCTATCCACAGTTTGATAGTGTCTAAAGCCTCACCTGTAGCCTTTCGTCTTTGTACATGGATTTCCAGACACATCTAAGATGAGCAGATTCTGGGGTAATTCTCCTGTTCAGATAAAAGAAGTTGACATTTGAGATCCAGAAGCACATAATCATTGGAATCCAGTTTCAATTTTAGGTTTGAAGTGCAAGGAGATGCTGAGTGTTTATAAAGCTCACCAGGATTTAGTTTCTGAATCAAATTATTAGATAGATCCAAGAACTGAAGGTTCTGCAAGGAGCGGAGATTTTGAATTTTCTCAATTCGATTTCCAGAAAGATTAAGGAACCTGCAATACAAATGTGAACATGCAAATCCAACTAAATTAAAAAAAGCCAGTAACTTTTTGTTTGGTCAAACAGAACCCAGATGACATCAGTTGTGACGAAACGCATAGGGAAGAGCTGACACTTGTGACATCAAAACACACCAGAGAATGAGGAAACAATCCACTCAGTATCCCCAGAGTACATTGTCTTTACATTTTTGGTTGCCTAATTTTTATGTAAGTAGTTACACTGATTCCAAAAATGTTATTATTAACGGTTTTACTCTATGTGGAGTTGATACACATTGTGGATGGAAGTGGCGATACCCCTGAATTATTGCCGGAGTTTGATATTCTCAAGCATTATGTGACTTGTCTATAATAGAGGGTCATATTTGTTACAATAAGCCTCCGTGTGTGGCATTAGGTGGAGGAGCACATATCTGGTGGTTTTTAAAACTTTAAAGGAAACATAAACAGATAAAAATGTAAAACAACTAAAAGATGCTCAGCTCAAGTGCAAATACAGCCTTAAGTTGGGTCTACATTAGTACAATTTTGAAAGAAAATTTGTACAAAAATTCTCAATGTGTCGAATTTCGTCAAAAGTAGGTCAAGATTTTGTTTGCTTTTAACATTCGATTTTTGGAAGCAATGGATTTTACAAAACAAAAATCACATACACCATTAGAAATTCTTATTTTTGGGAAGTGTTTTATATCCTGCTCAATCAGAATTTCATTGGCTCTTTACCACGTTGGCTGTATCCAGTCACAGTCGATAGCCAATGTAAACAGCAGTAACTTGCAGTTACCAGATTCTCCTCCTCACACACTGTTCCTGAGTGAGGAGGAGAACCAAGGAACAGTGAGTTACTGATTAACCCCTTCTGTACTCTACACCACTGCCCTGATTACCCTGGATTAAAGTGTACCTATCACAGCAGCCCATCAGTGTACCTGTCACAGCAGCCCATCAGTGTACCTGTAAGAACACCTCATTGGTGTACCTGTCAGAGCACCCCTCAGTGTACTTGTCAGAGCGCCCCTTGGTGTACCTATCACAGTACCCATCGGTATACCTTTTAGAGGACGCCTTGGTGTACCTGTCCCAACACCCATCAGTGTACCTGTCACAGCACCCATCGGTGTCACAGCACCCATTGGTGTCACAGCACCCATCAGTGTACCTGTCACAGCACCCATCGGTGTCACAGCACCCATTGGTGTCACAGCACCCATCAGTGTACCTGTCACAGCACCCATCAGTGTCACAGCACCCCTCAGTGTACCCGTCACAGCACCCATCAGTGTACCTGTCACAGCACCCCTTGGTGTACCTGTCACAGCACCACTCATGTACCTGTCACAGCACCCATCAGTGTCACAGCACCCCTCAGTGTACCTGTAACAGCACCCCTTGTGTGCCTGTCACAGCACCCCTTGTGTGCCTGTCACAGCACCCCTTGGTGTACCTGTCACAGTGCCCCTCAGTGTACCTGTCACAGCGCCCCTCAGTGTACCTGTAACAGCACCCCTTGTGTGCCTGTCACAGCACCCCCTTGTGTACCTGTCACAGCACCCCTTGGTGTACATGTCACAGCACCCATCAGTGTCACAGCACCCCTCAGTGTACCTGTAACAGCACCCCTTGTGTACCTGTCACAGCACCCATCAGTGTACCTATCACAGCACCCCTCATGTACCTGTCATAGCATCCATCATTGGGTACCCATTTGGGTACAGCATTGCATGACCGTGCAATTGTCATTCAAAGTGCGACAGCGCTGAATGCTGAAAATTGGCCTGGGCATGAAAGGCCAGTGCCCCGGTATTGGTAAACCACAAACCAATTTGTGATGATACATTTCCAGCCTAATACTAGATGACCAACACTTGGGCTCAGAATGTGACTTAGCAGATAGAGATGACATGCTGGGGATAAATGATCAGCTTAGGTTTCCACCCTTTTTATTGCTTGGTTTGGTGAAGTATAGAGAGAAATGAAATCCTAGTCAGCTGTAAAGATGTACCGCATAGATACTATCAAAGTAGGAAACATCTCATCTGTGGTGAACAATAGAGAGCAATGTCAGCCAGATATCAGGTTATGCTAAGCAACCGGTAGACTGCTCCAAACAGATAAACATGCCTATCATGCTGCTATCAGCTAGTAAGCGGATATAGAGGTTACTGATCACACTCACTGCAGATTCTGGAGGACGTCTACATTTTCAATGGTCTTTATTTGATTCTAAAAAGAGAAAAAGGTAAAAGTCACACGAGTGATCTGTAAATGAAGGGCGAGTTAGTGAGTGACATTCAGCTAAGGAAATAATAAACATTGATTTCTGATTAGTCAATAAACAATGTCCTGTGAGCAAAAAGATTAATAATTAAAGAGAATGGAAGGCCCTTTTATTTTTTTTTTATTTTTTTTTATATGAAGTTGATGGATAGAGCTGGACATGGCTAAAGCCCAACTTTGAAAATCATGCCTTGCAGAGGGGCTGCACTGGCACTGCAAGGGTTAACGTCTTATTTAGTCTACCGGAGAGGAGAAGCTTAACTTACCAGTTTTCTCTGCTCTCCCAGCAGATGGCGCTCCCCCACACTCCAGCGGTGGACTGTCTATGACTATGAACCCAGCATTGGTCTTGATGACTTCGGGACCTTAGACCACTGAAATGTGGGGGAGGGGACACTGCAGCAACTGGTCTAGAAATGCAGAGGAGCAAAGGGTAAGTAAATCTACTTTAACAAGTCCCCTAGCTCTGCTTGTTTGCTCCTCTGCTGCCACATTTGGCACCTTTCAAGGGGGAGGTGCGAGCTGATACCTGTCAAAACCAGGAACTCGCTCCCACTTCTAGGTAAGATCGCCGCAATCATTGTGTGGCGATCTATGCAATCCGCCCCCCCCCCACTGCCTTCTGGGAGACACACAGGTCCCGGAAGACAGCATGACCATTCAAAAAGCACAGCTTGACTCGCGCATGCGCAGCAGGAAACAGGCTGTGAAGCCGCGAGGCTTCACTTCCTGTCTCTCTTCGTGAAGATGCCGGCACCTACACCCGGAGGCGATGGACCGGTCAGCTTGGGGTGCCAACATCACAGGCTCCCTGGACAGGTAACTGCTGACTTTTAACTTTTTTCCCCAGGCTGGAACTCCACATTAATGAAAAATGAACCTTTGGGTTCCTTGAAGCCTATAAGTTCCTTGACTTATTGTCCTAGAAACATGATTGGAAGTTAGAGGAGATTTCTCTATAGTAAGAGGAATTCCTTCTTAACTGCTTGCCTCCGCCCATCGTACATATACTGCGGCAGGGCGGGCACTCTGCGCTGGATCACGTACCTAGTAAGTGATCCGTGCGCCAAGGTAGGGGGTTGCGCGCTACTTCCCAAGCTGTGCTGTTATTCACTGCAGCAGAAGCCAATCAGCTAGTGCTGGTCACTGATTGGTCGCCGGCATCTGCAAATAATTACCGAAGAGAGCCCTGTGTAGGTAAGCAAACACAGCGCTCTCTTCTGACAGCAGCAATGTGCTGTTTTGTCTCCCTGCAAAGCAAAAAAAACCCATAAAAACCGCACACACATTAAAGTGGTTTGGTACCTAAAAATGAAAGTTCATGTTATTAAAATCAACAGTTAGCATACTTACCTAAACGAACCCTGAAAAAAAAAAATATTATTTACTTACCTTTTATTTCTGATGTTTCAGCTGACTTCCGGGGTCTCCTCCCGTGGGAGTAGGGGTGGCTATCGTCCTCGCAATGGTCCCTGGGAAATTTCCCAAGAATCCATGGGGGACATTGAAATTGCGAAATCTCGCGAGATTTCGTTCGGACGCCGGTCACGTGACGAGGGCGTGTACGAATTTGCCATTTTTAAAGTGGGCAGGCAGCTGTATCTGCCATTACACACGAGGTAGCAAGCAAACAAGTGATTGCTTCTGTGGGTTAGTTTTCATTCATTCTTTGTTCTCTGTGCTGTGTGGTTTTCGTTGCCTTGACAACGGGGCGGGAACTTCCTGGAGTTTTTCTTTCCTTGTCACTGCTCTCACTGAGCATGTGCAAGATGGAGCGGAGCATGCTGGGAGCCAGACGTCATCATATACCAGGAAGTAAATGCCTGTGGGCTTCAGACGCCCACAGTTAAAATGGAAAATGCCAGAGTAGGTTTTTATAAGTCATCCTGAAGAAAAGATTCGTCGCGCCGGGGGTCAAATAAACGCCGGACGTGGATGCCAATCGAAGCTAGCACTCACCCACCAGTGAGACAGGTAAGAAAAAAATAAAAAAAGAGCGGAATCCCACTTTAACACTGGCTAGGCACACATTTAACCTCTTGATCGCCCTAGATGTTAACCCTTTCCCAGACCAGTGTAATTAATACTGTGACAGTGCATATTATTAGCGCTGACCACTGTATTCGTGTCACTGGTGATCACAGTCCCACTATAAGTCGCTGATCGCTGCCATTACTAGCAGAAAAAATAAACTATATATATATATATATATATATATATATATATATATATATATATATATATATATATATATATATAAATTCCCATACACCATCATTTGTAGATTATATCTGTAACAAACCAATCAATATACACTTATTGGGATTTTTGTTACCAAAGATATGTAGCAGAATACATTTTGGCCCAAAAATATTAAGAAGTTAGATTTTTTTAAGTTTAAGTAAATAAAAAAAAATTTGTTTTTTTCAAAATTGTTGGTCTTTTTTTGTTTATATTGCACAAAAAAAATGCAGAGGTGATCAAATACCACCAAAAGAAAGCTCTATTTGTGGGAAACAACGTTTTTTTTGGGGTACAGCGTTGCATGACCGCACAATTGTCAGTGCCGCATCACAAAAAATGGCCTGGTCAGGAAGGAGGGTAAATCTTCCAGAGCTGAAGTGGTTAAAGAGTTGTCAGCAGAACAGGTTTCGTTGCAAAATTTCTGCCCACCTCCTATTCCTGTGACACAAAAAACACTTTGGGGTGTATTTATAAAACATTTCAGAACTAATCTTCCTGTGAAAAAGCATGTACATTTATTCTGTGTGAATGCTTATGAAATCGAATGTTACTAAGCTATTTTCTCTCTAGGTCAGATGTTCTTCATTCATAAGAATAGCGTGAATCAGAAAAACACCACTTTATGGGCATTAGATGGAGCTGATGATCATAGCAGACAAGTATTTAACTCCTATAATCATCACGCCATCTAGTGGTCATAATCAGGTATTTTCCTGATTCACACTAATCTTATGTACAAGGAACATCCAAACAGGGATGGCCATACACTTAAAGTAATAGCCTTACACTCACTTAAATTCAAAAATGTCAATTTAATTTCATCTATAGCCAACTTTATTTATTGCAGTTAAAAGCGAGGACAAGCCTAAATGCTAAACAAGTCCCAAAATTGAGACCAGAGAGACGCACTAAAGGGTCTCTGTATAAAACATTCACGTAGGCTGGGCAAATGGTCCTTGTATTTTCTGTATTAGACTCATTTCTATTAACGTCAGCTCCACTTAGTGTAGCTCCATAAGATTTTCTTATCGAGGAGATTCAGAAAGTTATATGGCATTTTGGCCCCTAGATGGAGATGACAATCCTAGGAATTAATCTATTATAGAAGATATAGAGGAAATTCATCCAGCCTTTGCGAATGTGTGTGACATTCGTCCAAAGAATGTTTTATAACGAGACCCCAAAATTTCTTCCAGAAAATAAACAATGGAAGTTGAAAAAAAAAAAAAACGGTATGAGCAGGCTCTCTTCTTTTGTTTAAAAATGTCCAGCTTTAAAGGACAGGGCCAACTGTACCCAGATATGAGCAGGCTATAGTTTGTGTGTTTAGCATGTACAGTGAGGGGGAAAAAAGTATTTGATCCCCTGCTGATTTTGTACATTTGCCCACTGATAAAGAAATGATCAGTCTATAATTTTAATGGTAGGTTTATTTTACAGTGAGAAATAGAATAACAACAAACAAATCCGGAAAAACGCATTTCAAAAAAGTTACACATTTATTTGCCTTTTAATGAGTGAAATAAATATTTGATCCCCTTTCAATCAGCAAGATTTCTGGCTCCCAGGTGTCTTCTATACAGGTAATGAGCTGAGATTAGGAGTACTCTCTTAAAGGGAGTGCTCCTCATCTCAGCTTGTTACCTGCATAAAAGACACCTGTCTACAGAAGCAATCAGATTCCAATCTCTCCACCATGGCCAAGATCAAAGAGCTGTCCAAGGATGTCAGGGACAAGATTGTAGACCTACGCAAGGCTGGAATGGGCTACAAGTCCCTCGCCAAGCAGCTTGGTGAGAGGGTGACAACAGTTGGTGTGATTATTTGCAAATGGAAGAAGCACAAAATAACTGTCAATCTCCCTCGGTCTGGGTCCATGCAAGATCTCACCTTGTGGAGTTTCAATGATCATGAGAACGGTGAGGAATCAGCCCAGAACTACACGGGAGAATCTTGTCAATGATCTCAAGGCGGCTGGGACCATAGTCACCAAGAAAACAATTAGTAACACACTACACTGTGAAGTTTGCCCGTAGGGATGCGCTTCGTGTTCGAGTCGAACATACATTCGACTCGAACATTGGCTGTTCGTCCGTTCGGCGAAGTCCGAACATTTTGGTCCGTTCGCGTCAAATTCGTGTGCCGCTCACGGCCCACAATGCACTGCGATGGCGCAGTGCATTGCTGGCTCATGATTGGCCAACCATGCACTGTGACGCCGCATGCTTGGCCAATCGCAGCGCCAGCAGCGAGGAGAGCCATGATTGGCCACAGGCAGGATGCCTGTGGCCAATCATAGCTCAGGCTGTGTAGTGCACGCCCCACACTATATAAGGCCGCCAGCGCGGCGGCCTTGTGTAGTGTGTTGGCGTCTGAAGCAGTGGGTGTTCTGTGTACCTTCAACACAGTACACACCGATCGTTTTCGGCCGATTTTCGATCTTGCTGTTGTGTAGTGGTTATTGTCTGCGTGCCCTGACCGCAGTATACACCGCTATATTCAACTCACCTATATAACTAGTGATCTATCTTTTATAATAGAGCTTGCAGTCAGTGGTGTTAGGAGATAGTGTGTGCTGTCTGCGTGCTCTGTACCCAGTACATATTGCTATATCCACCTACATAGCTGTTCTCTATTTGAGCCCACTTGCCATCTGCAGGAGTTATTGGAAGTTGTGTGTGCTTCCAGCACAGCACAGTATACATCTGTATATACCCCTTTATCTCTGCTGTTCTATAATAAAGGCATCTGCAGGAGTTAGTGGGTGTTCTGTGTACCTTCAACACAGTACACACCGATCGTTTTCGGACGATTTTTGATCTTGCTGTTGTGTAGTGGTTGTTGTCTGCGTGCCCTGACCGCAGTATACACCGCTATATTCACCTCACCTATATAGCTAGTGATCTATCTTTTATAATAGAGCTTGCAGTCAGTAGTGTTAGGAGATAGTGCGTGCTGTCTGCGTGCTCTGTACCCAGTACATACCGCTATATCCACCTACATAGCTGTTCTCTATTTGAGACCACTTGCCATCTGCAGGAGTTATTGGAAGTTGTGTGTGCCTCCAGCACAGCACAGTATACATCTGTATATACCCCTTTATCTCTGGTGTTCTATAATAAAGGCATCTGCAGGAGTTAGTGGGTGTTGTGTGCCTCCAGCACAATATACACTACCCAACTGCTTTTTTACCCAACTCCCTTCAGGCCATTACCATGTCTGGAAGGCCAGCAAGGAGAGGCAGACAGGCACGAGCCGATAAAAGAGGGCAAGCAGGCTCTGTGTCTAGAGACAACAGTGCTGGTCGTGGACGCGGTGCATTGTCATCAGCACGTGGCCATGGGACACGCTTGTCCTTCTTTTCGGCAGCTGGACATGTTGAACCGCAACATGCCAACGACTTGGTAGAGTGGATGACCAAGCCCTCTTCATCCTCCTCATCCTCTCTCACCCAGTCTCAGGGTACTAGCAAAGCAGCTGCCAACGCATCGTCTTCCCTCCTCTCAATGTCATCATCAGTGACTCCTTCCCTAGACCCACCACGTCCTCCTGAGGAGTCTCCTGAACTCTTTGAGCACAGTGTTGGGTACATGCTCCAGGAGGATGCCCAGTGTTTTGTGGGCTCTGATGATGACACTCAGCTAGAGGAAGGCAGTAGCGTGAGCGCAGAGAGAGGGGATGCTCAAGAAGGACAGCAATCTGGCAGTCATGTTCCACAAGCTGCAGCATACTGCCAGGTTTGCTACAGCGATGAAGAGGGAGGGGATGATGAGGGCACTGACTCCACGTGGGTGCCTGGAAGGAGAGAGGAGGAGGAGGAGGCACATGTCCAACGAAGGCAGGATGCCCTCCGGGGGCCAGCTTAGGGGCAGCACACCGACTGAATCACACCGCAGAGCTCCGCCTGTGCAGATCGCTGCCTCTGCGCGTTATTCTAAAAGTTCTTTGGTGTGGGCCTTTTTTGAGACGAGTGCATCAGATCGCACCGCTGCTATTTGCAACATATGTCTCAAGCATATCTCACGTGGCCAAAACATCAGCCGCTTGGGCACCACATGCTTGACCAGACATATGTTGACCTGCCATGCAGCTCGTTGGCAAGCGTACCTCAAAGACCCACACCAAAGAACAAAGCGGACCTCTCCTTGCTCCTCATCAGCTGGCATCTCCAACCCCACTAGACCTTCAGTCCTCTCTGAAACCTGCTCTGAGAGGAATGAAGGTGTAGAATTAGGTGTGTCACAGCCAAGTGCTTCCGGGAACTCTGCTAGCGGTACACCCACGTCCGATTATAGCAGGCAAATGTCCCTGCCCCAGCTGCTGGACCGGCAAAAGAAGTTCACTCCCAGCCATCCACATGCCCAGCGGTTGAATGCTAGCTTGGCTAAATTGCTAGCACTTCAACTGCTGCCTTTTCAGTTGGTAGACTCAGCCCCCTTCCGTGAGTTTGTACAATGTGCGGTTCCTCAGTGGCAGGTCCCCAAACGCCACTTTTTCTCACGGAAGGCGATTCCGGCTCTCTACCGGCATGTGGAAGGCAATGTCCTTGCCTCGCTGGACAGGGCGGTCAGCGGTAAGGTGCATATTACCGCTGACTCATGGTCCAGCAGGCATGGACAGGGAAGTTACCTGTCTTTCACGGCCCATTGGGTCACTCTTCTGGCAGCTGGGAAGGATGCAGGACAAGGTGCAGTAGTGTTGGAGGTTGTTCCGCCACCACGCCTCCAAAATGCTACTATTGGTTGTGACACACCTCTCTCCTCCACCCCCTCCTCTTCTTCTTCCTCTATGGCCTCTTCCAGTGCTCTGTCCTCAGAACCAGCGGTGCTCCGTAGGCGTTCCAGGGGCTACGCAAGTACGCAGGCAAAACGATGCCATGCCGTGCTTGCGCTGGTTTGTTTGGGGGACAGGAGCCACACTGGGGCGGATGTTTTGTCAGCTCTGCAGGGGCAGGCCGAGAGGTGGTTGACGCCACGCCAGCTTAAGCCAGGAATGGTGGTTTGCGACAATGGCACCAACCTCCTCTCCGCCCTCCGACAGGGACAACTGACCCATGTGCCCTGTGTAGCTCACGTCCTTAACCTGGTGGTGCAGCAGTTCTTGGGCAGGTACCCCGGCTTACAGGATGTCCTGAAGCAGGCCAGGAAAGTCTGTGTGCATTTCCGCCGATCATTTAATGCCTGTGCTCGGCTGGCTGAGCTCCAAAAGGAGTTGAACCTGCCCAAGAACCGCCTTATATGTGACATGCCCACCAGATGGAACTCAACATTGGCCATGCTGCAGCGGCTGCACACGCAGCAGAGGGCCATCAATGAGTACCTGTGCGACTACGGCACCAGGACAGGGTCAGGGGAGCTCGGTTTTTTCTCACCACGCCAGTGGGGCATGATCAGGGATGCATGCACTGTCCTGTCACCGTTTGAGGAGGCCACAAGGATGGTGAGCAGTGACAGTGCATGCATCAGTGACACTGTACCTCTTGTCCACCTCTTGGAGCATATGCTGCATGGAATAATGGACAGGGCACTTGAGGCAGAACAGAGGCAGGAAGAGGAGGACTTCCTTGCCTCTCAAGGCCCCCTTTATCCAGACAGTGTTCCTGCTGTGCCACCCATCACACAGGAAGAGGATGAGGAGGAGGAGGAGGATGATTGTGTCAGCATGGAGGTGGAGGCTGGCACTCAGCATCAGCATCAGCAGCAGCAGCAGCAGTCTTGTAGGGATGATTTACAGTCCCAAGAAACACGTGGACTTGTACGTGGCTGGGAGGAGGTAGCTGCGGATCATGTTGTCCTTTTTGACCCAGAGGACTCCGGACCGAATGCCTCAGCTAACCTACGCTGCATGGCCTCCCTGATCCTGCAAAGCCTGCGGAAGGATCCTCGTATTCTTCGGATCAAGGAGAGGGACCATTACTGGCTGGCAACTCTCCTTGATCCACGGTACAAGGGTAAGGTTGCCGACCTTATCTTGCCATCGCAGAGGGAGCAGAGGTTGAGACATCTCCGGGAGGCCTTGCAGAAAGGTCTGTGCAACGCGTTCCCAGAGACTGGGAGGTTACAAACTCCTGGTCCTGGACAACGTGTTGCTGAGGCATCGGTCAGAAGGAGCGGTGGAGAAGGTGGCCGTCTGACTGATGCTTTCCGACAATTTTTTAGTCCGCAGCTCCAAGGTATGATCGGTTCCAGCACCCATCGCCAGCGTCTGATTTACATGGTGCAGGAATACCTAGGTCAGACTTGGACACCTTTCCCACCGAAAATCCTCTGGCTTACTGGGTCTTGAGGATGGATCACTGGCCAGAGCTTGCACAGTATGCAATTGAGCTACTGGCCTGTCCTGCATCCAGCGTTCTTTCGGAACGCACCTTCAGTGCTGCTGGTGGCTTTGTTACCGATCACAGGGTGCGCCTGTCCACCGAATCAGTTGATCGACTGACCTTCATCAAGATGAATCAGTCTTGGATCACCCACAGCTACCAAGCACCTGAAGCTGATGTAACAGAATAATTTTTTTTGAAATATCACATCCCTTCAAGACTGCCTATGCTGATGCTGAGTGACTGTCCTGTTATGTTGATTGTCTATCCTCTTCCTCCTCCGCTGATATGTTGGAAGAACATTTCTGGTTCTGGTTGATGCCATCAGCCCAATTTTTCTGCCCCTGTTTAACAGGGGCATTTAAGTACAATTTTTGATGCAATGCTTTGCAGCAGGGCTAATTCCTGCAATCAAACAAGAGTATGTGGGAGAGGTTGCAGTGTGGTGGCACCAGTACCAGTGCCTAAGGCCAAATTTTTCTGCCCCTGTTTAACAGGGGCGTTTAAGTAAAATTTTTGATGCAATGCTTTGCAGCAGGGCTAATTCCTGCAATAAAACTAGAGTATATGGCAGAGGTTGCAGTGTGGTGGCACCAGCACCAGTGCCTAAGGCCCAATTTTTCTGCCCCTGTTTAACAGGGGCGTTTAAGTACAATTTTTGATGCAATGCTTTGCAGCAGGGCTAATTCCTGCAATAAAACTAGAGTATATGGCAGAGGTTGCAGTGTGGTGGCACCAGCACCAGTGCCTAAGGCCCAATTTTTCTGCCCCTGTTTAACAGGGGCGTTTAAGTACAATTTTTGATGCAATGCTTTGCAGCAGGGCTAATTCCTGCAATAAAACTAGAGTATATGGAAGAGGTTGCAGTGTGGTGGCACCAGCAGCAGTGCCTAAGGCCCAATTTTTCTGCCCCTGTTTAACAGGGGCGTTTAAGTACAATTTTTGATGCAATGCTTTGCAGCAGGGCTAATTCCTGCAATAAAACTAGAGTATATGGAAGAGGTTGCAGTGTGGTTTTTCTGCCCCTGTTTAACAGGGACATGTAATTACAATTCTTGATATAATATTTCACAGGAAGGCCCCTTCCTGTGCCTACCCAGAGTAATGGTGAGGACTTATAGTGTTGTGGCACCAGCACCACAACCACCAAAGGTCAATTTTTCTACCACTGTTCAACAATGGTATGTAATTACAATTCTTGATATAATCGTTCAAAGCAGGGCGCTCCAGCGCCCACCAAGAGTCACTTTGAGGGCTTACAATGTTGTGGCAAAACCAACACCTTGTTCCGCCATTTCTGCAGAGCATATAGGGCAGGCCCCTACTTTCAAACATCCAGCTTACAAACATCTCCTACTTGCAAACGGCAGGAGACAACAGCAAGTGAGATGAAAAAAGATGGACGACAAAACAAATTATACAGGGGTGAAAACCCTTCCCTATGTTTTCCAAAAAGCTTACAAATAGTTTTTTTGACTGGAGCTACACTTTAAAAATGTACCAGTTGAAAATTACAAACAGATTCAACTTAACACAACAAACCTACACAGTCCCTGTCTTGTTTGCACCGCCTGTATACTGCTGTTCTGAGTATATAGGGCCTGGGGGCCACACGCATTTCCTTTTTTTAATATGGGTACAGGGTTCCCCTTAATATGCGTACAAGACCCAAATAGGCTGGTAATGGGCAGGGAGGGCTACCCATGCCATTTTTCTCAATGATTTTCAACCATATTGCAGGAACCAGATATAACATTAAAACCGCAATGGACTGTTCTAAATACGGGAAACACGTGGCACTTCACAGGCCTACTACAGACACCTCCCAGGCACCATATTTAAAGGAATATTTCACTTTTTTTTTTCACTTTAATCGTCATTAAAATCAGTACTCCCGCCAAAACGGCCATTTTTAAAAACATTTTAGGCATTGACCCATGTCCCCTGGGGCAGGAGCCAGGTCCCCAAACCCTTTTTAGGACAGTATCTTGCATATTAGCCATTAAAATTAGTACTTTTCATTTCGAACGTTCGAGTCCCATAGACTTCAATGGGGTTCTAAAGTTCGTTCGAATTTGGGGTTCGTTCGAAAGTTCTGGTGCGAACCGAACCGGGGGGTGTTCGGCTCATCCCTATTCGCCCGTAAGTTCCCCCTGCTCAGGAAAGCACATGTACAGGTCCGTCTGAAGTTTACTAATGAATATCTGAATGGTTCAGAGGAGAACTGGGTAAAAGTGTTGTGGTCAAACAATACCAAAATCAAGCTCTTTGGCATCAACTCAACTCACTGTGTTTGGAAGAGGAGGAAGAATGCTGCTTATGACCCCCAAGAACACCATCCCCACCATCAAACATGGAGGTGGAAACATTTTGCTTTGGGGGTGTTTTTCTGCTAAGGGGACAGGACAACTTCCCTGCATTAAAGTGACAATGGACGGGGCCATGTACTGTCAAATCTTGGGTGAGAACCTCCTTCCCTCAGCCAGGGCATTGAAAATGGGCCATAGATGGGTATTCCAGCATGACAATGACCCAAAACACACGGCCAAGGCAACAAAGGAGTGGCTCAAGAAGAAGCACATTAAGGTCCTGGAGTGGCCTACCCAGTCTCCAGACCTTAATCCCATAGAAAATATGTGGAGGGAGCTGAAGGTTTGAGTTACCAAATGTCAGCCTCGAAACCTTAACCACTTGAGACCCGCGCTATAGCCGAATGACGGCTACAGCGCGGATCTCCTTTGCCGGGACTACGTCTATTGACGTCGTCCCATGCACGAGCGGCCTGCGCGCCCCCTGTGATCGGCGAGTCTATGAGACTCGCCTGATCACCGATCCGAGCAAGGGGTCGATCCTGACCCCGTATCACGTGATCAGCTATCAGCCAATGACAGCTGATCATGTGATATAACGGAGCCGGTAATCGGCTATTATTCCTCCTCACGCTGTAAAGAGCCGATCACCGGCGGCCGTGATCGGGACATCAGTCCCGATCACGGCCAGCCCTGCCAGTGCCCACCTGCCCCCTCATCACTAAACATAATTAAAAAATAAGTGCCACCCAGCAGTGCCCATAGTGCCACCCAGCAGTGCCCACAGTGCCACCCAGCAGTGCCTACAGTGCCACCCAGCAGTGCCACCCAGCAGTGCCCACAATCTGCCTCAACAAAGGTGCTGCACCCCAGTGCCACATATCCGTGCCCATCAGTGTCATCTACCAGTGCCCAGCAGTGCCGCCCAGCAGTGCCACCTATCAGAGCCACCTATCAGTGCCCATCAGTCCCATCTATCAGTGCCCCTTAGTGCCACCCATCCATGCCACCCATCTGTGCCACCCATCCGTGCCATCTTATCTGTGCCCATCTTTGCCCATCAGTGCCGCCTTATCTGTGCCCATCAGTGCTGCCTTATCTGTGCCTATTAGTGCCGCCTTAACTATGCCTATCAGTGCCCACGAGTGCAGCCTATCAGTGCCCACCAATGCAGCCTTTCAGTGCCGCCTCATCAGCGCACTTCAATGAAGGAGAAAAATTACCTGTTTGCAAAAATTTTTAACAAACTATTAAACATGATTTTTTTTTGCATCTTTTTTTGTTTGTTTAGCAAAAAATAAAACTCCCGGCTGTAATTAAATACCACCAAAAGAAAGCTCTATTTGTGGGAAAAAAAATTATAAAAATTTAATTTGGGTACAGTGTTGTATGCCCGCGCAATTGTCATTTAGGCCGGGTTCACACCGCTGCGATGCAGGAACGCCGCGAATCCGCGGCGTTTTCCCGCATCGCATGACTCCCGCCGGCAGTTCACACTGCCCTATACGGACGGCTGGGAGGGTCAATGATATGTTAATGACACCCCCAGATCCGTCCGCATATCGCAGTGCGATCTGCCGACTCGCACAGGAATCGGATCGCATGGTGTGAACCCCCATGCGATCCGATTCTGTTGCGGACCAAAAAAAGGGTCCCGTGCGAGTTTGCTGCGGGAGCGATGCGAATTCAGCCATACTATCTGTATGGCTGTACTCGCATCGCTACGGAGATCGGATGTGATTTGCGGTGCGAATCACATCCGGATCTCCCCCCGCAGCAGTGTGAACCCAGCCTCAAAGTGCATCAGCGCTGAAAGCTTAAAATTGGTCTGGGACTGAGGGGGGTTTAAGTGCCCAGTAAGCAAGTGGTTAATGACTTGGAGAGGATCTGCAAAGAGGAGTGGCCAACTACAAGAAACATCTGACCTCGATTGCCAACAAGGGTTTCACTCATTAAAATGCAAATCAATTTATAACTTTTTTGAAATGCGTTTTTATGGATATTTTTGGTTGTTATTTTGTCTCTCACTGTTAATATAAACCTACCATTAAAATGATAGACTGATCATTTCTTTGTCAGTGGGCAAATGTAAAAAATCATCAGGGGATCAAATACTTTTTCCCTCACTGTATAGTGAATTTGTACTGTGGATGTCATGTACTGGGTTACCTCTTGCAAGTACAGGCTGTGCGCCTTGTTTACAGCCTCCAGATTGCTCAGTTTTGTGATCCCTTCTCTGTCCAGTCGCACCGTTTGTAGACTTTGTAATGCTGAAGACCTGTTAAGACAAACATAGTCTTTATCTTTTTTTTTTTTTTTTTTTTTTTTTTACACAACCTTATTAAATATGTTCTATGGGCTGATATATTAACATGGGGACAGCTGTGTTTTTACATTGACAGGCTTTGCGATGCAAGACATTCTGTGAATGGAGGAGGTGCAGATGAATGATAGGCTGTCCCCTACCCATTCACAGAATGAGATGCATTCTGGGGAAAGAAAATATTTTATTTTTTATTTTTTTGAATAGCCAAAAGGGACAGGAGGAGGAGGCAAGCAGCACCAGCCTTTCACAGTTGCAGCTGCTGCTATTAACCTCTGCAGTGCCTCAGTCCCGGATCAGGGGATACACATCATTGGAGAGGAATTGTGTGTTTCCTCAAAAAATGCACTTATAAGACCGCTGCGCAAAAACAGTGTGACAGAAAGTATTGCAACGACCGCCATTTTATTCTCTAGGGTGTTATTAAAAAAAAATAATGTTTGGGGGTTCTAAGTAATTTTCTAGCAAAAAAAAAACAGTTTTTAACTTGTAAACAACAAATCTCAGAAAGAGGCTTGGTCCTTAAATGGTTAATAACATTCAATTACAATATGACTTGTATCTCAGTTGCATACGCTATATTATTATTTTTTTCCCAAGAGATACCCTTTAAAGCACTCTCGCACAGGTGCCATTCACAGAATGCCTTGCATGTTTCTCCTTTACAAGGTGCTTGTGATTGGAGAAGGTGGAGATCAAAGCATGACCACCCTGCCCTTCTGCCTCATCCAATCAGAAAAGGCTTTGCAGAGAAAAATGCAAGGTGTACTGTGCATTGAACCCAGGTTGAGTGAACAACCTCCTGTGTTCACTATGCAGCAGGGCAGCTGCATGCCTCAAGTCCCCAAAGACAGCGAGGATCACTGTAGTAGCCGTGTGAAGCACAATCATTTTCCGCTTCCAAAAGGATCAGCCAGGTATAGAATATATCAACATTCACCCATCCAAGCTGGACCAATGTAACTATGCAAAAATATGCATACCTGGAATTCATCTTTCACAGGTGGTTTATATTAGCATTAGCCCTCTGAAAAGCGATCCACAGTAAAACGCTTTACAGAGGGGTTTTGACAGTGAGAAGCCGCAATGTCACCTCTTCGCAGCCTGTTTTAACCCCTAAAAGATGGCTCAGCTGCAACTGTGAATGGGTCATGTTGAGTGGGCAGTACCGCCAGGCAAATGTGACAGGAGGTTTAATTGTTGGTGCGCCCATGAAGCAACGCATCATGGCCACAGAACGTGTACTCTCCAGTCTAGCTGCCTTTGCAGCTCACAAAAAAAAAAAAGTGAAAAGCTGAACTAACACCATATATCTTCCCCAACCCCCACTCCCTGCTGTACCTGCCTCTGACCATCCTGAGCTGTCAGCTCCTATACAGCCGGGCCAGCAGTCCGGGGATTTGAAATCTCCGCTATTCTCTGAGCAGCGCCTCCGGGACCGACCAGATTGATTCTGATTGGTCATCTCCATCACAGTGAATCAATGTGGTCTGATGGAGAAAAAGGAGAAGAGTGGGGATTTCAAACCCCTGGACCGTTGGCTGTGTGAGGGCTAACAGCTCAAGATGGCCACTAAGGAGTGCGGAAGGTGGAAGTTCACATTTACATTTTTTCTACAAAGGTGAACTAACATTTTAAAGTGTTGAAAGTGTAACATTTAAAGTGAAACTAAAGGCAAGACTGTTTTTCTTTAGGGAGGCAGAGGGATTGGAGCCCCTGCAAGTTTTTATTGCTGTCTGTGTACTCCTTCGAGAGATTTGCTCTCTCTATTTGCCCTATTCACCATTATCATTGAAAATGAAAGTAAAGGCTGGAGGAATTTGACCGAGTATGGGAGAGATGGCGGCTGCGGGAAGACTAGGGGCGAAATGGTTAAGGTATGACGACCTGGATCTCTGGCACTTTCTTCTCTCTCTTTTCTTTCTCCTTTCTCTGTTTTTCTTTCTCACCTCTCCTGTTTTTATAGCGGTTCTCATCTGCTATGCACTTTATGTCTGGTATGGGCCACATGGCAGCTCGCACTGGGTCGTGGGGGTTATGGGGTGGACGACTGACTTTTGGCGTCCTCCGCCCCCTGACACTCTGTCGCCCCGAACTACTGGATTCTATTGCACATGCATGTGCTCTGTTGCTGCCTGTCACATATCTATATTTACTCTTGCATAGCCCTATAATTGTTTGCCTTTCATTGCACTTCTGTACTGTTTATATACCTATGTTACCACTGATAGTGAATAAAACGTTATTTGATAAAAAAAGAAAATGAAAGTAAAAGAAAATCCCAAATTGTGGGTTGTCACCAGAACAAGAACAGAAGGGAAATCTTCCAATGAGGATGCTAGTTCAAGTAACATTCAGTGATTCCCTTATCTTGGAAGGATTTCTTCTCATTTCCTGTTTTGGCTATAAGACAGGAAGTGAAAGGAAATCTCTCCAATGGGACATAGATGCTGACAGAAGTTATTATTCTTCCTTAGGCCCCATTCACACCTGAGCGTTTTGTAGCTTGAAGCCTGAAGCTACAAAACGCTGGAAGGGAAAAAAATCAATCATTCTCAATGGAGATGGTTCACATCTCCACTCCAAGTCGCCTGATGCCGAACACCTGAAGCTCAAACAAGTTCTGGTCCCTTTTTTGTCACTCGAATCGGGCAGATTTGGGCGTTTTCCTTCTTTTTACATTGGTGACCTTTTGCCCTGCACAAAATTGCAGCAAATCGCCGTAAAAAAGCCACAAAAATCGCTGTAAAATCGCGCGATTTTCTGCCTGAAAACACTATGCTCAGGTGTGAATGGGGCCTAAAAGTGTTACTAAACCCAGGACCCTGCATTTGCTATATCTGGTCTCCCACAGTACACATGGAAATTAGAGCTGCACTATTAAAGAGGAAGTTTACTTCCTCTTTCATTCCCTGCAAAGGCAAAGTATAATGGACTACTATGCATCGCATAGTAGCCCATTATGTGTCACTTACCTGACACAGGAGCCAGCGAAGTCGCTGCTGTGCCCTGTAGTCCGCCGCATCCATCTTGCTGGTGGCGTCTCCCAGCTCCGCCGCTGTCATTTGGCGAAGCCGCAATGACGTCACTCCCGCGCATGCGCACGGGAATCGACAAATGCAGCAGCTCCATTCTTGGAAATGCCGTGCTCAGTGCGCCTGCGCGCCGCTGTCTACGGCGCATGCGCCGTAAACAGCGGTGCCCGTTTTTGGGCAAATATCTCCGAAACCATATAGGTTTAGGAGATATTGCTTGGACCTACAGGTAAGCCTTTAATCTAGGCTTACCTGTAGGTCAAAGTGGTTTGTAAGGGTTTACAACCACTTTAATCGTTAAGAATCGAAATCGCAATTGTTTTCCCTTCCCGATCTTTACAACAGCATGTCACGATTCTTTCTAACAAGTGCAGAGAGTTCTCACAGCTGGAAAAAAAAAATCCAGGCAGCCTGCCAAGTTTTATTACAACACAGGAATAAGTAGAAACAAAGTATCTTTTCATTCTTTTTTTCTTTTTGGACATTTGTTGCTTACAACTACAACTCACTTTTCTGCTAGAAAATTACTTGAAGCACCCAAACATGAGATATATATATATATATATATATATATATACACACACTGTATATATTATTATTATTTTTTTTTAGCAGAGATCCTAGCCACCTAAGCCCTGGACCATTTTGCTGGCCAAAGACCAGAGCACTTTTTGTGATTCGGCACTGCGTCGCTTTAACTGACAATTGCGCAGTCATGTGACGTGGCTCCCAAACAAAATTGACATCTTTTTTTCCTCTCAAATTGAGCTTTCTTTTGGTGGTATTTGATCACCCCTGCGGTTTTTATTTTTTGTGCTATAAACAAAAATAGAGCGACAATTTTGAAAAAAAAAACGCATTCTTTTTTACTTTTTGTTCTAATAAATATCCCCCAAAAATATATAAAAAAAAACATTTTTTTCCCTCAGTTTAGGCCGATACGTATTCTTATACATATTTTTTGGAAAAAAAAAATTAAATAAATCACAATAAGCTTATTGATTGGTTTGAGCAAAAGTTCTAGCGTTTACAACATAGGGGATAGTTTATGGCATTTTTATTAATAATTTTTTTTTACTAGTAATGGCGGCGATCAGCGATTTTTATTGTGACCGCGACATTATGGCGCACACATCGGACATTTTTGGGACCATTGTTTTTACTTTTTGCTATATTAAATACACCCCCCCCCCCCCAAATATATAAAAAAACATTTTTTTTCCTCAGTTTAGGCCGATACGTATTCTTCTACATATTTTGGGGAAAAAAGATCATAATAAGCGTATATTGATTGGTTTGCGCAGCGGTTTTTCAAATGCAATTTTTTTTTTTAAATTACACTTTAATTAATTTTTTTTTAAAAAGCTAAACAGTAACCTAGCCCAATTTTTTTTTTGGATGATGTGAAAGAAGGTGTTTCCCCCACGAGAATTGTGATCTTTATTCTAAGCAAAAAAAATAGTGATTCTCATTTTAGCCCAAATCGTGCAGCTCTAATGGGGATTCAATTATTTTAGTACATATAAATAAATTCTCATCGGCAGTATATAGCAGTCTTATAACTTCTATCAGTGTGTGGTTAAAGCTTGTAGGAGTTTCCTTCCTCCCCTGGCTGTCCTATGAGGCTGCAGGACAATCTGTGTGGACATTGCTGATTGGCCCTGTGCTGATCACATAGCCTCCCAAGAAAAAAAATCTTTAGCAATACACACTGAGCATTCGCAGAGTGCCCCCAAGGCTCTGTTCTACCAGGAGATACATTTTGGGTCAGTGGGACAAGGGGAGGGTCAGAGAAGACAGGATCAAACAGCATTTTTACACAATGCAGAGGATTAACCCCTTAGGTTCCACAGTGAGTATAATACAAGCATGCTTTACTGCATATACAGACTTATTTTTAATGTGGGTTTGGTAACACTTTAAGCATAGTTTCGCTTTCATCTGATTGCATTTTGCACCTCCATGTGACACACAGACTGGGAAGGCAGATCCCACTTACACATGGTCCTCCTGTGTAGCTCCATGGATGATGGGAGTGCTGACATTTCTCCTGAGGATGGCGGCCAGGATGGGCGGTGTGTCCTCCTTCCCCCTCCTCCCTGTAGAAGAGGAGTAGACGATAAGTCGGTGCACACTTACCTCTGCCCGATGACTGTGTTATCTACTCACCTGCAGACATGTTGGATCGCTCTTGCTGGAGGTTCTGTATCAGAGGAGACTACTTTGACTTGTCGGCGCGTCCTCGGTTGCTAGGATACGGCCGGCTCCCGTCATCCTGTGCGCCGAGCTCTGCTCTGTCAGTGACTTCCGGCAACATGGCGGCGGCCTTGGTGAGAGCGGCGGCCCGGGAGTTAGGTGAGGAGGGGGGACACGTGAATGGTGACATTGGGGTGTTGGTATGAGGTGGGGGGCCGTGTTCTCTTCCTCCAGGCTGTGTGTATTGTCAGTGGCTTGTACATGCAGAGTGTGACCTCTGGGGGGCACCTGTCATCGTATGTTCTCCTCAGACCCCAGTCACACTGTGACCTCACACCATGGCACTGTACACACAGAGCAGCCCTTTCATTTCAACCGGATTCTCTAGAAATGAGCACTTTATTTTTGTATATCATGAAAAACACACATATACTTGTCACATTTGGGGGGGCATTAACATTAAATGAAACCGCAAGCGTAAGGCTTTTCTTATATTCTTTGTGAATTCGGGCTGAGCTCACACCTCACCTAGACAGGGGCATGCTTGTTTGTGGGATTTTGGCTCATGGTGTTTAGGGATGCCCATTCATCTCACTGGGCTGCCCCACATGGAACACTCACACAAAACCAATATGTGACCCTTTTTGTTTTTTTCTCCAGAAGATTTACCCCTCTTCATGACCAGGCCTTATTTTTGTGATACGGCACTGTGTTACTTTAACTTCTTCTGGGCCGCCCCAAGCATATATACTGCGGCAGGGCGGCCCTCCTTGGAGAAATTGTATATCTGTGTGTGTGTTTTTCTAGTTCCAGGTCTGGGCCTGCCCGCTCCCTTTGTGATTGGACACAGCGGGAGCAGCAGACCCAATGTTTGCCGGTGTCCTATCAGATAATGTCCCCCATCGGATAGTGTCTGCTGTGTTCTGCGCATGCGCAGTACACAGGACAACCACATTCCGAAAATAGCCGAAGATGAACGGCGCCCGTGCCGTGAGTCCAGGTTCTAGCCCCACCATCCAAGTGGACATAGAGTTAGAATAAAAAGAGCCGAGCGCAGCGAGGCCGAGCCCGAAACGTGGCGAGCCCGCGAGGGGCCCTCTAATATGTACAGCCCTATGTCCACTTAGATGAAGGGGCTTGCACCTCTACTCACAGCAAAGGCGCTGTTCATCTTCGGAGATTCTCCGAATCTCCTTCTGCTCCATACTGCGCTTGCACAGTACGGGGCAGACACTTTTAGATGGCTGGATGCTATATGTCAGAACACCGGCACCCCGCAATCACTCCCGGGAGAGACAGAACGGCCATCTGTCTATGTAAACAAGGCAGATTGCCATTCTGTGAGAGGGGAACATGGAGATCTTGTGTTTCTGCTAAGTAGGAACATGGATCTCTGTCCTCCCTCAGTTAAAGCACCTCACCCCACACCCATAGCTCCCAACTGTCCCTGAGTTGGAGCAATGTCCCTCATTCTGGTCTGATCTATATAGTTATATATAAAATTCACTTTTTATCTATCAAAAAGTGTTTCCGAGTGATAAACCTTTCATCCAATTTCTAAATTGCTGCATTTGTCAATTCCAAAAGCCAATATAAAGGAATAGTCGTGGTAAAAAAAAACACTTGTGGGTTTAACCAAACTTTTTTTTTTTTTTTTTTGTACAATTCTCCTTTAAGGGGGTGTGTCCTATGCCTGCATACTTTTGCTGATAGGTGCCCCTCGTTCCCATCTCAAAAGGTTGGGAGGTCTGCACACCCCACACCCTCACAGTGAGAAAGCACTCCCAGGGAGCACATGTAATCCTTTGAGTGCCCCTTATGTTAACCCCTTCCCTGCCAGTGTCTTTAGTACAGGGAAAGTGCTTTTTTTTTTTTTTGGCACTGATGACTGTATTGGTGTCACTGGTCCCCAAAAAGTGTCACTTAGTGTCAGATTTTTCTGCCGCAATGTTGCAGTACTACAAAAAAAATTACTGATCACCGCCATTACTAGTCCAAAAAATTTTAAAGGAGATGTCTAGCCTGAGTTAATTTTGCTGGGCTTCTTCTATAGGTCACAGGAGTGCAATTCATTTTGCACTCCTGTGACCCATTTTCATAAGAGAGCAGTCTTAAAGCGATTGTAAACCCTCTTATTTTTTTTATTTTTTTTATTTTTTTTTTTAAATAACAAACATGTCATACTTGCCTCCACTGTGCAGTTAATTTTGCACAGCATGGCCCACTTCTGGGGTCCCCCGGTAGCTCTTCCCTGCATCGTATTACCTTTCCGGGCGTGTTCCCGAGTTTAGCATTTGCATCCATACCCTGTTTCCCCGAAAATAAGACCTAGCGTGATTGTCGGTGATGGCTGCAATATAAGCCCTACTCTGAAAATAAGACCTACAAGGACTTTAACTAGGGCTTATTTGGGGGGTAGGGCTTATATTGCAGCCATCACCGACAATCACGCTAGGTCTTATTTTGGGAGAAACAGGGTAGATGCAGAATGCCATGCTCAGCCCTGCCCCCCTGGTGCCTGCGTCATTGGATTTGATGGACAGCAGCAGGAGCCAATGGCTGCACTGCTATCAATCTATACAATCAAGAGCCGAGACAACGTGCAGAGGGGAAGAGCGCGTCTCCGGCGTGGGAATTACAGGGCTCAGGTGAGTAAAACAGGGGGAATGAGGGGCCAGTCACTAACAGAAGTTTTTTCACCTTAATGCATAGGATGCATTAAGGTGAAAAACATGAGGGTTTACAACCCCTTTAAGTCCCCTCCCTGCTGACGTCACAAGAATCAGTCCAGGCACTGCGTCATCCTGACAATAAAGCCTGGATCTGCCAGGTGCCGCCTGTACTGATACCCGTCTCAGCGAGCCGCTCCCCACCCCTCCACAGCGCAGTGCTCCAGTGAGCGGGGGGGGGGGGAGGGGGGGCAGGACAGAGAGTCTAACTGAGCCATCAGTGGATTTCAATCTAGGGATGCACCGAAATTTCGGCCGCCGAAACATATCGGCTGAAAATGCCCTTTTCGGCTATTTGCCGAAAGAGAAAAACGGCCGAAAATGGGGTGGGGCCTGGGTAGGGGCTCTGCCCCCCGCCACTGGTGCCGCCCATCATGAAAAGCTATATCATGCTATAGTGCAGGAGAGCCGCCTTCACCACCTGTTTGGTCACAGCGCCAGGAACATCGCAGCTTTCATTTCAATAGCTGTGTGTTCCCGGCCGCGCGCCGTCACGTACAGCCCCTCCCCCCTGTCCGGGCACTTTGATAGACAGATCACCCGCAGGATTGGATGGATGATCTGTCTATCAAAGTGCCCGGACAAGGGGGAGGGGCTGTACGTGATGGCATGCGGCCGGGAACACACAGCTATTGAAATGAAAGCTGTGATGTTCTTGGCGCTGTGATCAAACAGGCGACGGAGGTGGCTCCTACTCTCTTCTCTTCACAGGTTAGCTGCAATAAGGGGACACTCTGGCTGCAATAAGGGGACACTCTGGCTGCATTGTATCATGTGTGCAGTTTCTGACCATCTCCTGTACCACGTCCCCGGTCTCTGACCATCTCCTGTACCACGTCCCCGGTCTCTGACCATCTCCTGTACCACGTCCCCGGTCTCTGACCATCTCCTGTACCACGTCCCCGGTCTCTGACCATCTCCTGTACCACGTCCCCGGTCTCTGACCATCTCCTGTACCACGTCCCCGGTCTCTGACCATCTCCTGTACCACGTCCCCGGTCTCTGACCATCTCCTGTACCACGTCCCCGGTCTCTGACCATCTCCTGTACCACGTCCCCGGTCTCTGACCATCTCCTGCACCACGTCCCCGGTCTCTGACCATCTCCTGCACCACGTCCCCGGTCTCTGACCATCTCCTGCACCACGTCCCCGGTCTCTGACCATCTCCTGCACCACGTCCCCGGTCTCTGACCATCTCCTGCACCACGTCCCCGGTCTCTGACCATCTCCTGCACCACGTCCCCGGTCTCTGACCATCTCCTGCACCACGTCCCCGGTCTCTGACCATCTCCTGCACCACGTCCCCGGTCTCTGACCATCTCCTGCACCACGTCCCCGGTCTCTGACCATCTCCTGCACCACGTCCCCGGTCTCTGACCATCTCCTGCACCACGTCCCCGGTCTCTGACCATCTCCTGCACCACGTCCCCGGTCTCTGACCATCTCCTGCACCACGTCCCCGGTCTCTGACCATCTCCTGCACCACGTCCCCGGTCTCTGACCATCTCCTGCACCACGTCCCCGGTCTCTGACCATCTCCTGCACCACGTCCCCGGTCTCTGACCATCTCCTGCACCACGTCCCCGGTCTCTGACCATCTCCTGTATAAAAAATGTTTTTTTAAATATGTTTCGGTATCGGTTTCGGTTTTCGGCCTAGTGTATTTTTCATTTTCGGTATCGGTTTCGGCACCAAAAAACCCATTCGGTGTACCCCTAGTTCAATCGCTCGGTTCTCAGTACAGAAGCATCGGGTGACAGATGCAGCATTGGTCCTAGGTAAGAATGAATATGCAAAAAAAAGAAAAACCTTTACTTCGCTTTAAAAAAAAAAAAAATTGCACAAATCTAGGGCTGAAACGATTAATCGACATCATCGATAATAATCGATAATGAAAATCGTTGTCAACGATTTTCATTTATCGATTAGTTGGTCCGCACCATGCGATCCGCGGAGCGGTCCGTGGCTGCGGCCTTAGGAAAGGCCGCGGCTTCGGCCTAGCTCCGGAGCTGGCGGCCATCTTGGCACACCCGGCGGCGGTGTTGTAAATTGTAACTTCCGGTGCGGCTCCGTTGTAGTGTCATATTTTGCCGCCTATCACAGAATGCTACGATGAGGATGAGGACACTGAACATTGAAGCACAGGGATAAGGATGAGGACACTGAACATTGAAGCAGGTAGCTCAGGATAGGCACTACAAGTCCCAGCAGTGCAGAACCTAACACGGCACATAGCTCAGCATGGTTGGTAAATAATGATACTAGGTAACAAGGGAAGTATTAGTGTTATAACGCACGGCCCAGTGTTTGTGTTGTCTGTAACGTCACTTCCGTAACATTATGTGATGGTTTCGCTGAACCGTATTGCCGAAACTATGTTGGAACGCACGGCGCGAGTGTTTGGAACACTATGCGCATGCGCAGTACGCAATTTCTGGCGGCAACGTCACTTCCGTAGCATTCTGTGATAGGCAGCAAAATATGACACTACACCGTCACTGAAACAGCTGACGGCGGCCCTTTACCGCGCATGCGCCACTTCAATGCTATTACCAGCGCATGCGCAGGATATTTCTTTAGCGGCAGAGAAAAAGTATGGACTGAAGCGGGCGGAGACTTGCGGGCGGGCGGAGTTGGACAGACAATAACAGAAAAAAGGGGGTTTGCGCTATGGATAAGCTGCAAAAGAACGGTGGATATAAGAGGGCTGCCACTACTCCAGGCTCGCAACAAAAAGTTGGAACAGTATACCAATGTTATAAATACAGGTAGTAAAAGCGCTATTAAAATGAAATTAGTGGGTGTGTTTTTGTAAAATCTGTGCAAAGTGCAATGTGCAAATCTTGTTAATTAGAGGACTAATATTTGCATTATTGTATCTGCACAATTTAAATTCAATTGTGACAAGCGTTCTTTCATATATATATTTTTAATAGTATTGGCTTTTTTATTTAGTCATTGTGCACTCTGAGATATATATTCATCACGTGGTATAATTTATAGATCAACATTTGATAATTGATTCATTTTTACATTGTGCGTTTTTTTTTCATATTGTGCGTTTTTTTTTTTTAAATATGATTTTATCCGATTAATCGAAAAAATAATCGGCCGATTAATCGATTATGGAAATAATCGTTAGTTGCAGCCCTACACAAATCGATTCCATTTGTAGACGCTATACCTTTTGCGCAAACCAATCAATATACACTTATTGTTTTTTTTGTTTTTTACCAAAAAAGATGTAGAAGAATACATATTAACCTATATTGATGAAGACTTTTTTTACATTTTTTTTTATTGGATGTGTTTTATAGCATAAAGTAAAAAATGTATTTATTTATTTTTTTCAAAATTGTCTTTTTTTTGTTTTGTTTTTTTAATAGCGCAAAAAATAAAATCTGCAGAGGTGATCAAATAACACCAAAAGAAAGCTCTATTTGTGGGGAAAAAAGGAAGTCAAATTTGTTTGGGTAAAAAAGAGAGGTAGAGCAGCGCCGCTCTGAGAGTAGTATGTATATTAAAACATGGCTTTATTTTTAATTTAACCGCTTCAATACCAGGCACTTAAACACCTTCCTGCCCAGACCAATTTTGAGCTTTCAGCGCTGCCGCACTTTGAATGACAACTGCGCGGTCATGCTACACTGTACCCAAATGAAATTTTTATCATTTTTTCCCCCACAAATAGAGCTTTCTTTTGGTAGTATTTGATCACCTCTACGGTTTTTATTTTTTGCGCTACAAAAATTTCCTGGCACTCAGAGATTTCAACCTTTGGGCAAACGAGCCTAAAGACCCCATCGCGACTGCCTGCATCAATCAACTAGAAGAACTGGGTCTCCAGCAACTGATAAAGACTCCCACGCATGGGTCAGGACACACCCTGGACCTCATTTTCAAACAGAACATTGACGTCAACATACTCGACAACATAACTCTGCCATGGACGGATCACCACGCCATCAAATTCAAAATAGCTACCAACATCACCAATGAAAAACGGAAACCTGTAACAACAACGCACTCGACCAGATCACATAAAAAACTGTACTCCTTCAAATCCACTCTGTCCAACAAGATAACTACAATAACCTTAAACCACTCTACAGAGGAAACGCTCAACTCCCTGAACAGGGCATTGCTGCAATCGGCAGACTCGGTAGCACCAAAACACAGGGCTCTCATCAGGAAGAAAAACTCTGGATGGTTTAATAGCTCCCTCGCCTTACTAAAGCAAGAACGCAGAAGAGCGGAAAGAACATGGAGAAGAAATCCCACTGAGGAAAACCACTTTAACTACAAAGGTCTCACAGAGAATTATCGGAAAGCAATCTTCAAAGCCAAAAATGACCACTTCTCATATACAATCTCAACGGCCGCAAACCAACCATGGGAACTGTTTAACCACTTGCCGACCGCCGCACGACGATATACGTCGACAGAATGGCACGGGCAGGCATATGGGCGTATATATACGTCCCTGCCTTCCCGCGGGTGGGGGGCCCGATCGGGCCCCCCCCCCTGGTGCCTGCGGCGGTCGGTATTCGTTCAGGAGCGATCCGGGATGAGGGGGCGGCCATTCATTCATGGCCCCCCCCTCGCGATCGCTCCCGACAAATGGAAATGCTCCGTGACATCACTTCCTCTCCTGTAATGTAAACACAGGCAGAGGAAGTGATGTAATCTCTCCTCCGTGTCAGTATTTTTCGTTCCGGCACCGAGGAGAGAGGATCGGTGAGTTGCACCAACACGACACTACACAGTAGAACATGCCAGGCACACTCGCACCCCCTTCACCCCCCAATCACCCCCCCAATTACCCCTGCCCCCCCAGTCACAGTGACACCAATTGCATTTTTTTTTTTTTTGCATTGGTGTCATTTGTGACTGTAATAACTGTTAGGGCAGTTAGGGTTAGCCCCCTTTAGTTCTAAGGTACCCCCCTAACCCCCCCCAATAAAGGTTTAACCCCGTGATCACCCCCCGTCGCCAGTGTCACTAAGGCTGGGTTCACATTGCAGCGGTTTATGAGAACGGATGTGATTCGCACCGCACTGCAGTGCAAATCACATCCGATCTCTGTGCGATTCGAGTTCAGCCATTCAGATAGTATGGCTGAATTTGCGTCGCACCCGCCGCAAATTCGCACGGGACCCTTTTTTTGGTCCGCAGCAGAATCGGATCGCATGGGTGTTCACACCATGCGATCCGAGTTTGCAGATCGCACTGCGATATGCGAACTGATCTGGGGGTGTCATTAACATTTCACTGACACTCCCAGCAGTTCGCATAGGGCAGTGTGAACTGCCGCCGGGAGGCATGCGATGTGGGAACCCGCCGCGGATTCGTGGCGTTCCTGCATCGCTCCAGTGTGAACCCAGCCTAATAAGCGATCATTTTTCTGATCGCTGTATTAGTGTCACAGGTGACGCTAGTTAGGCAGGTAGGTATTTAGGTTCGCCGCAGCTTTTTATAGCGCCAGGGACCCCCATATACTACCGCATAAAGCCCCCTGATTGCCCCCTAGTTAACCCTTTCACCAGTGATCACCATATAACTGTTACAGGTGACGCTGGTTGGTTAGTTATTTTTTTATAGTTTCAGGGCACCCGCCATTTATTACCTAATAAAGGTTTAACCCCCTGATCACCCGGCGGGTGATATAAGTTTGAGGGTGAGATAAGGTCTGCGTCGCCCCAGGCAGCGTCAGGTTAGTGCCAGTACCGCTAACACCCACGCACAAAGCATACACCTCCCTTAGTAATATAGTATCTGATCAGATCTATATTAGCGTCGCCAGCAGTTTAGGTTTCCCAAAACGCATTGTTAGCGGGATCAGCCCAGATACCTGCTAGCACCTGCGTTTAGCCCCTCCGCCAAGCCCAGACCAGCCCACCCAAGTGCAGTATCGATCGATCACTGTCACTTACAAAACACAACACGCATAACTGCAGCGTTCGCAGAGTCAGGCCTGATCCCTGCGATCGCTAACAGTTTTTCTTGTAGCGTTTTGATACAGTCGCTGACAGCCTAGGTGCTTTTTTACCTGTGAGTCTCACTAGTGTACCCCTAAATTTAGGGGTGTCTACTTTCCAAAATGGGGTCATTTGGGGGGGGGGTTGTGCCATCTTGGCATTTTATGGCCTTCAAAACTGTAATAGGTAGTGAGAAGTGAAATCAAAAATTTACGCCCTTAGAAAGCCTGAAGGCGGTGCTAGGTTTTCGGGGCCCCGTACGCGGTTAGGCTCCCAAAAAGTCCCACATATGTGGTATCCCCGTACTCAGGAGAAGCAGCAAAATTTATTTTGGGGTGTCATTTCACATATGCCCATAGCATGTGTGAGCAATATATCATTTAGTGACAACTTTGTGTAAAAAAAAAAAATATATATATATTTTTTTGTCATTATTCAATCGCTTGAGGCAAAAAAATAAAATATTCAATGGGCTCAACATGCCTCTTATCAATTTCCTTAGGGGGTCTACTTTCCAAAATGGGGTCATTTGGGGGGGTTTTGTACTGCTCTGCCATTTTAGCACCTCAAGAAATGAGATAGGCAGTCGTAAACTAAAAGCTGCGTAAATTCCAGAAAACGTACCTTAGTTTGTAGATGTGACAACTTTTGCGCAAACCAATAAATATACAATTATTGACTTTTTTTTTTTACCAAAGACATGTGGCTGAATAAATTTTGGCCTAAATGTATGACTAAAATTGAGTTTATTGGATTTTTCTAATAACAAAAAGTAGAAAATATCATTTTTTTTCAAAATTTGCGGTCTTTTTACGTTTATATCGCAAAAAAAAAAAAAATCGCAGAGGCAATCAAGTACCATCAAAAGAAAGCTCTATTTGTGGGAAGAAAAGGACGCAAATTTTGTTTGGGTACAACATTGCACGACCGCGCAATTACCAGTTAAAGCAGCGCAGTGCGAAATTGTAAAAAGACCTCTGGTCATTGACCAGCAAAATGGTCCGGTCTGAAAGTGGTTAAACTGGTTAATCAATCAATGAATCCGGTGTGCCTAGAACCCCCAGAAAGCGAATCCCAGGATTACTGTGACAAACTGTCGGATTTTTTCATCGATAAAGTCAAAACCATCAGGGAAACAATTTGTCAGAAGAAAACATCCGACCTCAGCCAGCAAATACATAAAGAGGATGTCTGCACCAACATACTGCAGCCGCCGAAATTTTCACTATCCCCAATTACCGTAGACACCGCATGAAAAACATCATTAATAAACTGCGTGACAGTACCTCACCTATTGACATCATCCCCACAAAACTACTGAAAGAATGCTCCGACATCGTGGCTCCAACCATAACCCACCTCATAAACCGATCATTCCACGAAGGGATTGTTCCCAGCATCCTCAAACAAGGCATCGTCAAACCTCTACTCAAGAAACCAAACCTGGACCCTCAGGATCCAAACAACCGTAGGCCAATTACAAGCCTCAACGCCATTTCTAAGATCATGGAGAAAGCTGTAGTACATCAGCTACAACTTCACCTGGATACTCACAAACTCCTGGACCCGCTGCAATCGGGCTTCCGCCCGGGTCATGGAACAGAAACGGCTCTCCTCAAGATTTGGGATGACGCCCTCGAAGCAGCAGATGACGGAGAGCCGTGTCTCCTCGTACTGCTAGACCTAAGTGCAGCGTTTGATACAGTAGATCACAATACTCTACTCGTCCGACTCACAGAAGTAGCCGGAGTCCAAGACATAGATCTCCAATGGTTCGCGTCCTTCCTAGGAAATCGGTCACAGACAGTGAAACTAGGAAAATTCCTCTCCGAAACTCGGGCAGTCACCTGCGGAGTCCCTCAAGGCTCTCCTTTATCACCCATTCTCTTCAACATTTACATTCGCCCACTCCTTCAAATCATCAGATGCTCAGATCTCTGCTTCCACTCTTACGCTGATGACACGCAACTTTATTTCCGGATCAATGGAAAAAAAGATCACCAACAACAACTTGAAAACTGCCTCAAATCAATAGAGGACTGGATGACCACTAACTCCCTCCAGCTGAACGAATCAAAGACAGAGCTTCTTATCTTACACCCAAATCATAAGCCCGCAACCAAAACCTCCTGGTCTCCACCAACCGTCTTTGGGCAGACTATCTCCCCCAAAGACCAAAGCGAAGAGTCTCTGGGTTATTTTAGATGCACAAATGTCAATGGATGCGCAAATAGGATCTGTAGTCAGTGGATCTCACCACCTGCTGCGCATGCTTCGCAGACTCATCCCTTTTATCCCAAAGAATGACAAAGCAGTGGTAGTTGGAACAGTCATTAATTCACGACTGGACTACGCAAACTCGCTTTACATAGGATTACCACAATATCAACTTGCGCGATTACAACTGATCCAAAACATGGCGGCAAGGCTGATAACAGGAAAAAACCCTGGGAATCCATCTCTCCTTCGCTGAGGAGCTTACATTGGCTAACCGTAAAAAATCGGATCACGTTCAAGACCCTTTGCCTCACCCACAAATGCGTGCATAGAGAAGCTCCGCAATACCTAATGGAGAAAATAAATCATTACACACCAAACCGCAGTCTTCGATCAGCCAACAAAAACCTCCTCCTCATGCCCAAAGCCCGATATAAATCCAAGGGGGATCGGAGATTCGCTGTCCAAGGGCCTCGGCTATGGAATGCTCTACCAATCAACATCCGCCTGGAAGAAAATCACCTGGCTTTTAGGAAAAAACTCAAGACCTTACTCTTTTAGCAGATGATCAAAGCTCGCCACAGCGCCTAGAGGCGATTCAGTTCGCATTGTGCGCTATACAAGTATTTCATTCATTCATTCATATATGAATTGTTTTTTGCACATCTTTCAGTATTGGGGAGATTATCAATAATTATTTTATTTTTTTTGTTTTTTATATTTTTTATGTTTAAGGTATTTCTTTATTGATTGAATACTTCATCACATTTTTTTAGCGCAGCCCACTTTCATTTTTAAGGATCTACAACTTTTTTCGCCTTTGTCTTTCCCTGTATCTGTTACCCTATTTTTCAGTGATTAGCATTGGATGTATGTGAACTCTAGTTTGCTTTTCCAACAAAAAAACTCTTTACTTTGCAGTGGCTACAATCTCTTTAATTAATTAATTAACAGCATCCATTTTTTTTTTCCCCCTCAGCCTGGCTTCCGTCCTTGCAGTGTGTCCGCCATGGCTCCAAAGCGGTTACCCGTCATAAGAAGGCCATGCACTTTGAGAGGCAAAAGATTATGGCACTCACAAAGTATATTCCACCTAAACCTTCCAACGATGGGTGTTTCAAACCAAAGCCTAAACCTGAAGACACTGGAAAGGTAAATGTAAAATATTAAAAGATCTTCAGGTAGGTATGTAAAAATTATGCATTCACTTTCAGCACCAGGAACCCTAGTGTAAGGCTCCCAGTACTGTAGCTGCCCACCATCTTCATTTGAAATACTCACACTTAACTTTTCCTCTTTAATGCAAGCCCTTAACACTTCCATTACCACCCTGCTTCCCCAGCTCTGAAGCTGGCCATACATTGAAAGTAAAATAAAATCCCAAATTTTGTGTTGTCCCCAGAAAAGTAAATCTTCCAACAATGGGGACACTAGTTCTGGTGAGGGGGGGGGGGGTTCCCTTAACTTGCAGAGATTTCCTCTCACTTCCTGTTTGGCTATGGGACAGGAAGTGAAGGGAAATCTCCCCAATGGGACACTGATGGTAATAATAAAAATCTGACAGGTTATAACTCTCCCCTACTCTATCCAAAATGGGGAAAAAAGTACTTTTGCCTATAGTTCTACTTTAAAGTGGTTGTAAAGTCCTCCTCTGTGCAGTTTGGTCCCTCTTCGTTGCTTCTGGCCCCTCCCTCCTGTTGAGTGCCCCCACAGCAAGCAGCTTGCTATGGGGGGGTACCCGAGCTGAGTCACAGCTCCCTGTGTCCATTCAGACATAGAGCCACAACCCTGCACCGCCCCCCCCCCCCCCCCCTCTCTTGATTTGGCTGAATGATTTGGATTGACAGCACCAGGGGCCAATCACGCCACACTGCCATCTCAGCCAATGATGAGAGACCCGAGCATCCACGGCTCGTTAACCATGTGATCGGCTTTGTCCAATCAGAGCCAGTCACATGTAAGCACAGCCATGTCAGTTATCGGCGCTCCTCGACTCACACTGACAGTGTGTGGCAAGGAGAGCCGATCAGCGGCATCTCCTCACAGGGGGATATCTACACATGTAATCAGGGCACTGATCATGGGTGCACTGATTACAATATAGCACCACCAGTGCCAGCAATCAATGCCCACAAGTGCCACCAATTGGTGCCCATTAGTGATGCCAGTCAATGCCACCTTTCAGTGCTTCCCCCCTCAATGCCCATCACTGCTGCAGATCAATGCAGATCTGTGCCACTCATCAATACCCATCAGGACCGCATATCTGTGCCGCACATTAGTGCCCATCAGTGCTCATAAGTGTGGCATATTAGTGCCACCTAATCAGTGCCCTTAAGTGCCATCTCATCAGTGCCCACCAGTTCAGTCTGTTGGTGTTGCTTCATCAGCGCACATCAGTGAAGGAGAAAAATGACTGAGTTTCAAAATTTACTGACAGAAACAAAGTAAAAAAAATAAAATTATTTCAATATTTTTAGTCTTATTTTTTTACTAAAAAATAAAAATAAAATAATCAGTGATTAAATACCACCAAAAGAAATCTCTGTTTGTGTGAAGAAAATTATAAAAAATGTGTTTGGGTACAGTGTAGCCAGGCAACTGTCATTCAAAGTGTGCTGAGAGCTAAAAAATGACTTGGGAAGGAAGGGGGTATAAGTGTCCTGTAGGCATATATGGTTAAAGTGGTTGTAAATCTCAGACAAGAATTTAGAACAAAGCATATCCCTCTACACCAGGGGTAGGCAACCATAAAGAGGTGGAGATCTACCTGAATAACATGGGAGAAGTCAGAGATCACTGGGCACAGTGTTGCTTCCTCACACCTGATTTAAGCCTCTAATTGCTGTACTACCGTGTCTCAATCGTGTGCATTACAATGTAATCATGGGTTTAAATCAAGTACCTCACCACCTGTCAAACACACTATGATTGCTTTTCAGAGGAGCAGCAGTGCCTGCTGCATTTGTGAATGAGCCCTTGGTTGCATTCAGCAGTGGCACCCTTAGGGCTTGTTCACGCGTAAAGTTGGGGGGTGGCAAAACCCTGTGGTTGAGTTGCAGTTTTACTGTCCCCAATCCCTACCCCATTTAGGTGCCAAAGGTGTACACATGTCGCAGCAGGAATAAAGCCCCTTGTTGCTTTTGGCTGGTGCTACCGTCTGCCAATTGAGATCCATTCAAGTAAATGGGGCCACTGTGCAAGTGCCCTGCACCTGAATGCTTCTGCGGGATCCAAGGGGTTAAAGCAGGTGGTGAGAAAGCAACACAATGCTGCCTGCTTTCTCCCCTTGTTTGCTGGACTGCACATGGTTGCAGAGCAGCCTCATTCGCCTGAATGGGTCATGCTTGGCAGTTGCTACATCTACCAACCATGACAGGGACATGCTGCTGCGACGTGCACACCCCTAGCCACTGTGGCTAAAGGGGGTGCAGTTTGGGTGGGGGAGACAAAAACATGTCTTAACTATGGGGTTGTACCACCCCCCCAGACTGCAAATGTAAAAAGAGGAGATCATGATTGCAGTGTGAAACAATACACTGGACATAATAATATAGTGCTGATGTGCTGCATGTTACCTACATTGCGGTTGCAGTGCATCTGCGACTTTCCTGGGTTAGCTGTACTTTGCCATAGTCTTCTATTATATCATGCAGGTGTGGTGCACTTTCTGAAATCGCACCAAAACTCCTGTATTCAGAAAGTGCACTAAACCCGCAGAATATAATAGAAGTCTATGGCTAAATGCAGCAAACCTGCAGAGAAGCTGCAGGTGCACTGCACTTGGTGTGTGTAAACCGCAGCACATCAGTGTGAAAGCAGCCCTATACTACTATGCCCAATGTATTGCTTCATACTGACCCCTCTTCTTTCCTGCTGCTGGCACCGCTCTGGAGATATCTAGCTGGGATAAAGAGGTGGAGTGCAGTTGGTATCACTCCGCATGGGACAGGAGCCAGCACTGCAGAAGAGGCATTAACTTATGCGGCTCTTGCTCTCTACTACAGCTCCAACTTTACAAGTAGTCCCTCTGCATTGTACTCTGTGTGATGTTCCGGAATGGCAGGTCAGCAAGCCAAGACCACAATCTACCTGCCCGACATCTACTGGTACATCGCGATCTACAGGTTGCTGACTCCTGCGTTCTCTTGTCTTTATCCAGGAAGCTCAGTGCAATTTCTGTCTGATGCTTCGTGATCCCTCTATCAGCATGAAACACTACTGACAAGTTTTCCCAACGCCAAGAGAAAAATGAGGGAGGGTGATGGCCTCAGATCTGTTCTTGTGCAGGGGGTATGTCCCTGATGGGGGTGTGTCCCTTCCCTCCAGTCAGCTCCCAGAGCTTTCCTCACTGAGCTCTGCAGAGTGTAACTACAGCTCTCCGCCCATTTTTTTCTCTACTCAGACGAGCTTTAAAATTCAGCACTTTGAACAGATGTCAAAAAGAGGGAGCTGCAGATAAACCGGTACAACTTATGTCGGAGTATCTGATTTCATCTCTGTATCAAATGAGACCAGTTACTTTACTGGGTATAGGTAAGGGTTTGCAGCCACTTAAAGTGATTGAAGAGTTTCTGCCCTGTTGCCCATCTATTTTAGCAGTCCAGCTGACTACTTTTACCTAAATGCTGGGAGTGGAAATGTGACATTATGGCAGATTGGAAGATATCGCATGTATACCATCCATGCTTACATATTTTCCATCTTCTCCCTCTTTTATTCCATGCTTGCTTATTTTCCATCTTCTCTGCTTCTCCCCTGATAGAAGCCTTTGTTACTGTTACCAACCTTGAGCTCAGTTGCCATCACCTCATGTTCAGTTAGCGCCCCCGGGAGTGTAGGGGGAGTTTGTCAGCTTGAGGGCTCCTATCCCCTCCACCCCTTCTCCTTTTCATTGTTCACTAAAGTTTTAGCAGTTGGACCACACAGTGACATTGGTTGTTATGTTACAGGCTTGCATCCAAGTAACATTGTGCAGCCCAGTCACCTGCATCCTAGCAACCAATGACACAGTGCACCCTGGCCTCTAGCATCCTGGCACCGATGAAGAGACAGAGGGAAACTGGCATGCCCCCCCTGCATTTCTGTGACATTGCTTATGGTGGGCAAGTGCATGGAGCCAGAGACAAGTGTCATCAATCAAGACTCATTAGTTATGTCTCTTCGTTAGCTGCGTTTTCATTGTTTGCTAGGACATAGGAAGCTGGTCTGGAGCGCACAGTGTCATTGGTTGTTAAGATGCAGGCTGCTAGGCTACACAATGTTATGCTGTAGATGGCTGCCTGCACCATACCAACCAATGATATTGTGTGGCCCGATAAAATGTAGTGTGGAGCTGCCCTTGTATTAAAGTGGTTTTACATATACAGTATAAAAAGTGGTAATTGAGCCCTCAATTTCAGTACTGTAATAAAACTAATACATATACCCATCAAACATGGTTGGCAACTTAATAAAAATCTGTACACTATTCATTGCTTAAAGTGCATACGAAATAAAGAAATTGAATGCAAAATCTCAGTGTTGTAAACAAATCAAGCATAATGCTAACATACTTAACAAATAATAGTTAAATCCACAGTCTCAGCTCTGCAAATAAGTAATTATAAAGTGCATACACAAAGTCCAACTCAATCTACTGCAGCCACAACCCACTTGGCTTTCACACACTGTACGAGTCACCCTTTTACTTTCAGCATCCACTGTGCTCCATCATCAATTGAATTCACTACTCAATTTATTCTTTGACCCATAAAGCATAGGTCTCAATGCACTTGTTAATCCCTTTAACCCTGGAATAATGCTCCTTCTCTGCTCCGCTGTATGGACCCATGCACGGTTGGGTCCCTTTGAGAGGCTTCCATGTGGGAACAAATTTTTTTTTGTCTAAGCAGCAATCCACAGAATTTTAAGTATTTGGAGGTTGTTGTAAATTGGCAGTAGTATATTCTTTGCACAATTGTGCAGCCCAGCTGCCTGTGCCCTAGCTACGAAGGATGCTGTGCAGCCCAGCTGCCTGTGCCCTAGCTACGAAGGATGCTGTGCAGCCCAGCTGCCTGTGCCCTAGCTACGAAGGATGCAGTGCAGACCAGCTGCCTGTGTCCTAGCTACAAAGGATGCTGTGCAGCCCAACTGCCTGCGCCCTAGCGACGAAGGATGCTGGGCAGCCCAGCTGCCTGCATCCTAGCTACGGTGGGTGCTGTGCAGCCCAGCTGTCTGCACCCTAGCTACGAAGGAGCAGTGCTGCCCGGCTGCCTGTGCTCTAGCTACGAAGGATGCAGTGCAGCCTGGCTGCCTGTGCCCTAGCTATGAAGAATTCAGTGCAGCCCGGCTGCCTGTGTGCCAGCTTCGGAGGATGCTGTGCAGCCCGGCTGCCTGTGTGCCAGCTTCGGAGGATGCTGTGCAGCCCGGCTGCCTGTGTGCCAGCTTCGGAGGATGCTGTGCAGCCCGGCTGTCTGTGTGCCAGCTTCGGAGGATGCTGTGCAGCCCAGCTGCCTGTGTGCCAGCTTCGGAGGATGCTGTGCAGCCCGGCTGCCTGTGTGCCAGCTTCGGAGGATGCTGTGCAGCCCGGCTGCCTGTGTGCCAGCTTCGGAGGATGCTGTGCAGCCCGGCTGCCTGTGTGCCAGCTTCGGAGGATGCTGTGCAGCCCGGCTGCCTGTGTGCCAGCTTCGGAGGATGCTGTGCAGCCCGGCTGCCTGTGTGCCAGCTTCGGACGATGCTGTGCAGCCCGGCTGCCTATGTCCCAGCTACAGAGGATGTTGTGCAGCCAGGCTGCCTGCGTCCTAGCAATGAACCATGCTGTGCAGCCCGGCTGCCTGCATCCTAGCAATGAAGCATGCTGTGCAGCCCGGCTGCCAGTGTCTTAGCAATGAAGCATGCTGTGCAGCCCGGCTGCCTGCGTCTTAGCAATGAAGCATGCTGTGCAGCCCGGCTGCCTGCGTCCTAGCAATGAAGAATGCTGTGCAGCCCGGCTGCCTGGGTCCTAGCAATGAAGCATGCTGTGCAGCCCGGCTGCCTGCGTCCTAGCAACGAAGCATGCTGTGCAGCCCTGCTGCCCGTGTCCTGGCAACCAAGGTTGTTGCTGCTAGTGTTCTGGCACCAATGAAAAAATAATGTATAACAGGGGAACTGACAACTCTCCTCCCCGTGACAACAAACAAGCATTCTCAATCAAGACTCATTAGTTGTCTTCTTGCTAGCTTTGTGGTCTGACAGCGGTGGGGGAGGGGATGTGCTGACAACCACACTAGCTTGGCTTGAAGACCAGATAGATGGGACAAAACGTTACGTGCAATCAGAACAAAATTTAAAAAATACTTCTTTAAGCTTTGCCTGTTTATACCGCCTAACAGTTTGTTTAAAGGGACAGCACTCCAAATACAGTATTATCTGTTTCACAGTCTCCATTCGGAACTGGAAGGCTTTAACAAAGCTGCACAAATACTTTGGAAATGTACTGAAAAGGGTTGCTGAAATATTCACAAAAGCTTGCTGTACACACTCTCCTCATAAAAGCTGTGAACAAGTTTATATACTCTTTAGTGTGTGTGTGTGTGTGTGTGTGTGTGTGTGTGTATATATATATATATATATATATATATATATAATATAATATAATATAATATAATATAATATAATATAATGTGTGTGTTTTTTTTTTTTGGCCTATGGTAGATATTTGTGTGATTAAACATGATGTGTCTTATTTTTAGGAGAACTTATATGAGCGATTTCTATGTAACCAGCTGCATGCAGTTCTCCAGGACAGTAAGATGATTGCAGTATTCCAGCGCAATTCAGTTGGATCAGAGGACTTGTTACTTTTTAAACACAGGCTATTCAAAAATGGCGCTCATATTAAAATTTTTCCTAATCAGGTACTGGTGAAAAATGATTATTTATACATGCAATGTGGAAGATTGAGAATAGGAATTCATGAACTGTCATGCCTTTTTCCTGTCTCCAGGTCATTAGAAAGGTTCTGGACCAGTTCCAACTCCAAGCCATGCTACCATTATTTATTGGACATACCTTTCTAGTGGTAAATCCCCAACCAAAGGTTAAGGAGATGCTACAGGCTGCACGAACAGTGCCACAAATAGTGCTTTTAGGTGAGTGACCAATTAATATCTGGAATAACGCTTTTGTGCATTTGAGAGCATATGAGGTTAATGATAACACATACTTGTTCTTAAGCACTCCTCTGCAAAATATTAAAGTTTCAGAAATGTTCAGCTTGCTCTTTTGACAGCTTTGGAGCAGCTCTGAGGTTGTCCCCACTGGGGGAGCAGTGTAATTAATGCATGCTCGGTCTCAGAAATCCATTGTTTCTCAAACAGGTTTTCTGAGGCTGGTTTGCATCACTCCAGAGGGAGCAACACAGTTTTTAGTGATATACTGAAAAACTGCCTGCGTGCACCATTAAGGGTTCATGCACACAGACGATTATAGGCATTTTTTTTATGCCTAGCCTAAATCTTTTGCCGTACTAAGGGAGCCACACACAAGGGAGTGGCTTTATTCTTGTAAACGTGTGAATAGTGTGTTAATTGAGTATAAATATAAAGTCCATATATCAAAGATTCCAGTGATCCAAAACAATAGGGGTTGCAATGAAGACCACCACCGATGGGGAGGACACACACTGACCCTTACCCTAAGCGTTGGACTACCCAGATAAAGTAGTCAAAACAGATTTATTTACAATATAGGCATGAAGCTTTTCCAAATCCATCATGACTGAAATCACCAGATAGAATCAGCTTCCCAGATGTTAATCAAACAAAGATGGCGGCAGCAAACCATGTGCTCACATCTGTAGACCAAAGGCCGTCATCTTTGTTTCATTACAAGCGCTGCATTTTTACTGTTGTTTTTTTTGTTTCCCAGAAACTTTCTGTGTTGGCTGCTTATAATAACCATTTCATTCATATATATACCCACTTCAACGAGTGCAGATAACTTGTGTTTTCTTGTCTTATAAACATGTGCATGGGCGGTAAAATAGGCAATAGTATTTACCAGCGTATGGTCTGTTGGTTTTACCACAGAAAACCCTGTGGCGGGAAAGGTAAGTGTAGTTTTCTAAGAAATTTTTGAATTTTCTTATGAATGTCTTTAGATTCGTAAATGTTGTCATGCCTATGTGTCACCACTGGGGGCTGTATGGAGCATGTACCTTCTGATGCTTCCTCAAAAGATCACAATGTGTCTGGAGCAGCAGGCTTCCTTTCTCTCCAAGAATGTAAGTCTGGGGGGTTTTTCCTCCTCACCAGACACCCCCCCACCTGTGCTGTATTCTCCCTCTCTTCACAAGGAAGAGCGTCAGGACAAAAACAAAAAAAACGATCGGCACTCCGCACAACTCAGCGGCTTCCGTAGGATCGGAAGCGCTCGCGTGGTAAAGCCCTTTTTTAAATAAGAGAGGAGGGGGGCCGATGGAGGGGGGCAGGGATTAGCACAGCTTTGGTGTCCTCCAAAGTCCAGCGTGGGAATGTGTTTGTTTTTTAAAGCATCATTATTGCTGCTGGAAGCTGACAGAGGGACACAAGAGCAAAAGGGGTTTGGTGACACAGGCATTCCTTTGGACACGTTTATTATTGCATCAGGCTGAGCATTAATAGCAGTGGCAGGGCTGGACTATTGCTCAAGTATCGTGCATTGGATGCGTTTCTTCTGGTAATACCGGTGTTTTGTGCATCTGGCTATGGTATGAAGGGGGGGTAAAAACATCTAAAAAAAATAGGGCTATTGAAAGTCTTCTACAGCCACTAGGAAGCCTAAAACCATCTAAAAAAAAGATGGCATCCTCCCCTGAGAGTGATATGACTGGTCAGAGTCATCAGGGACGTCAGGTGTTGCAGCTGCTCTTAACACTGCAGACCCTGTATATATTGCTGAAGAGTTTTTTTTTCCTCAACCATTTTAGGCTTGAAACAAAAAATGAATGCTTTAATCTCATCCCAGTGTGGGACTAAGCGTAACGGGTACCCGTCCATTACCCAGAGCCCTCAATCTGAGGAACAGGGGGCGAGAGATGGCACTTTTCTCTCAGGGGACAAGGAAGAGGCTGATGACTCCTCTTCTGATGAATCTAATATGGAAGGATTACAAGAAAGGTTGTTGGTACAATCTCTCACTGAATTGGTCCGCTCCACATTTTTACTGCCAGTAACGGAGTCAGTCGATGAGCCCACTTCTTGTTTGGGTTCGCTAAAGCCTCCCCAACCTATTCATGCTTTTCCTATCCATTCATTACTGAAAAAGCTTATGTATTCTGAGTGGGAGCACCCAGATAAACATTTTTTTTCCTCCCAAAAAGTTTTCAACACTTTATCTTATGGAGGAAGAGTTTAATAAGAAATGGGGGGGATTCCAGCAATTGATGCTGCTATATCCTCTGTGAATAAAAACTTGACTTGTCCGATAGACAATGCTCAAATACTGAAGGATCCAACAGATAAGTTGGAATTCCTATTTAAAAACAATATTTCTCTGGCAGGTTCAGTGGTTCAGCCTGCACTGGCAGCGATTGTGGTATGTCAGTCCTTAAAGGACCAGTTTAAAGAGGTACTCAAAATTATTCCTGATCAGCAGGCTCGAGAATTGGCCAGTATATCAGAGGTGTTGTTTTATAGTAGACACTATGAAAGATTCTATTCTCCAGGCCTCACGGCTTATGCTCGGGCTGGTACATGTGTGTAGAGTTCTATGGTTGAAAAATTGGTCAGCCAAAGCGCCATGCAAAAAGCTCTTGGCTAGTTTTCCATTTCATGGTGAACACTTGTTTGGAGATGATCTGGATAAATATGTCCAAATAATTTTTTAATGAATAAAGTTCCCATTTACCAGAAGAAGTTTCTAAGCTTCTAAGAAGAAGTTTAAGCATTTTTCTTTTAAACAAGCTTTTTCTCCAGTGCCAGGAGCATCTGCCTCCAGGCATTCTCGACGGCTTCCACCATCAAATTCAAGAGGTAAACCTCAGGGTCAACCCCAGGGTCAAAAGAGGCCCTGAGGGAGGAAACCCACTAAACAAAATACTAAAACTTCCTTATGAAGGGGTGCCCCTCTCGCTCGAGTGAGGGGAAGACTTCTGCCATTCCCAAGGGTCTGGCAGGAACAGTGTCAAGACAAATGGGTGGCTTCCTCAATATCTCTAGGTTACAGACTAGAGTTCCAAGAGTTCCCGTCTCCTCATTTTCTCAGGTAAAACATTACCAGAGACCCAGAAAAAAAGAAGTCTCTCTTTCTGGCTGTGTATCATCTCTCTTTTATGGTACCAAACAGGGATGTCAACCATTTTAGATCTCAAAGATCTAAACCGTTTTTTGAATATCTGCTTGGAGTCAATCCAATCAGTGGTCTCCATTCTACAAGGTGGAGAACTGCTAGCGTCAATTGACATCAAGGATGCTTATCTACATGTACCTATTTTCCCTGCCCACCAGAAATATCTACGCTTCAAGATAGAAAATCTTCATTGTAGCTCTGCCTTTCGGTCTGGCTACTGCACCTCCAGTGTTTACAGTGGTTCTGGCTCCCCCTTTAGCCAGATTAAGAGCTCAGGGTATAACGATTCTAGCTTATTTAGACAATCTACTCTTGATAAATCAGTCAGTAGCCCGCTTAAACCAGAGTTTGGTCACCACAATCAGCTACCTGGAATACCTAGGTTGGATTCTCAACCTAGAGAAATCCTCCTTAAAACCATCAAGGAGATCGTAGTATTTGGGCTTGATCATAGATGAACCTCAGAACAGGGTGTTCTTGCCCCAGGCAAAGATCAGTTCCATAAGGTAACTGATTCAGGTGGTCAAAGCAATGAAGAATCCTTCTATTCGACTTTGCATGAGATTGTTTGGAAAGATGGTAGCTACATTCGAGGCTGTTCCTTATGTGCAGTTTCATTCGAGCTGCAAAACAGTATCCTGTCGACTTGGAACAAGCAGGTCCAAGCTCTAGACTTCCCAATGCGTTTATCCCCCAAGGTGCGTCAAAGCCTCTGTTGGTTGATATCCAAGAATCTTCAGAAAGGAAAGTCCTTCCTACCAGTTAGCTGGAAGGTGGTGACAACAGATGTCAGCCTTCTGGGCTAGGGAGCAGTCCTGGAAGAAGCATCTGTCAAAGGAAAATGGTCCAAAACAGAAACCTTGCCCATCAATATTCTAGGGATTCGGGCAGCATGGCTGGCCCTGAAGGCCTGGATGCTCAGATTACAGATTTGTCCTGTCAGGATCCAATCCGACAATGCCACAACAGTGGCCTGTATCAATCACCAAGGGGGCATGAGAAGTCACACAGCTCAGAGAGAGGTAAATTATATCCTATCGTGGGCAGAAGACAACATTCCTTGCCTATCGGCAGTCTTCCTTCTGGGAATAGAGAGTTGGCAGGCAGGCTACTTGAGTCGCCAACAGTTGTTCCCAGGAGAATGGTCTCTTCACCCCGACATCTTTCTGTCAAAGATGGGGAATTCCGGACGTGGATCTGTTTGCGTCCAGGCTCAACAAAAAGATCGACAAAGGATCCGCTGGCATGCAGAACAGATGCCTTTATTTTTCCGTGGGATCAGTTTTCACTGATCTATGCGTTCCCTCCTGTTCTGTTGCTTCCGCGCCTTCTTCGCAGAATCAAGCAGGAAGGGAAGGAGGTGATTCTTGTGGCCCAGGAGATCTTGGTATGAGATCATAAAGATGGTGATAGGGGACCCATGGACCTTACCACCACGGCCAGACCTTCTCTCGCAAGGTCCGGTATTCCATCCTACCTTATAAACACAAAATTTAACGGTTTGGCTATTGAGACACACATTCTGAAAGACCGTGGGCTGAGAGGTTCAGTAGTTTCTACTTTGGTTAATGCTAGGAAACCGGGCTCCAGAGTCCTTTATTATAGAGTCTGGAAGGCATATGTCTCCTGGTGTGGCACCCCAGGAAATATGTCATAGGTAGGATCCTTGAATTTCTACAGATGGGATTAGAAATGAAGCTGACCTTGAGTACAATCAAGGGCCAGGTGTCTGCCTTATCAATGTTTTTTTTCAATGACCACTTGCTTCACACTCTCCTGTTCGTAGCTTTATTCAGAGGTAACACGGATTAATCCTCCGGTTATGTCACCCCTGAACCCTTGGGACTTGAATTTAGTCCGGGCGGCATTACAGAAACAGCCTTTTGAGCCAATACAAGATATTCCCTTGGTCCTTTTGACAAGGAAATTTCATTTTTTTGGTTGCCATATCTTCTGTAAGAAGAGTATCAGAGTTGGCTGCTCTTTCTTGTAAAGAGCCATATTTGATTATTCATAAGGATAAAGTTGTATTGCGTCCTCATCCTAATTTCCTACCCAAGGTAGTGTCGGGTTTTCATTTAAACCAGGATATTGTTCTGCCTTCATTTTTTTCCAGAACCTCATTCTGTGGAAGAAGGGTCACTACATTCTCTTGAAGTGCTGAGAGCAGTCAAGGTCTATTTGAAGGTGACCGCTCAGATTCGTAAAACAGACGTTTTGTTTGTGTTGACAGAAGGTCCTAAGAGAGGACAGGTAGCATCGAAATCTATTATTCCTAAATGGATTTGTCAAGTGATTGTTCAAGCTTATGGTTTAAAGAGCAAAATTCCACCTTTTCATATTAAAGCACACTCCACCATAGCTGTTAGTACTTCCTGGGCAGTGCATCACCATGCCTCCATGGCTCAAATCTGCAAGGCCGCAAATTGGTCTTCAGTCCATACATTTACCAGGTTCTGTCAAGTAGTTATAAAAGGTCATAAGGATATCCCCTTCGGGCGCAGTGTACTGCAGGCAGCAGTAGAAGTCCTCTAGTCTCTTAGTGCCCTACTTCTTTTTTTTTTTTTTTTTTTGCGTCTCCCTCCCTTCAGTTGGCATTGCTATGGGGCTTCCCACATAGTAACTACTATGGCTCTGTGTCCCATGATGTATGATAAGAAAATAGGATTTTTAGAACGGCTTACTTGTAAAATCATTTTCTTTGAAGTACTTCACGGGACACAGAGGTCCCTCCCTTCTTTTTGGTATACACGTGTATTGCTTTGCTACAAAACAGAGGTACTCCCAGTAGTGGAAGGGCTTATATGGGGAGTGGACTTGTTGTCTTAGGGTGTGCCAGTGTCCATCACCTGAAGGTAGCCTATAACCACATAGTAACTACTATGGCTCTGTGTCCTGTAATGTCGAAAGAAAAGGATTTTACAGGTAAGCTGTTTTAAAAATCCTATTTATTTTTCCACTGGTATATGTATGCACAGTGCCTTGAAAAAGTATTTATACCCCTGGAAATTTTCCACATTTTGTCACGTTGCAACCAAAAATGTAAATTTATTTTATTGAGATTTTGTGTGATAGACCCACACAAAGTGGCACATAATTGTAAAGTGGAAGGAAAATTTTATAAATGGTTTTCAACATTTTCAATACTTTGTAGAACCACCTTTCACTGCAATTACAGCTTCTTTGCAAAATAGCTCAAACTCTGTCAGATTGGATGAGTGAAAGGCAATTTCTAGTCTTGCCACAGATTCTCAATTGGGTTTAGGTTTGGACTTTGACTGGGCCATTCTAACACATGAATATGCTTCGATCTAAACCATTCTATTGTAGCTCTGGCTGTATGTTTGGGTCGTTGTCCTGCTGGAGGTGAACCTCGGCCCCAGTCTCAATTCTTTTGCAGACTCTAACAGGTTTTCTTCGAAGATTGCCCTGTATTTGGCTCCATCCATCTTCCCATCAACTCTGACCAGTTTCCTTGTCCTTGCTGATGAAAAAAATGGTGTGTTCAGAGTGATGTGCAGTGTTAGTTTTCCGCCACACATAGCGTTTTGCTTCTAGGCCAAAAATTTTACTTTTGGTCTCATCTGACCAGAGCACCTTCATCCACATGTTTGCTGTGTCCCCCACATGGCTTGTCGCAAACTGCAAACAGGACTTCTTGTGGCTTTCTTCATGGTACTCTTCTGTAAGGACCAGATTGGTGGAGTGCACGACTAATAGTTGTCCTGTGGACAGATTCTCCCACCTGAGCTGTGAATCTCTGCAGCTCCTCCATTTATCAGCATATAACGCGCACTTTTCCCCCCTGAAAATAGGGGGCAAATCACTGGTGCGTGTTATACGCTGATAGTGTACCTTGTAGGGGAAGACGTTCATATCATATACAGTATAGTTAAACCTTTGAACTTTTTATTGTTTTCTTAATTATTTATAAGTTGATTGTTTTTTTTAACTGGATAGTAGTGGCTACTGCAAAGTGCTACATTATTCTTGCTGCGTTTGAAGAGCCACTTTTTTTCAGTGTTATATGGTAGCTGCGAGCAAGAGTTGTTTTTATTTATTCATATGTTGTGTACAGTATATCTAGTTACATAGTAGGTGAGGTTGAAAAAAGACACAAGTCCAACCCATGTGTGTGATTTATAAGTCAGTATTACATTGTATAACCCTGTATGTGGTGGTGGTTCAGGTGCTTATCTAATAGTTTTTTTAAACTATCGATGCTTCCCGCTGAGACCACCGCCTGTGGAAGGGAATTCCACATCCTTGCCGCTCTTGCAGTAAAGAACCCTTTAGTTTAGTTTAACTTTAAACCTCTTTTCTTCTAATTTTAATGAGTAGCTACGAGTCTTGTTAAACTCCCTTCTGCGAAAATGTTTTATCCCTATTGTGGGGTCACCAGTACGGTATTTGTAAATTTAAATTGTATCCCCTCTCAGGCGTCTCAGTGCTCGCAACCTTTCTTCATAACTAATATCCTCCAGACCCCTTATTAGCTTTATCCTTCTCTGTACTCGCTCCATTTCTAGTACATCCTTCCTGAGGACTGGTGCCCAGAACTGGACAGCATACTCCAGGTGCGGCAAGACCAGAGTCTTGTAGAGATTTGGAGAATTTATCCCTGGAGTTAATCCTTTTTTTAATGCATGCCAATATTCTGTTTGCTATGTTAGTAGTTTGGCATTGCATGCCATTGCTGAGCCTATCATCTACTAGGACCCCCAGGTCCTTTTCCATCCTAGATTCCCCCAGAGGTTCTCCCCCCAGTGTATACATTGCATTATAATTTTGCCACCCAAATGCATTATTTTACATTTTTCTACATTAAACCTTATTTGCCATGTAGTTGCCCACCCCATTAATTTGTTCAGATCCTTTTGCAAGGTAACTTTCCACATTCTCCGGAGAAGTTATTGCCCTGCTTAGCTTAGTATTGTCCGCAAATACAGAGATTGAACTGTTTACCCCATCCTCCAGGTCATTTATGAACAAATCAAACAGAATTGGTCCCAGCACAGAACCCTATGAGACCCTACTACCCACCTTTGACCATTCCGAGTATTCCCAATTTATGACCACCCTCTGAACTCGTTTATGGGGAGCTTTGTCAAATGCTTTTGCAAAATCCAGATACACCACATCTACGTGCCTTCCTTTATCTAGATGGCAACTCTCCTCCTCATAGAAGGTTAATAGATTGGTTTGGCGAGAGCGATTCTTCATGAATCCATGCCAATTACTGCTAATAATATCATTTTCATGACTAAAATCTAGTATATAGTCTCTTATCATCCCCCCCCCCCCCCCCAAGAGCTTGCATACTATTGATGTTAGGCTAACTGGTCTGTAATTCCCAGGGATGTATTTTGGGCCCTTTTTAAATATTGGTGCTAAATTGTCTTTTCTCCAATCTGCTGGTACCATTCCCTCCTCTCCCCAGCAGTGCTGGTCCCTGACTGGTTTCACCAATGTCACTCAATCGAGCGTACTAATTGGGATGTTCCAGCTCAGGATCGGCCTCCCAGGCACTTCCCCCTCTACCTTTCCTGACTGTCACCCATCTACTCTTTCCTAGTGCCTGTACCTCTCTGTCTCCACCCACCTCTGTGCCGACACCTGACGTGTACGTTCCTGGCTCTCATTTAGTATGGAGGTTCTTCTCAGTGCTGACAGTTGCTTCCCTAGATTCAGATTCAGATAATCAAGGAACGCATACATGCCGCAAGATCTACACCAAGTCGCATCTCCACACCCACCGTGCATCGTACCTACCAATTTAATGAGGATTGGGGATTATACCCTGTCCAAATTACCTAACAAAAACTAGCTTCCTGACACTACTACTCTACAATACACAGGTACTCATCAATACAGTACACGGGTACTCGACAAGACAATACACAGGTACTTGCAGACCCGCGTGCACCCACACTACACAGGTACTCGTAATGCACAGGTACTAATGATCCCCACCACTACTCAAACAATACTCAGGGACTCCCATACACTGTCAGTCAGGTTCCGTGGTTACCCACCGCCTCTCCATGTAAGCCTTCCACCTCCCGGTCCCGCTGGATATCCTCCCGCCTCCTCTATCCACGTCTGTGGGGTGATTACTGTCCTCTGTACACCCACTCCCACACCACGATGTCCCGCTCTGTCACCGCTGTGGGTCCCGGGTCACCTGCTGTAGCTCACAGTCATGAGGGGGTCCGGTTGGGGGGGGGGGGGGGTTTATTCCACCGCGGTTCCACTCTTGGGGATGAGGGGTCCGGTTCGGTCTTCAGCACACTCCTTTGCACGCTGCTCCCTCTGTAACAGTGCCACCCTCCTCACAGCCTATAGACTTACAAGTGTCTTTTTTCATTAACCATTTGCCTACTGTACACTTTAAACCTCTTCCTGCCCAGGCCTATTTTCTTAGTTTTTGTTATAACATTTTGTAAATAAGTAATTTTTCTCCTTCACTGATGGGCACTGATAAGACTGCACTGATGAGGCACTGATGACCAGCACTCATTGGCGGCACTGTTGGGCAGTGATTGGCGGCACTCATAAGCAGGCACTGTTGGGCACTAAAAGGCAGCACTGATGTCATCACTTCTGGGCACTGCTAAGGCTGCACTGATAATCGGTGCCCTGATTATCTGTGCAGATCTCCCCTGTGTGGAAATGCCAGTGATCGGCCCTCCTCTCCTCACACGCTGTCAGTGTGAGGAGAGGAATGCCGATAACTGGCATTTCCTTGTCTACTTATGATCAGCTGTGATTGGACACCCCTGTTCACATGGATGAAGAGCCTTTTCGTAAGCTCTTTAACGAGATTGGTAATGCGCCGTGTCACAGGGACAGCGCACACCACCTATCGCCATGCGTCCCCGCAGTGAGAGTGTTAGGACGTCATATGATGTCCTCCCAGAACATCCAAAAACATTCTGTACATACCCACTACTTAATGGCCCTATGATCTATTTTTTATGAAATCTTTTCTTACTGTAGTCATCTGCCTCTGGCTCTGTGGGCACTGACAGCTCAGCACCCTGGGAGGTAAGTGCAGATGAGGGTGTATATGTTAGCTTGTTTTTATTCTCTGTACATATAGAGCAAAGCTTAGCGGTTCCAGTATAAAAAAAGGGAAGAAATTCTTGGTGGTTTCACGGTGTCTTTCCTTCGGGTTTACCAAAACCATGTAGTGCAATGGCCTGCCCGATTGCACACAAATTGAAACTCCTAAGGTTTGACCTCATATGGTTTTAATAAATCTGAAGGAAAAACTCAGCAGAAAAACTGTTAGTATGTATGGGGCTTATCAGGTGATGGTACATTTGTGGAACTCGTCTGTTGAGCCAGAGGAAGGCAAAAAAAAAACTTGGAAGCATGGTATAATTTGCTCCAACAGGGGAAAAAATCCTTCCTGACCCCCGAAGGCGATTAGATTACTCCCTGGATCCATAATCTGTGGTGTAACAATGGTGGTAACATTTCTGTGATGTTAACAAATTGTCCAATATACATAGAATTTTTTTTATTTTTATGAATCTTCGCAGGATGATGTCATTGTCTTCTGCAGATTCTTCACGTGCGTGCCCACATGCTGTTGATGTACGTGCACATGTATCTCTTCTGGATCGTTTGATGGTTTAAGCATTATAGCTGATTCAAAAAGTTCCATTTCTATATCCAAGGGCTGTAAAAAGAAAACGCATAAGTCAGATTCATTATTTTTAGATCTCTGGTCTTATTGTTGTAATGACCAACTATCTCAATAAAAACTAGAGCTGATCTCTTGTTCCTCATTTCCATGCAGTAGGAGAGCAGTTTACAGGGTACAATTCTAGTCTATACCCATCGCTTCCACCGCATGGTGATGGGTGACGTCGCATCTCATGTTATCGTATCATGTACCATTGTACCATCTCACTTCCACGGTCGCTCCCAATTGTATACCATTGTGTCTGGTGCATAACATAGAAAATTTTGTTCTTATCTTCTCTAATGGAAAAGGGAACAATTGACCAGTAGTTAGTCTGTGAGATTTTCCTGCAGATTGGAATATGGTGACAGTATATAACAGTGTAAATTTGCTGTCCCCTCAACATAACTCAACACACAGCCATTAATGTCTAAACCGCTGGCAACAAAAGTGAGTACACCCCTAAGTGAAAATATCACAAATGGGCCCAAAGTGTCAATGTTTTGGGGGGCCACCATTATTTTCCAGCACTACCTTAACCCTCTTAGGCATGGATTTCACTAGAGCTAAAGAGTGAGTGAAAATGTCCAAATTGGGCCCAGTTGGCCATTTTCCTTCCCCGGTCTCGTGTGATACAAGGTCTTGTGTGTGAATGGGGAACAGGTGTGTTAAATTTAGTGTTATTGCTCTCACACTCTCATACTAGTCACTGGAAGTTCAACATGACACCTCATTGCAAAGAACTCTGAGGATCTGGAAAACAAATTGTTGCTCTACATAAAGATGGCTTAGGCCAGTGTTTCTCAACTCCAGTCCTCAAGGCGCCCCAACAGGTCATGTTTTCAGGCTGTCCATTATTTTGCACAGGTGATTTAATCAGTTTAACTGCCTTAGTAATTACCACAGCCATTTCATCTGAGGGAAATCCTGAAAACATAACCTGTTAGTGCGCCTTGAGGACTGGAGTTGAGAGACACTGGCTTAGGCTATAAGAAGATTGCCAAGACTCTGAAACTGAGCTGAAGCACAGAGGTTTAACAGGACAGGTTTCACTGACAACAGGCCTCTCCATGGTCGATCAAAGAAGTTAAGTGCAAGTACTCAGCATCATATCCAGAGGTTGTCTTTGGGAAATAGACGTATGAGTGCTGCCAGCATTGCTGCAGAGGTTGAAGAGGTGGGGGTCAGCCTGTTAGTAGTCAAGACCATAGGCCGCACACTGCATTAAATGGGTCTGCATGGCTGTCATCCCAGAAGGAAGCCTATTCTAAAGATGAGACACAATAATGCCTGCAAACTTTTTGCTGAAGGCAAGACTAAGGACATGGATTATTGGGACAAGATAAACTTATTTGGTTTAGATGGTGTCAAGTGTGTGTGGGGGAAACCAGCTGAGGAGTACAAAGACAAGTGTGTCTTGCCTACAGTCAAGCATGGTGGTGGGAGTGTTATGGTCTGGGGCTGCATGAATGCTGCCGGCACTGGGGAGCTACAATTCATTGAGGGAACCATGAATGCCAACATGTACTGTGACATACTGAAGCAGAGCATGATCCCCTCCCTTTGAAGACTGGGCTGCAGGGCAGTATTCCAACATAACGACCCCAAACACACCTCCAAGATGACCACTGCCTTGCTAAAGAAGCTGAGGGTAAAGGTGATGGACTGGCCAAGCATGTCTCCAGACCTAAACACTATTGAGCATCAGTGGGGCATCCTCAAACGGAAGGTGGAGGAGCGCAAGGTCTCTAACATCCACCAGCTCTGTGATATCATCATGAAGGAGTGGAAGAGGACTCCAGTGGCAACATGTGAAGCTCTGGTGAACTCCATGCCCAAGAGGGTTAAGGTAGTGCTGGAAAATAATGGTGGCCACCCAAAATATTGACACTTTGGGCCCATTTGTGATATTTTCACTTAGGGGTGTACTCACTTTTGTTGCCAACAGTTTAGACATTAATGGCTGTGTGTTGAGTTATTTTGAGGGGACAGCAAATTTACACTGTTATACAAGCTGTACACTCACTACTTTACATTGTAGCAAAGTGTCATTTCTTCAGTGTTGTCACATGAAAAGATATAATAAAATATTTACAAAAATGTGAGGGGTGTACTCACTTTTGTGAGATACTGTATCTGTGTTCCCTACATTATCTGTACTTCACTGATACCCAGTCTCTCTGGATATTTGCAAAGCAGCTCTAAAATAAGGAAAGGTTATCTATGAGGGCTTGTATGTATACATGGGTAATAAGTTATTTCACTTGGCTTTGTATAGTTAGGTAAGAACTCTGACTGCTGTGCATCTCCTCCTGGGTCCTTTTCGACCCAATAAAGTATCCTAGCGTGTGAAGACACACACAGCCTTCTACAGGTCCTGGATGTATGTCTGCTCATGTGTAGCTAAACGGAGTAATTTCTCATGGATATAATCCATATTGTATACAAGCACAACAAATTAGTACATGTTATGCTGTGCTGCCATTTAATCAGGTCTTTGGATTGGCAGTGACATTTAAGATAAAAGAAATTATACTTCTTTTTGACCACATTAATGTCATTTTCCAGGATAATCTATGTGACCACCAGAAAATGAGAAGAATCTCTCCAGTGGGGCCAAAGAACAGTAAAAGCATTTTATTTATTAGAGTGAAGAAGGGTTGGGATATGTCAGGTTGTGGTTCATTTAGGTGTCCCCATTGGCAATTTTTTTTATTTATTTTTTGTGTCACGATTACAGGATGTGAGGTGATATATCCACAATAGACAGACAACAAAAACCTTATGACAGAAAATCTAATTTTCCTCACTATGTCCGAAATAAACGAGTTTTTGAGTTGTGCTTTTGATAAAATTATACTGTGCATATCAGTAATGTGCCCTGTGTGGTATATTCTGCCCCGTGATAAAGTGTTTCCCTGGTTGCATAACTGAAACTTTACAGAGACAGAGAAGCTAAACTACCCAGCAGTCAAGCTGATGACCAGACTTGTCAGCAAACCTGCATCATACTCTTAGAGCAGCAGTAGTAGGCCCAGAAGCATTTCCTGTGGTTGTTTAGCGTTAAAAAAGGTCTTCTACTTACTCCTATGAAGTCCTCCAGGTCTGGGCCCATGTCAGGGAGTAATCAGGATGTCTAAAGTTGACCCCTCTCCTGTATTGATCTAAGGTCCTGCTCTTAAATGACAAATACTTTGTGGCCAAGATGTAGGTAATGACTCCTAATGAAAACCAGTCGGGTCCAAACTGGTAGAAGTCATTGTTGATAACCTACCAATCCAAAGAAAAGACATTAAGTACATTGGTCAGTACAGAAGACCAGAATACATCAAAGAAGCTCACGGAGCTGAATTAATTTTTAAAGGCTGACCCCATTATCTTATAAAAGCCACAATCCCCCCTAACGTATAGTCCTTTATATATAATCCCTTTTAAACACATATTCTAAGGAACATATTTATAGAGCTATGAACTTAAAGAGGGATTCCACCTAAAAAAATATATATTAAAAGCCAGCAGCTATAAATACTACAGCTGCTGACTTTTAATAAATGGACACTTACCTGTCCCGGGTTCCAGCGATCGCTCGGCTCTCGGCTGCTGCCGTCACCATTCTAGGTGAGGGAATCAGGAAGTGAAGCGAATCGGCTTCACTTCCCGGTTCCCTACTGCGCATGCGCGAGTCGCGCAGCGCAATAGGAATTGTCCGCACTGTCACTGGGACCCGTGTGTGTCCCAGCAGACAGCGCGGCAGGACAGGAAATGACATTGACTCCCACGGGAGTCTATGCCCGGAAGTGGGTGTAAATACCTGTCTTTGACAGGCATCTCCACCCCCCTGTAAGGTGCCAATTGTGACACCGGAGGGGGGGAGGGTTCCGATCAGCGGAAGTTCCACTTTAGGGTGGAACCCCGCTTTAAATGGTCATATTGCTGCTTTACAAAAATAAACCTTTATAAAGCACTCCGCAGGACTTCGAGCATTATTAAAAGGATCAGAGGGATATTTGATGACTTCTGATATACTGAAAAGATAAGTTATGAGTTTGGAGAAATATACAATTCTCTAGAGCCATGAATCCTTTGGTTCTAGCCACAGCAGTGGCCTTTTTTATCGTCTAATAGACCGCCTCCTGCCAGTCCATAATCGACAATGCAGACATGTCTCCCCAATGGTGACCCAGACAGTGGCGGTATTCCCGAGTCTGGCTCGGGGTGGAATTTCAGTACCATAAGCGGTAACCTCGAGCCAGACTCTGGATCGCATTGCAGGATACAGGGAGAGTTACTTACCTTGTCCCCTGGATCCTGCAATGTCCTCCCTGCTGTGTGTGCGAGCCGTCCTCCGCTTGATTCACACAGTGCCCGAGTGCCGCTGAGCTCTGTTCCCTGCAACGTTACGGGAGCGGAGATCAGCGCCAAATTCAAAAAAGTAAAAACGCACAATACACATGCAGTACTGTAATCTTACAGATTACAGTACTTAGAGATTACAGTACTGTATAAAAAAAATGACACACCCCCTTTGTCCCTAGTGGTCTATCCAGTGCCCTGCATGTAGTTTTATATTATAAATGCAGTTTTTTCTGTATGGAATTTGGAGATTGTCCATAGCAACCAAAAAGTGTCCCTTTATGTCAAAAGTGGTTATAGACCAGCTAGAAAACAGCGATAATAAATTATAATCACTTGCAGAATTGAGCGATAGCGATTTCTGGGGAAATTCCTCATCAAACACTAAATCTAATGACAGCGACAATTCTGCAACGGAGCAAATTTCAGTGTTTTTGATTTGATTACATTATTGAATATTTTTTATTATTATTTGTTATAATTATTTATAGTTATTTATTATATTATAATTTATGATTTTGTGTTTCAAACTGCTATCCTGCCCGGGATGAGTTATTCCTAAGAATTGCAGGCCTACAATATAAAACGCAAAATGGTACCGCTTTCAGCACCTAAAATCAGTAATAATCATACCACCAGGGAGGTTAAACACTTCCGGCCCAGGCCCATTCTGGCACTTCTCTCCTACATGTAAAAATCTTCATTTTTTTCTTTTGCTAGAAAATTACTCAAAACCCCCAAATATTATATGTTTTTTTTTTTTTTTTTTTGCGAAGGCCCTAGGGAATAAAAGGGCGGTCATTGCAACTTTTTATGTTGCACGGTATTTGCATCGGGGGGTTGGGGGGACTGTTTCATGAATTTCAAAAACAAAACACTAAAGCCCCAATATTTGCATGTGAAAGTTGATGTTACCCTGAGTAAATAGAGACCTAACATGCCACGCTTTAAAATTGCACACACTCGTGGAATGGCGCTAAACTTTGGTACTTAAAAATCTCCATAGGCGATGCTTTAAATTTTTTTTTTACAGGTTACCTGTTTAGAGTTAGAGGAGGCCTTGGCCTAGAATTATTACTCTCGCTCTAACGTTGATGGTGATACCTCTATAAAGCCCCATACACATAATCGGACTTTGTACAAACTTTTCCTTGGATTTTTGTACAAAGGGCGTTGGCCGTAAGTTTGTATTGCATACACACGATTGGACTTTTCAGGCAACAAACACGAACGTAGTGACGTTTCAACGTACTGATGACACTTCAAAAGAGGACGTTCAATTACTCCAGTGCCACCTTTGATCAACTTCTGTATTGTTGTCTGATCTTTTGCATTGGTTCTGAGCATGCGTGTTTGTACTTTGTACAAAAGTCCGATGGTTTTGTGTACACACGATTGTACTTTGCTCTATCGGACTTATGTTGTCAAAAAGTTTGTCCGTTCGCACAGCCAACAAAAGTCCGATGAAAACCCAAAAAGTTTGTCCGATGGAGCGTACACACGGTCAGATGTGCTCCAAAACAGCTAATTTGCATGTTTGTTGTCAAAAAGTCTGATCGTGTGTACAGGCTTTAAGACCCTACATCTCTCCTCTAGCCTGGAAAGCCTGAGATCAAAAAAAAAAGCAATCTCCGGCTTTTCAAGTTAAAAACAAAAAACAGCAGTATTTATATTTGCTTAGGCCAGAAGTAATGTCATTACAACGCGCTCGGCCTTCAAAGGTCATACAGATTGCCGGGAACATCTGGCGAGCTGTATTCTCTATGGTAAACGGGTGCCGCCAGCCGATTTATTCTCCGCCTCGCCGATCGCATGGGTGAGCCGGTAGAAGCACCGAATGGCGGCGGGGAATGGGAACGTCCCCTCCCGCAGTTGCCTGTAAAAACAATCAAGTAGCTGAACAGCTGCTATGATTGTTTTTACATGACAGAGAATCACCGGCAGAAAAGAATCAGATTTAACCACTCAAAGTCCAGGACGTCATATGATATACAGTGGGCGGGAAGTAGTTAACTTGTCAGAGGGTCTAAATTGTTCCCACTCTACTAAAAAAGGTTGCTTTGTTCTATTTTTAACCAAATAGGTCAGTGTTTTGTTTTTTATGCAGAAGCTTTGCTTTTTGCGCAACATGAATGATCCTGTGATCTTCTATCAACAGCCGGCTGGGTGACAGGCTGGTTCACTTATCCTTGTAGTCTTCCCAGTCTGGCCATCGAGCGTGTGCAGGTTACTGAGCGGTGTCTCTCACCTGGGATCTGGCTGGCTGGGGGTGCCTGGATCATGCTTGCTTGACTCACGGGAGGTGTCTGTGAGGTTTGCCTGTGTGTCGGTGCAGCACTGTGTCTCTGCCACATGTTTGTCTCTATCTCTCATGGCGCTGGCTGGCGCCCATTTTCGGTGTGGGCAAGGGCAGCATGCTTCTGGGCTTCAAGTGGCCATTTCCTGGTGATTCCCTATTCAGGACACCGGCGGGCATTTTCTAGAAGTCGGAGCACGTTTTAGTGCTCTAGCAGCAGCTTCAGTGCCCTCGGCTTCCTATTTTGTCATTACCAACGCTGGAAAGCCTTCTATGTAGTCTGAGCATGTTTTTCGGATCGTTCAGCGATCACTCACCGATCGTTCTGACGGACTGGCACCGACACAGGTTTGGTTCCTCTGCACCTGGGAGCACTCGGGGTCTACAGGCACCGCTGTGCACAGTGCGGAACTCCTCAGGGTGGTGAGTCTGGCGGGTTAGAATCCCTCAGTCAGCGGCAGCAAGGTGGGTGGGACTGTCACTGTCCTAAGTCCCCATCGGGTGGCAGACAGGGTAGAGTCAGCATGGCTTCAGAAACTGGTGTTTCTTCCCCTGAAATCCAGACAATTGCAACCGGGTCACCTGCGGACTGCGCAGTTCCCACAGACACCCTGACGGCGGTCCTCAGTTCGTGGGGGAAAAAAGGTGCTAAAAAGCGGCCCCTGCCCGACCCCCGACCCCCGACCCCCCCCCCCCCCTCTGGGGAGAGCTCTGACGCAGACTCGGGTCCTGCTGAGGCCGGTGACCCCTGCTCTGTCTTGTCAGATGACGCTGACCAGGACCGTTCGGACAGTGAGGATGAGTCCCCGCCCGGGAGCGACAAAGCGCTTGTTGGAGCACTTATCACAGCTGTGCGCGATACCCTGAAGATTCAGGAGCCAGCGGATCCATCTGCTGAGGTACCGGTCCCGTTTGGGTCCCGCAAGCCAGCACGTTCACTTAAGTTGTTCCCGTATCTGACTTATTTTGAAAAGTTAATTTACAAGGAATGGGGTCGCCCGCAACTGACCTTTTCGGTCCCCAAATACATGGCGGTGCGTTACCCCTTTGAGGAAAGCTTTCTCAAAAAATGGTCGGCTCCTCCGGTCGTGGACCCCCCAGTATCCAGGTTAAATAAAGTAACCACGATCCAGGTTGAGGGGACTCCTGCATTCCCACGGACCGGAAGGCAGAGGTGGTGGCTCGTTCCTTGTTTGTGGTTGTGGGGTCTGCCGTGCTGAGGCGCCTAATTTGGCTAAAATGCTGGTCTGCTGACCAGGCATCTAAAAAAGCCCTGACGGATCTTCCTTTCCTTGGTGACCATCTCTTTGGAGCCTTGTTAGATTACATTATTAAAAATGCCACAGGTGGTAAGAGTACACTACTCCCGCAGGCCAGGAAAGCTAAGGAGCCGCACCGTAGGCAAGGGCCCTCTTTTTCCGCTCACAAACGCCTTTTTTGTCCGCTCCGAAGCTTCGACAAAACGTTCCCAGCCCGACAGGATGCCCACGGACAGTCAAAAACGTCCCTGGAAGGAGGATGTGGCGATCACCATGCAGACCCTGCAAGAATTTGGGTGTCTGTTGAACCTTAAAAAGTTGGTGATTGTGCCGACCCAGCATCTGGAGTACCTAGGTTTGCAGACTCTCAGATCCACGGTCAAACTGCTGATGAACCGCAAGTGGTCGCCGCTCCATTTTTGAATGCGAGTACTGGGACTCATGGTAGCCTCCTTTGAGGCAGTACCTTATGCCCAGCTCCACTAGAGTCCTGCAGAAGGAGATTTTGACAAAATGGGACAAATCTCAGTTGTCCCTGGATCGACAGATCCAGGTGAGCCAGTCAGTCAGAGACTCACTGATCTGGTGGTTGAGGTCCCCGGTGATTCAGTCCAGAAAATCGTTCCTTCCTCTGAAATGGATGGTGATCACATGGACGCCAGTCTATCCGGCTAGGGTGGAGTGATGAGGGTTCAGTCGACTCAGGGCCTCTGGTCGACGGAAGAAACTGAGTTGCCGATCAATCTGCTCAAATTGAGATCGATCAGGCTGTGCCTCTACACATGGTCAATGAGACTTCAAGGGCGTCCGATCAGGATATAGTCAGACAACACCACGGCTGTGGCGTATGTCAATCACCAAGGTGGAACAAAGAGCTCAGGTGCTGCACGGGAGGTCGCTCACATATTTCGGTGGGCAGAGCGACACGTACCAGCCCTGTCGGCCATTTACATCCTGGGAGTGGAAAACTAACAGGCAGACTATCCGAGTCGACAGATGCTGGACCCAGGAGAATGGGCATTGCATCCGGAGATATTCAGGCTGCTGTGCCTGAAGTGGGGCACACCAGATGTGGATCTACTGGCCTCCCGTCTCAATCGGAAGGTGCCAAGATTCCTGTCCAGGACAAGAGATCCGTGGGCAGACGCGTCAGACGTGCTGGTGGCTCCGTGGGATTAGCACCAGCTGATCTACGCCTTTCCTCCACTGAAACTGTTGCCACGTCTGATTCGCAGAGTGGAAGCCGAGGGGATCCCAGTAATACTGGTTGCCCCAGATTGGCCTTAGCATCCTTGGTACGCAGACCTGGTGCGTCTAGTGGCAGACGCTCCCTGTTGACTGCCCTTGCGAGAGGACCTCCTATCTTAAGGTCCAATTTTCCATCCTGCTTTACCATCGCTGGCTTTAACGGCATGGCTATTGAGAGCCAGTTGTTGAGGAACTGGGGTCTGTCGGACTCAGTGATTCCAACTATGTTGAGGGCACAGAAATCTTCTTCTCGGAAGATATACCATCGTACCTGGAAGGCCTACATCTCCATGTGTGAGGAGAAAGGATGGCATCCGTGCTCCTTTGCCATATCCAGGATCCTACTGTTTCTCCAGCAAGGAGTTGACCAGAGATTGGCATTAAGCACCATCAAAGGGCAAATATCAGCCTTGGCTGTCTTTTTTTCAACGACCCCTGGCATTGCACTCCTTAATGAGTACCTTTGTTCAGGGGGTACGACACATAGTCCCTCCGGTGCGTCCATTACCCCCTTGGGATTTGAACCTGGTGTTGGCGCTTCAAAAACCGCTGTTTGAAAATATCAGTGAGATTCCCTTGTTGACTCTTTCCCAGAAAGTGGTCTTCCGGGTGGCCATCACATTGGCAAGGAGGGTTTCGGAACTGGCGATCTTGTCCTGCAAGTCACCCTACCTGGTTATCCACAAGGATAAGGTGGTGTTATGTCCGCAACCGTCTTTTCTACCGAAAGTGGTCTCGGCTTTTTATATCAATGAGGACATTGTATTACCATCTCTGTGTCCTAAGCCGAAGCACCCCAAGGAGGTAGCCCTTCACACTCTGGACATGGTTAGGGCTCTGAAGGTGTATTTGTCTGCCACGGCTCCCCTTTGGAAGTCAGACTCACTGTTTTTCGGTGGCTGGTCCAAAGAAGGATATGGCGGTCTCGTCGGCCACCATTTCCAGGTGAATCAGACAGATTGTAGTACAAGCCTACGCCTTGAAGGGGCAGGTGCCCCCCTTTCCGGTCACGGCCCACTCTACAAGGGCAATCGGAACATCTTGGGCCTTCCGACACCAAGCGTCGATCACTCAGGTGTGTAAGGCGGCGACCTGGTCCTCTGTCCATACATTTACCAAATTCTACAAGGTAGACGTCAGTGCATCGGCTGATGCCTGTTTTGGCCGCAAAGTTTTGCAGGCGGCCATGCAGTTGCAATTGAATATGCAATAGATGTTTTTTCCTGTTTGCTAAAAAACGCAGTACTGTTATGTTAATGCACTGTTGCATTACTTCCGCAGTTTGCTGTGGTCTGGGGAATCACTCCTGTTGAGGGTACCCTGTTGTGCGTGGTGGTTTTTTCACACACTGCTCTTCTTTTTGTGTGGGTTTAGTTTCACTAGTTCCCACTTGCCATGGTGGATGAAGTTTATATGCTGTTTTTTTCCCACTCCTTGTTTGGCACTGCTTGGGGACGTCCCATTTGTTACAGAGAGGAGCTGTGTCGGTTGGTGAATATAAGAGAAAATAGGATTTTTTTGTACGCATCGTAAAATCCTTGTCTCTGTAATTCACCGAGCGTCACAGCACCCGCCCTTCCTTTTCTCTTTACGTTATACTGCTTATTGACTTACTGAGGCTGCTGTTGCAGGGTGTGGGATTGTAGCCTGAGGGACCACCCCCCTGGGCGGAACTGAGAGTTCTGAGTGTTGTATTACAACTATGCCTAGTATCTCCTAGTGATGGGGCTAACAACCCATTTGTTACAGAGAGGAGCTGTGTCGGTCGGTGAATTACAGAGAAAAGGATTTTACAGAAAATCCAATTTTTTTTTTTTTTTTTTTTTTGCGGCAAAATAAATTTTTATTCCCTCCAATTGCTCATCTGAGCCCCCATGCACACCTGAGCATTTTTCTGCTTGTTTTCCTATGCCTGACTACGCAGAATTCTTTTTATTAATTGTCCCTGTTCACAATTGTGCGTTCAGTAGCTCTACTCCTGAAAAAAAAATGCTTCAAAATCACAAGGAATACGCTCTGCTCAGATGTGAATGCAGGCTATTTAACACTGTGACCTGCAATGGTGCATTTCTTTATCGTACATCATGGGACACAGAGCCGTAGTAATTTCTGTATGGGTTATATGGCACTTTCAGGTGATGGACATTTGGCACACCCTAGACAGGAAGTTTAATTCCCCATATAATCCCTCCCCTTACCGGGATTACCTCTGTTTTTTCGCCAGTGTCTTAGGTGTTGGTCACGATTAAAGATGTGCTGTGCTGAGCTCCGCTGGAGAAATCTTTGCTGGGGCAAGCCGAGCCACCGGATCCATTCAAAGTGTCTTTTCAGGCTGAATTGAATGGTACCTGGGCCTTGTGACAGAAGAAACTAGGTTTTGCCTGTAACGCTTCTCTTTTTAGAGAGCTGGACCCCGGGATCCAGTGCTTTGATTTTTTTTTTCAGGCATATTTCCTGGCAGGGTGCTTTACAGGTCCAGGGGTGTGGAACCCCCCCGATAAAAAGGGGCCGGGTCCCTGCCTGAAAATTTTTTAAATAGAGCCCACCGCGAGTGGTGAAGATTGGGTCTGTCTGGTTTACCATAGAACCCTGCAGCTGAATAGGGTAAGTGGAGATTCCCTAAGGAATTTTTCAAATTCTTGTGGGTTTTCTCTTTTAAAGTAAATGTGGTCATGCCTAAAGTCCCCTACCGGGGGCTGTCAAGAGCACGTACCCGATTCCATGCTTGTCAGTCTCGCTCTGTGTCAATACAAGCTGCATGCTTCCTCCAGCCCTTTGAAAAGGTCCCCCACCTAGACAGCTTCTCTCCAGGAGGTAGAAGGAACATGGGGCAGTCAGCGGTATGCCGCGCCGACGCCATAACAGCGGTTTTCTGTCCGTCAGCTCTTCTCCACCCCAGCCCCCTCCACATGCGATCTGGTCAGATCAGAGGCCCGCTCGCACGGGAAAACAATCTTTTTTTGGGGGGCGTAGTGGGAAGACGGAGAAAGGGGTGGGGCTTGGCACGGCATTGACATGCCTCAGACATTCATAAATGTGGGGCTGTGTAAGCTATAAAGTGTACCTTTTTCAGGTGCATTTAGCTGATGGAGGGATACAGAGCAGACGGGGGCATGCAAGTGATGGTGACACAGGCATTTCCAGGGCACATTTACTTAGCATCAGGCTGAGCATTAATAGCAGCGCCAGTTGCTGGACTATTTCCTCAGCAGTGGGTGCATTTTGGTAGTACCTCTGCATTTGTGCTTGGCACTAGGACCAGAGGGGTAGGTACAGATACCTCAAAAAACAAGGGCACAAAGGGGTCGCCCTCAGGCGCTAACACCATCCCCCCCCGGAAGGCCTAGGGAGACAGAGTGAGCCATCAGGGTTCTCAGGGGCTGCAATTGCTTCTGACAGTTCAGCCTCTGTCCATATTACTGAGAAGGTTTTTTCCTCAGCCCTGATTGGAGGAAAGATTATCGGCTTTAATTGCATCGTCACATAGTGGAAGAAACGCATTAGGTCCCTTTCTACTAACCAGGATCCTCAGAGGAACAATGGGAGAGGGAATATGAATCCCCCTCAGGTGACCGTGAAGAGACTGATGACTATTCAGACATGGAGCCACGGCCATGCCCACCCCACTTTTTTTTTTCCTCATTGGCTCACTGACTTTGACAGCAACAGGAGGCAATGGCACCACACTGTTGTCTCCGCCAATGAGGAGGGGAGTCCTGGACAGCCAAGTCTCTTGTGCGACATCGCTGGGTCTAGATATACCTCAGGTAAGTATTAGGGGGGCTGCTGCACACAGAAGGCTTTTTATCTTAATGCATTAAGATAAAAAAAAAAAGCTTCTGCCTTTACAATCTCTTTAAGCCCCGTTTCATGACCAGGTCATTTTTTTGCTATCCGGCACTGCACTACTCTGACTGGCAATTGCGTGTTCATGCAATGCTGTACCCAAATGAAATGTATATCATTTACTTCACGAAAATCGAGCTATCTTTTGGTGGTATTTGATCACCACTGTTTTTTTTATTTTTTTATTCTATAAATGAAACCAGACCGAAAATTTGGAAAAACAACGTTTTACTTTCTGCTATAAAACATATCCAATACATTTAAAAAAAAAAAAATCTTCAAATGTATGCCAAAATGTATTCTGCTACATGTCTTTGGTTAAAAAAACTAAAATAAAATCGCAATAAGTGTATATTGGTTTGCATGACATTTATAGCATCTACAAACAATGATGTGTGTGTGTGTGTGTGTGTGTGTATGTATATGTGTATAGATATATTAGGGCTGTGAAAATTAAAGATTAATACCTCGAAAAAAAAAATTTGATCGATCAAAATTCTTTTGACCGGTACTTACCTCTCCGCCGACTTCCCGGGTCTTCAGGGAGTTCCGCCGGAGATCCGGTGACATCACCGGACTCCTTCCCCCTTCCCCAAGTGCCTCCATCTGCTAACAAAGGGAAGGGGGGAGGAGTCCGGTGACGTTTCTGATTGAACGTAAGGTGTACGGGGGAGGGGCTACGCATGACACCCCCCGCTACTGCCCTAAGGAACTAACTAGATTGTTGGCTTTACATGCTGTGTTTTTATCATCTTTATGTGAGTAGTTTGTGTTTGAACACAAAAATTAAATCTTATTCTTAAGCGGTGAGCACTTTGATCTTTTCTTTCTACCCATGACCTGAGATTGTGAGAGAAGTTTATGGTCCGTGTTAACCCTTTTGATACCCGCATGCATGATCACCTGTTTGCACAGGGGTCCATGCCATAAGGTGAGAGTGATTCGTTAGACCGGAGGTGGAGGGATTGTCACGCTACTGTGGAAAAAAAAAATTACTTACGTCAGTGCTACAGTTTGAATTTAAAACGTTTATGTGAAACTGTGAAGTTAAGTCATGGATTGTGAAAACTAAGTAGTGTCAGGTGATTATATATAGTGTATACCACATTTACTACTGACTTATGCAGAGTTGCAATGCAAGGAGATCAGCTAAAAGTAGTTGGATCTGTATGTGCATTATAATTTAATTAATCAAAATTATTCGATTAATCGATTAAAAAATATATCGATTAATCGAACACAACATTTTTGATCAGTAACAGCCCTAAAATATATATATATATATATATATATATATATATATATATATATATATATATATATATTATTTATTATTTTTTTTATACTAGTTATGACAGCAATCAGTGACTTTTATAGTGGGACTGATATATGCGATGTGCGATATATGCAATATGACACTGACGCTGGGTGGGAACTGGCATCTCCAGTGACACTAATACAGTGATCAGCGCTAATAATATACAATGTCATTGTATTAATGACACTGGCTGGGTCATAAATGAGTTAACATTTATGGGAAATCAAAGGGTTAACTGTGTGCCTACCAATGTTTACTGTGTACTGTTTATACGAAGCAATGTGTCTGTTTTTATTCCCAGCAATATATAGAGAGCCCTGTGCTGTTTACCAACACGTGGCTCTCTTCTGTGATTCGCTCAGCTGATCCAGCCATGAATCGTGACTGGGACCTGCCGATTGGCATATGCTGTAGCGAATGACAGCACGGTGGGGGGGGGGGGGGGGCATTGTGCCCCCTACCCAGGAGAGCTGGATCACGTACATATACTTGTTGCGGCACATCGGTGCCGTTATCGCCTCAGTATATCTGCGGTAGGCCAATGGTTAAATTAGTATCAATATCAGTGTGTGTTAGGTAAGTTAAAAAAGCAAAATGTTTCTTCTGGGCAGTACTAGGGTACAAATAACATGACTATCTATCTCTGCAATTATCAGGAGAATGTGAATTTAGTTTTGTTTTTGGTGGTAGGTTATGGTAGTAACAAGAAAAATACAACTATATATTTTTTAATGGATCTCCTTTTTTTTTTTTCAAAAAATTTTCTAGCAAAAATTTAACGTGGTCTTTTATTAAACTTTCGAGTATCTTACCAAATATAGTTAACCTAACGGACTTCGATCCCTTTTTAAAAATAGGCACCACATCAGCCTTGCACCAATCTAATGGTATTAAAGAGTGTCAAAAATGATAAAATTTTTACCAATTTCTATTCTATGTTCCCTCCCAGTCTGTCTTGGAGAGCAGCCCTCACCCTTGGAAAAGTAGCTTCTTCAATCATAGTCAAGGCATAGATGCACTTAAGGATGCCCTACAAACACACACACACCTTTTTTTTTTTTTTGTTGTTGTTGTTATGTACACACTTGCACACTTACAGCTGCAAGACATTCTGGCTAAGAAAAGATTTAGGGGAATACATCATGTGCCCACCAAGAAGAGCTGAATAGACCATTGCAGTGCCCAAGAATTACAAACACGTTTTTTAAAAAAGATAGTTTTATTTATCCAAGAATAAAATCATTCAAGACATGTGTTCATAAAAGTAAAAAGCATTGGTTATAGCGGCATTTCCAAAATCATCGCTATTCCAAGCTGGTGTTGCTGGGAAGGTAATATCCTTAACCACTTTCAGACCGGACCAATTTGCTGGTCAAAGACCAGACCACTTTTTGCGATTTGGCACTGCGTCGCTTTAACTGACAATTCCGCAGTCGTGCGACGTGGCTCCCAAACAAAATTGACGTCCTTTTTTTCCCACAAATAGAGCTTTCTTTTGGTGGTATTTGATCACCCCTGCGGTTTTTATTTTTTGCGCTATAAACAAAAATAGAGCGACAATTTTGAAAAAAACGCATTATTTTTTACTTTTTGTTATAATAAATATCCCCCAAAAATATATAAAAAAACATTTTTTTCCCTCAGTTTAGGCCGATACGTATTCTTCTACATATTTTTGGTAAAAAAAATCGCAATAAGCGATTATTGATTGGTTTGCGCAAAAGTTATAGCGTTTACAAAATAGGGATAGTTTTATAGCATTTTTATTAATAATTTTTTATTATTTTTTTTTTACTAGTAATGGCGGCGATCAGCGATTTTTATTGTGACTGCGACATTGTGGGGGACCCATCGGACATTTTTGACACGTTTTTGGGACCATTGTCATTTATACAGTAATCCCTGCTATATAAATGCAGTGATTCCTGTGTAAATGACACTGGCAGTGAAGGGGTTAACCAGGGGGTGGCAGTGTAGGGGTTAAGTGTTCCTAGGGGTGTGTTACTAACTGTGGGGGGGTTGGGCTTTCATTTAGTGAACACTGATCTCTGCTCCAATCACATGGAGCAGAGATCAGCATCACTAGTTGCTAGGCAGAATGGAGAAATGCAGTTTACTCTGCATTTCCTCCATTTGGCCGCTCCGTGAGACGATCGCGGGGATGCCCGCGGCGATCGAGTCCGCGGGTCCCGCGACCGGACTCACGGGGGTCCCGACCAGCGCGGCGGCGCGCTCCTGATGGCAGGGCGGCATTGAATATTGGACGTACCTGTACGCCAATATGCCTGCCCGTGCCATTCTGTCGACGTACATCGTCGTGCGCTGGTCGGGAAGTGGTTAAGTAGGCCTAAGGATGTCCATGCATGCTCTTGGAAGTACTTGAAAGTATGCTGAGTCCTCTACTTGTTTTGCGGCGAGAACTGCTTCCTCAGAAGGAATTGCATACAAAATCAGCTATGGTAAAACAGTACAATATCATTTCAATATGGCAGACTTTCCTGTAAAAAAAGAGGATGGAAGATATTGAATACTGTAGTGCTTACCCAGACAGAGCAGGCAAACATGCGTAGCCAAGAAGAGGGATGCCCTAAGGTACTCTGCAAGACATTCTAATATATATCATCTTTTTTTTTTTTAGGAGCCTATGTTGAAAACAAACTGATGAGCCCACAAGGGATGGTGAATTATTCCAAGCTACCGAGCAAGGAGATGCTGCATGGCCAGCTTGTGAGTACGCTGGCAACAATGACTTTCCAAACGTCACGTTTGTTGACACATCATTCGTCACATCTGTCCAGCCTGCTAGAGCAACACAGCAAAGGGGATGTCAAGAATGATTGAGGAACCCCTGTATATTATTGATAAGACTTTTTAATAAAAGTGCATGTAGTGAACACCGTGTCTATAAAATGATTTTATTAACATGATCAATCAGAACATATGATCTTTATTATACCTATGATATAGAATGGCACACCTGTTCAGTTTGTAACATCCATATTGGACTAGAAGCAGTCCATCTGCCCTGAGAACTGTTATAAGTTGTAATGCACAGCAATTGTAGTTTAATGTCTCAGCACTTTAAGACAGCCTGTCCATTCCCAACTTTACCATACAGCATCTAGTGCATTGTACACTTGCAGGAAAAAAAAAATTTGAACGATCTTTACCTGGATCACTGTAGAAATTGCTCCTCACCCTCATCTAATTCGTAAGACAGTCATATTTAACAAGCAACATACACTGTTCCACATTGTCATATCTTTATTGAACAAATAGTTTAAAGTCAAGTCCCTTGAATGAAAATTGACCATTTTAGGATAATGACATTTAAAAAATAAGGTACATTAGTATTCCAATCAGTAACAGGTGTGGTAATGGAACCCTACCCTGATTTAAAGAAAAGAGGAGGTCCAGCCAAAAAATAAAATAAAATGTAAAAGTCAGCCGTTACACATACTGCAGCTGCTGATTTTTAATATTAGGACACTTGCCTATCCAGGGAGCCCGCGATGTTGGCACCCCAGCTGATCTTCAGAATCAACTCCCAGGTGCTGCTTTCCAATTGGCCAGGGGAAGGAGGAGGGGGGCTGAACTTCTGGGGGAGAGAGATGCAGCCTGTGTCCTGAAAGTGGGGAAGGGGGCCTGTCATAAATGAGTCCGCCCCCCCCAAAAGGTGTGACACCACAGGTGGGGAGAAAGCATATTGGGTAGAACTCCGCTTTTTAAGGAAGAAAAAAAAAGTACACTATGTTTGGTTACTGATAGTCTGGTCATCTCAAGAAAGATCTGCTGATGTGAATCTGGCCCAGTTCCAAGAATATTACTTAGAGGATCTTCACCTGTAAAGAAACATGTAAAAATCAGCAGTTACAAATTCTGTAGCTGCTGACGTTTAAAAAACACTCACCCGACCCCATTCTTTGCCAGTCTTTGGGTCCAGGAGCCGGCATCTTAACTGTGGGCAGTCGACTGTGACTCCTTGCGGCTTCACAGCCAGCTGCCCACTGTACATGCGTGAGCTACGCTGAGCCCCGAGAATGGTCCCGCAGCCTCCTATGACATGACTAAAGAGGAGGCCGAACTTCCACTTGGATCAGGCCGAGATTCCACAATCTGATCAGAAGTGGGAGTGGGTACCTGTCAAAATCAGGTACTTGCTCATCCCCACCAAAAACGGCATTCTAAATATGGGAGAGGAGGAGAAAAAGCGTAACTACTTCTTTTGGGTGAAGTTCAACTTTAAAATGCTAAAAGATGTGGAAAAGGGTACACACAAAAACCTTGGTGTTCATTGCGCCATAAAAAAAAAAGAAAATATAGTGCATTCGCTACTCTCCCTTTGAGTGGACATTCTGGAAATATGTCAATGGTGCAGCAAGCAATGATGAAGATGAAATAACGGAACAGGAAAGCCGCCGCAGAAATCCCTGAGCTTGTGAAAGCCTGTTTAATGTATTCAGTGTTAGAACAAAAATATACATGCAAGGACTCCACAAAGAAAACCACTGCACTTCAGAAGTAAATTCTGTAAAAGTCCACTTAGTTCTCTGATGCCCAATGTGCAGCCCTCTGCATGCAGTCCATGGGCTGTTGGGCAGAGTAGCCGTAAGGTGATGGGTGCTGGATTCCTTTCTGTGTTCCAGCACTGAAAGAGAGACTACTGTGGCCAGAAATAAGTTATGTAATAAGTTACATGTAAGGTCCCAGCCTGGAGAGAGAGAGCCTGTGATAGATACATGATCACCAATGGGAGGGTGGTAACTTTTACTTTCATGGGCACCAATGCCCAAAGGAGGGTTGAGGCTAGCACAGCTAGAGAACTGACCACAGTATGTTCTCCTTTTTAGTGTGGTCAGTTTTGATTAGAGAAGCAGAGGGACTGTCGGGAACACCAAGGATTTCATACAAAGAGAACAGGATACTCTCTCATTGTACAGCAGGCACATATCAGGAATATGAAATGTTGGGGCAACAAAAAATGTATTTCACCAGCAATGGCCACCAATGTGAAGGGGTTAATATTGCATCCATTGACATCAATGCCGGTGGAGGGGTTTAAATTTGGCAGTGACCACTATCATGGGGGGAGGTTAATAGTACTGACAGTGCTGGGGGTTATTATTGCACGCATTGACACACAGATGGTGGGAGTTATTGCATCCACAAGCACCAATGCTGGGGGTTATTTCGTTCACTGACACCAATGCTTTTGTATCCTCTGCCACCAATTTAAGGGGTTATTATTGCACTCACAGCAGTGCTGCTATTGTGGAGGTGTTGGGGAACACGCTTGAGGCCCTCCATAATTTAATGGTTGACCATCACTGACGTAGATGTTCCACAATGCTTCTGGGTGATTGTTTTGTGGACAGTTTGATCCAAACAGGGTTAAACAACCAAACGCCAGACCCTCACTGCAGCCATGAAGCATTGTAGGAGCATCATAGTTTTGGGCTGGTTTCCTATTCCAGAGGAAAATGTCAAGGCAGTGGTCCAGAACTTTGTTTGGCCATAAATGTTTGTTATTGCTTACTATAGAAGCATTCTGGCACATAGAGTATCTCACAAAAGTGAGTACACCCCTCACATTTTTGTAAATATTTTATTATATCTTTTCATGTGAGAACACTGAAGAAATGACACTTTGCTACAATGTAAAGTAGTGAGTGTACAGCTTGTATAACAGATTTGCTGTCCCCTCAAAATAACAAAAAAAAAAAAAAAAGTCTCACGTGACTTGTTAGTGTTACAAGGTCACAGGCGTGAATGGGGAGCAGGTGAGTTAAATTTGGTGTTTTTGCTCTCACTCTCTCATACTGGTCACTGTAAGTTCAACATGGCACCTCATGGCAAAGAACTCTCTGAGGATCTGAAAAAAAGAATTGTTGCTCTACATAAAGATGGCCTAGGCAATAAGAAGATTGCCAAGACCCTGAAACTGAGCTGCAGCACGGTGACCAAGACCATACAGCGATTTAACAGTACAGTTTCCACTCAGAGCAGGCCTCGCCATGATCTACCAAAGAAGTTGAGTGCACGTGCTCAGCATCATATCCAGAGGTTGTCTTTGGTAAATAGACGTATGAGTGCTGCCAGCATTTCTGCAGAGGTTGAAGGGGTGGGGGGTCAGCCTGTCAATGGTCAGACCATATGCCGCACACTGCATCAAATTGGTCTGCATAGCTGTCGTCCCAGAAGGAATTCTCTTCTAAAGATGATGCACAAGAAAGCCCGATAACAGTTTGCTGAAGACAAGCAGACTAAGGACATGGATTACTGGAACTATGTCTTGTGGCCTGATGAGACCAAGATAAACTTATTTGGTTCAGTTGGTGTCAAGCGTGTGTGGCGGCAACCAGGTGAGAAGTACAAAGACAAATGTGTCTTGCTCACAGTCAAGCATGGTGGTGGGGGTGTCATGGTCTGGGGCTGCATGAGTGCTGCCGGCACTGGGGAGCTACAGTTCATTGAGGGAACCACAAAAGCCAACATGTACTGTGACATACTGAAGCAGAGCATGATCCCCTCCCTTCGGAGACCGGGCCGCAGGGAAGTATTCCAACATAACGACCCCAAACACACCTCCAAGATGATTACTACCTTGCTAAAGAAGCTGAGGGTAAAGGTGATGGACTGACCAAGCATGTCTCCAGACCTAAACCCTATTGAGCATCCGTGGGGCATCCTCAAATGTAAGGTGGAGGAGCACAAGGTCTCTGACATCCACCAGTTCCTTGATGTCATCATAGAGGAGTGGAAGAGGACTCCAGTGGCAACCTGTGAAGCTCTGGTGAACTCCATGCCCAAGAGGGTTAGGGCAGTGCTGAAATATAATGGTGGCCACACAAAATATTGACGCGTTGGGCCCAATTTGGACATTTTCACTTAGGGGTGTACTCACTTTTGTTGCCAGCGGTTTAGACATTAATGGCTGTGTGTTGAATTATTTTGAGAGGACAGCAAATTTACACTGTTATACAAGCTGTACACTCACTACTTTACATTGTAGCAAAGTGTCATTTCTTCAGTGTTGTCACATGAAAAGGTATAATAAAATATTTACAAAAATGTGATTGGTGTACTCACTTTTCTGAGATACTGTATGTGAGTTCTCTAGTGATGCTTAGTGTGAGTTCCACCATATATTCTGTAGTTTTGAAGTTAGGGACCAGACCTCACCTCAATCGGGATGATAAGCCAAAGAGAGCCTTTCATGTAAGAAATAACACAGAAACATCAGTGAATGGAAAGTCTTTGTGAAAGAGTACAAACGTTTGTGTGTTAGTAATACAAAATATGATCTACTGACTTCATTAAAGAATGGACCATATTGTGGGAGTTCTTTGTGCCAATGACCAGGCAAGGGTATAACCGATTTCTAGCAATTATGTATATGGGCAAAAATAAAATAGGCAACATGCTGGTTTTGAGTTGGTGACATCCAGGTCTATGAACCTGAATATGCTTTACTTTACTGCCTTGAAATATGGGCAGGCTCCTATAAAGTTGTCTACATTTATATACTACACATTGAGAAAAAGAGGTGGCAGCAAATGGAAGCCTTTGTCAATGTACACTTATGAGGAAGACAGGGCCCTGTTCATTTTGCAGAGCACATTGAGCAGAGAGGTGCTGACATCGGGTCTTCAAGGCAGAGCAGTTGAGGCGTGGTGCTCTGGTAGTACCCCTATTCCTTTCCTGCTCTTGGTCATGCAACATCAAAACCACCCATTATAGGAGGTGACTTAGTCCAATATTTGCACTAGGGCCCATACATAATTAGCAATACCCTTGCACAAGGCACTGTTCTCTTCTGCAGTTTGGTGGTAACTTGCATGCTCTTGTTAATGTCATTGGCTGTAGAATCCACAGAAAGGCAAGTCTGTGTCCCTGTCATACATATGGGGGGAACCATCTGGTTTATATGGTGACAGTCTCCGCCTTTTGCTGTCTTCTGTATACGTGGTATGGTCTCCCCAAAGACTAGATTGCTCTTCTTTTTCTCTGTTATCTAGAAAGGGATAAACCCAGCTAGATGGTGTAGGATTGGGTTTTGGATGGTATTGAGCTGGTCCTGCCCAGGCTGAACCCAAGGTATCTGCATAATAGCCCAGAGGGGGTGGCTGGGTATAACACTTCACGGCATAAGCTGCGGCCATTTTGCCTGTGGTTTCGTAAGGTGCGTAGTCCCGGGGTGGAGCAATACCTTGAGACGATAAGTACCAAGGTGGCAGTTCTTTCTGTTCTACAGAGTAGAGACGTGTTGTCTGCAGAGGGTTGTGCAAGAAAGGATTAGAATAGCAGAGAGGTGGTGGTGGTGGTGGTGTTTGGCGTTCAGCCGATGAGACACACAACCTACCAAAAAAAGAAAAAAGAATAATAATTTATCATCATATGGTCCACAAAACCAGCACAAGTAATACAGCTAGTTTACACACATAAAATGTGTACACTATGCTTCTGAGAACTCTGGGACACTAGTAGTTTGACAGAATGCCCTACAGACTCTTGGTTTAAAAAAGTCATACTTAAGTTTAATTTCACAGCTCTTCCTTTTTGTGGACAAGAGCTTTATTATTTTACTGACCCCATCATTTCACTGCCTGTTTGTGTTTCACAGTGGTCCCGGAATCCTTTAGCGAACGGATTGTGATCAATTTTCAGCTGTGTGATCTGCAGCAGAAAAGAATGAAATGAATGTCAGTCTTATTTAAATGTCATGCTTTTTATTACAGACGGTGCCTTGCAAAAGTATTCACCCCCTTGGCTTTTTACCTATTTTGTTACATTACAGCCTTTAGTTCAATGTTTTTTAATCTGAATTATATGTGATGGATCAGAACACAATAGTCTAAGTGGTGAAGTAAAATTAGAAAAAATATACATAAAACTATTTTTCAGAAATAAAAAAATGATAATTGGCATGTGCGTATGTATTCACCCCCTTTGTTATGAAGCCCATAAAAAGCTCTGGTGCAACCAATTACCTTCAGTAGTCACATAATTAGTGAAATGATGTCCACCTGTGTTCAATCTAAGTGTCACATGATCTGGCATTACATATACACACAATTTTGAAAGGCCCCAGAGGCTGCAACACCTAAACAAGAGGCACCACTAACCAAACACTGCCATGAAGACCAAGGAACTCTCCAAACAAGTAAGGGGCAATGTTGAGAAGTACGAGTCAGGGTTAGGTTATAAAAAAATATCCAAATGTTTGATGATCCCTAGGAGCACCATCAAATCTATCATAACCAAATGGAAAGAACATGGTACAACAGTAAACCTGCCAAGAGTCAGCCGCACACCAAAACTCACAGACCGGGCAAGGAGGGCATTAATCAGAGAGGCAGCACAGAGACCTAAGTTAACCCTGAAGGAGCTGCAGAGCTCACCAGCAGAGACTGGTGTATCTGTACATAGGACCACAATAAGAGGTACGCTCCATAGAGTTGGGCTTTATGACAGAGGGGCCAGAAGAAAGTCATTATTTTCAGCAAAAAACAAAATGGCATGTTCTGAGTTTGGGAAAAGGCATGTGGGAGACTCCCAAAATGTATGGAGGAAGATGCTCTGGTCTGATGAGACTAAAATTGAACTTTTTGGCCATCAAAGAAAATGCTATGTCTGGCGCAAACCCAACACATCACATCACCCAAAGAACACCAGCATCATGCTGTGGGGATGTTTTCAGCAGTCGGGACTGGGAAACTGGTCATAGTTGAGGAAATGATGGATGGTGCTAAATACAGGGATATTCTTCAGCAAAACCTGTACCACTCTGTGTGTGATTTGAGGCTAGGACGGAGGTTCACCTTCCAGCAGGACAATGACCCCAAACACACTGCTAAAGCAAAACTTGAGTGGTTTAAGGGGAAACATATAAATGTGTTGGAATGGCCTACTCAAAGCCCAGACCTCAATCCAATAGAAAATCTGTGGTCAGACTTAAAGATTGCTGTTCATAAGCGCAAACCATCCAACTTGAAGGAGCTGGAGCAGTTTTGCAAGGAGGAATGGGCAAAAATCCCAGTGGTAAGATGTGGCAAGCTCATAGAGACTTATCCAAAGCGACTTGGAGCTGTGATAGCCACAAAAGGTTGCTCTACAAATTTTTGACTTTAGGGAGTGAATAGTTATACACATTGACTTTTTGTGTTATTTTGTCCTATTTGTTGTTTGCTTCACAATAAAAAAAAAACATCTTGAAAGTTGTGGGCATGTTCTGCAAATTAAATGATGCAAATCCTCAAACAATTCATGTTAAGGGCAGTGAATACTTTTGCAAGACACTGTAGGTTGAAAAAATATATAAGTTCATCTAGTTAAAGCAATAGAAAAAAGAAAACATGCATATACACATTTATTCCAGAGATAGGCAGAAAAAAAAGCATGATCAAATTTGCAATCGAATATATCCTGGATCAACTACTCCTGAAGAGCACGCACTATGTGTTTTTCTCTATTTAAAGTTCCTAAAACCGCAGTTTGGTTTTTGGGTTTAATTATACCAAATTATGGTTTCTGCACCAGTCTAGCTGGATTGCACTGTTTTCTGCTTGGCCACAGGTGGCGCTGTCATCATTGGCAAGTGTGAGAACGCAGTTCAGCTGGGCACATTGCGTGCCATTTTTCTCGGAACCAGCCCAGTGGGAGTGTCATCCTGCTGTGCATTCTGGGAGAGGGTACTTAAGGTACTGACATCACGTGCTTCTGGGTTCCGGTCCAGAAGATCTTTCTGTCTGTCTGGTCCTGGTCCTCCCGACCAGCCCCCATGGCCCTCATGGCCTGGGGTGCGGATCCATCCAATTCTGAGTATCGGGGCTGGCTAGCCCGAGGCAAAGTAACTGGAAGGAGGATTCGGAGGTGGTCGGGTGCCGTCTCATCTGTGGAGAGGCCCAGCAACTGAGGAAACAACCAGGGGAGGACTCTTCAGGAGAAGGCCACACTGAAGGCTGGCTTCTCAGAAAGAGCCTGGAGGCTTAGTTGAAAGACCCCAAGTGAATCTACACTCATACGGTATCGCCGGACCGGCTGCAAGATACTGGTGCCGTATGAGGGCTCTCTAAATTGGTCTACATCCTTCAGTTACTACAAGTGTCCTACAACAAGTCTTTGGCAGAGACTTTATTCAAACGTTCCATATGCAAGTCTGTGGCAGAGGCTTCGCTTTATCTGAACACTCTATCGGCTGCTAGGCCTAGTGAGAGGAGGTCTATCCGGTAGCTGTGAGAATCCAGTTGTGAGTGGCCACACTCTCTCACCCTCATTGAGAGACTGTGTTTTGTCTACTTCTTTTTAGCAAATAAAAATCCCAAAAGTGGATCCATTGTCAGTTTCTACAATTCTTTGGGCCATCTACCTCGGGAAACCCCTAGACGAACACGAGGTCAAGAAGGTAACGGTCAGCCCAGCAAATCAGCCGTACCTTCGGGGGTCAGTGCTACATGTTAATATCCAGTTATATCAGGGGCGGATCCAGGGGGGCAACGGGGCAATTGGCCCCTCCGAGAATACGGGCAGTGGATGACAGTGCGGGTGCCAGCGTGGCCGGTTCTGCGGGTGCCAGCGCGGCCGGTTCCATGGGTGACTGCGCTGAGTGGACAGGTGAGGGGGCAGCTGGGCGGCTAAGGAGGGCTGCTGGCCAACCAGGAAGCCAGCGGGCAGGGGAGCAGGGAGATGACATCATCTCTCACTGCCCTGCATCCCTCCAGTTCCGCCCTCACTGTGCGGGAAGCTGTGTGCAGCAGAGAGATTACATCATCTGTGTGGCAGGCGACGTGACAAGTGACAATCCGCAATGTGTGGCAGGTGACGTGGCAAGTGACAATTCGCAATGTGTGGCAGGCTACGTGGTAAGTGGCAATCCGCAATGTGTGGCAGGTGACGTGGCAAGTGACAATCCGCAATGTGTGGCAGGTGACGTGGCAAGTGACAATCCGCAATGTGTGGCAGGCTACGTGGCAAGTGGCAATCCGCAATGTGTGGCAGATGACGTGGCAAGTAACAATCCGCATTTGGTGGCAGGCGACATGGCAAATGACACCCTCAGGGCTCCCACTGATTCTGCATTATGGTGAGTTGAACCATTTAATTTTATATTACAATGTATTAATAGAAATAATGCGCTTCAATGATCCTGACACCATAACAACCATGGTGCCATAATGATTGAAGCACCAATACCAGCCATTTCCCATATAAATTTCCCCCAAAAAAACATATTTTATAGCAGTGCCCTTCCCGAGACTAGATCTGGATCCGCCCCTGAGTTATATTGTGTGCATTTAGGAATACATCCAGCTCTTTTTTTAACCACATCTGGTCTATTATTAAAATACGGCCCCACCCGAGCTTCCTTATCCCGGGTGGATGTCATATGACGTCCTGCCACTCTTGCGTTCGCCAGGGGCATGCCAAACCTGGTACCAGTATTTGCTGTGATCGCATGTCAGTCATACACAATGGCTTTCATTCATAGCCATTCATTGTGTACTATTGTGATCTCTGCGATTGGCCTTGTAATATGAGATTGCCGTGACCAATCACAGCTATCACAATTGTATTTGTAATTGGATTTTGTTGTCGGAATGTCTGATCAATGTCCAATCGTGTGTATGGGGCATTATAGTAAAAGTCAGCAGCTAGAGAATTTGTAGCTACAGAATTTAAAATTTTTGAGGGAGGGGGAGGCGGAGCTCCACTTTAAAAAACACTGAAGGTTTACTTACTAAACCCAAACAAATGTAGTGTCTGTATAATGTCAGCTTCCAGCCTTGTAATTTGCTTAGGTGCTATTATGTTTCACACATATATTGAAAGATTTTTAGAAAGTTGTCTTATGCCGCGTACACACAATCGAAATTCTCATCGGAAAAAGCTCTGATGGTTTTCCCGAGGGAATTCCGATGGAATTCCACTCAAGCTGACTTGCCTACACACGGTCACACCAAATTCCTATAGTTTAGAACGCGGTGACGTACAACACGTACGATGGGACTAGAAAACGGAAGTTCAACACCGAGTAGCCAATAGCTTCCATCTCGTAGTTGAATCTGAGCATGCGTGTTTTTTGGCGTGTCGGAATTTAATACACACGATCGGAATTTCCGAGTTTTTCCATCGTGAAAATTGAGAACATGCTATCAATTTTTTGCTGGTGGAAATTTAGACAGCTAAATTCTGAGGGGGAGCATACAAACAGTCGCATTTTCCGATGAAAAACTCACATCGGTCTTTTTCTGGCTGGAATTCCGATCTTGTGTGTGCGGCATTAACATGGTTCTAATGGTCCTATAAAGTGGAACTTCCACTTTAAGCACTCCTGACCCCCTGACATGCCACATTTGGCATGTCATTTTTTTGGGGATGGAGCGGGTACCTAGTTTTGACAGGTACCCGGCTCCCATTTCCACTCAAGCTGCCTAGGCGATCCGAGTGGACGTTCTCCTCTCCCCTCCCTCCAATCTTCTGGGACACGTCGCAGGTCCCAGAAGATTGCCTGGTCACTGAGATGGCGCAGTGCAACCTGCGCATGAGCAATGAAGCCGCAAGCAGTTACAGCCGGGTGCCCACACTTATAATGCCGGTTCCGGGGATAGGAGAAAGAGAGAACCAAGGGTTCGGATGGCCTGATCGCTCGACCGGGAGTGTGTGTTTTTTAAAAGTCAGCTGTTACACTTTTTGTAGCTGTTGAATTTTGATAAACACAAAAACCACTGGAACTCCTCTTAAATTAGAACTATAGGCAAAACTTTTTATTTTAATTTTGGATAGAGTAAGGAGGGGTTATAACCCCTGTCAGATTTTTTTCCACCATGTGTCCCATTGGGGAGATTTCCCTTCACTTCCTGTCCCATAGCCAAACAAGAAGTGAGAGGAAATCCCTCGAAATTACAGGTCATCAGAACTAATGTCCTTATTGGAAAAAAAAAATTCAAATGTTTTTTAATGTATTTTTAGGTTAGGAGCCTGTTTATGTATTTTTTTTTTTAGGGTGGACCTCCACTTTAAAGCGGGAGTCTGCCGGGAGTTCCGCCGTTTTTTTTTTTTTTAAAAGCCAGCAGCTACAAATACTGCAGCTGCTGACTTTTAAAATAAGGACACTTACCCGCCCAGCGTGCCCGCGATGTCGGCACCCGAAGCCGATCTCTCGATCGTCTCTCGGGTGCTGCCGCCAAAATCTTGGGTATGGGAATCAGGAAGTGATTTCCCGGTTCCCTACTGCGCATGCGCGAGTCGCGCTGCGCAATAAGGATGGTCCCGCTGCCTCTGGGATCCGTGTGTTTCCCAGCAGGCAGCGGGGGACTTTCGGAAAGGGGCGTAATCTACGCCCCTTTCCGCAGATAACTATGCCGGATGTGGGTGCAGATACCTGCACTGTACAGGTACCTGCACCCCCCTCCCCCCTGAAAGGTGCCAATTGTGGCGCCGGAGGAGGGGGGAGGATTCCAATGAGCGGAAGGTCCACTTTAGGGTGGACCTCCGCTTTAAGGTAAAAAATCCTCGCTGAGACCTTGCAGTACACTGTAAGATGGTGCGGCTAGCTTGCCCACTGGGTGTAGGGTTGCCACTTTTTCTTCAAGCCAAACACAAACGCTTTAGTGGCGCACAGCAATTTTTCTTTCTTCTATACATTATAGGTTTGTAACAGACCTAGGAGATCTTAGGGCACTCCAAAGAGAATAGTAAGGTGGCATTCATAGTGCCCCCACACCCTTCCATCAGCCCCTGTTCCAAGCCACATTCCTGTCTGAATTTTGTGTCCGGATTTCAGACGGACTGAAACCCGGACAGGTGGCAACCCTAGCTGGGTCCCCCCTTCACGTCTCCACCCCCCTTTTTTATCTCATCCTTCTCCTTCTCTTACTTCTGTGTCTCTGTCCCCATCTTTGGGATTTTTTGTTCTCTTTAAGCTCCTCCTCCCACGATATGCTTTCATTATTTTGTCTACTGTTTGATATACTCAATGTTTCAGATGAAGAGTGAGGGATTTATAGCAAGTCCAGACTCAAATAAGTTCTTTTATTCCTGTACTGTAAGATGTAGGTAGAGCCAATATTTATGTAACACACTCTCAGAACTCTGGATTTGCTAATGCCCTGTACACACAATCGGACATTGATCGGACATTCCGACAACAAAATCCATGGATTTTTTTCTGCCGGATGTTGGCTCAAACTTGTCTTGCATACACATGGTTACACAAATTGGTCTGAAATTGTGAACGTCAAGAACGCGGTGACTACAACGCGTAAAGCGAGCCGAGAAAAATGAAGTTCAATAGCCAGAGCGGCTCTTCTGCTTGATTCCGAGCATGCGTGGAACTTTGTGCATCGGAATTGTGCACACACGATCGGATTTTGTTGTCGGAAAATTTGAGAACCAGATCTCAAAATTTGTGTGACGGAAATTTCCGATGGAAAATGTCAGATGGAGCCTAGCTCCCATCGAACATTTTCCGTCTGAAAATCCGACTGCAACAAGTGCATGACTCTGCTGTTTGTACTGTGCACTTGTTTTACGAATGATATCTGTGAAGTTGATAGCACACTGTGACTCTGTAACTCGTTTATTGAAAGCCTGATAAAACTTTATTCTCTAAAAAAAAATTGTTGAAAAGTTTAAATCAGTATTTTATGCTAGAAAATTATGTAAAACAATTTTTTTGGGGGGAAAAAAAATACACTACCATTTCAGCCCCAGAAGGTTCCCCCCACTAATGACCGGCCCATTTTTTGCGATACAGCACTGCGTTAATTGAACTGACAATTGCGCGGTTGTGCGACACTGTACCCAAATAAAACTTGATGTCCGTTTTCCTACAAATAGAGCTTTCTTTTGGTATTTGATCACCTCTGCGATTTTTAGTTTTTGCACTATAAACAAAAAAACGACAATTTTGAAAAAAACTAAACATTTTTTTTTTTTTTTTTTTACTTACAATGTATATGATGAAGCAGTGCTATATGTGTAATATCGCAATAATCAATAAACATTTAATGAAAAAATACATATCAGGAGATAATAATATAAATGTGCAAATACTCAAAAATGTGTAAATAAACATTAAAGTGCAATGATGAATAAAGAATTCATAAAAAATGTCTAGTGCAAAAAAGTGTTGTAAAAAAATAGTCTCTTCAAATATACAAAAAATGTGCAAAAAAGTGAATTTGATTACATTTTGTAATTTACACACAGAGAAGCGCATAAGTATTCTTTTACATGATATTTTTTACTTTCTGCAATAAAACATATCCAATAAAATAAAAAAAAAAATCGAATTTCATCATCAATTTAGGCCAATATGTATTCTGCTTCATATTTTTGGTAAAAAGAATCCCAATAAGCGTATATAGAAAATATAGCAAAAGTTATAGCGTTCGCAAACTATGGAATAGATTTATGGACTTTTTATTTAATTTTTTTATTGTTTTTACTAGTAATGGCAGAGATCGATTTTTAGCGGGACTGCGACATTGCGGTGGAAAAGCTGACACTAAGTGACACTTTTTGGGGATCAGTGATACCAATAAAGTGATCAGTGGTAAAAAAAAGTGCTGTCACTGTATAAATGACACTGGCAGGGAAGGAGTTAACATCAGGGGCAATCAAAGGGTTAAATGTGTTCCTATGGAGTGCTTTCTAGCTGTTTGCGGGGATGGACTGACTGCAGGAAGAGAGACACCTTTGTTCTCTCTGTGACAGAACAGCAGTCTGCCTTGTTTACATAGGCAGACCACCGTTCTGCCTTTCCTATGAACAACCGGTGGGTCCTAGCAGTCATCGTGGCCGCTGGACCCACTGATTGGATCTCGCTATGTCCAATCACAGCGGCCCCCGAGAGCCATAAAACATAATATTTATCCAATTTTTTGTGTAATGCGAAAGATGATGTTATGCAGAGTAAATAGATACCTAACATGTCAAAGATGCGCATGCTCGTGGAATGGTGATAAATGACGATACTTAATAATTTCCATAGATGACACTTTAAAAATACCTGTATAGAGTTACAGAGGAAATCTTGCGCTAGAATTATTGCTCTTCCTCTAACGTTCACAGCAGTACCTCACATGTGTAGTTTGAACACTGTTTACATACGCTTGCATGACTTACGCATGCGTTCACTTCTGCATGCAAGCACGGAAGGAAGGGTCGCTTTACTTTTTTTTTCTTATTTATTTTACCTTTTATTTTTTATTTTTACACTGTCCCTTTATTTTTATTTATTTTTTAAATAACTTTTATTGTTTATTATTTAAACAACCATTGTAGTAGAAATAAGAATGACAGATCCTCTTTATTGAGAGATCTGGGGTCCAATAGACCCCAAATCTCTCCTTTACTTTTAAAAGCAAATGAAAAAATAAAACTTTTTTTTTTTACTTTAGCTCTAAAAAAAAAAAAAAAAAAGATTTACTATGGCCTGGAAGTGACGACATATGTTGCTCTGGCCTCTAAGGGTAAAGAGAGGAGTGGCCGGTGTCTTGGCCTCACTCTTGTCCGTACCCAGGTACTGCCAGCATTGGATCGCTCCCGGGCTTCACTGATGGGTCAGGTAAGCCTGGGAACGACTGGGAAGCGGTGGGATGAAGGGGAAAACCTCCCGCTACTTCTAAAAGTGATCCTGCGTCGAATCCACCCTCAGGACTGCTTGTATCTGAAAGAGAATTGGTTGTAGTTAAAAAGAAAATAACCCTGGTATTTAACATCGAACAAACAACTTATTTTTTTACTATGGGCTGGTTGGCTGAGAAGGGGGTTTGCTAGGTCTACAAAAGATCTGGGGCTAGAGCCCATAGCAGTGAAGTAAAGAAAGTCATACGCTTGGGCAGGCATACACATGTATATAATACATGGGTGTGTGTGTGTGTGTGTGTGTGTGTGTGTGTGTGTGTGTGTGTGTGTGTGTGTGTATGTATGTATATATATACACATACATACATACATACATACATATACATATGGAGCCCAGAGCCAACCCTAGGTAAGAGATTTAGGGCTATGCTCCCCAGATTCGGGGCTATAGCCCCAGTAGCCACCCCCCAGCAATGCCACTGTGGCTGAGTCTCTCTTGATCAGCAGCACTGTCCTGTCTGCAGCAGCGCCTCTCAATATTCACAGGAGGTTTTGACGGAAGTGGTGGACATTGGCTCATTCTGCTATCAATCAAATGCTGTGAGGAGGAAGCAGGGGCGGGGCGAGCCGCACAGTGTGTGCCTATGGACGTACACAGCCTGGCTTGAGACTTCACCCGCAAGCAGCTTGCTATGTGGGTACTCAGAGAAGGGGAAGAGGAGAAAGAGCTGGGGGCACCCCAGATCAGGCTGTAAGGAGCCGCTCTGTGCAAAACCATGGTACAGTACATAGCAGGCAAGTATAACATCTTTTTTCATTTAGGAAAAAAAAAAAAACAATTAGGGTTTACAACCACTTTAAGACATTCTGTTATACATGTCCCAACATTAGATCTGTACTCACTTCAGCATTTTGATAAGCTGTGACGGCTATGAACTGGGTCTCTAGGAAGGTGAAGGTGTGACTGTGGTTCTCCACAACTCCAGATTCCATCACTCGTGTCACATTCAGACGTGGTTGATACTTGTGAAGGGACTGCAGTACCACCATCTGCCAAATGAGAAAATAAATGTCATTTTTCCATCCAATTATTAACTCTCTTGAGGGAAGACATACTATTCATGGAGTCCTCAGTATTTTAACAGTGATTATTATGTGGAAGAATAAAACAAATGAAGAGCTGTGTGTGTAAACTCTTCTTCAGCATGTCACTGCTGTTAGTGGTGGGGGGACCAGAACAAAAATAACGAAGGGATAAATACAAAATCACAAAAAGGTTATTGAAGCACACACTAAAAACAGGATAGACACTCTCGGACCACCGTATAATTAAAATAAAGACAACATTGTCAACCCCCTTTAATCCTAATTCCGCGTACACATGATTGGACTTTCCAGCAGACTTGGTCCGGCGGACCGGAATCCATCGGACAATTCGATCGTGTGTGGGCTCCAGTGGACTTTTTTTTACCCAAAAGTCGGACCTAGAAATAAAACATGTTTCAAATCTATCCGATGGACTCAAGATCGACGGACTAAAAATCGGGAAAACCATTCGTCTGTGTGCTAGTCGGGCAGACCAGATACGACGCAAGGGCAGCTATTGGCTACTGGCTATTGAACTTCCTTGTTTAGTCCCATTTACGTCATCATTTACATCATCATGTTCAAAACGAACGGACTTTCGAACAAACTTAGTCCGGTCATGTGTGGCAAAGTCCGTTCGTTCAGAAAGTCAGTCGGACCTCCGCCGAAAGTCTGTCGGGAAGACCGTCAGACCTAGTCTGCCGGAAAGTGCGGTCGTGTGTACACGGCATTAGTCCACATCTATGCAGTTGATGCAGGTTTCAGGCACGTTCTGCATTTTTTACTCTTTAACAAACCATGTTAGCTATTTGTTAGGGAGCAGGGCCAAGAAGCCAGCGACCTCGTCCTTAACAACTGATGAATCATCAGCTCTCAGGCTTCCCCGCTGACAGCTGAATGTAATAAACAAGAATTGGTAAGAGGTGTCTTTAAATAGGCTAAAGCATTGAACCAGTTGAGCAGCCATTTTCTTGATATTTTATCACCAAGCTTGCAAAGCTGTCAAATGGGGGTTAAGAGTACACACTATGTTACCTTGCGTCCAAAGAAAATATCTCATTAAATGTCTGGACTTTTGTCTGAAGAACAGTTATTTCTGGAACTATTACCACCAACAAACAGGAGTTGCTATGGGAGAAAAAATTGCTCCCAGTGTATCAGGCCTGTTTACGTCACAGTGGGAAGAGGAAAATGTCTTTATGAATACACCTGGAGAATTAGTCATATACAGAAGATATATCGATGACATTTTCATTCTATGGAAAGGAGATCGGAACCATTTGGTCCTCTTTATACGAAATTTTAATAAAATTATAGAAATATCAGACCTTCCTGGGATATCAGCGAAAAGAATATATCATTGCTTGATTTGGAAATCATGCAAGAAGAACATAAATTCATTTCAAAAACGCATTTTAAGAACGTAGACAGAAACATTATCTCCCACTAGAAAGTTGTCACCACAGAAACTGGCTCTATAACATCCCTAAATGCCAATTAATGCACCTGAGATAAAATTGTACCAACAAAAGCGATTTTCTGGCTCAGGCTGAAAATATGGGACATAGGATTTACCAAGAAAGACTATGACAGCCAATTTGTGAAAAGAAAAATAATAGAAGTAGCTGAGATGAACTGTAATGAATTGATTAAAGACAAAAAGAAACAGGAGTTACCAACAGATACAGTGCCAATTATTTTCCACTATAATATCCAATACAAAAAAATAGAAATAATCATAAAACGACATTGGCATATACTATTGGCTGATAGACAGTTACAAGATGTGCTACCTACTAATCCCAGATTTGTATACAAAAGAGCGCAGACGATGCGAGATAAGATTGTAAGAAGTGTACTAGACCCACTAACAAGAGCACTGACATTCTTCACGGGAAAAGGTTTCCATCCTTGCAAACGTTGCTTTGCATGTATGAAAACGAAACTTTCAAAAGAAAAGAAACACAGCTTTACAACTACGAGCACAGGGAACACTTATGAGGTCAAAGACTTCATATGTTGTAACACAGAAGGGGCTGTCTATGCCTTGGAATGCAGCTGTGGGCTGCAATACATAAGATGCACTATAAGACCCCTAAAAGTACGCATCAAAGAACATGTGCAAAATATCCTTAAATTATATGATAAGCACAGTGTAAGCATTTTCTCTTATGCCACTCATTTAAAATGTTGGGGGATAGAACCATATAATAAACACTGGTGGGGACTTTGAGCCACCTTAATTCAAAATGGATTTTTATATTGGACACTTTTTCACCCCGAGGACTCAATATTGAATTTGATCTTAATTGTTTTCTTAGTGACTTTTAATATCTGTATTCAGGTGCAAGATTTGTTTCTCAATGTGCATCCCCTCTTCGTCTTTTTATACTTCGTTCGATACCCTATTTATTACTATCATACACTTTATCAATATATTCTTATTTCTACACCTAATAATGTTGATTAATGTTACCCCTGCTATATAATAGATTTTATTGTGTCATCTATTTCTGTAGTGTCCAATGACGTCCGCTCCGCTGCCCCCCTCACCCTAATGTTTAAACTCACAGCCTGTAGTGCCGTTTTTTCGTAAAATCCACATAACTCCATTTAATACATTTAAATCTATATAAGCCTCTGGAACGGTCTTCTGTATAGTTTCATAGTTTCATAGTTAGTAAGGTTGAATAAAGACACCAGTCCATCCAGTTCAACCTGAGTGAGTGTCTACCCCTATCCCTGTACATTGCACACTCACATTGGTCCCTACCCTCAAAGAGCCCACAATCTAAGGTCCCCATTCATATACTAAGGCCAATTTTGGTCAGAAGCCAATTAACCTACCTGCATGTCTTTGGAGTGTGGGAGGAAACCGGAGTACCTGGAGGAAATCCACGCAGGCACAGGGAGAACATGCAAACTCCAGGCAGGTAGTATCGTGGTTGGGATGGATGGATCGTTAGGTTCTCCAGATTTTCTATAGTCTTTTTCTACAGTTTTTTAACCTTTTAAAATGAATTTTACTATTTTTATAAAATCTAGCAAAACATGGCTGTAAAGCTGTACCACAGTAGAAGACCACTAGAAAATGGCCGGGATATTTGCTATGTAGGAAAATCCACCTAAACATGGCCTCTACATCACTTCCCTATTATTGAGCCACAAGAAAATGGCCGCTCAGTTGGTTCAATGCTTTAGCCTATTTAAAGACACCTCCAGTGCCAGTCCTGATGAAGTCATGTGATCGCGACGATTCGCATTGGGACGGACAGGCATCGGAAGTGACGTCAGCGTACAAGCTCGTGGTGTATTGACTTTTAACTTGTAAAGAAATGTGAGTACTTTTAGCTGTTTTAAAACATAAAAATATTGGATTGAAAATACTACACTATCTGGAATCCCCCTTCTTCTTCCTCTATATTATACATACACCCGTTGGGAGAGAAATATTACTGCTAATACCGGCTTTAAAGAGACAGATCTGCGCCACTATACTGAGAGCATGTCATCAGGATATAAGAAGCCAGCACTGTGAACACCACTGATTTCTACTAGTACATATACAGTGGTGTGAAAAAGTGTTTGCCCCCTTCCTCATTTCCTGTTCCTTTGCATGTTTGTCACACTTAAGTGTTTCGGAACATCAAACCAATTTAAACAATAGTCAAGGACAACACAAGTAAACACAAAATGCAATTTGTAAATTAAGGTTTTTATTATTAAAGGAGAAAAAAAATCCAAACCATCATGGCCCTGTGTGAAAAAGTGATTGCCCCCCTTGTTAAAACATACTATAACTGTGGTTGTCCACACCTGAGTTCAATTTCTCTAGCCACACCCAGGCCTGATTATTGCCACACCTGTTCACAATCAAGGCATCACTTAAATAGGAGCTGCTTGACACAGTAAGGTCCACCAGAAGATCCTTAAAAGCTACACATCATGCCGAGACCCAAAGAAATTCAGGAACAATTGAGAAAGAAAGTAATTGAGATCTATCAGTCTGGAAAGGGTTATAAAGCCATTTCCAAAGCTTTGGGAATCCAGCGAACCACAGTGAGAGCCATTATCCACAAATGGCGAAGACATGGAACAGTGGTGAACCTTCCCAGGAGTGGCCGGCCGCCCAAAATTACCCCAAGAGCGCAGCGACGACTCATCCAAGAGGTCACAAAAGACCCCACAACAACGTCCAAGGAACTGCAGGCCTCACTTGCCTCAGTTAAGGTCAGCGTTCATGCCTCCACCATCAGGAAAAGACTGGGCAAAAATGGCCTGCATGGCAGAGTTCCAAGGAGAAAACCACTGCTGAGCAAAAAGAACATCAAAGCTCGTCTCAATTTCTCCACAACACATCTTGATGATCCCCAAGATTTTTGGGACAACATTCTGTGGACCGATGAGACAAAAGTGGAACTCTTTGGAAGGTGTGTGTCCAAGTATATCTGGCATAGAAGGAACACTGCATTTCATAAAAAGAACTTTATACCAACAGTAAAATATGGTGGTGGTAGTGTGATGGTCTGGGGCTGTTTTGCTGCTTCAGGACCTGGAAGACTTGCCGTGATAAAAGGAACTATGAATTCTGCTGTCTACCAAGAGATCCTGAAGGAGAATGTCCGACCATCTGTTCGTGTACTCAAGCTGAAATGAACTTGGGTTCTGCAGCAGGACAATGATCCTAAACACACCAGCAAGTCCACCACCGAATGGCTGAAGAAAAACAAAATGAAGACTTTGGAGTGGCCTAGCCAAAGTCCTGACCTGAATCCTATTGAGATGTTGTGGTATGACCTTAAAAAGGCCGTTCATGCTCGAAAACCCACTAATGTAACTGAATTAGGACAATTCTGCAAAGATGAGTGGGCCAAAATTCCTCCAGGACGCTGTAAAAGCCTCATTGCACGTTATCGCAAACGCTTGGTTGCAGTTGTTGCTGCTAAGGGTGGCCCAACCAGTTATTAGGTTTAGGGGGCAATCACTTTTTCACACAGGGCCATGATGGTTTGGATTTTTTTTCACCTTTAATAATAAACACCTTCATTTACAAATTGCATTTTGTGTTTACTTGTGTTGTCCTTGACTATTGTTTAAATTGGTTTGATGTTCCGAAACACTTAAGTGTGACAAACATGCAAAGGAACAGGAAATGAGGAAGGGGGCAAACACTTTTTCACACCACTGTATATGCTGTTACCTTACAGCTGTAAGGTAAGAGGCCATCCTACACAGAAGTGTGCTGCACAAAAGAGGAGAAGTCGCTTTGCACTTTGCACATTGTATTTTGTTTGCACAAAAAAGGACACCTTATACGTTATACCTGCACTCAGCTGAAGAGGTAATACAGCACTCTATTAACCTTTTCATTGCATAAGACTGTGGTTTATTTATCTATTTTGCACAATTTTTTCATGTGCATACTACTACCTTTAGCACTTTATTGAATTCTTCATTGTTTGGACATTTTAACATATATCGACTAGTTGGTATTCATTTTATTTTGCTTTACTAATTTACCTTAATAACAGCACAGCACCATTTATTTTATATATTTTTTATATGCGGTTATTGACCCTTTTTGGTGCTTGCAGCAGTTAAAACGCTATACTGTACAGTAGTGCGGGAATATATATTTAATCTGATACTGATGCCTAAACATTTTTTTACCTTAATGCAAGGATTGCAATAGAGTGTTTGTAAACCTCAGACATGAAATACAAACAAAGCATATACAGTGCCTCTATATTATGTACTTGTCTAGATCCAGAGCACTAAGTGTCATTTCTGTCTGCTGCCTCGTTCCTCTGCTATCAGCATGAGCCTCTCCTGACAGGTTTTCTTGACGCCAAGAGAAAAATGGTGGCAGGGGAGGAGAGCTCCAACACACAGCCTGTGATTGACAGCTTAACCCCTTGCTGACCAGCCACTGTATATATACAATGGCAGGTAGGCTCGATTGTGCAAACCGCCGTACCCGTACGGCAGTCCGTGCATGTGACACTGTGGGCATACACATGCCTGCTGCATGCCGCGGGAGCGTGTCTGCAGGTCCCGAGGACTTGATGTCTGCCAGCGACCCGTGATCGCGGTACACAGAGGCAGACCCGGGAATATGTAAAAAAGGCGGATTCCCCTTCTGACAGAAGACATCATGGAGATCTGCTGTTCCCAGTGATCAAGAACAGCGATCTATTTGTTGTCCCAGTGAGCCCATCCCCCAAACAGTTAGAACACACTCAGGGAACACATTTAACCCCTTGATCGCCCCCTAGTGTTAACCCCTTCCCTGCCAGTGCCATTTATACATTGATCAGTGCAAAAAGTGTCACTTAGGGTCAGATTTGTCTACCGCAATGTCACAGTCCTGCTAAAAATCACAGATTGCCCCCATTACCAGTAAAAACATTTAAAAAAAAGTCCATAAATCTTCCCTATAATTTGTAGATGAGATAACTTATGCGCAAACCAATCAATGTACACCACTTATTGCGATTTTTTTTTTTTACCAAAAATATATAGCAAAATACATGGTGAATACAGGATGAATATATATATATATATATATATATTTTTTTTTTTTTTTTTTTTGCATATGTATTATAGCATAAAGTAAAAAAATATTGTTTTATTTTTTTCAAAATTGTTGCTCTTTTTTTGTTTGTTTATAAAAAATAAAAAGGTGATCAAGTACCAACAATTAGGCAATTTTCAGATAAAGAACATTTCCAGCTTTGGGAAATATTGAGTTTGTTTAACGGCTTCCAGACTGCCCCATGTACTTTTACTGCGTTAGCTCAAAATCACATACCTGTACGTCTCAGCTTCTTCTTGGTCTGGGCGCGAGCTGCTCCCACTATAATTGGACATAGCGGGAGTCAATCAGAAGGTCCGGTTTGCCGACACCCGTCACTCTCTCCTGAGAGAGGCAGAGCGGCAGTCTGCCTATGTAAACAAGGCAGATCACCTTTCTGTCAGAAGGGAAGATGGAGATCTTGTGTTTCTGCTAAGCAGGAACACAGATCTTTCTTTTCCCCCAGTCTAAGCACATTTAAACCTTTAATCGCCCCTGACGTTAATCCTTTCCCTGCCAGTGTCTTTAGTACAGTTACAGTGCATTTTTTTAGCACTGATCACTGTATTAGTGTCACTGGTCCCCAAAAAGTGTCAGTTAGTGTCAGATTTTGGCGCCGCAAAAAAAATCCCGATCGCCGTCATTACTAGTTGAAAAAAAAAAATGGCAGAAAAATATCCCGTAGTTTGTAGACGCCATAACTTTCAACTAATAACTATAAACCAATCAATAGATGCTTATTGGGATTTTTTACCAAAAATATGTAGCAGAAAACATATTGGCCTAAACTGATGAAGAAATTAAATTTTATATATTTTTTTTATTGGATATGTTTTTTAGCAAAAAGTAAAAAACATTTTTTCAAAATTGTCGCTCTTTTTTTGTTTATAGCGCAAAAACTAAAAACCTCAGAGGTGATCAAATACCACCAAAAGAGAGCTCTATTTGTGGGGAAAAAAGGACGTCAATTTTGTTTGGGTACAGCGTTGCACAACCGCACAATTGCCAGTAAGAGCCCTTTTACAATGAGAGCGTGGGCACATTAGTGGTAAAGCGTCACTAGTTTTAGTGGTGCTTTACCATTGTTTTAGAGGTGCTTTTCGGCCGCTAGCGGGGGCTAAAAGCACCTCGCTAGTGGCCGAATAAAGAGTTAAAAGTGCCTGCAAAGCGCCACTGTGGAGGCACTTTGCAGGCGCTGCCCATTTATTTCAATGGGCAGTGGCGCTTTAGGAGTGGTGTATACATCACTCCTAAAGCGCCCCAAAGAAGCTGCTTGCAGAACTTTTTTAACGTCCTGCCAGCACACCTTTCACACTGGGACTGCAAATGAGGCATTTTTCAGACGCTTTATAGGTGCTATTTTTAGCGCTAAAGCACCTGAAAAACACCTCCATTGTGAAAGGGGTCTTATCCACTTGCTTACTGGCCGCTTAAACCCCTTCCTGTTGAGACCAATTTTCAGCTTTCAGCGCTCTCACACTTTGAATGACAATTGTGCGGTCATACAACACTGTACCCAAATGAAATTTTTATAATTTTTTTCACACAAATAGAGCTTTCTTTTGGTGGTATTTAAAGAGGAGGGCCAACTTTAAAAAAAAAATTTTTAAAGTCAGCAGCTGCAAACACTGTAGCTGCTGACTTTTAATAAGAAGACTTACCTGTCCAGGGCGCCCGCGATGTCGGCCGTCCTCGGACCCATCCCTCGGCTCTCGGGTCCCGGCGCCACCATTTCAACTAAGGGAAACAGGCAGTGGAGCCTTGCGGCTTCATTGCCCATTTCCTACTCCGCATGCGCGAGTCGCGCAGCACTTTGTGAATGGGGCACGCTGTGTTCTGGGACACACAGTTCCCAGAACACAGCGCGACCCATTACCCAGAAGACGCCGCACGGAGGAGAGAAGACAGAATATCACCGCGGAGGAGGAAGGGGCAGATGATATGCCCAGCAACAGGCATTTCTGATAAGTTTTAAAAAAAATGTTTTTCATTTTTTTTTTGCTGATTTTTTGCTAATTTTTTATGTACTTTTGTTTTTCAGGGTGGCCCTCCACTTTAATCACCTCTGGGGTTTTTATTTTTTGTTAACAAAATTTAAAAAGACCGTAATTAAAAAAAAAATACAAAACAGTTTTATATTTTGTTAAAATTTTTTGCAAACAGGTCATTTTTTCTCCTTCATTGATGTATGCTAATGAGGCTCCATTGATGGGCACTGATGAGGCGGCACTGGTGCGCACTGATGGGTGGCACTGAAGGGCATTGATAGGTGGCAGTGATTGGCACTGATGGGTGGCAGTGATTGGCAATGATGGGTGGCAGTGATGGGCACTGATGGGCGGCATTGATTGGCACTGATGGGTGGCAGTGATGGGTACTGATCGGCACTGGTACAGTGGTGTGAAAAAGTGTTTGCCCCCTTCCTCATTTCCTGTTCCTTTGCATGTTTGTCACACTTAAGTGTTTCGGAACATCAAACCAATTTAAACAATAGTCAAGGACAACACAAGTAAACACAAAATGCAATTTGTAAATGAAGGTGTTTATTATTAAAGGTGAAAAAAAATCCAAACCATCATGGCCCTGTGTGAAAAAGTGATTGCCCCCTAAACCTAATAACTGGTTGGGCCACCCTTAGCAGCAACAACTGCAACCAAGCGTTTGCGATAACGTGCAATGAGGCTTTTACAGCGTCCTGGAGGAATTTTGGCCCACTCATCTTTGCAGAATTGTCCTAATTCAGTTACATTAGAGGGTTTTCGAGCATGAACGGCCTTTTTAAGGTCATACCACAACATCTCAATAGGATTCAGGTCAGTACTTTGGCTAGGCCACTCCAAAGTCTTCATTTTGTTTTTCTTCAGCCATTCGGTGGTGGACTTGCTGGTGTGTTTAGGATCATTGTCCTGCTGCAGAACCCAAGTTCGTTTCAGCTTGAGTACACGAACAGATGGTCGGACATTCTCCTTCAGGATCTCTTGGTAGACAGCAGAATTCATAGTTCCTTTTATCACGGCAAGTCTTCCAGGTCCTGAAGCAGCAAAACAGCCCCAGACCATCACAATACCACCACCATATTTTACTGTTGGTATAATGTTCTTTTTATGAAATGCAGTGTTCCTTCTACGCCAGATATACTTGGACACACACCTTCCAAAGAGTTCCACTTTTGTCTCATCGGTCCACAGAATGTTGTCCCAAAAGTCTTGGGGATCATCAAGATGTGTTGTGGAGAAATTGAGATGAGCTTTGATTTTCTTTTTGCTCAGCAGTGGTTTTCTCCTTGGAACTCTGCCATGCAGGCCATTTTTGCCCAGTCTTTTCCTGATGGTGGAGGCATGAACGCTGACCTTAACTGAGGCAAGTGAGGCCTGCAGTTCCTTGGACGTTGTTGTGGGGTCTTTTGTGACTTCTTGGATGAGTCGTCGCTGCGCTCTTGGGGTAATTTTGGGCAGCCGGCCACTCCTGGGAAGGTTCACCACTGTTCCATGTCTTCGCCATTTGTGGATAATGGCTCTCACTGTGGTTCGCTGGATTCCCAAAGCTTTGGAAATGGCTTTATAACCCTTTCCAGACTGATAGATCTCAATTACTTTCTTTCTCAATTGTTCCTGAATTTCTTTGGGTCTCGGCATGATGTGTAGCTTTTAAGGATCTTCTGGTGGACCTTACTGTGTCAAGCAGCTCCTATTTAAGTGATGCCTTGATTGTGAACAGGTGTGGCAATAATTAGGCCTGGGTGTGGCTAGAGAAATTGAACTCAGGTGTGGACAACCACAGTTATAGTATGTTTTAACAAGGGGGGCAATCACTTTTTCACACAGGGCCATGATGGTTTGGATTTTTTTTCACCTTTAATAATAAACACCTTCATTTACAAATTGCATTTTGTGTTTACTTGTGTTGTCCTTGACTATTGTTTAAATTGGTTTGATGTTCCGAAACACTTAAGGCCGCGTACACACGGGCGGACTGTTCGCCCAACCTTGTCCGCTGAACAGTGTTTGGGCGGACAGTCCGCTCGTGTGTGGGCTTTCAGCAGACAGTTTCAGCGGACAGTTGGACGGACAAAGTCTTTCGGAAATTCCGAAAAACTGTCCGCTGAAACTGTGTTTGAGCGAACAGTCCGCCCGTGTGTGGGCCTGTCCGCTGTACTTTCGAAATGAGCGGACTGTTCCCGCTCGGAAAGTCCGCCCATTTCGAGCGCGTGTACAGGTAGGCGGGGCCCGCGAAGGAGACGTCGCGGGCTCCGCCGCCTGGAATGGGCTTAAAGGGGAACCCCAACGCCGAAAAAAATCGGCGTGGGGGTTCCCCCAAAGTCCACACCAGACCCTTGTCCGAGCACGCTACCCGGCCGGCCAGGAAAGGAGGGCGAGCGAGCGCGCCCCCCCTCCTGAGCCGTACCAGGCCGCGTGCCCTCAACATGGGGGGGTGCCTTGGGGAAGGGGGGGCCGCGCGGCCCCCCCACCCCAAAGCACCTTGTCCCCATGTTGATGAGGACAAGGGCCTCTTCCCGACAACCCTGGCCGTTGGTTGTCGGGGTCTGCGGGCGGGGGGCTTATCGGAATCCGGGAGCCCCCTTTAAGAAGGGGGCCCCCGGATACCGGCCCCCCACCCTATGTGAATGAGTATGGGGTACAATGTACCCCTACCCATTCACCTGTGAAATAAAGTACAAAAAAAAACACAACACAGGGAAAAAATATTTTATTGCACAGCTCCGGGGGTCTTCCGTCTTCGGGGGTCTTCTCGCCGGACTCCTCCGCTATCTGTGTGTAGCTCTTTTACTAGCGGAGGAGTCCGGCTTTCTTCCTCCCCGCCGCCGGCCTCTTCTCCCGACTTCGGGGGTCTTGTCCCCCTCTTCGGTTCTTCTGCCGGGCCACCGCGCCTTCTTGTAGCTCTTTTGCAGGCGGTGGCCCGGTCTTCTGTCGCCGCTGCCTTCCGTTCTTCTGTCGCCGCCTTCGGTTCTTCTGCCGGGCCACCGCGCCTTCTTGTAGCTCTTTTACAGGCGGTGGCCCGGTCTTCTGTCGCCGCTGTCGTCGCCGCCGCCGCCGCCTTCCGTTCTTGTTCTTCTTCTTGTTCTTCTTCTTGTTCTTCTTCTCCTGGAGATGTTGACTCGACGAGCTCTCCGGCCGGAATGCCAGGGACACGCTCCGCTGCCACTTATATAGTGACAATGGGGCGGTGTCACATGGTATATGTCACATGGGTTGGTCACATGGTGACCCCGCCCCCTTACGATGTCATAGTCCCCATGTGACATCAACCCATGTGACCAACCCATGTGACATATACCATGTGACACCGCCCCATTGTCACTATATAAGTGACCGCACAGCGCGGCTCTGGCATTCCGGCCGGAGAGCTCGTCGAGTCAACATCTCCAGGAGAAGAAGAAGAAGAACAAGAAGAAGAACAAGAACGGAAGGCGGCGGCGACGACAGCGGCGACAGAAGACCGGGCCACCGCCTGTAAAAGAGCTACAAGAAGGCGCGGTGGCCCGGCAGAAGAACCGAAGGCGGCGACAGAAGAACGGAAGGCAGCGGCGACAGAAGACCGGGCCACCGCCTGCAAAAGAGCTACAAGAAGGCGCGGTGGCCCGGCAGAAGAACCGAAGAGGGGGACAAGACCCCCGAAGTCGGGAGAAGAGGCCGGCGGCGGGGAGGAAGAAAGCCGGACTCCTCCGCTAGTAAAAGAGCTACACACAGATAGCGGAGGAGTCCGGCGAGAAGACCCCCGAAGACGGAAGACCCCCGGAGCTGTGCAATAAAATATTTTTTCCCTGTGTTGTGTTTTTTTTTGTACTTTATTTCACAGGTGAATGGGTAGGGGTACATTGTACCCCATACTCATTCACATAGGGTGGGGGGCCGGTATCCGGGGGCCCCCTTCTTAAAGGGGGCTCCCGGATTCCGATAAGCCCCCCGCCCGCAGACCCCGACAACCAACGGCCAGGGTTGTCGGGAAGAGGCCCTTGTCCTCATCAACATGGGGACAAGGTGCTTTGGGGTGGGGGGGCCGTGCGGCCCCCCCTTCCCCAAGGCACCCCCCATGTTGAGGGCACGCGGCCTGGTACGGCTCAGGAGGGGGGGCGCGCTCGCTCGCCCCCCTTTCCTGGCCGGCCGGGTAGCGTGCTCGGACAAGGGTCTGGTGTGGACTTTGGGGGAACCCCCACGCCGATTTTTTTCGGCGTTGGGGTTCCCCTTTAAGCCCATTCCAGGCGGCAGAGCCCGCGACGTCTCCTTCGCGGGCCCCGCCTACCTGTACACGCGCTCGAAATGGGCGGATTTGCCTCCTCCTTACGTGGGCGAGTCCGTTCATTTCAAAAGTTGAGCGAACTGTTTGGCAAACAGTTCGCTCAAACAGTCCGCTCGTGTGTGGGCAAGTCCGCTCATGCAAATTTTGAGCGGACTGTTTGCCGAAACTGTTTGACGAACAAGGTTGGGCAAACAGTCCGCGCGTGTGTACGCGGCCTAAGTGTGACAAACATGCAAAGGAACAGGAAATGAGGAAGGGGGCAAACACTTTTTCACACCACTGTAGGTGACACTGATAGGCAGCACTGCTAGGTGGCACTGATGAGGCACTCATTGGCGCCACTGGTGGGCATTGATAGGTGGCACTCATGGGCATTGATAGGTGGCACTGATTGCTGGGACTGTTATGCACTGGTGGGCACTGATTTGTGGCACTGGCAGGCGGTATTGGTTGGCACAGATGAGACAGCTCCGCCTCTTCCTGTTCAGGACTGATGTCCCTTGCACAGAAGTCGGTGATTGGCTTTTTTTTCCCTCATGCTGTCAGCGTGAGGAGAAAAAAAAAAAGATTATTGATCTTCTGTTTACATCACGTGACCAGCTGTCATTGGCTGACAGCTGATGACGTGGAAAGGAGCCGGGATCGACCCCTCACTCCGATCTGTGATGACCCAAGTCTCATTGACTGAGTGATTACAGCGCGCGCGGGGACCGTGCAAAGGAGAGGACATCGTAGGTCCGCGCTGTAGCCGTCATTTGACTATAGCGCAGATCGGAAGTGTTTAAAGTAGCGCAGTGCCAAATTTCCAAAAATGATCTGTAGAAATGATCAAGCTGCTTCAAGTACTTATTGTCCAAAAATAATTCATACAAATTCACTACTTAATGGCCCTGTAATCTATTTTTAAACCTCTCCTTTTCCCCCTTCACTTGCATTTGTTCAGAATGAGCAGTGTTTGCTAGTTTCAGTCATATGCACTGCTGTATGCACACTGCAAATCCCATTGTCCATTCTCTGTAGTCCATGCCAGGAGTGAACAAGAGGCAGTGATTACATACAGTGGCGTCATGGAGAATGAACGTAACCACCCTCTAAGCCCTTGTACACACGTTCGGACATTCCAATGGACAATGTCCGATAGGACCGTGTTGTCGGATAATCCGACAGTGTGTGGGATACATCGGACTGTTTCCATCGGAGTATCAGACGCACCAAGTTTTCCAGCTGGGCTATAAAATTTTCCGACAATATGATCCGATCGGACTTTGTCCGATCATGTGTAGAGAATTCCGATCGGACAAAGTGCCACGCATGCTCAGATCAAATTCCTAGACCAAACCTATTGGCTACTAGCCTCAACGTAGTCCTGTCCTAATGAAATAACGTCATCACGTTAAGTACAATCGGATTTTCTGACAACTTTGTCCAACTGTGTGTATGCAACAGTTTCAGACAAAATCCGTTGGACAAAATCCGACGGATTTGGTTGTCGGAATGTCCGATCGTGTGTACAAGGGCTAACAGGAAGTCACATCACAGCAGCAAAAAAAAAAAATTGGAGTATTTGAACGAAACGGAGAGCAATAGAAGGGACTTTTATGAGAATACATAATTGAATAGATCATTTATCAACCAGAGTTTAGTGTCACTTTCATAGCCGCCCAAAAATGTTCTACTTAAAAGAAGAAAAACTTGGCAGATGAATTTTAGAAAAACATAGGACCTAAACAATAAAAATCTCTCAGTTTTGTATGTTGTGCAATATTTATGCAAATGCTTATGAAACCTACATTTTTCACATTATTATTTTTAAAATACATTCTGTTATTGTGCACACAGGACAGGTCACATATAAAATCCTTTGCAGTTCATTGGGTTATATTTAAAGTGGCAGTTCAAGGGTTCAGACAAACCATTTACCACTGACAGGGGTGCTTATAATGTTCAGCTTTTATTATTTTATCCTTAAAGAAAAAAAACTGTTGTTTCTTCTGCTTCTAAAGTGTTAGCTGAAATTCTGATTTAATTTGTTAATCAAATATAGCACCCTCTAGTTAGATAGGTGCTAGAGTGAGGATTTTCTGGAGGAAGAATAGGCAGGCCTAGCTGGTTGCTAGGCCTGTTTGTTTTCAATCTGGGCTGGGAGTGGCTCAGGGTAGCAGCTGGAGACTCACAGGCAATATCACTTGGACCTCCCTCTTCTTTCTAGAGTCTGCTTGAAAGATCTGGAAAGAGAGGAGGAGAGGAGAGGAGAGGTGGAGCTGTCTGGGGTGTCTTAGGGAGCCTCAGACCAATCCCCAATCTGGATTGGCAGGGGGCAGGCCTCCTCAAATACCCAGAGTCAGCCTAGCTGGGGAGGAGTTGTCAGGTGGAAGAGCTGGAGCGAGAGAATGTGGAGGCTGTCGGGGCCCACATGGAGCTCCCCAGTCGGGGAGGAGGTGGGGGGGGGAGACCCTGGGCTGGGGCTTGGGTGCATCTGGGAGGAGAGAAGACATCCTAGAAAGAGAGGAACATGAGAGAGCAAGTAGAGGACAGTGGGAGAGAACACTGCTAAGAGACTCCAGGGAGGACAACTGGTTGCAGCAAGTGACGTGTTGGTGAATGAGCACAGTCTGGAGGAAGTGACGTGTTGGTGAGTGAGCACAGTCTGGAGGAAGTGACATGTTGGTGAGTGAGCACAGTCGAGAGGAAGCGACGTGTTGGTGAGTGAGCACAGTCTGGAGGAAGTGACGTGTTGGTGAGTGAGCACAGTCTGGAGGAAGTGACGTGTTGGTGAGTGAGCACAGTCTGGAGGAAGTGACATGTTGGTGAGTGAGCACAGTCTGGAGGAAGTGACATGTTGGTGAGTGAGCACAGTCGAGAGGAAGCAACGTGTTGGTGAGTGAGCACAGTCTGGAGGAAGTGACGTGTTGGTGAGTAAACACAGTCTGGAGGAAGCGACGTGTTGGTGAGTTAGCACAGTCTGGAGGAAGTGACGTGTTGGTGAGTTAGCACAGTCTGGAGGAAGTGACGTGTTGGTGAGTGAGCACAGAATGGAGGAAGTGACATGTTGGTGAGTGAGCACAGTCGGGAGGAAGCAACGTGTTGGTGAGTGAGCACAGTCGGGAGGAAGCGACGTGTTGGTGAGTGAGCACAGTCGGGAGGAAGCGACGTGTTGGTGAGTGAGCACAGTCGGGAGGAAGCGACGTGTTGGTGAGTGAGCACAGTCAGGAGGAAGTGACATGTTGGTGAGTGAGCACAGTCGGGAGGAAGCGACGTGTTGGTGAGTGAGCACAGTCAGGAGGAAGTGACATGTTGGTGAGTGAGCACAGTCGGGAGGAAGCGACATGTTGGTGAGTGAGCACAGTCGGGAGGAAGCGACGTGTTGGTGAGTGAGCACAGTCTAGAGGAAGTGATGTGTTGGTGAGTGAGCACAGTCGGGAGGAAGTGACGCGTTGGTGAGTGAGCACAGTCTGGAGGAAGCGACGTGTTGGTGAGTTAGCACAGTCTGGAGGAAGTGACGTGTTGGTGAGTGAGCACAGAATGGAGGAAGTGACATGTTGGTAAGTGAGCACAGAATGGAGGAAGTGACGTGTTGGTGAGTGAGCACAGTCGGGAGGAAGCAACGTGTTGGTGAGTGAGCATAGTCGGGAGGAAGCGACGTGTTGGTGAGTGAGCACAGTCGGAAGGAAGCGACATGTTGGTGAGTGAGCACAGTCGGGAGGAAGCGACATGTTGGTGAGTGAGCACAGTCTAGAGGAAGTGATGTGTTGGTGAGTGAGCACAGTCGGGAGGAAGTGACGCGTTGGTGAGTGAGCACAGTCGGGAGGAAGTGACGTGTTGTTCTGAGTGAGCACAGTCGGGAGGAAGTGACACGTTGGTGAGTGAGCACAGTCGGGAGGAAGTGACGTGTTGATGAGTGAGCACAGTCTGGAGGCAGGGTGTCAGGTGAACCACAGTAATCAGCAACCCCTATGGGGGCATGGTTACACAAGTCCAACTAAATCTGCTAATGCATCTAATACTACCCTCTCCTCAGATTGACAATGCTGCTGTCCAAAGGTGTCTTTGTTTCTCCTCCATCCAGAGTGGGGGCATCCAAACACAGGAAGTGGGTTACTGCCTGGATTACCAGATGAAAATAAAAGGGGAAAAAATGAATGCAGCTGTAACACTGGGCAATGTTACTGATTGCAAATCTTTCTTTGTCCACAAGATGGCGATGGCAGTTAAGCCTTATCACAGATGCAATCTGGGAGATGTATTATTATTATGTTATTATTATACAGGTTTTATATAGCACCAACAGTTTGCTCAGCGCTTTACAACATGAGGGCAGACATTACAGTTACATTACAATTTGGTACAAAAGGAATCAGAGGGCCCTGCTCGTTAGAGCTTACAATCCTAAAAGGAAGGGGCAATTGATACAAAAGGTAATAGCTGTGGGGGATGAGATGATGGAGGAAGTAAAACAGTGTTAGTTAGAAGCAGGATAGACTTCTTTGAAGAGAAGGGTTTTCAGGGATCAGCTAAAGATGGATAGATTAGGGGACAGTCGGACAGATTGGGGTAGGGAGTTCCAAAGGATGGGAGAAGCTCTGGAGAAATCCTGGAGGCGAGCTAGGGAGGAGGTGACAAGGGAGCTAGAGAGCAGGAGGTCTTGGGATGACCGAAGAGATGTCGTCTAGGAGAAGGATTTCAACTATAAGGCCTCATGCACAGTTTCACACTTGAACGTTTCTTGACGTTTTAACAGCAGCTGTTTTTGGCTGTAGACGTTTTTTTCTACAGTCATTAAACTCTCCATCATGTCATCCTATGTGTCCATGCACATATAGGCTGTTATCAGCAGTTTTGGACAGTGGCGATTTTAAAGCAGTAAAAAAAACCCCAAAAAATAGTGGATTCTAAGAGACGTTTTTCAGCTGTAAAAACACTCTAACGCTGATAAACGTTAATAAATACTCAAAATGTTTTTTTAACATTTTTGATCCATTGAAAAAAAAATACTAAAAAACACTAATAAACACTAAAAAACGCTATTGCAAAAATTTTGAAAAAAGTTGAAAAACTCACTGCAGAGCTACTGGCGTTTTTAACGTCCAGTGTGCATGAGGCCTAACCATCACTGGGCCACAACTACAATGCCCATAGACACCTGGGAGCAGGAGGGGTCCGATAGAGGAAATCTCTGGGGAAGAGTCCAGGCAGTTGGGGAAGCGTGGCCAATGGAGCGGATCCAGGGGAGCTGTACTATGCCCAGATTGTGGGTTGCTGTGCTGGATTTGCTGGACTCTAGAACCCGGAGGCTGAACTGGAGAGGGACTGCAGCACTATCGGTGACTTGAGACACCTTTACCCAAAATCGCTGTAAGAGTCATCACATCAGCTGTCACTTTCCCTCCCTTAGGTACAGTACACCTATTGCTACCAGAAGACTGCCAAAAAAGGAATCCGGTGAGAGGGTTTCTCACCCATATTTCAGTTACAACCGCTCGTTAACTCCTTTTAGCCCATTAACAAGCCATTCCTACCCACTGCCATTCTATATTCGGAGAAGTATAACACCTGTTGCTACATGTTGCTATATGGCTGACAGAGCTATCCATGAAGCATAAGCCCATATTCCAGATTGCTGACTTCGTTCTTGCTCCCTATCTGACTGCTATTGCCATATAACTTCCTACATCTGGGATTGCCCTACTATTTGCACCATAAAAGAATTTACATATCTGCTGAGCCCAACCTGTATAATATATTGCTGTTGAATGCCACCTATTGGCTAATTTCCATCATCGCACGCCAGTGATTTTAAAGGGCCCCAACGTAGCCGGCAGGAAATTCGCCAGTACCAGTAGCCAGTACCTCTGATCAGGTCCCTGATGATTGTTAGATAGCAGGGCACCACCAGCCTAACCCTGGACATGTGGTAGGTATCAGTAGTAGTAGTAATGGCTTTCAGCTTTATGTAATCTGTGCAGAACCTGGTCATCAAATCCTTTTTGGGGACTAGGACTACTTTGGTACTTTTGAATCACCCCTAACTGCAGCATCCCCTCAATTTCTCATATCTGTCTGCACCTCCAGTGAGATATAGTAGGCAGACTGTTCTACTGGAGAATGCCCTTTGTGACTACCTTGTAAAATAAGGTGACCAGATTTTTAAAATGAAATCCGGGGACATTTTGTTTTTTGTCCTGGTAATGGCGCCAATCAGTCACTCTCTGCCCATTGCCGCAGCCGCCCACCTCACAGCGTGTCAAGTCTTACTCTCCAGGCCCCAGCTACTACGGGGTGGGGAGCGGAGGAAGATCACTCTGCCAGAGAAGGCAAGGAGCTAAGCAGGCAGGCGGCTGGCCATTCTCGTGGGACTTGAGCCAAGTCAGAAGAACATACGAGCAGAGCTGAATGGGCATGCGCCTGAAACTGAAGAAATATTCCCTCTGCTCCGACCAGGACATGATCATCAGAAAGGGGCACAGATAATGGAAAAAAATACACCCCCCTAAGCTGGTAGGAGTGGCAGAGCGGAGGTGCGTAATTCTGATTTTTTATTTTTTATTCTGCACTGTCTTTGAAATTGCCCCAGTCCCTGTTCAAATCCAATCCGGGTACAAAACCCGGGGATAGCCTTGGCACGGGGCCTCAATCCGGGGACTGTCCCCGGAAACCAGGGATTTCTGGTCTCCCTATTGTAAAAAGCAAGATTTCCCTGTGAAAGGGTCACAGTGTGCCACAAACACCTCCAGTAGCTGATTTTCTGTGTGGATAAAAGGTCTGAATTAATCTTGAGGTTTGTTTCTAACTCCTAAATGGCAGCTAACAAGTCTAACAATGGGTATGTCTTTTCCTGTTTAGGTTGGCTGCAAATTATATGTGTGTTCTTTCATGGTGTGTTTTGAGGATGTTTATATTGAATGTATTCTGTCTTCTACATTCTTCTCCAAACGTATCATATAAGTTACATTGTTCAGGCACTTTGGATATGGTTCCTCTAATGCTGCCCATAGATTATCCTGCCACATAGGGAGCAGAATCTACATCTTACAATTGATCTCTGGCATTGCACTCATACCAGTGTTTTTGAATGGCCAATGGGATTATGTTCTCCTATATAATCCCAACTACGTTCTCCATTTTACCCCAGAACCTTAATACCACAGAAGCCTCAATGTTAACAATCTTGCCCTTCCAGGTCTCTCAGGTTAGTGCTAAGGGTCACGTTCACCTTCCTTATGAGGTTTCAAAAGGGAAAAAACCCGTAAACTCCTGGGTTACTTCTCTGTAGGCAGACAGCTGGTGAACATTACACAATTATTATTTAGAGCCCTTTCTCTGCAACTCCACAAATGTCCCCAGCATTTCAAAATCTCATTGAAACGCTTGTACATGCTGGTCATTTGTGGGTGGTAAGGACTAGCCTTGATATGTGTCATCTGTATTTTCCTGATAAAAACTTGTATCAGGTCAATGTAAACTGTCCACTGAGGAACAGGGTATCCTATGCTCATAAGTATTCCAAAAAAGTACCTTGTCGCCCTGGGAAGGGCCGCCGATAGGAGTTACCACTGGGCCTCCTGCAGGAGCCCGGGCACACAAGGGGCCCAGACAGCAGGGGGATCGGTGCGGCAGGACAGGAGGGCAATTATAGAACAATGCACTGTGTCTGTGTCTCTCCCTCTAGCAGCTGAAAGTCAGTTTCTCCCCTCTCCCTCCTCAGCTTTCAGCTGCTAGAGGGAGAGACACAGATACAGAACATCATTCTGTAATTGCTGTCCTGCCACACTGATACTCCTCCCTGTGCTGCCCACATCTGATTCCCCCTGTGTGCCTGGGTCCCCCTGCAGTGATGACGGCTTTCCTCTCCCACCAGCTGTTGCGGGTGCAAAGGTGGATGGAGAGTAGATAAAGGGGTCTGTAAATATGTAATTTACCAGCCCCTTCCTTTTCTGAATTGGACACAGTGAGTGATCTGTACTGATCACTCCTGTGTCCATTGATAACTGAGCATAGTAAACTGTGCTTTAATTTATGAATGAACAGGAGCCCCTGTCTCCTGTTTATTTATCCTCAGTGCAGCTAAGGCTACAGAGAAAGGAACTAAACACAAAAGACTCAATTCCTCAATTCCTTTTTCTGTCTCAAAGGTAAGATGACAGCATCCCTCCCCCCCATAAGAGCATTGTTAAAAAAAAAACAATTGTATTTAATTGTAAAAAATAATTGTTAAATTTGTCAATAAAAAAAACTTTTAAAAATTGTAAAAATAATTGTAAAAATTTTATTTTTTGTAATTTCAGGGTCGGGTAGGCTGTACCCCATGATTTCTAACGGACAGAAGCCATGGCCCTGGGGGAGGATAGTGCCACAGCCTCTGGGTAATGGGTGGCATAGTCCACTACTAACAGGATGTATTGTTTGTCTTAACTGCTGTAGATGGATAGCAGCCCAACCATATTCACCACCTACTTTAAGAATTCATCAATTACAGGCTTGTAGTGGAGCCCTGTGAAAGTTTAGTCGCCAAACTGCTGGCAGGTAACACATGACTGAAAGTTGGCTATGTCTGTAATCACATTAGACCAGAAAAAAAGTCAGCAATTCTTGGGCCTTGGTTTTACTGATTTCATGCACCACCTTTAACCCTTTCATGACTAAGCCTATTTTTGGAATTTGGTGTTTACAAGTTAAAATCCATATTTTTTGCTAGAAAATTACTTGGAACCCCCAAACATTATATATATTTTTTTAGCAGAGGCTCTAGAGAATAAAACGGCGATTGTTGCAATATTTTATGTCACACGGTATTTGCGCAGTGGTGTTTTAAACGCAACTTTTTGGGAAAAGGGACACTTTCATGAATAAAAAAAAACAAAACAGTAAAATTAGCCCAATTTTTTTGCGTAATGTGAAAGATAATGTTATGCCGAGTAAATAGATACCAAACATGTCACACTTTATAATTGCGCGCACTTGTAGATTGACGACAAAGTACGGTACCTAAAAATCTCAATAGGCGACGCTTTAAAAAATTTTTACGGTTACCAGGTTAGCGTTACAGAGGAGGTCTACTGCTAGAATTATTGCTCTCGCTCTGACGATCGCGGCGATAGCTCACATGTGTGATTTGAACACCGTTTATATACGCGGGCGCGACTTCCGTATGCGTTTTCTTTGCTTCGCAAGCTCGCGGGGACGGCGGGCGCTTTGAAAATTTTTTTTTATTTTTTTATTTATTTTATTTATTTTAAAATGACTAAATTGTTTTAAAAAAAAAAAAAAAAATTTGATCACTTTTATTGCTGGCACAAGGAATGTAAACATCCCTTGTGACAGTAATAGGTGGTGACAGGTACTCTTTATGGAGGGATCGGGGGTCTAAAAGACCCCCCACCCCTCCTTTACACTTCAATGTATTCAGATCGCCGAAAACGGCGTTTCTGAATACCGGATATTTTTTTAAAACCGGCGCCATTGGCAGCCGAGTAAACGGGAAGTGACGTCATGACGTCGCTTCCGTGTTTACGATGAGGAGACTGGAACGAAGCCGATTACGGCTTCGTTCCAGTTCCTCCCCAGCAGCCAGAGCCGACGGATCGCTAATCGGTGCTCCCGATCGAGCGGGAGCACCGGTAACAGCGGCGAGAGGCGGCGGGAGGGGGGGACGTCCCCTCCCGCTCCTCCGGCATAACAGCCGAGCGGCTTTTAGCCGCATCGGTTGTTATGGCTGGAAAGCCAATCGCCCGCTGTAAAAAACGGTACCGGGATGATGCCTGCAGGTGCGGGCATCATCCCGGTATACCCCCCGGAAGCCGAGTACGCAGATCTGCGTACGCTCGGCGGGAAGGGGTTAACAAGTATCCTCCAAATTTAAAACAGGACAAGATATTGGGTCCTCTGGTACCAATATGACCACAGTTTGTGACCCAGAGAAACTTTCAGCAGTCCTACAGTGGCCCTGACCCATGGGTTTACGTCCTCTGCAGCGTTTTCTTGGCTTTGCCAACTATATTTGGAAGTTTATTCGTAACTTCTCGTCTCTGGTCAAGCCCCTGACTGATATGACTAGAAAGGACGGTAACCAACAGAGTTGGTCTCTGGAGTCCAGTAAGGCCTTTTAGAGTCTCAAGGCTGCCTTTGTTTCTGCTCCTGTGTTAGCACATCCTGATCCTACGTTATCTTTTATCCTTGAGGTTAATGCTTTTGAGACTGGAGTTGGCACCCTTCTGTCTCAATGTCCTACCTCTGAGAGCACTATGCATTCTTGTGGCTACTTTTCCAAGAAATTGTCACCTACAGAGTGCAATTACGAGATTGGTTACAGAGAGCTGTTAGCGATTATTTAACCCTGAAAGAATGAAGACATCTCCTCAAAGGTACCACTGTGCTGATTCTCATTCCTACTGACCACAAGAATCTCACATTCTTGTCTGAAGCTTGTCTCTCCCAGAAGGGCGCAATGGGCTCTTTTCTTGTCTAGTTTCAATTACATTGTCTCATTCTTACCCGGTTCCAGGAATGTAAGGGCTGATGCCTTGTCACAACAATTTTCCTCCACTTCCAGGATGGAATCGGTTCCAGTTCCTGTGATTCCTCCTGATCGTATTCTGGCTACTGTTCACACCAGTCTCACTGCTTTGGGTGACAAAGTTTGCTGTTCAGGTCCATGCTCCTCCTGAGAAACCTTGTGACTGCTGCTTTGTCCCAGAGATTCTCCATCCTGCCGTGCTCCAGACTTACCATTCTCCCAAGGCTGCTGGCCACCCTGGTAAGAATCAACTCTTTTGGGCCATTTCCCAACAACTCTGGTGGCCTAGTCTACGTGCTGATGTAACCGCCTTCATAGCTGCCTGTTCCATGTTCCATGTGCGCTCAGAGTAAGACTCCACGACACCTTCCAGTGGGCCTCCTACAACCCATACCCAATGGAGAGAGGCCCTGGACCCACCTGTCTATGGACTTCATTGTGGAGTTACCCAACTCCCAGGGCAACACAGTTACCCTTATGGTGGTTGATCAGTTCTTGAAAATGCCTCATTGTATTCCACTTAAGAAGTTGCCCACTTCTAAGGAGCTGGGTTCCATTTTTGCTCGGGAGATCTTTTGCTTACATGGGCTACCCAAGGTGATTGTCTCGGACAGGGGTAGTCAGTTTGTGTCCTGGTTCTGGCGAGCCTTTTGTGCACAGTTGGGAATTCAGCTTGCTTTCTCCTCTGTATCACCCGCAGTCTAATGGGGCCGCAGAACAAGTCAACCAGTCCTTGGAACAATTCCTACGTTGCTATATTCCTATATTGGTATATTTCTGACCATTATAAAAACTGGTCAGACCTATAACCATGGGCTGAGTTTGCTCTTAACAGTGCCTTGAATTCTGCTTCCCGATTGTATGATTTTATGGCGAACTTCCACGTTGCCTGATTCATTTGTATTCCTGCGTTAGATAAGCATCTCCGTGGTCTTCGTTCCACTTGGGCATAAGTCCAGGAGGCTTTGCAACATGCTAATGATAGGTACAGACTCCATGCTGACTGCAGACGCCTGCCTGCGCCTTCCTACCAGGTTGGGGACAGAGTCTGGCTGTCATCTCGCAACCTCTGACTTCGTGTTTCCTCTCTGAAGTTTGCACCTCAGTTTATTACGCCTTTGCAGGATTAATCCAGTGGCTTATGCATTAGACCTTCCTTCTAATATGTGTATCTGAAATGTATTTCATGTCTCCTTATTAAAATCTTTGGTCTGCAACCACTTTACCACCACGGTGCCTTGTCCTCACCCTGTACAGGTTGAGAACCATGAGAAGTATGAAGTCCATTGTTGACTTCCGTAGGTTCCGTAGGCGCATACAGTACCTGGTGCATTGGAAAGTGTACGGTTTGGAGGAACGCTCTTGGGTCTCATCCTCGGATGTACATGCCCCTGTCTCTGTGTTATCCATAGATGTTTTCCCCTCAAGCCTGGTGGTCCTCCGAGGGGGAAGGGGTCATTGAGGAGGGGGTACTGTCAGAGCTGGGCTCAGCCCTTCCTTCTCTGAGCTTTCCGCTCAGCTGTCAGCTAATTGCCAGCTCCTATCTCCACAGTGAGTCACCTGTTTATGATATCCTGCTCATCAGTCCTGCCTATTTAAGCCGTTCAGCCCAGATGATCTCTGTCTTCTCCTTGGTCAACATCACAGAGACTATCTCCTGCATTCCTGTTAAAGACTTGCTTGGCTGACATTCCTTCTGGCTCCAGATCCTGCCTTCTGTTCCACTACGCTGTCCCCTGGCTTCCTGACTTTCTGGCTTGTCTAACTATCCATTCCGGTTACCAAACTTTGGCTATGTTTTGACTAGGTTTTTTCTATTTACTTTTAATATTAAAAGTGTGATTTAACTGTACTTCTGTCTCGGTCTGATTCAATGTTTCTGACACCCAGGCAACTAACAGGCAGTATAAAATACAGGATCTCATCACATGTTCTACAGTTAGCATTGTTTACATGTTAGAATGTGAATGTAGTCTACGGTCTGTAGGTAGGACCTCTAGACCCCTTCATGTCTGTCTAGGTGAACATGTAAACAATATTAAAAACTCAAAATGTATCTAAGCACGTTAGGCTCTTTTACAATAGGGATCCTAGGCTTAAAATGTTGGGGTATCGAAAGGGTTAAGAAACACGGGGGGGGGGGTTTATTGAATCTTGAATCTTATTGGATTTATGAAACTAAAGTATCAGTTCCTACAGGCTTGAATGTTGAATTTGACTTAAATTGTTTGATTTCTGATCATTAATGTGTTCCTATGGATTAATAAATGTGTTTAAATGTATTTATTTACGCATTTATTTATGCATTATGTATGTATATAGTGTTAAGGATTTTGGATTGACAATATTTATTTTAATAATGATTTCTATATAAATGTTTTATTATTTTGAATTGTAATGAATTATTATGCATTTTATGAATTATTATAGCATTCATGCAAGCAATCTAATAGGTTATTCTTTTTCGTCAGATGGGTTCAGAAAGTTTTTTCCCCTTATATCTCTTATGATATGTGTACATATTGATCGTTTTTATTTATCTATTAGCCTGCTTGCTGGCTGTTTAAATTGTTTAATGATGCTTGGGGAGACTTTCTGGTTAAGCTGGGACAATGAGGGGTTTCCAAGGTAATTCATCACGTGAGGAAGCCTCTTCCTGGTTGAGCAGGGAGTGTGTACACTTCCCATGGTAACTGATCATGTGAGGAAGCCTCTGATATCTAAAGATGACTAGCTGAGAATATAAATAGGCAGGTGCAATACGCGATTCCGTATCTGCTAATGAAATCTCGCCCCTTGGGACGTAACGCTTACGGAACGGAATCACGTGACATCACCCGCGGCCATCACTGATTTGTGTATTAAGAACACTCGCATACCAGGCATTGGGTTACAGTGCCTTGTTTGTAAGTTTTCACTTCTCATTTTAAATAAAACCAGTTCTATGAGAGCACTATATATCCACTTTTTATTCTATGTTTTATTCTATGTCTATATTGGAGCTTCGGTTCAGTTATACTGAGGAGGATTCAGATTGCTAAATCTATACCTGTCCATGCTGTTTTTGATTGCTCCCAGATGTATTGATTCCATTGGAGATGTTCTCAAGCGTTTTTACCCTTTATGGGAAAGTGCATATGACCCAACTGTTAATTCAGTGGTCCATATGATGAGGTGAGCTGCTAGCGTTATCTGTGGTGGAGGCTCTGCAAGACTTGAAAATTGCGTTCACAGACGCTCTCCATCCAATCTGACAGAGCTTGAGCTATTTTGCAAAGAAGAATGGGCAAAAATGTCCCTCTCTAGATGTTAGAGACATCCCCAAAAAGACTTACAGCTGTAATTGCAGTGAAAGGTGGTTCTACAATGTATTGACTCAGGGGGGGGTGAATACAAATGCACACCACACTTTTCACATATTTATTTGTAAAAGAATTTGAAAACCATTTATCATTTTCCTTCCACTTGACAATTATGTGCCACTTTGTGTTGGTCTATCACATAAAATCCTAATAAAATACATTTATATTTTTGGTTGTAACATGAAAAATATGAAAAATTTCAAGTATTATTTAAATACCTTTTCAAGGTACTGTATAATATATATCAGCAGCAGTGGGAGATTTTACACACTCTCCCGGCTTTGTTTAAATCTGACAAGTCAACTGTTGATTGTCAGGTGGAAGCACTTCCATGTACCCCTGGTACTTTCATTTACCCCCATGCAGGCCCCTGCCATGTTTCCTGGGCTGTGCTGTCCACGTGCATACCTGGACTAGTAGGGTGGGTGCTGCTAGGTAAGAAGATCAGCAAGTGTTTGTTGACCTTCCCTACCTAGTAAGAACCTCTAATGCCGCGTACACACGACTGGACTTTTCAACATCAAAAGTCTGACGGAATGATTCCGGCAGACCATTCGATCGTGTGTGGGCTGCAGCGGACTTTTGATTTGCAAAAGTCTGACAGACTTTAGAAATGGAACACGTTTCAAATTTTTCCGCCAGAACTCCGCCGGACTCAGTTCCTACCGAGAAATCCGCTCGTGTGTATGCTAGTCCGACGGACAAAAACCGACGCTAGGGCAGCTATTGGCTACTGGTTATGAACTTCCTTATTCTAGTCCAGTCGTACGTCATCACGTTCGAATCCGTCGGACTTTGGTGTGATTGTGTGTGGCCAAGTCCGTTCATTCGGAAAGTCCGTCCGAACTCTGTCAGAACTCCGTCAGAACTCTGTCGAAAGTCTGTCGGACCTAGTCCCTCGAAAAGTCCGGTCGTGTGTACGTGGCATAAGGGACATGTATTACATTCCTTACTTCCAGGTTCAGCTGTTGCTTTCCCTGACAACCTGATGTCTCATTAACCACTTAAGCCCTGGACCATTTTGCAGGCCAAAGACCAGAGCACTTTTTGCGATTTGGTACTGTGTCGCTTTAACTGACAATTGCGCGGTCGTGCGATGTGGCTCCCAAACAAAATTGTCCTTCTTTTTCCACAAATAGAGCTTTCTTTTGGTGGTATTTGTTCAGCCCTGCGGTTTTTATTTTTTTGCACTATAAACAAAAAAAGAGCGACAATTTTGAAAAAAATCATTTTTTACTTTTTGCTATAATAAATATCCCCCAAAATATATATAAAAAAACGTTTTTTTCCCCTCAGTCTAGGCCGATACGTATTCTTATACATAATTTTGGTAAAAAAAATCTCAATAAGCGATTACAAAATAGGGGATAGTTATATGGCATTTTTATTACTAATTTCTTTTTTCTAGTGATTTTTATCATGACATTATGGTGGACACATCGGACATTTTTGAGACCATTGTCATTTATACAGCAATCAGTGCTATACAAATGCACTGATTCCTGTGTAAATGACACTGGCAGTGAAGGAGTTAACCACTAGGGGGGAGTGTAGGGGTTAAATGAGCCCTGGGGAGTGTTTCTAACTGTGTATGACACGTCACTGATCTCTGCTCCCGATCACACGGAGCAGAGATCAGTGACAGTGTCACTAGGCAGAACGGGGAGTTGCTTGTTTACATTAGCATCTCCCAGTTCTTCCTCTCTGAGGCGATCGCGGGTATCCCCGTTCTGACCGGCGCGCGATGGCACAGCGGCAAATTTAAAGGGACGTACCTGTACGTCCATTTGTCTGTCCATGCCATTCTGCCGACGTACATCGGCGTGCGCCAGTCGGCAAGTGGTTAAAGAGAACATAGCAATAACATATCACATAAGAGACTTTTGTTCCCCTACATGATAAAAAAATATGTGATGGAGAAAAGTGTAAAAAAAAAGGAACACGCAAACACATTAAAATAATGGGTCTGCCTTTACACACACATGAACATTAATGGCATCCTAGTCTTAGTCCATAGGGATCAATATTGAGTTGGTCCACCTTTTGCAGCTATAACAGCTTCAACTCTTCTGGGAAGGCTCTTCTGGGAAGGCTGTCCACAATGTTTAGGAGGGTGTCTATGGGAATGTTTGACCATTTTTCCAGAAGAGCATTTGTAAGGTCGGGCACTGATGTGGATGAGAAGGCCTGGATTGCAGTCTCTGCTCTAATTCATCCCAAAGGTGTTCTATTGGGTTGAGGTCAGGACTCGGTACAGGCCAGACTATTTGTGAATTTTTCAGGTTTAGGCGGTCACGGTATATTCATATTGAAGAGGCCGGGCTTCAACTGTGTAGCACGCTGTGGCGGATTAGCCTGCCTAAACCTGAAAATGAAGAAATAGTCCGCTTACTTTCCCCCACTGAGCACAGGGGGCCCGGAGACGTTTGTTTTGTAAACAGCTACACCGTGGGGGATTAGCTAATTGGTGGACATGATTTGGGACCCCCCCGCCCCCTATACCTCCGGGCCCCCCTGCTAAGATGACAGGGCCCGGTCACCCTATGCTAGAGCCTCTGCGTTCAATCTAACTTGATCTACTTTGTGTTAAATTGTTTCTTATGTTGGCTGTGTTCTGTCACATTCTCTGGCTGCCCACCACAGCCATGAGCTTTAAAGTGGTTGTAAACTCTCCCCCACAACTTTGTCCCATGTAAATCAGCATAAAATGCCCTAATGAACACTGCTTGTAGATATCTCCTTACTTGTTTAGTATTGTTCTATTCCTTTTTGTTCTTTAGAATGACGTCACTGAGCATGCCCAGATCTCCCCTGATTTACGGCACACTCTGTGTACTTTGTCTATCTATTATCAGGACTTCCTACTGCACACAACACTGAAATCCCAGGAGACTGCATAATCAGTCAGAGCTTCCTCCTACACACCATGTGACCATGTGACATCACATGCAGTGTAAACCAGGGCATTACTGCAGTCTTATCAGCTGAAGCTGATAAGACTGAAACAGGCAAACACTAGATAATTGGCACAAGTAAATACTATGAAATAAAACAAGTAAGCTATGAACAGGGAAGCAGGGTTGCCATAGAAACATTGGATTGAGAAGGAGGCTTGGTTAACAGTACAGGAAGTGCTCCATGTAAGGGCAGAAATGCACTCCACTGTGGACTCAAAACAATACTTAAGATGGCACTGCCTTACCCCTGGAAACAAGTTTTTTAAAGTTTCTTTAAACAGTAAGTAATATGCGATTTGGGCTGGATTACAGTGAGTATAGTTTGATAATTACTTATTATAATGGACTAAATGAAAAGAAGAATCAGAGTGGGAGAGTTTACTTCCTCTTTAAACCTAACTGTCCACATTACCAACCTGTGCATTTTGGGGAAATGAGGGTGGCACTGTATTCAGTATGTCATATTGCACAAAGTTTGGGGCTTGTAAGACCTCATAATAATCACAGCAATAATTGTTCTTGTGTATAAATGCATGCTAGCCCCATCCCTCTTGGATCTCATGGCCAGCAACAGTCCCTGGTCAGAGATAAATCCTTGCAAGCCTTATCTCAGCTTTCACATATGGCACGGTCTTCACATGACACAGGGTGGAAAGGAAGACTGTACATCTTATTTTATTTTTATCATTTTATCATTATTAATTTACATTTTTTTAAGTCATAGATAACTCCATGATTCAGAAATGTATGTGTGCTCCTAATAAGCTGGGAAATGAACTTAGAAGAAAAACAGCTGAGGGCCCAAAGTACTCTTAATCCTTTACTGCCTTAACATAATGCACATTATTACACATTTTAACCACTTTCAGACCGGACCATTTTGCTGGTAAATGACCAGAGGTCTTTTTACACTTTGGCACTGCGCTGCTTTAACTGGTAATTGCGCGGTCATGCAATGTTGTACCCAAACAAAATTTGCGTCCTTTTCTTCCCACAAATAGAGCTTTCTTTTGATGGTATTTGATTGCCTCTGCGATTTTTATTTTTTGCGATATAAACGTAAAAAGACCGCAAATTTTGAAAAAAAATGATATTTTCTACTTTTTGTTATTAGAAAAATCCAATAAACTCAATTTTAGTCATACATTTAGGCCAAAATGTATTCAGCCACATGTCTTTGGTAAAAAAAAAGTCAATAATTGTATATTTATTGGTTTGCGCAAAAGTTGTCACATCTACAAACTAAGGTACGTTTTCTGGAATTTACGCAGCTTTTAGTTTACGACTGCCTATCTCATTTCTTGAGGTGCTAAAATGGCAGGGCAGTACAAAACCCCCCCAAATGACCCCATTTTGGAAAGTAGACCCCCTAAGGAAATTGATAAGAGGCATGTTGAGCCCATTGAATATTTTATTTTTTTGCCTCAAGCGATTGAATAATGACAAAAAAAAAAATTTTTTTTTTTTTTTTACACAAAGTTGTCACTAAATGATATATTGCTCACACATGCTATGGGCGTATGTGAAATGACACCCCAAAATAAATTCTGCTGCTTCTCCTGAGTACGGGGATACCACATATGTGGGACTTTTTGGGAGCCTAGCCGCGTACGGGGCCCCGAAAACCAAGCACCGCCTTCAGGCTTTCTAAGGGCGTAAATTTTTGAGTTCACTTCTCACTACCTATTACAGTTTTGAAGGCCATAAAATGCCAAGATGGCACAAAACCCCCACAAATGACCCCATTTTAGAAAGTAGACACCCCAAGCTATTTGCTGAGAGGCATGTTGAGTTCATGGAATATTTTATATTTTGCCACAAGTTGCGGGAAAATTACAAACTTTTTATTTTTTATTTTTTTTTTAACAAAGTTGTCACTAAATGATATATTGCTCATGCATGCCATGGGCATATGTGAAATGACACCCCAAAATAAATTCTGCTGCTTCTCCTGAGTACGGGGATACCACATATGTGGGACTTTTTGGGAGCCTAGCCGCGTACGGGGCCCCGAAAACCAAGCACCGCCTTCAGGCTTTCTAAGGGCGTAATTTTTTGATTTCACTCCTCACTACCTATTACAGTTTTGAAGGCCATAAAATGCCAAGATGGCACAAAACCCCCACAAATGACCCCATTTTAGAAAGTAGACACCCCAAGCTATTTGCTGAGAGGCATGTTGAGTCCATGGAATATTTTATATTTTGCCACAAGTTGCGGGAAAATTACAAACTTTTTTTTTTTTTTTCACAAAGTTGTCACTAAATGATATATTGCTCACGCATGCCATGGGCATATGTGAAATGACACCCCAAAATAAATTCTGCTGCTTCTCCTGAGTATGGGGATACCACATATGTGGGACTTTTTGGGAGCCTAGCCGCGTACGGGGCCCCGAAAACCAAGCACCGCCTTCAGGCTTTCTAAGGGCGTTACAGTTTTGAAGGCCATAAAATGCCAAGATGGCACAAACCCCCCCCCAAATGACCCCATTTTGGAAAGTAGACACCCCTAAATTTAGGGGTACACTAGTGAGACTAGGTAATAAATGGCGGGTGCCCTGAAACTATAAAAAAATAACTAACCAACCAGCGTCACCTGTAACAGTTATATGGTGATCACTGGTGAAAGGGTTAACTAGGGGGCAATTAGGGGGCTTTATGCGGTAGTATATGGGGGTCCCTGGCGCTATAAAAAGCTGCAGCGAACCTAAATACCTACCTGCCTAACTAGCGTCACCTGTGACACTAATACAGCGATCAGAAAAACGATCGCTTATTAGGCTGGGTTCACACTGGAGCGATGCGGGAACACCACGAATGCGCGGCGGGTTCCCGCATCGCATGCCTCCCGGCGGCAGTTCACACTGCCCTATGCGAACTGCTGGGAGTGTCAGTGAAATGTTACTGACACCCCCAGATCAGTTCGCATATCGCAGTGCGATCTGCAAACTCGGATCGCATGGTGTGAACACCCATGCGATCCGATTCTGCTGCGGGCCAAAAAAAGGGTCCCGTGCGAATTTGCGGCGGGTGTGGCGGGTGCGGCGAATGGCTGAACTCGAATCGCACAGAGATCGGATGTGATTTGCACTGCAGTGCGGTGCGAATCACATCCGTTCTCATAAACCGCTGCAATGTGAACCCAGCCTTAGTGACACTGGCGACGGGGGGTGATCACGGGTTAAACCTTTATTGGGGGGGTTAGGGGGGTACCTTAGAACTAAAGGGGGCTAACCCTAACTGCCCTAACAGTTATTAGTCACAAATGACACCCGCCGGGTGATCAGGGGGTTAAACCTTTATTAGGTAATAAATGGCGGGTGCCCTGAAACTATAAAAAAATAACTAACCAACCAGCGTCACCTGTAACAGTTATATGGTGATCACTGGTGAAAGGTTTAACTAGGGGGCAATCAGGGGGCTTTATGCGGTAGTATATGGGGGTCCCTGGCGCTATAAAAAGCTGCGGCGAACCTAAATACCTACCTGCCTAACTAGCGTCACCTGTGACACTAATACAGCGATCAGAAAAATTATCGCTTATTAGGCTGGGTTCACACTGGAGCGATGCGGAAACGCCGCAAATCCGCGGCGGGTTCCCGCATCGCATGCCTCCCGGCGGCAGTTCACACTGCCCTATGCGAACTGCTGGGAGTGTCAGTGAAATGTTACTGACACCCCCAGATCAGTTCGCATATCGCAGTGCGATCTGCAAACTCGGATCGCATGGTGTGAACACCCATGCGATCCGATTCTGCTGCGGGCCAAAAAAAGGGTCCCGTGCGAATTTGCGGCGGGTGCGGCGGGTGTGGCGGGTGCGGCGGGTGCGGCGAATGGCTGAACTCGAATCGCACAGAGATCGGATGTTATTTGCACTGCAGTGCGGTGCGAATCACATTCGTTCTCATAAACCGCTGCAATGTGAACCCAGCCTTAGTGACACTGGCGACGGGGGGTGATCACGGGGTTAAACCTTTATTGGGGGGGTTAGGGGGGTACATTAGAACTAAAGGGGGCTAACTCTAACTGCCCTAACAGTTATTACAGTCACAAATGACACCAATGCAAAAAAAAAAAAAAAAAAAAAAAAAAATGACATTGGTGTCACTGTGACTGGGGGGCAGGGGTAATTGGGGGGGTGATCGGGGGGTAAAGGGGGGGTGTGAGTGTGCCTGGCATGTTCTACTGTGTGTGTGAGTGTTGGTGCAACTTACTGATCCGCTCTCCTCCGTGTCGGAACGAAAAATACCGACACGGAGGAGAGAATACATCACTTCCTCTCCTGTGTTTACATTACAGGAGAGGAAGTGATGTCACCGGGGATTTCTATTCGTCGGGAGCGATCGCGAGGGGGTGGCCATGAATGAATGGCCGTCCCCTCGTCCGGGATCGCTCCCGAACGAATACCGACCGCCGCAGGCACCGGGCGGGGGCCCGATCGGGCCCCCGACCCGCGGGAGGCAAGGGACGTACATGTATGTCCTTATGCCTGCCCGTGCCATTGTACCGACGTACATCGGCGTGCGGCGGTCGGCAACTGGTTAATGTAAAGGATTTAAAAAGTATTCATCTAGCCTTTAATCCATCTATGGATTAAAATAAATATGAGCTTTTGTATATAAAAATACTAAAGATTAAAAATTGAAATAAAACAAGTTTAACCACTTGCCAACCAGCCGCTGCAGTTATACTGTGGCAGGTTGGCTCGGCTGCGCAAATCGCCCCGGTGTACATTGGGCTCATGCACGGCGATCTGTGGGCATGCACACGCACCTATTGGCTAGCAGGGGAGCCAATCAGCAGGTGGGGTGGGCTCGATCTCTGCCGGCCCTCCGCAATGGTTCCCCACAGTGACAGAACAGGGGTTTTAACATTGTAAACAAGGCAGATCTCTGTTCTGACAGGGGAGATCACACAGATCCTGTCTTTCTACTAAGCAGAAAGACGGATCTGTGTATTGTCCCAAGCAGCCCATCCCCCATACAGTTAGAAACACACTGAGAGAACACATTTAACCCCTTGATCGCCGGTGATGTTAACCCCTTCACTGCCATTGTCATTAGTACAATGTCAGTGCATATTTTTAGCACTGATTACTGTAGTAAGTAGTAAGTGACTGGCTCTCAAAAATGTGTCAAAAATGGCAGTTAGGTGTACAATCTGTCTGCCGCAATGTCACAGTCCCACTAAAAATCACAGATCGCCGCCATCACTAGTAAAAAGAAAAATAATAATAATAAAAATGCCATAAATCTTTCCCCTATTTTGTAGACTCTATACTTTTTGCACAAACCAATCAATATATGCTTATTGCTTTTTGTTTTGTTTTTTTACAAAAATATGTAGCAGAATACATATTGGTCTAAGTTTTTGAAGAAATTGTATTTTTTTTATTTTTTTTATTGGCCATGTTTTATAGCAGAAAGTAAAAAATATAGTTTTTTTTCCAAATTGTCTTTTTAAAAAAAAAAAAAAAAAAACTGTGTGGGGAAAAAGGACATCAGTTTTATTTGGGTACATGTAAATTTGTTTCATTTTGTTTTGATTTGTTAATCCAGTTATTTTGTTGGGTTAAATTCAGTTGATTCGTTCAATTCTTTTTCGGAATTCGTATTCGGAATTTTTGAACTTTCTTTGAATTTACCGATTTTTTTAGATTCAAAATGATCAAATTGATAAGTTTTCAAATTGGTTGAAACGAAAATGTTATATTGTTTTCGATTCGCATGCAGCAAAGTGAACAAACAAAAGAAAAAAAACATCATCAAATGATTATGATGACTCTTTAAATCACCCGTGGCTTAACGAAAACAGCATTATTTCGAAATGGTACTCTAATAACACACTTTGATTTCAGCAATACGTGTAGTGAGAATTCGACTGGAGTTCAATGTAAAATTCGATTCGAATTTCAGTCCGAATTTCATTACGTGTTTCAGAGCATTTGGTGAAATTAGTTTATATTGTAATTTGGGAATTTGGGTATTCAGATATATCCAAATCTCCGAATAACGAAAAATTTGTCAGAATATTAGTTCGGAACGAAACGAACCGCACATGTCTAGTAAATCTTTTCGGGGCTGAAGTGGTTAAGAAGGTCGTAAGTAAAAAGTGACTCTATATAACCCCTTAGCACTGACCGTACACACATATGTAGCCTCAGCTTTAAGGGGTTATGCAGCCGCATGCATCACCCCAGTACCGTTTTTAGAGCAGGCGGTCATCTATTCAGGGATAACACCCGATGCAGCTAAAAACCGATTGGCTGTTATCCCGGAGGAGCGAGAGGGGACTTTTTTAGACCCCCGATCCCTCCATAAAGGGGTCCTGTCACAAGGGACCTAGTAGGTGACAGGTGGCACCGATGAGCTGCACTGATAGGTGGCACTAATAGGTGACATTTGCATTGATAGGTGGCACTGATGAGCTGCACTGTTAGGTGACACTGATGAGCTGCACTGATAGGTGACACTGGCACTGACAAGGAGCACTGATGAGCTGCGCTGATAGGTGGCACTGATAGGGGACACTGGTACTGATGAGCTAGACTAATGAGCACTGGGACAGCCCCCCTTAACCCACTTCAGCTAGAGCGAGTACACTGAGCTGCACTTATCTGCCGACCTCCCCAGCCCCATGCAGAGGCAGAAATGACGTGTTCTTCTACTTGTATGGCGCTTCCCCCTCCTTGCTTGCAGAGGCACCACCCACACTCCTTTGCCAACAGCCTCTCGGGCCGGTCTCCGGGTGACGTCATGCCTCCCGAAACGCCAAGGGGAGGAGCGCGCTCATCCTCAGCACACTAACACGGAGGCTATGCAGTGCAAGGTTCTCTGCAAGGCAATGTATGTAGTGGCTGCCGCCGTGGGCTGGCTTGCTGTTTTGGGCCTATAATTTAGCTATCTGGCGAGACTGCAAGGCAATGTAGCGGCTGGCGATAGGCTGGTAATTGTGTGTAGAATCTCTGTATTGGGCCGATATTATGGTAGGGGCCTAGTGCTGCAGCTTCAATGCCCCTAAATTAATCTGGCCCTGGAAAGAAGAGACCCTGGTAAATCAACGCCTTGCTGCCCAGCCACTCACTTCATATGGCACCCTACCCTGGATACACCACTGGATTTATGTGCAGCAAAGACACCATTGCCAGCTAGCAACAGTGAGATTGAAATGGCATGAATTTTTACATCAAGACCAACAGATATTTTTTACTTTCTGTGCTTTTGTAAAGAGTTAAAACATAGGGAAGTGTGCACAGCACACTCAAAGTGCAGCGACACCAGCTGTATGCATGTATATGGAAGCTCAGCATTAAAGTCCACCATCATGCTGTCACACGCAGCATAAAGTGGCCCATAATTGTGAAGTGGAAGGGAAATCATAAATTGTTTTCAATTTTTTTTTACAAATAAATATCTGAAAAGTGTGGCGTGCATTTGTATTCAGCCCCCTTTACTCTGATACCCCTAACTAAAATCTAGTGGAACCAATTGCCTTCAGAAGTCACCTAATTAGTAAATAGAGTCCACCTGTGTGTAAATTAATCTAAGTATAAATACAGCTGTTCTGTGAAGCCCTCAGAGGTTTTTTAGAGAACCTTAGTGAACAAACAGCATTATGAAGGCCAAGGAACACACCAGACAGGTCAGGGATAAAGTTGTGGAATACGTTTAAAGCAGGGTTAGGTTATTAAAAAATATCCCAAGCTTTGAACATCTCACGGAGCACTGTTCAATCCATCATCTGAAAATGGAAAGAGTATGGCAGAACTGCGAACCTACCAAGACATGGCCATCCACCTAAACTGACAGGCTGGGCAAGGAGAGCATTAATCAGAGAAGCAGCCAAGAGGCCCATGGTAACTCTGGAGGAGCTGCAGAGATCCACAGCTCAGGTGGGAGAATCTGTCCACAGGACAACTATTAGTCGTGCACTCCACAAATATGGCCTTTATGGAAGAGTGGCAAGAAGAAAGCCATTGTTGAAAGAAAGCCATAAGAAGTCCCATTTGCAGTTTGTGAGAAGCCATGTGGGGGACACAGCAAACATGTGGAAGAAGGTGCTCTACTGAGATGAGACTAAAATTTTACTTTTTGGCCTAAAGCAAAACACTATGTGTGGCAGAAAACTAACACTACACATCACCCTGAACACACCATCCCCACTGTGAAACATGGTGGTGGCAGCATCATGTTGTGGGGATGCTTTTCTTCAGCAGGGACAGGGAAGCCGGTCAGAGTTGTTCAGAACAGTTGGATGGAGCCAAATACAGGGCAATCTTAGAAGAAAACCTGTTAGGGCCGGTTCACACTGCAGGCGATGCGAGGCGACACCGACTTGCCTCGCCGCGACCTGCCGCGACCCCAGCGGCAACTTGCAGATGACTTCTGTATAGAAGTCAATGCAAGTCGCCCCGAGGTCGCCCGAAAGTAGTACAGGAACCTTTTTTCTGAGTCGGAGCGACTCGAGTCGCTCCTCTCAGAACGGTTCCATTGTACAGAACGGGGGCGACTTGTAAGATAGCGGCGAGGCGAGTCGTGTCGCCTCGCATAGCCCGCAGTGTGAACCGGCCCTTAGAGTCTGCAAAAGACTTGAGACCGGGGCGTAGGTTCATCTTCTAGCAGGACCTTGACCCTAAACATATAACAATGCTAGAATGGAATGGATTAGATCAGAGGTGCCCAACCAGTGGCCCGGGGGCCACATGTGGCCCACGGAGCCCTCTGATGTGGCCGTGACCTCCTTCTGTGGGATAGCAGATTGGCAAGCCCAGATCATGGGTTGCAGACCCACCATCCCAGAGCATCTGTGTTGTTAATGAAGCCAGCAAAGCAAGCAGCTGGGGAGCAGAGCTGTATGATGATTCCTGTATAGCGCCATCTCTTGCCACAGGCGTAGTGATACCAAATGCACTCTGCTGGGGACAGCAACAGCAGGCGATACCTGAATGGAAGACTGTTATTAACCACTTCAGCCCCGGACCAATTAACAGCCTAAGGACCACAGGTCTTTTTACAATTTCGCACTGCACTGCTTTAACTGGTATTTGCGCGGTCATGCAAGGTTGTACCCAAACGAAATTTGCATCCTTTTCTTCCCACAAATAGAGCTTTCTTTTGATGGTATTTGATTGCTTCTGCGATTTTTAATTTTTGCGATATAAATGGAAAAAGACTGAAAATTTTGAGAAAAAAAGATATTTTCTACTTTTTGTTATAAGAAAAAGCAAATAAACTCAATTTTAGTCATACATTTAGGGCAAAATTTATTCAGCCACATGTCTTTAGTAAAAAAATTTCAATAAGCGTATATTTATTGGTTTGCACAAAAGTTATAGCTTCTACAAACTAGAGTACATTTTCTGGAATTTACACAGCTTTTAATTTATGACTGCCTATCTCATTTCTTGAGGTGCTAAAATGGCAGGGCAGTACAAACCCCCCCCCCCCCCAAATGACCCCATTTTGGAAAGTAGACACCCCAAGGAAATTGCTGAGGGGCATGTTGAGCCCATTGAATTTTTTTTTTGTCCCAAGTGATTGAATAATGACACAAAAAAAAAAAAGTTTACAAAAAGTTGTCACTAAATGATATATTGCTCACACATGCCATAGTTATATGTGGAATTGCACCCCAAAATATATTCTGCTGCTTCTCCTGAGTACGGGGATACCACATATGTGGGACTTTTTGGGAGTCTAGCTGTGTACAGCACCCCGAAAACCAATCACTGCCTTCAGGATTTCTAAGGGTGCAAATTTTTGATTTCACTCCTCCCTACCTATCACAGTTTCGAAGGCCATAAAATGCCAAAATAACACAAAACCCCCCCAAATGACCCCATTTTGGAAAGTAGACACCCCAAGGAAATTGCTGAGGGGCATGTTGAGCCCATTGAATATTTTTTTTTTGTCCCAAGTGATTGAATAATGAAACAAAAAAAAAATAGTTTACAAAAAGTTGTCACTAGATGATATATTGCTCACACATGCCATAGTTATATGTGGAATTGCACCCCAAAATATATTTTGCTGCTTCTCATGAGTACAGGGATACCACATATGTGGGACTTTTTGGGAGCCTAGCCGCGTACGGCACCCCGAAATCCAATCACTGCCTTCAGGATTTCTAAGGGTGCAAATTTTTGATTTCACTCCTCACTACCTATCACAGTTTCGAAGGCCATAAAATGCCAAAATAGCACAAACCCCCCCCCCAAATGACCCCATTTTGGAAAGTAGACACCCCAAGCTATTTACTGACAGGCATGTTGAGTCCATGAAATATTTTATATTTTGCCACAAGTTGCAGGAATATTACAATATTTTTTTTTTTTGCACAAAGTTGTCAATAAATGATATATTGCTCACACATGCTATGGGCATAAGTGAAATTACACCCCAAAATAAATTCTGCTGCTTCTCCCGAGTACGGGGATACCACATGTGGGGGACTTTTTGGGAGTCTAGCCACGTACGGGACCCCGAAAACCAAGCACTGCCTTCTGGATTTAAATATAAAACGCTACAAAAAAAACTGTTAGCGATCGCAGGGATCAGGCCTGACTCTGCGAACGCTGCAGTTATGTGTTTAGTGTTTTGTAAGTGACAGCGATCGATCGATACTGCACTTGGGTGGGCTGGGTGGAGGGGCAAAACGCAAGTGCTAGCAGGTATCTGGGCTGATCCCGCTAACAATGCGTTTTTTTGGAACCCTGAACTGCTGGGGACGCTAGTATAGATCTGATCAGATCAGATATTGATCTGTTCAGATTCTATACCACTACGGGAGGTGTATGCTTTGCGCGTGGGTGTTAGCGGTACTGGCACTAACCTAGGGCTGCCTGGGGCGACGCAGACCCTGACCCTAAAACCTAATTGATATCACCCGCCGGGGGATCAGGGGGTTAAACATTTATTGAGTAATAAATGGTGGGTGCCCTGATGCTATAAAAAGCAAACTAACCAGAGTCACCCGTAACACTTATACGGTGATCACTGGTGAAAGGGTTAACTAGGGGCAATCAGGGGGTTAAAATCTTTATTAGGTTGTGAATGGGGGTCCTTGGCGCTATATAAAAACCTGACGGGGAATCTAAATAACTAACTGGCTAACCAGCGTCACCAGTGACACTTATACGGTGATCGCTGGTGAAAGGGTTAACTAGGGGCAATCGGGGAGTTAAAACCATTATTGAGTAGTATATGGGGGTACCTAGCGCTATAAAAACCTGGCGGTGAACCTAAAAAAATAACTAGCTACCTAGCAGCACTAGTGACACTAATGCAGCAATCAGAAAAACGATCGCTTAGTGACACTGGCAAAAGGGGGTGAAAGGGTTAACTAGGGGCAATCAGGGGGTTAAAACCATTATTGGGTAGTATATCAGGGTACCTAGCGCTATAAAAACCTGGCGGTGAACCTAAAAAAATAACTAGCTACCTAGTGACACTAGTGACACTAATGCAGCGATCAGAAAAATGATCGCTTAGTGACACTGGCAAAAGGGGGTGAAAGGGTTAACTAGGGGCAATCAGGAGGTTAAAACCATTATTGGGTAGTATATCGGGGTACCTAGCGCTATAAAAACCTTGCGGTGAACCTAAAAAAATAACTAGCTACCTAGCGACACCAGTGACACTAATGCAGCGACACCAGTGACACTAATGTAGTCCAGTCAAAAAGACCACCCCGAAGAGAATGACGTCACTTCCTCCCTGCCTGTGTTTACTATACACAGTGGAAGGAAGCTTCTCATTCGCCAGGAGCGATCGAGAGGGGATGGCCAGAAACCAACGGCCATCCCCTCATCCCGGATCACTCCTGAAGCGGAACGGACCACCGCATCCAGCAGGAGGACCCCCCACCCGCTGGAAGGCGAGCACGTACATGTACGTGCTTGTGCCTGTACATGCCATTGTGATGACGTACATTGGCATGCGGCGGTCCTTAAGTGGTCAAAGGTCAGGTTATTACTAAAACTGAAGTGTATATCTGGGCATATCTGCGCAGTGGTTACTGGGATGCTTTCAAACTGATCCGCAGGTGCAGTGCACCTTCAGGTTACCTGCACTGAGCCATAGACTTCTGTTATTACCTGCGGGTTTGGTGAGCTTTCAGAAATTGCACCACACCTGCAGGATATAATAGAAGTCTATGGCAAAGTGTGGCTAACCCACAGGAAAGACACAGGTGTGCTGCATTAGTGTGAAAGGCCTCTTTCACACAATCAGTCCAACTCAATCGAACCCTCCATTCACCTCTATGAGATTTGTGTCCTTTTCCACCTGCCTACCTCCAATCTGATTTGCTAAAAAACAAACAAAAAAAAGAGAAGGGGATCAATCCCCTTCCGTTAGGGCGGATCGGATCGGAGGACCCATAGAGTAGAGTGGGCTGTGTCCGTGTCCACTCTGCATGGACCTGTCATCTGACTGCTCTGCTCATTGTGGCCTGCGACCAGTTACCAAGTAGCTTAAGTGGCCAACACTCAAAAGGTTTGGAAACCCTAGTTTAGATCAAAACATATTCATGTGTTAGAATGGCCCAGTCAAAGTCCAGACCTAAATCCAATTGAGAATCTGTGGCAAGACTTGAAAATTGCTGTTCACAGACACTCTCCATCCAATCTGACAGAGCTTGAGCTATTTTGCAAAGAAGAATGGGCAAAAATGTCTCTCTCTAGATGTGCAAAGCTGGTAGAGACATCCCCAAAAAGACTTGCAGCTGTAATGTACGCCACACTTTTCACATATTTATTTGTAAAAATAATGTGAAAATAATTTATCATTTTCCTTCTACTTCACAATTATGTGCTACTTTGTGTTGGTCTATTACATAAAATCCCAATAAAATACATTTATATTTTTGGTTGTAACATGAAAAAATGTGGAAAATTTCAAGGGGTATGAATACTTTTTCAAGGCACTGTATACACTTACTGCCCACCTTGCTAGTACCGGGTTGGACCCCCTTTTGCCTTCAGAACGGCCTTCATTCTTTGTGACATAGATTCAACAAGGTGTTGGAAACATTGTCATGTTCAAGAAACCAGTGGTGAGATGATTTGATCTTTGTGACATGGTACATTGTCCTGCTGGAAGGAGCCATCAGAAGATGGGTACACTGTAGTCATAGCCCTTGTACACACGGTCGGACATTCCGACAACAAAATCCGTTGGATTTTGTCCAACGGATTTTGTCCGAAACTGGTGTTGCATACACACGGTTGGACAAAGTTGTCGGAAATTCCGATCGTTCGTAACATGATGACGTTATTTAGTTATGACAGGACTACATTCAGGCTAGTAGCCAATAGCTTTGGTCTAGAAATTTGATCTGATCATGCGTGGCACTTTGTCCGATCGGAATTCTTTACAAACGATCGGACAAAGTCCAATCGGATCATGTTGTCGGCAAATTTTTATATCCAGCTCTCAAACTTTGTTGGTCGGACATTCCAACAGAGAAAGTCAGATGGAGCCCACACACGGCCGGATTATCCGACAACACGGACATGTCCGACCGTGTGTACAAGGGCATAAAGGGATGGACATGGTCAGCAACAATACTCAGGTAGGCCGTGGTGTTTAACCACTTAAGGACCAGGCCTCTTTTTCAGACTTGGTGTTTTCATGTTTAAAACTGTTTTTTTTTGCTAGAAAATTACTTAGAACTCCCAAACATTTTATATTGTTTTTTTTCTAACACCCTAGAGAATAAAATGGCGGTCATTGAAATACTTTTTTTTACACCGTATTTGTGCAGCGGTCTTACAAGCGCACTTTTTTTTTTAAAAATGCACTTTTTTGAATAAAAAAATAAGACAACAGTAAAATTAGCCCAATTTTTTTTATATTGTGAAAGATAATGGTATGCCAAGTAAATTGATACCCAACATGTCACGCTTCAAAATTGCGCCCGCTCGTGGAATGGCGTCAAACTTTTAGCCTCAAAAATCTCCATAAGCGACATTTAAAAAATTCTACAGGTTGCATTTTTTGCGTTACAGAGGAGGTCTAGGGCTAGAATTATTGCTCTCGCTCTACCGATCGCGGCGATACCTCACATGTGTGGTTTGACCACCGTTTTCATATGCGGGCGCTACTCACGTATGTGCCCGCTTCTGTGCGCAAGCTCATGTTTTTTTTCTTATTTATTTTAATTGATTTTATTTATTTTTACACTGTTTTAAAAAAAAAAAAAAAATGGATCACTTTTATTCCTATTACAAGGAATGTAAACATCCCTTGTAATAGGAAAAAGCATGACAGGTCCTCTTAAATATGAGATCTGGGGTCAAAAAGTCCTCAGATCTCATATTTGGGCTAAAATGCAAAAAAAAAAAAAAAAAGAAAATCTGACATTTAAAAAAAAATATACCTTTAAGAGGTATGGGCGGAAGTGACGTTTTGACGTCGCTTCCGCCCTCCTATGGAATAGAGACGAGTGGGGGCCATCTTAGCCTCACTTGTCTCTATGCCCAGCTAGGAAGAGGACCCGATCGCCTCCGCCGCTACCGACGGCTCCGGTAAGCGGCGGAAGGTGCGGGAGGGCGGCGGGAGGGGGGGTGGCACCTCTCCCGCCGCCGATAGCGGTGATCTCGCGGCGAATCCCCTGCGGAGACCACCGTTATCGTACAGCCGACCGCCGCCTGAAGAGATGGATATCTCGGTTGTGGCAGCAGCTGCTGCCGTTACCGAGATATCCCTCTTCAAAAAAAGGACGTACATCCCCGTGAGGCGGTCCACAAGTGGTTAAATGATGCTTAATTGGTACTAAGGGGCCCAAAGTGTGCCAAGAAAATATCCCCCACACCATTACACCACCAGCCTGAACCATTGATACAAAGCATGATGGATCCATGCTTTCATGTTTACACCAAATTCTGACCCTCCATCTGAATGTCACAGCTGAAATCGAGACTCAATAGACCAGGCAATGTTCTTCCAATCTTCTATTGTCCAATTTTGTTGAGCCTGTGTGAATTGTAACCTCAGTTTCCTATTCTTAGATGACAGCAGTGGCACCCAGCGTGGTCTTCTTCTGCTGCTGTAGCCCATCTGCTCCAAGGTTCCATGTGTTGTGCCTTCAGAGATGGTATTCTGCATACCTTGGTTGCAAAAAGTGGTTATTTCAGTTACTTATGCCTTTCTATCATCTCAAACCAGTCTGCCCATTCTCCTATGACCTCTGACATCAGCAAGGCATTTTCCTCCACCCAACTACCGCTCACTGCACATTTTCTCTTTTTCAGACCATTCTCTGTAAATCCTAGAGATGGTTGTGTGTGAAAATCCCAGTAGGTCAGCAGTTTTTTAAATACTCAGACCAGCCCATCTAGCACCAACAACAATGCCACATTCAAAGTCCCTTAAGTCCTCTTTCTTCCCCTTTCTGATGCTCGGTTTGAGCTTCAGCAAGTCATCTTCACCACGTTTAGATGCCTAAATGCATTGAGTTGCTGCCATGTGATTGGCTGATCAGCAGTTTGTGTTACCAAGCAATTGAACAGCCTAATAAAGTGTCCGGTGAGTGTATATGTAGGGCCGGTGAAAAGGTATAAAGATACAACATAGGAATCTGACTGAATCTTTCCAGTTAGAATAATCAAAGAATAATTTGACTTTGATGTTTAGCCTGAGTGCACACTGGTGCGAACACAGACATCGCAACTCATTGCTGTGCAGATCACATGCGATGTCTGTGCAATGCAAATTCAGCCACTCAATTGTATGGCTGAACTCGCATTGGATTCGCACAAAAATGCTGCAGGAAACTTTTTTTTTTTTGCACTGGAATCGAATCACATGGGTGTTCTCACCTATGCGATCTAATTCCTGTCTGAATCCACAGTTCGCACTGCGACCTGTGAACCCACCTGGGGGTGTCATTAAGTTTGTATTGACACCCGCAGTGGTTTGTAGAGGGCAGCGTGAACTGCTTGCGAGGGACATGTGATGCGGGAACCGGCATTGGAATCGCGCTGGTTCCTGCATCGCAATAATGTGAACCAGGGCTTCGAGTATTCCAAATGATAAAGAGTTTCATGGAGACGTGTGTATATACTGGAACTCCAGGACGTGTGTATATACTGGAACTCCAGGACGTGTGTATATACTGGAACTCCAGGACGTGTGTATATACTGGAACTCCAGGACGTGTGTATATACTGGAACTCCAGGACGTGTGTATATACTGGAACTCCAGGACGTGTGTATATACTGGATCTCCAGGACGTGTGTACATACTGGAACTCTAGCACGTGTGTATATACTGGAACTCCAGGACGTGTGTATATACTGGAACTCCAGGACGTGTGTATATACTGGAACTCCAGGACGTGTGTATATACTGGAACTCCAGGACGTGTGTATATACTGGAACTCCAGGACGTGTGTATATACTGGAACTCCAGGACGTGTGTATATACTGGAACTCCAGGACATGTGTATATACTGGAACTCCAGGACGTGTGTATATACTGGAACTCCAGGACGTGTGTATATACTGGAACACCAGGACGTGTGTATATACTGGAACTCTAGGACGTGTGTATATACTGGAACTCCAGCACGTGTGTATATACTGGAACTCCAGGACGTGTGTATATACTGGAACTCCAGGATGTGTGTATATACTGGAACACCAGGACGTGTGTATATACTGGAACAGCAGGCACACTTTTATATAAATAATTGAAATACATACAGAATACACTGATCAGCCATAAAATTATGACCGCCCTCCATAACATGACTACCCACCTAATATTGAGTAGGCCCCCTTTTGCCACCAAACACCTCTGACCCATGAAGGCATGGATGATTCGATTTTCTTTCCTTCCACCCTGGGGAGTCTTCCTGACCGGCAGAACATAGTGATTACTGCTAGCAACTATAGCAGCTGGCAATAATCGCATGTAGAAAAAATCTAAAAAGCTAGTCTGTATCTGAACAGAGTTTGTAAATGCAGTCAAAGTTCATTTTTGACAGCAGCAGTTGTAATAGCTGCTATATTTACACAGCAACTCCTGGCTGTCATTTTGACAACAGGGAATTACCGCCTTGGGGAGGGGGGGACAAGGGGAAGTGGCAGCGGGGGAGAAGGACGGAACATGCTACACATTTTGTCAGGCATGCCTAACATAGCTGGTTAAACTACCAAAGGAATTGTATTTTGTTCAGCCAGACTTGTTCACATACCTCTTCCAAGATAGAAAGGAATCATAGGGCACTCACTGGGTAAGGGCCGGTTCACACTGCGGGCGATGCGAGGCGACACCGACTTGCCTCGCCGCGACCTGCCGCGACCTCAGCGGCGACTTGCAAATGACTTCTGTATAGAAGTCAATGCAAGTCGCCCCGAGGTCGCCCAAAAGTAGTACAGGAACCTTTTTTCTGAGTCGGAGCGACTCGAGTCGCTCCTCTCAGAACGGTTCCATTGTACAGAACGGGGGCGACTTGTCAGATCGCGGCGAGGCAAGTCGTGTCGCCTCGCATCGCCCGCAGTGTGAACCGGCCCTAAGGCTAATAAAGAATACACAAACATGAAATGGCTCTAGCCCTTCAAAATACATAGAATTAGAAGTAAACTAAAAAAAAAGGGGACTCTAAGGATGTGGAACTCCCTTCCACAGTCTGTGGTGTCAGCAAGGAGTGTCAATATTTTTTTTTTAACTTTTAAATTGGCTTCTTAGCGAACAGAATATAAAGGGATATAGGAAATGGTGGTGACATAAACACACACACACTAACACTGGATGGTCTGGTGTCTTTATTCAATCTTGCCAACTATATATATTTTAACTCCTTCAGATCCGCGCTATAGCCAAATGACGGCTACAGCACGGATCTGCTTTCCCGGGAGGGCATCAATAGACGTCCTCCCCTCTGCAAGCTTGCCACGCCCCCCCCGAAGGGCATGTGCTGTGATCACCCACGTCAATGAGATAAGGGGTGGATCCCGACCCAATGACAGCTGATCACGTGATGTAAACAAAAGATCAGTAATTGTTTTTTTTTCTTCTCACGCTGACAGTGTGAGAAGAAATAAAAGGCGATCACCGGCTTCTGTTGAAGGGACATCGGTCCCGAGCAGGGAGAGGCGAAACCACCTCATATGTGCCCACCAGTACCGCCTGCCAGTGCCACGAATCATTGACCACAGTGCCCACCAATCAATGCCCACAGTGCCCACCAATCAGTGCCCACAAGTACATCAGTGCCACTTATCAATGCCCACAAGTGCCACCTACCAATGCCCACCAGTGGTGCCAATCAGTACCTCATCAGTGCCACCTACCAGTGCTGCCTATCAGTGCCAATCAGTGTCCATCACTGCCACCCATCAGTGCCCATCACTGTCAGCTATCAATGCCCATCACTGCCACCTATTAGTGCCCTTCAGTGACACCTATCAATGCCCTTCAGTGCCGCCCTTCAGTGCCACCCATCAGTGCCACCTCATCAGTGCCCACCAGTGCTGCCTATTAGTGCCCATCAGTGCTGCTTTATAGGTGCCAATCAATGTCACCTTATCAATGCAGCCTATCAGTGCCCATCAGTGCAGCCTCATCAGCGTACATCAATGAAGCAGAAAAATGACCTGTTTGCAAAATTAACAAAATATAAAACGGTTTTGTATTTTTTTTTTATTCGGTCTTTTAATTTTTTTTAACAAAAAATAAAAAACCCAGAATAAAGCTGTATTTTTGAGGAAAAAATTATAAAAATGTAATTTGGATATAGTGTTGTATGACCGTGCAATTGATAAAGAGTGACAGCGCTAAAAGCTGAAAATTGGTCTGGGCAGGAAGGGGGGAATATGTATTATTATTATTATTATTATTATAATACAGGTTTTATATAGCGCCAACAGTTTGCGCAGCGCTTTACAACATGAGGGCAGACATTACAGTTATATTACAATTTGGTACAAGAGGAATCCGAGGGCCCTGCTCGTTAGAGCTTACAATCTAAAAATGGAGTGACCGTAATCCCATAAAGACAAACATTAGCAATGTTCTGCACTAGAATATTTCATTATTTAGTATTTTATAATCTCTATGTGGCTATATTTGATTGAAACGTAACACACGTTATATATTATGTAACACATTTCTACCACTGGCAATCTGTACAGTGCAGAGACCTGCCACATTAAAAAAGATCCAGCCACATTTAGAGATTATAAAATAAACATGCACAGATGAAAGGGGCGTATCCAAGCCCCCGAAACGCGATGGGTGTCTTTCTAATGATGTTCAGTTAAACACCCTTTTGGACTTTCAGACCTGACAAAGAAAAATGTTTTCTGGATGGTTATACCACCTAACAATTTATTATCATGGCTGCTGTTGTGGAGATTTTTATGGTCAATTTCTTAAAGTATGTACACCTGCCACAAATATTACACTCTCTTTGTTGTTTTATCTTATGTTATATTATCTTATATATTACGTTAACTTTTATTATTTATTATATTATATAATCTAATCTAATATTATATTATATATACACAGGTATAGACTATTACACTTTTTGTATGTTTTATATTACTGGGAATGTAACAAGAAGAGCAGGCACACCCCAAAGTGGGTGGGAACATCCAAAAAGCCAATGGTGGGCAGGAAAATATGTAGATAGGATTGGCAGGAATATATCACCAGCACTGTGTCCCAAGCGCTAAGAGCTGTGAATCAAATTCCTGTATAGATAGAGGAGGGAAGATATCCCTACCAACAGCTATTTGCCATCACTGGTCTAGCTCTTTAGGTTGTGCTATAACTTCCCTGAGATACACAGGACGAGTCTCTGCTCCATGACATATACAGTGCCCCTGGAATATATTCACAGTACTTCACTTTTTCCACATTTTGTTATGTTACAGCCTTATTTCAAAATGAATAAAATTCATTATTTTGTTTAAAATCTCACAAGCAATAACCCATAATGACAACGTGAAAGCAGTTTGAAATCTTTGCAAATTTATTAAAAATAAAAAACAAATAAATCTCATATACATATGTATTCACAGCCTTTGCTCAATACTTTGTTGAAGCACCTTTGGCACCAATTACAACCTCAAGTCTTTTTGAGTATGATGCTGCAAGCTTGGCACACCTATTTTTGGGCAGTTTCTCCCATTCTTCTTTTGCAGGACCTCTCAAGCTCCATCAGGTTGGATGGGGAGTGTCAGTCTACAGCCATTTTCATATCTCTCCAGAGATGTTTAATTGGGTTCAAGTCTGGGCTTAAGCTGGGCCACTCAAGAAAATTCCTGGAGTTGTCCCGTAGCCACTCATTTGCTATCTTGGCTGTATGCTTAGGGTCATTGTCCTGTTGGAAGATGAACCTTTGCCCCAGTCTGAGGTCCAGAGCGCTCTGGAGCAAGATTTCATCAAGGATGTCTCTGTACATTACTGCATTCACCTTTCCCTCAATTCTCCCAGTTCCTACTGCAGAAAAACATCCCCACAGTCATGATGCTGCCACCACCATGCTTCACAGTAGGGATGGTATTCGCCAAGTGATGAACGGTGCCTAGTTTCCTCCAGACATGACGCTTGCCATTCAGGCCAAAGAGTTCAATCTTTGTTTCATCAGACCAGAGAATTTTGCTTCTCATTGTCTGAGAGTCCTTTAGGTGCCTTTTGGCAAACTCCAGATGGGCTGTCATGTGCCTTTTACTGAGGAGATGATTCTGTCTGACCACTCTACCATACAGGCCTGATTGGTGGAGTGCTGCAGAGATGGTTGTTCTTCTGGAAGGTTCTCCTCTCTCTACAGAGAAATGCTGGAGCTCTGTCAGAGTGACCATCAGGTTCTTGGTCAGCTCCCTAAGGCCCTTCTCCTCAGATCACTTAGTTGGGCCAGGTGGCCCACTCTAGGATGAGTCCTGGTGCTTCCAAAGTTCTTCCTCTTAGCCCTTACACATGGTCGGAGATACCGACAGAATGTGTCCTATCGGACCGTTTTGTCGGATAGTCCGACTGTGTGTGGTCTCCATCGGACTGTTTCTGTCGGAGTATCCGACGGACCAAGTTTTCCAACTTGTCCGTAAAATTTTCAGACAAAATGCTCCGATCGGACATACTCCAATCATGTGTAGTCTACTCCGACGGACAAAGTGCCACGCATGCTCAGATCAAATTCCTAGACCAAAGCTAGCCTGAATGTAGTCCCGTCGTAACGAAATAACATCATCACGTTATATACAATCGGATTTTCCGACAACTTTGTTGCATACACACGGTCGGCCGTGTATATGCAACAGTTTCGGACAAAGTCGGACAAAATCCAACGGATTTGGTTGTCAGAATGTCCGACCGTGTGTACAAGGGCTTATGGATGATGGAGGTCACGGTGCTCATTGGGATCTTCAATGCTACAGAAATATTTATGTACCCTTCCCCAGATCTGTGCCTCGATACAATGCAGGTCTACAGACAATTATCTTGGACTTCATGGCTTGGTTTGTGCTCTGACATGCAGTAACTGTGGGACCTTATATAGAGAGGTGTGTGCCTTTCCAAATCATGTCCAATCAACTGAATTTACCACAGGTGGACTCCAATCACGTTGCAGAAACATCTCAAGGATGATCAGTGGAAACAGGATGCACCTGAGCTCAATTCTGAGTGTCACGACAAAGACTGTGAATACTTATGCACATGGAATTTTTTATGTTTTTTATTTTTAATAAATTTGCAAAGATTTCAAACAAACTTCTTTCATGCTGTCATTATGGGGTTTTGTTTGTAGAATTTTTAGGAAAATAACGAATTTAATCCATTTTGGAATAAGGCTGTTATATAACAAAATGTAGAAAAAGTGAAAACTATCCAAATGCACTGTAATTGTATTGCTCCCATGCCTGTTACATGAACAGATACATGCATACCTGCGTCATATTATTGGAGGCTCCTTTGTTGTTGGTCAGTTTGAGTTTACTGAATGCCACCTCTTGCCGCATCCAATGGGCACCTGTGTTAGGAGAATCAGGATGTTGGTAAATTCTGTTCCCTAGAAAGAAAAATGGAAATTTTACTAGATTGAATATTAATAATGTTTCATTTTATCAACACACTTATGCAGCATTTTATTATATCTAAACTCAAAAACGATACTGTATATTTCAGTGTATTTAGTCCTTTGATGTCATGGCTGCATTACTTATCTTTTTATTTCAGGATTAGTTCCCTTAATTTTAACCTGCTGATCCTTACAGTAACACATTTCATGACCTCGGGTGATAGTCAATGAAGCACTGTGCTACAAACACCTACCACTCTTCTCATATTTATAATATTGGGGGGGTGCAGTTGGGGTGGGGATTTGGTGGGAATGGGGTGTTCTGTATTTTACAGAATAAACCTGATAATAGCTGAAAACATTTACCAAGATTTCAGCACCCTGAATTTCTGGCAGAATCAACAGACCATTTTCTGCACCTGCTGAAGATGTACTTTCCCTGGGTGTAGCTCCTATATCTGGATTGGTAAGGTGCACTATATTACATTTTTCTTCTTGCATTATATACTCTTTAAAGGTCACCTGTCTTGATAGAAATAGGGGGCCTCTCATTGCTACTCTCCTAAAAATACAAGTAACCCGACTGTGGTTTCAGTGATTTTGTGTCACTGACTGGAAACAGGTATGTTGTAAGGAATTGCCATCAAGCTCTAATATCTTCTATTGCATCTGATCGCGATTCTTATCACATCTATTGCTCCATCCCTGAGGAAGAGGTGTAGTCCTTTCCCACAAAATGGGTTAGCTTCACTTGATGTTCTTAAATAATAAACTGTAGCACCCACAACTTTATGTAGGTGCTGAAAGTAGGATTTTTGTGAGTGCAGGTAAATTTAATCAGGCCTAGCTGTAAGCTTGGTCTGTTTTTTTTATCTGTGTGGGCTTGGAGTGGCCTAGAGTAGCAGCAGGTGACTCACATGCAGCATCACTTCTCATGGACCTCCCTCTTGCTTCTAGAGGATTCTAGAAGAGAGGAGGGGAAGAGGGGTGGAGCTGCCTGGGGTGCTCTGAGGAGCCCTGACCAATCCTCAACTTGGATTGGCAGGGAAAAGGCCTCCTTAAAGTGATTGTAAACCTTTGTTTACATGTCATACTTACTTCCACTGTGCAGTTCGTTTTGTACAGAGTGGCCCCAAACATCATCTTCTGGGGTCCCCCGGCAGTGCTCGCGGCTCCTCCTTGCATTGGTAAAGCCCCTGGGAGAAGCGCTCTCCCTGGGGGTTACCTTGTGGGCGCATTACCAAGTCCAGCATCTGCGTCCGTAGACAGAGAATGCCAAACTCGGCCTTTCCCCCCGGCACCCACGTCATTAGATTTACTTGACAGCAGCGGGAGCCAATAGCTGGGCTATCAATCTATCCGATCAAGAGCCGAGAACCCTGGGCAGAGAGGAAGAGCGCATCTCCGCCGAAGGAACGAAGGGCTTAGGTGAGTAAAATGGGGGGGGTGCTAGAGGGCCAGTCAGTGTCAGACTTTTTTCACCTAAATGCATAGGATGCATTAAGGTGAAAAAACACGAGGATTTACAACCCCTTTAAATACCTAGATTCAGCCCTGTTGGGGAAGAGTTGTCAGGTGGAAGAAGCTGGAGATGGAGCACTAGGTTGTCGGGGCCCTTGTGGCACTCCCTAGTCTGGGGGGGGGGGGGGTGACATTTGCCCTGTGGGGTTTGGGTGCACGTCGAAACCTTTCTGAGAAACAAAGAAGGATCTGGAGAGATCCACCAGATTGCAGCCAGGAGGAAAGCTGGGGTGGCATGCCGGAGCAGACTGGGAGTTTGCAGTCTGAGATGAATGTAGAGCCAGCAGGAGAGACTGTGATGTCATGGGCAGTAGAGTCGGGCAGCTGCGATTGGGTGGGCTGGCAGGGCCTGAAGAGGACTGGCTGGGAGCAGTAGCCCCCCACAGGACGGCTAGCATTGAAAAACCTTCTATTTGTTGCTACACTAAAGGGGTCCACGGTTCCTGCCTGCAAATGGCAGTTGCTAAGGCCTGACAGAGTCTGGGTTGGGCCTACTATGTTCTAGTTGTGCCTGGAACCAAGTATGGTACAAGAGAGTGAGAAACAGTCTACAAATAAGCATTGTGCTGGAGGAGACTGGAACTCTAGAAGAGTAAATAGAGGTTCCGAATGATCATACAATTGATACTACTATTGATTCTGGGCATCCCATAATTCCCCCTACTCCATCCAAGTTCAAATCCCTCAATGAAATACAAAACAAGCATATGGACTGTTCATTGTCTCAAGAGTGGCTAGGAAGTGAATGCCGGGCCAGGCAGGGTGACAGGTGGACCACAATATCTAGCAACCCCTATGGGCATGCCACTACAAAATATTTCAATTGGACCTCTGAGTGGTATGAACTTCTGTACTGGGCCCTCCTCAATACCCACTCCAAGGTATCAGCATGAGAGCCAAGACACGCAAGCATTGTCAGGAAAGGTTAACAGGGGAAGCTTACATAATCATTAATGATGGGTTTCTTTTAATGATGCATTTGGGCAAAAATAGGCTCAAAAAGACATGGATGAGCGAGTTTGGGGTGGAGTAACTTGACTGGCCTGCACAGAGTCCTGACTTCAACCCGATAGAACACCTTTGGGATGAATTAGAGCGGAGACTGCGAGCCATATCGGTTCCTGACCTCACAGATGTGCTTCTAGAAGAATGGTCAAACATTCCCACAGACACACTCCTACTTGTAGGCAGACTTCTCAGAAGAATTGAAGCTGTTATAGCTACAAAGGGAGGGCCAACTCAATATTGAACCCTACGGACTAAGACTGGGATGACATTTAAGTTCATGTGTGTAAAAGCAGGTGTCCCAATACTTTTGGTAATATAGGGTATATGGATTTTTTTATCATGTGTTTAACCACTTCAGGACCGCCGTATTGCCAATGTACGTCAGCACAATGGCACAGGCAGGCAGAATCACGTACATCTACGTGATTGCCTTCCAGCGGGTGGGGGGTCCGATCGGACCCCCTCCCGCTGGTTACGGCGGTCCGATTCGGTCCAGGAGCGCTCCGTGATGAGGGGATGGCCGTTGGTTTTCGGCCACCCCCTCTGGATCGCTCCTGGCCAATGAGAAGCTTCCTCCCCTGTGTATTGTTTACACAGGAAGGAGGAAGTGATGTCATTCTCCTCGGGGCGGTCTTTTTGACCGGACTACGAGGAGAACAGTAAAAGTAAGTGTGCACCAACACTACACTGACATGTAGGTACACACAGGCACACAAACCCCCCCCCTCCCCCCCCAGTCACAGTGTCACTGATTGCATTGATCATTTCTTTACTGATCAATGCATTCAGTGTCAGTTGTGACAGTAAAAACTGTCAGGACAGTTAGTGTTAGGTCCAGGGTAGCCCCCTATCACCTCCCAATAAAGATTTAACCCCCTGATTGCCCCTAGAGTTAACCCTTTCACCCCCTTTTGCCAGTGTCACTAAGCGATCATTTTTCTGATCGCTGCATGTGTCGCTAGGTAGCTAGTTCTTTTTTTAGGTTCACCGCCAGGTTTTTATATCGCTAGGTACCCCGATATACTACCCAATAATGGGTTTAACCCCCTGATTGCCGCTAGTTAACCCTTTCACCCCCTTTTGCCAGTGTCACTAAGCGATTGTTTTTCTGATCGCTGCATTAGTGTCGCTACAGTCGCTAGGTAGCTAGTTATTTTTTTAGGTTCACCGCCAGGTTTTTATAGCGCTAGGTACCCCGATATACTACCCAATAATGGTTTTAACCCCCTGATTTCCGCTAGTTAACCCTTTCACCCCCTTTTGCCAGTGTCACTAAGCGATAATTTTTCTAAACGCTGCATCAGTGTCGCTAGTGTCGCTAGGTAGCTAGTTATTTTTTTAGGTTCACCGCCAGGTTTTTATAGCACTAGGTACCCCGATATACTACCCAATAATGGTTTTAACCCCCTGATTGCTGCTAGTTAACCCTTTCACCAGCGATCACAGTATAAGTGTCACTGGTGACGCTGGTTAGCCAGTTAGTTATTTAGGTTCCCCGTCAGGTTTTTATATAGCGCCAGGGACCCCCATATACTACCTAATAAAAATTTGAACCCCCTGATTGCTCCTAGTTAACCCTTTCACCACTGATCACCGTATAAGTGTTACGGGTGACTCTGGTTAGTTTGTTTTTTATAGCATCAGGGCACCCACCATTTATTACCCAATAAAGGTTTAACCCCCTGATCACCCGGCGGGTGATATCAATTAGGTTTTAGGGTCAGGGTCTGCGTCGCCCCAGGCAGCGCTAGGTTAGTGCCAGTACCGCTAACACCCACACGCAAAGCATACACCTCCCGTAGTGGTATAGAATCTGAACAGATCAATATCTGATCTGATCAGATCTATACTAGCGTCCCCAGCAGTTTAGGGTTCCAAAAAAACGCATTGTTAGCGGGATCAGCCCAAATACCTGCTGGCACCTGCGTTTTGCCCCTCTGCCCAGCCCACCCAAGTGCAGTATCGATCGATCACTGTCACTTACAAAACACTAAACACATAACTGCAGCGATCGCAGAGTCAGACCTGATCCCTGCCATCGCTAACAGGTTTTTTGGTAGCATTTTATATTCAAATCCGGAAGGCAGTGCTTGGTTTTCGGGGTCCCGTACGTGGCTAGGCTCCCAAAAAGTCCCCCACATGTGGTATCCCCGTACTCGGGAGAAGCAGCAGAATTTATTTTGGGGTGTAATTTGACTTCTGCCCATAGCATGTGTGAGCAATATATCATTTAGTGACAACTTTGTGCAAAAAAAAAAAAAGTTTGTAATATTCCCGCAACTTTTGGCAAAATATAAAATATTCCATGGACTCAACATGCCTCTCAGTAAATAGCTTGGGGTGTCTACTTTCCAAAATGGGGTCATTTGGGGGGGTTTTGTGCTATTTTGGCATTTTATGGACTTCGAAACTGTGATAGGTAGTGAGGAGTTAAATCAAAAATTTGCACCCTTAGAAATCCTGACGGTGGTGATTGGTTTTCGGGGTGCCGTGCGCGACTAGACTCCCAAAAAGTCCCACACATGTGGTATCCCCGTACTCAGGAGAAGCAGCAGAATGTATTTTGGGGTGTCATTTCACATATGCCCATAGCATGTGTGAGCAATATATCATTTAGTGACAACTTGGTGCAAAAAAAAAAAAGTTTGTAATATTCCCGCAACTTGTGGCAAAATATAAAATATTCCATGGACTCAACATGCCTCTCAGTAAATAGCTTGGGGTGTCTACTTTCCAAAATGGGGTCATTTTGGGGGGTTTTGTGCTATTTTGGCATTTTATGGCCTTCGAAACTGTGATAGGTAGTGAGGAGTTAAATCAAAAATTTGCACCCTTAGAAATCTTGAAGGTGGTGATTGGTTTTCGGGGTGCCGTGCGCGACTAGACTCCCAAAAAGTCCCACACATGTGGTATCCCCATACTCGGGAGAAGTAGCGGAATATATTTTGGGGTGCAATTCCACATATAACCATGGCATGTGTGAGCAATATATCATTTAGTGACAACTTTTTGTAAAAAAAATTTTTTTTTTTTGTCATTATTCAATCCCTTAGGACAAAAAAAATAAATATTCAATGGGCTCAACATACCCATCAGCAATTTCCTTGGGGTGTCTACTTTCCAAAATGGGGTCATTTGGGGGGGATTTAGTACAAATCCTGCCCTGCCATTTTAGCACCTCAAGAAATGAGATCGGCAGTCATAAATTAAAAGCTGTGTAAATTCCAGAAAATGTACTCTAGTTTGTAGACGCTATAACTTTTGCGCAAACCAAAAAATATACGCTTATTGACATTTTTTTTACTAAAGACATGTGGCTGAATAAATTTTGCCCTCAATGTATGACTAAAATTTAGTTTATTCGATTTTTCTTATAACAAAAAGAAGAAAATATCTTTTTTTTTCGAAATTTTCGCTCTTTTTCCATTTATATCGCAAAAAAAAAAAATCGCAGAGGCAATCAAATACCATCAAAAGAAAGCTCTATTTGTGGGAAGAAAAGGACCCAAATTTCGTTTGGGTGCAATATTGCATGACCGCGCAATTACCAGTTAAAGCAGCGCAGTGCGAAATTGCAAAAAGACCTCTGGTCCTTAAGGTATTTATTGGTCCGGAGCTGAAGTGGTTAATAAAGTAATTTCAGAAATGCCAAGCACGTGTGCCGGAGTTCTGGCATATAGCCTCCATCCATCGCATAGTGTCCGCCCCGTACTGGGCAGGTGCAGCGCTTGCGCAGTATAGAGCAGAAGGAGATTCGAAAAATCTCCGAAGATGAATGGCGCCTGCGCCGTGAGTGGAGGTGCTAGCCCCACCATCCAAGTGGACATAGGGCTGCAAATATTAGAGGACTGCTCGCCACGCTTCAGGCACGGCCTCGCTTTTCTCGCCATGCTTCGGGCACGGCCTCGCTTCACTCGGCTCTTTTTATTCCAACTCTGTGTCCACTTGGATGGTGGGGCTAAAACCTGGACTCACGGCGCAGGCGCCGTTCATCTTCGGCTATTTTTGGAATCTGTGTGTCCTGTGTACTGCGTATGCGCAGTACACAGTGGACACTATCCGATGGGGGACACAATGTGATAGGACACCAGTCCTTATCCATTCAACATTTACAGAATGCCTTTTATTTTTTCAATGAATAGAAGGCTTTCTCTGGATGATGTGGATAGGCAGGGAAGTGTCATCACCAGCTTCCCTTCCTGCAGTTACAGAAAGCACAGAAGCGGACAACTTTCTGTACAGGTGTACAGATTTCTGTTCAACGGAAGCTGATTTAACAACCAGCTTTTGTCGAATGGTCTTGTTGGAAAACCAGCATTCAATCAGTGCTCACAGCAAATGGCTGCAAGCACTGATCAGTGTTTTCAGGCGGTAGGGGAGTCCTCACTGTCAGAATACAATAGCACAGCAGGAGAGATCCCTGTAACACACATTCTTGTGTGGATGAGGGGATCTGTCAGTTTTGTTTTTTTCATTCAACCAAGCTTTACACCAGTCCAAGCTGGACCAAGGTAACTGTGCAATTAACCACTTGCTGACCACCTAACTGGAAATTCACATATTTATTTTGACGTTAAATACCAGGGTGATGGCTGCAGCTAGATGCTATAACACCATTTTCTTTCCCTTTGGCGGCTTGCTTTCAGATAAAAATGGTCCCTGTGGCGGATTCGCTGCAGGATCACTTTTAGACCAGAGAGGCCCCCGCAGGTTCTTGAGCTTACTTTACCGATCACTAAGCCCGGAAAACCATGCGGCGAAGGTTGTGTCTTTCTATAGAGATAAGCGATGGCAAGATGGTCACCGCTCATCTCTATGCCCTTGGAGGGCCGGAGCAATGTCTGACATCACTTCTGCTTCTCCGGCCATGTAAACGTTTTGTTTTTTCTTAAAGCAAAAGATTACATTTTTTTTTGATCTTTTGCTTCTAAAGGGTTGAGGAGAGATTTGGGGTCTTTTAGACCCCAGATCTCTCCGTAAAGAGGACCTATCATGCTGTATTGTTATCACAATGGTTGTGTACATTCCTTGTCATAGCAATAAAAGTGATCAATTTTTTTCTTTGGAGGAGACCATGTAAAGAAATTTTGCGCACAGTAGTGAACACATACTTAGGTCACGCCCACATATGTAAACGGTGCTTGCACCACCCATGTGAGGTATTGCTGCGAACGCCTGAGCGAGGGCAATAATTCTAGTGCTGGGTTTGTGGGTTTGATATACAATTTAGACAGTAACATTAGCAGAATGGAATTTACAGATAGTTGGATACTAAAGACCATAATTTGCTTTGAGTGCAATGCAGATTCTGCCATGTACAAGACAATCAGACATTTTCTCCAATCTTGTTGTAATTTACTGTATGTATAGATCAATATAGATAATTGAGTGCTCTCCATAAATGCTCTGTAGACAACAATATAAAGATCCTGGCTGGCTCGCCAAAACTGTTATGGAATTATTTCTGATTGGGACTCTAAAACAAAAGTTAATACTGCAGCTGCAGGAACAGATTCACAGGACGCAATCACTGTGTTTAAAATGTCCGTTCAGTGCCAAAATGTATTAGATTTTATTTTATACATAGACAAGAAAGGGGTGGTGTGAGTTATTATTAAAAACTAACAAATATAAATATTCCTGTTCTAGGTCAGTAAGGTAAAAATGGACCAAAACCACTGGTTCAGTATGGCCAGGCAAATCGCATTTTCAAAGGTGAATCAGACTCTCTACTTTCCTGTAACATGTGGCATCAACGTGGTATTTTATTTCTCACCTGGCATGTTACCCTCAGCTTTGCCACATTGGATCCATTTTCCTCCTTGGAATCTCCAGTGATTTTGATCTGCCAGAACCACTTCCACATGTAACGTGTACTGGGCAAGAGGATCCAGACCTAACACGCGGTAACTAAGGAATGGGAACATGCGTCTGTAAGAGAGAACATATGCCTATGTTACAAATGCCAGCAGATATGATAAATAGCCATGTAGCATCATACATACGTAACATGGTATCAGACACCATTATGCAGGGCTCGGGCAGGGCAGGAATGTTCCCATTTGCAGGACTAGAGCCGCCCGAGCCGAATGAGATGTATGCAGAGTAGCGCAGGAAGCGCCTGTCTGTAATAGGTTCTCTCTCATGTCACTCAGCGCTCTTTGCTCCCCGTTGGCCCCTCCTCTCTTCTTGTCTATCCCCATTGGCTTGTAACATCATCTGGGATAGACGAGAAGAAAGGAGGGGCCGCCGAGCAGCGCTGCGTGATATGAGAGAGAACTTACTACAGACATAATGTGCCCTGATGTGCTATGTGCCCCATAATGTGCCCTGATGTGCTATGTGCCCCAATGTGCCCCATGCCCTGATGTGCTATGTGCCCCGTGCCCTGTTGTGCCATGTGGCCTGATGTGCCCCGTTCCCGTATGTACTATGTGCCCCATAATGTGCCCTGATGTGCCCCATAATGTGCCATAATGTGCCATAATGTGCCCCATAATGTGCCATAATGTGCCCCATAATGTGCCATAATGTGCCATAATGTGCCATGTGGCCTGATGTGCCCCATGCCCTGATGTGCTATGTGCCCTGATATGCTTCAATATACCCCATACTATGCCCTGATGTGCTATGTGCCCCATAATGTGCCCTGATGTGCCATGAGGCCTGATGTGCCCCATGCCATTATGTTCCCTGTGCCCTGATGTGTCCCATAATGTGCCCAGATGTGCCATAATGGGCCCTGATGTGCCATAATGTGCCCTGATGTGCCCCATGCCCTGAGGTGCCCGTGCCCTGATGTGCCCCATGTCCTTATGTGCCCTGATGTGCTATGTGCCCCATAATGTGCCCTGATGTGTCCCATAATGTGCCCTGATGTGCCATGTGCCCCATAATGTGCCACGATGTGCCCTGGTGTGCCCCATGTCCTGATGTGCTATGTGCCATGTGCCCTGATGTGCAATGTGCCCTGTGTCCTGATGTGTCATGTGGCCTGATGTGCCCCATGTGCCCTGATGTGCGATGTGCCCCATAATGTGCCCTGATGTGCCATAATGTGCTCTGATGTGCCCCATGCCCTGATGTGCCCCATGCCCTGATGTCCCCCGTGCCCCATGCCCTGATGTCCCCCGTGCCCTGAGGTGCCCCATGCCCTGATGTGCCCCGTTCCCTGATGTACCCCGATGTCCTATTTTTTTTTTTTTTGGGAGAGTGGATCTTGGCTAGGAGTTCCCACACTTTTTTCCCCAGGACTTGACCCCTGCCATTATGGCTTATAGTAATAGCATGCATTTCAAGTATCTTTCTTGAAATGGCATGGAAGCATACACTTCATGTAGTGAACTGATATTTGTGAATACCTTTTACCTTTTGCATGAAATGCAAATGCCAGTAATCTGAGCCAGTCTGATGAGTGAATTGTTGGTCATCTAGTTCTGACTTCAGTGACCAGAGGGGACGCATTGTAACTTCACCAAATGAGCCCCCTTACCATGCCTCACTATTCCACAACCTGCGGTTTCTTTTATGGAAAGAGCAACTGATGTTGCATTTATAACTATCAAGGGACTAAAATGCTTCAGTTTTCCAACTGTCACAAACAGCCCAAAAATAGAGGTCAGTTCAGCTTGTCTTTGAAATGCATAAGAAGAACACTGATCTCAGCAGAAGGCCAGATTCTATATATCTGTGCTCTTGAATTTGGACCACACCAGGGTGCTCTAAGTTATAAAAAAAAAGCCTGGTCAGTTTCTGGACTTTACTCTGTCCCTAAATTGCCTGCATAGTTCCACCGCCGTGGTCAACGTCACTAGAAAGAGTCACCATCATCACAGCACTGCTCACCTGAGTCATGTGGTATGTAGCTAATAAAACCAGGGAATGTGGCCCTTCTTCTACTACATTGGTGTAAGGGAGCATTTACACTGACAGTCAATTAAAGGGAATTCTAAACTGATCACCAACATCAGTAGTAACAAGGATATTTTCACTGACCACCATAATATCAGTGGCATTCAGTGCAGAATTCCTTCCTTACAAAGTCATTGTAAATTCCCCCACTTGATTGGTGATCAGTGTAGAATCATCTTTACATTAACAGTCAATATTCTGTTTCAACTACCTCCTTAGACCCTGTCCAGACAGTATGATCACCTTCTGACCTGGCACCATCCACAGGCAGCTTAAAGTGGAGTTCCGCTTAAAAAAAAAAGTAAAGCCAGCAGCTACAAATACTGCAGCTGCTGACTTTTAATAATCGGACACTTACCTGTCCCAGGGTCCAGCGATGCGGGGGGGATCGAAGCCCAACTCATCTCCAGCTCCGCGGCGCCGGCATTGTAACTGTGGGATCCCGGCTGTGGCTTCACCTTCCTTTTTGATCAGTATGATCAGAGTTATAATCGATTGGATCATAGAGTTATGTGTTTTAACTACCTGTATTACAAAGTGCCCCAAAGGGGTTTCTTTATTGTTTAATAAAAAATAAAAATAAAAAATTGCTTTTAAAACAATTTGTTGGAAAAAAAATACAATATTTTAACATCTCACATTTACTTTTATTTTATTCATTTGGTTCATGTATATTAGACTTGTGCACAACGGAAAATTTTGTTTAGTTTTGGTTCGTTGTCATTCGTAAAATACATAATTTCATTCTGTGATATTCGTTATGTTACATTAATACGTTTTCGGATAATTTGTTATTATTCGTAGAGTGTCGAATTCATTCGTTCGTAATCATTGAAATTCGCTATTTATGTATGTATAGACATTCGTGATAATGATTCGTAGTTTGGAAAGTTGTTTGTTTATTGAATCTTTTAACACACACAATGACAACGTCTCTTCTCCTCGGCTCAAATACAATACAACACCCTTCTAACTCAGTTCTCAGGAATGCACTTTGCCAGTAATCCATCCTCCGGCACAAAATTAATTAGCTGATTGGACTATAAGATTTACTTTGAGCTGACCTTTTGTTACATTAGATCTTTAAAGAATTACCGAATTCATTTGAATTCATTTGTTATATTTCTTTCGTATTCGTTGTTGTTCTTTTTTTATTCGGACATTCGGATGCATCCGAATGTCCGAAAGATGCAAAATTCGGCCGAATTTCGATTCGTTAGGAAACAAATTGCACAAGCCTAATGTATATACATTTTATCTTAAAGGAAATCTTATATGTCCTCTTAAAACTATGAGTCCTGGTTCACACCTGTGCGATCCAATGCGATTCCAGTGCAGGTTCCTGCATCGCATCTGACTCGCAAGCAGTTCACACTGCTCTCTGCGAACCACTGCAAGTGTCAATGTAAAGTTAATGACACCCCCAAACCATTTTGCAGATCGCAGTGCAAACTGTGAAATTGGACACCCAATGCGATCCAATTCCAGTGCAGACTGGAAAAGGGTCCTGCACCATTTTGGTGCGAATGTGATGTGATTTAGTTTGTATGGTTGAATTCACATCACATAGACATCACATGTGATATGCACAGCAATGCGGTGTGAAACACATGCGATGTCTGGCATCACACTAGTGTGAACCCAGCCTAAAAGTGGGTGCACTTAATGTGAAAATGGTAGATAATGGTTGAACAAACATACAGCTCAAGTTCTAAGGTTTTTCTTATCTTCAAAACTTCTGCAAGAGTTGAACTTGCCATTTATTTTCATAAACAACTACCCCACACAAAGGTAAACATGCAGTAGATAGGACAGGATGGCTTCAAGAAAGAGAAGCAATATATGGATTCATTTTGAGGAAGCTGGTCCACAGAGGGGAAAATGCAAGATTTGTAAGATTTTCTCAGGGCAAGGAGGATCAACTTCAAATTTTAGATGACATCTTCAAAGCAAACATCCAACTGTATGACATCTGTAGGACTCTAAGCCCAGTGTATTCTATACCTTTTACTCCTACAATTTCCCTTCTCCACTTCCCGTAACCCACCTTAAACAAATGACTGGACTACATATGGGGTTAAATGGCCATCTGGCCTGTAATTTATTTAACAAATCTGTTTCATAAATAACATAAATAACTTTAAAATAACCGTAAACCTTCCCAGCCTTTAAACGGGTCATGGGTACTAGCAAAATAACATACTGGTCACTGCGAAAGACTTCCAACTTTTGACATCTTGACCTCCAGACGGAATCCCCTGTCTCGGAGGCTATACCCAAATCGTCGCAGTGACCTACCCCTTTTAACCCTTCCAGGTTAACCCCTCGTAACCTGGAAGTACCATTAAACCACCCCCATCCATGGATGGGTACAACAATTTACTACCCGTACCTCCCATTATTTCCTTAAAATTCCCAAAGAACCGCCACAGCCCGAAAGGGGTAAAGACTTACCCTTTTGGGCACCTCCACACGCGCAGCCCTCGCCGAATGCCCTCCTGCAAGCCTAATGTCCACAGATCTGTCCCTACGTCATTTAAATGGACGCCGTCGCTCCTCAAATACCTCCACATTTCTATTTCTAATTCCCTATGTCTGATGAAGAACTTGCTAACCTCCTTGTTAACCTTCACCCTGGCCCTGTCCACCTTCTTGTCCGATAGGGCCCACCTCCAAGCCATCCTACCCACCATGTCCGACCAAACCATATCCATATTATGGTAAGCAGCTTTTAACCATAAAAAATCACACTTGATATCCCGGATGAGATCTCTCATCGACCTGGCCCCCATGTCATTGCCCCCCACATGAAAAAGCAACACATCGGGTGACCTGTCCAGGCGGGAAAACCTATGCACTTCTCCAAGCACCCTGTTCCACCTCATGCCAGGGATCCTGATCCAGCGAACTTGTGCCTCCTGCCTCAGTATGCGAAGTTGCCTGCCGTTCGGCCGCATATCCGCTCTCTTTGCTCCCCAAAAAACGTATGAGTGGCCCAGTATCCATACCAAGCCCACTTCATAACCTGAGGAGAAATAAAGATTAACACATGTGAAAACCACTAACAACCCATCCTAACCCCCAGACCAACGCATGAAACTAAGAAAAAATCCCAATTAATCTAACAGCTGTGGACGGACATACAATTTAAACCTGTCCGAGTCCCACCTCCCAAGTCGCTTAACCGCCTCGACACCCAACCCCGCTGTGGAAGCCTCAGTGGCAGCCCCAATCCTGAAGGAGTGAGAGGAAAAATTTGTTGGGTCAAAACCCGCTGCCACCACGCACTTACGAAAAACTGTCACAAACTGAAACTTGGACAGGTAAGCGCCATCCAAATGCAGTAAGAATGGGCCCGAGACCTGCGGCCGCACCGCCAGGAAGCTTTCCACAGACCTCACGGGGCAGATAGCCACCTCCCCGATCCTGGCCAACTCCACTCGTAACCCCCTACCCCTCTGGTCGGTCTTAGACCGCCGAATCCGGATTCCAACCCCATCCTGGCCCAGTTCCACATCCTCCCGCGCCAAACCCCCCCGCAGCCCATTTCGACGGGCTGACCAGTTCGCTAATCCAGAAAGCCCCAAAGAAGGTGAGGGCGAAAGCCGCCCGTAAAAGCGCTTGATCATAGCCTGAACTACAAACCCCCACCACAGCCCGACTCAGGGTCTGAAGTCAAAGCAGACTGGTCGCCTCCCGTCCCTCTTCTTGTAACCTTTCACCGCTTGCCTTAGCCAAAATTCCTTCGTGTAGTCCCGCTGTCCCTGCCATTTAAACAAAAAAGCCAGCCCAGACAATTTTCGATCAATGGTGGCTGCCAATACCCCCCTATCCATAAAACCGCTAAGAAAATAGAACACCGCCTGAGCCATGCCCGCATCACCTGGGGCCATGCCAATAGCTGCCAAGCAATCCGTCCATTCTTGCCACACCTTCGAGTAGGCCCCCCATGTAACCTTACTCACAGATTGCTCTATCCAGCTCGCCGCTATTCTAGTGCAATGCTCCACAACCCCGCGGGGCAGTCGATCCCGTGATGCTCCGCCTCCATTGCCAGTCCCCGAAACCTGTCCCACTGAAAACGAGACAGAGCATCAGCAAGTGTGTTGTCAACTCCCGGCAAGTGCACAGCATAGATGAAAGCATTCACCTGTAAACACCGTAAAACCAAATGCCGAAGAAGCCTGATCACCGGCCCTGAGGCCGCCGTCAGCCGATTTACCTCCTGCACCACCCCCAGATTGTCGCAATTAAACCTCACTTTCAGGTTACGAAACGCCTCCCCCCAAATTTCCACAGCCACTACAATAGGGAACAGTTCCAACAGAACCAGATTTTTCAACAACCCCGCCTCAGACCACTCTGACGGCCATTGTGCCGCGCACCATTGTCCCTTAAAAAACGCTCCGAACCCCGTGGAACCCGCAGCGTCCGTGAACAATTCCAGGTCAAAATTACTGATCGGGCCGGACATCCACAGTGCCCAGCCATTAAAGGTCTCCAAAAACCCTTGCCGGACTTCCAAGTCCGCTTTGTGACCATGATTGAGGGTCACAAAATGTTGGGGGGACCAGATACCCGAGGTAGCTGCCGCCAGCCAGCATGATCCGACAGGCGAATTTCAACTTCCCTAGCAGCGACTGCAACCGCCGCAGTTGCACCTTTCTCCAATCATCCCACGTAGTTCCTCCTGAAGTGTCGTCAGCTTGTCCAATGGTAGCCTGCACTCCATTCTCGCAGAATCGATCACGATCCCCAAAAATGTGATGCAGGCCTTGGGCCCCTCTGTCTTCCCCGGAGCCAAAGGGACTCCAAAATGCTTCGTCAAATGTTGAAGCATCCCCAAAAGAACAGCACACACCGTGGCGCCCACCGGGCCAACACATAGGAAGTCGTCCAAATAATGGACCACCGAGTTGATGCCCGACACGTCACGGACGGCCCACTCCAAAAACTAGCTGAATTGCTCAAAAAAGGCGCAGGAAATAGAACACCCCATAGGAAGGCATCGATCCACAGAAAACCCCCCCTCCCATGTGCAGCCAAGAAGTCTAAAACTGTCCGGGTGAACGGGAAGCAGCCGAAAGGCCGATTCGATGTCCTACTTCACCATCAAGGCCCCCCGGCCGTAGTGCCGAACCCAAGCGACCGCCGCATCGAAAAAAGTGTATGTCACCGCACACTCCTCTGGGGGGATAGCGTCATTCACAGAACCCCCTTTTGGGAACGACAGGTGATGGATCAGCCTAAACTTATTAGGTTCCTTCTTTGGCACCACACCGAGAGGCAAAACCATGCGGCCTAAGGCTACCTCCTTGCCTAATTTTTCAGCAACAACAGCTGAGTGTAGCAAGGCAGACTTCAAATTCTTAGCCAGCGGTGGAGCCGAGGTCAATGTACATGGGATCTTAAAACCGGAAGTAAAACCGTCTTCTAACAATTTCGCTCCCGCCCGGTCGGGGTATCTACTGAGGAAAGGCAACATCCTTTCCACCCGCACCGGCGTCGTCCCTCTTATGCGCAATATCTCCGGGATGCCTGCTCCCCTTCTTAAAACACTTGGAGATAGCGTGTGTCCCCCCGCAACCGGAACATAAGTGCTTGAACCGACCGTTGGCCCCAAACTTACAGGTGCCTGCGTTAAACTGCCAGCAAAAACCACAACGTTTCTCGGTCGGCTGTCCTGAGGTTGCCGAACTTCCGACCCCCGGCTGAAAAAATGGGTTAGGAGCCCGTGCCGCTGTCATGAGCTTCATCCACAGGCTAATGTCCTTGTGATCCCAGCGAAGAGACGGTCGAACTGCCATACGTTGTCTAAATTGCTCATCATAGCAAAGCCAAGCTGTACCACCGTATGTCTTGTGCACTTCACTGATGGCTTCCAAATACACGAACAGCACCGAACAGTGCTCCGGTGTCCGTTCTCCCACGACGCTCGCCAGGATCGCAAATGCCTGTAGCCATTTGGCAAAGGTGCGCGGAATTAACCTATACCGACACTTCTCCTCATCCTCCTTCTTCCGTTCCTCGGGCTTCAACCTATCCAGGTTGAACTTTTCCAGCGGCAACAAGGTGAAAATTTCGATGTACTCACCTTTCCAAATCTTCTCCTTTACCTCGGCCTTCAGGTGTGCTCCGAGAGGGCCCTCGAAGCAGACGTACACCTCAATCTTCGGCCGCATCCGCCAAACGGACCGAGTCCGCAGTCTTGTCAGCCTGTTTTACCGTGCCCCCATCTGCCGGGGCCATCAACGGCTCGACAACCGATGACCCTGCGGAACTGGCGGGGGCGGCCTGCGCGTGAGCCGGCCCACCCGCATCCCGCTGCTCTTTGAGTCCCCGCAACAAACCCCCCAGGGTCTCCTGACCTGCCTGACCGCACCCCCGCTCCCCTGCCACAGGGGGGTCCACCCCTGACCCCACGGCTCCAACTCCACCCCTAGAGGCCGTACCCTGCGGACTACCCCGTGCAAGCAAATCGTGTAACAATGAAGAAAAAGTATTATTAGAAGCACACTCACCGGGCTGCCCAGGACCGGGCCTCACAGCCGCCTCGTTCGGACCCAACGCTGCTGACCGGACCTGGTTGTCCCCTCCGTCCGACTCCGACAACTCCCCCTCGGACCTTCCACTATCGACCTCCAGCTCCCTGCGAGGAGCGCGAATCCCAGACGCGCCGGCTCCCACGTCCTTGGATCTGTGGTGTAGTAAGCGCGACTGCCTCCTTCCTTGCCCGCCATCCGCGCTCTCCCGTGGCGGCGAAGAGCTCCTGCGCCTCCGATCTGGCCAGCTTCTTACCTCTGGCATCACCACGGCGGCCCCTCCGGCGGCCTGGCACCCCCTACGCCCGCCTCTGGGCTGCCTGGGACTGAGGGCCACGCCTGCGGGCAGATCCCCCACCCGCTCCTGATCCTTCCGCCTGGGCTGGCTGCTGCCACCCGCACTTCTCGTGCTTGTCTGCTGCCCCATGCATTGGCGCCTGCCGGGGGCGCCGAGCCCTGAGAAGCCCCTGTCTCTCCCAATGCTGCTGCCTGGCCTCTCCTCCTCCCACTCCTCTCAGCGTACCTGGTCGCTCTCTAACCGGTGGAGGCCGACACTTCCGTGTGCTGCGATGTCCCCGCTGCTCCTGTGCCCCCCCAGGGGGTGCCGTGCGCAACATGGTGGTGCCCCCCCCGGGGCCGGCCTCCGGGCTGTACCGCTCGGGCGGCCTGGATCGCCGTGCCCGAGGTGTAGCCACTGCTCCTCTGCCGGCCCGCCGTCTCTCCCTCAGCCACTATGGCCGCTATCTGTGCTCTGAGCCATCCGGCGCCCCGACTGGCTACCGCCAAACCGCAAATCAGCCAAGAAATCATCACCTGCCGCCATTGTCACGAGTGCTGTACCTGCGCTGAGCGGGAGGGTCCGATCACTTCCTCCTCCACTCTGCGAATGATTGCAGCACGCACTGCAATCACGGAGCTAACGCTGGCTCCGCCTACCTGACCTCCTTAAAGCGGCCCTACTATCCCCCTAAAGACGGCGACTGTGCAGTCCAGCACATGTCATGCCATCCCTGCGCCCACCCCCTGCGGCTGCTAGCTCTGGGACTCCCTTTGCTTATGCAAGTGAGACAAGAGGGTCCAGCAGAATCTGCATCAGCCTCAGGTGAATGCACATCAAGGCCTCCAACCTCCGGTGATACCATCATCACCCCTGCAAGTGAATCATCCACCACATTTGGAATCTGTACCTTTGTACAACAGGCCAGTGATGGTGAACCTTGGCACCCCAGATGTTTTGGAATTACATTTCCCACGATGTTTATGCACTCTGCAATGTTGTTGAGCATCATGGGAAATGTAGTTCCAAAACATCTGGGGTGCCAAGGTTCACCATCACTGGCCTAGGCAAAATCTGATTACGAGGTATGTGAGAGCACCAATTGGCCCCATCAGACAGAGCAAGGCAGATGAGCAGTTGGTTAAAATGATTGCTCTGGATTTACAACCTTTTTCAGTAGTAGATGACAAGGGATTTAGGAGTTTTGTGAAAATTCCTTTAACATAAGCTGGTGATTGGCTTTTTTTTCTCCTCATGCTGTTAGCATGAGGAGAAAAAAAAAATCACCAAGCTTTTGTTTACATCATGTGATCAGCTGTCATTGGCTGACAGCTGATCACATGGTAAGGGGCCGGAACCGGCCCCTTACTAGGATCGGTGATCAGCCGAGTCTCCGTGACCACTGCAGGGCGCGTGCGGGGAGTGTGCACAGGGGAGGATATCCTCCCGGAAATTGAGGTCCGCGCTGTAGCCGTCATTCAACTATGGCCCGGACCTCAACAAGCAGAACTGATGGTTAAAGTGAGCAATGCTTCTGATAACTGACTGCTGGACATCACGCACAACCACTAGTTTTATGGCAGTTACTTGTCCTTATATTGAAGATAATTTTAAACTTTCATCATGTTTGCTGGACTGCTTCTCATTTACAGAAAGGCACACAGCTGACAATCTGTCAGTAGAACTTTTGAAAATCTGTGAAGAGTGGGGTATCACAAACAGAGTTGTTTCTTGTATCTGACAATGCCAGCAACATGAAAGCAGCGATGCGGGAAAGTTGGGTGGAAGTACTTGGCATGCTTTGCTCATACGCTTAACCTAATTGTGAAGGAAAGTTTAAAAAGCATTCAAGAGACGGTGACCAAAGTGAAAACTATTGTTGAATTTGTCAACAGGCGCACTGTTGCTACTGAAAGGTTAAAAGCAACCCAAAGGCAAATGGGCCTTGAAGAGCTGCGGCTGAGGCAAGATGTAGCAACAAGGTGGAATTCCACATATTATATGCTTAGAAGATTTTTGAATCTGAAAGAAGTTATTATTGCCACACTTGCTTTGGTCAACCCCAACCTTCCAACCTTGACACTTGATGAGTGGGATGTAATAAAAAATGCATGCAACCTACTGAAGCCCTTTGAAGAGGTTACTATGGAAATCAGCGCAGACAGGCGTGTATTAATTGAATTCCGGTATATTATCTAATCATTTACAGATGCATCATTTTAAACTATAATTTTGCACTAGTTCAAACCACATGGGTAACTGATTTATCATAAACAATAATGTATGCATTTGGCCTACACTAGGTATGATTGCATGCATTTAGTCATTTGTGTCCTCTCTTTCTCATTATAACAGATAGAGAAAAAAGGTGTGTATTAACTGTTTCCCGACTGCCTCATGCAGATATATTGTGGCAGAAGGGCACATATAAGCAGATTAACGTACCTGTACATGGCTCTTTAAGAGGCAGCTTGCGGAGAGCGTGCCCGCCGGGAGCTCCGTGACCGTGATCGCATGTCCCGCGGACCCGATGTCCGCGTGGATACGCATGATCGTCTCACGATAGGGGAAGAACGGGGAGATACTAATGTAAACAAGCATTTCCCCGTTCTGCTTAATGACACTGATCACAGCTCCCTGTAATTGGGTGCGCTGATCAGTGACGTGTCACACACAGCCCCTCCCCCACAGTTAGAATCACTCCCTAGGACACACTTAACCCCTACAGCGCCACCTAGTGGTTAACCCCTATACTGCCAGTGACATTTTTACAGTAATCAATGCAATTGTTTAGCATTGATCACTGTATTAATGTCAATGGTCCCAAAAATGTGTCAAAATTGTCAGATGTGTCCACCATAATCCCGCAGCCACAATAAAAATCGCTGATCGCCACCATTACTAGTAAAAAAAAAAAAATGATCTATAAAAATGGCATAAAACTATCCCCTATTTTGTAGACGCTATAAATTTTGTGCAAACCAATCAATAAAAGCTTATTGTGATTTTTTTTTATACCAAAAATATGTAGAAGAATATGTAAACTGAGGGAAAAAAATGTTTTTTTTATATATTTTTTGTGGATATTTATTATAGCAAAAAGTAAAAATAATGCGTTTTTTTCAAAATTGGCACTATTTTTTTGTTTATGGCGTAAAAAATAAAAACTGCAGGGGTGATCAAATACCACCAAAAGAAAGAGCTATTTATGGGGAAAAAAGTACATCAATTTTGTTTTGGGAGCCACGTCGCACGACCACGCAATTGTCAGTTAAAGCAGCGAAGTGCTGAATCGCAAAAAGTGCTCTGGTCAGGTAGGGGGTAAATCCTTCTGGGGCTGAAATGGTTAATGGCCTATAATACACTACTCAGCGCCAAATCTGTCCTACAGCTATCCAGCAGTACAAATGTGAATAAAGCATCTTTCTAATTCACAGTACAATAAAAAAGAATACTAAGCAGCTGTTAAAAATTAATAAAATATAAAACGGTAGTATAAAAATATGCCAGTCCAATTCCTGTATGATTCAGATACTAAAACAGAGCTAAAATTAAAACAAATATCATGTGGCCAACACCACATCAGAAAAAAATCTTTTGTGCAGTGATGAAAGAGGAAATGGTTCAAAAAACGTTATAGGTGATCATTGATGTTTGTCAAAGTGTTGTCGTAGTGCCTTCCACCAAAACTCTCACATTTCACCGCGTGAAGCACACTACCCTCAAGGGGTTAAACTCACCAGAAAAATCTAATGGAAAACCCTTTAGAGTAAATGTTCCTCAACCAGTTAAATCTGAATCCTCACCATTCGCAGAGATCCAATGGCATAAGGACTCCAAAAGCACAAGAAAAGTTGCACATAGCGTAATCCTGTTTTTTATTTAGACGATTTTTACAAATGCCAAAGAACCCCCCCTATATTAACCTACATACACAATAAAATTATCAATCAAGCAGAACAAGTGTTAAAAAACAGCTCTGTCACAGTTTCCGCTGTCCAGTAAGGCACGGTTCACACAGGGGGCGATGCGAGGCGGCATGACTTGCCGCGCCGCGACCTGCCGCGACCTCAGCGGCGACTTGCAAATGACTTCTGTATAGAAGTCAATGCAAGTCGCCCGAGGTCGCCCAAAAGTAGTACAGGAACCTTTTTTCTAAGTCGGAGTGACTCGAGTCGCTCCTCTTAGAACGGTTCCGTAGTACAGAACGGGGGCGACTTGTCAGGTCGCGGCACGGCAAGTCGTGTCGCCTCGCGTCGCCCCCTGTGTGAACCGAGCCTTAGTCAGCGTGTGTCTCCCTGCAGACACTGCAATCGCTTCCTGGTATGGAGCCGCCCATCGGTGGAGCGCAAACGTCACTTCCGGGGATGTCGTGTAGGTCACGTCCCTAAGCGTTTCGTCCTCAAAGACCTCTATAAGCCACCGGTGATTGGACTCCACTGGCTTGGCCGCTGCAGGCTGGGGGACTCAGCGGCCAACAGATATGTGACAGCATCAAAGGTAATTTTGATGGGAAGGGTACTGAAAAAGTAGTTCAGAAATTCCGTTGGTACTGTATAAATTATGGCCCTGTTATGCAAATGATGAATACACTTGTAGAAGAGATGCAAAAACGATTCCACCAAATTAAACACTTTTGCCAGTTGGCTGAGGCAATCCTTCTGGACCCTAGGTTTAAACAAAGGGCATTTCATGATGCAGCAGCAGATGAAGCCTCCAAAGTGTCACTGCAGCTGCTGCAAGAAATGGGTCCATTACCCATGGGGATCATCCTCAAGCTGGCCTTGGGGACCCCCCAGCTCCTCCTTGGTCTGAACAGCAAACGTCTTTCTGGGCAGACTTTGATGAGCGGGTGGCTGATGTAGTTACCATCTGCAACCCTACATCTACTGCAATTGCAGAAATTAGAGGATATCTTGCAGAATCCCTCATTCCAAGGACTGACGATCCATTGGCCTGGTGGAAAGCAAGGCAGGCAATCTATGAAAACCCGACAACAGTTATGAAGACAAGGCTGTGCATAGTAGCTACCTCTGTGCCTGCAGAAAGGATTATTTTCGAAAGCTGGCCAGATAATTTCAGAAAGAAGGAGCAGGCTAAATCCAAATAAAGTTGGACGGCTCATTTTTGTTAATGCTAACATCATCTCTCCTGCAAACACAATTCCATAGAAAGGGATAAATGATCTTAATTGTTTTCATTCATTTTGCACTACGCTTGCACTTTCTTTGATTTAGTCTTTATCCTTTGTTACGTGTTTTGTATTGTTGTTTAAAGGGGATGTTTTTTTAATGTCATGATGTAGAGCAGGGATATGCAATTAGCGGACCTCCAGCTGTTACAAAACTACAAGTTCCATCATGCCTCTGCCTCTGGGTGTCATGCTTGTGGCTGTCAGAGTCTTGCTATGCCTCATGGGACTTGTAGTTTTGCAACAGCTGGAGGTCCGCTAATACATCCCTGATGTAGAGTATAATAATTCCTATCATTTGAGCCCAGTCTTGCCACAAAGAGTTAATCCATCTCTGAGCAATCCTCTTTTATTGTTCAGTGAGATAAATCTTGACAAACAGAGAAAAACTTTGTCAAATCCTCCCCCTTGCTGTGAGTGACTAGCACTAGCCTAAGAGGCATTATTTTTTAATTCCCTCCCACTCCTTTCTTCTGCTGCTCTGCCAGGATTGGATGTTCCCCACCTCAGCATGATTTGGCATGCTGAAGTCATGTGGGAACTTTTCTGGGTTTTGACTGGGTGTTAGTGATCATAGCAGAAGTTCAGTGTAAGAAATACAAAGGAGAAAATTAATGTTGTTAAGGGGAGTGTAGAGGTGGGCGGGGAATCTACTGACATCACGACTCCACCCACTGAGCCCTGGAAAACAGACCCACCCACAAAATCTGCAGTTTTTCGGGTCTCATAGCAGACAGAGGGGAGACATTTCACAGATAAGTATACATGCAGGGGGCATGTATATCCTTCTAGATAACCAATATTGCAGTAGTTTAGAAAGGATGAAAGTGGGTTTACATCCACTTTAATTCTAACATCATCTCTCCTGCAAACACTGCTCCATAGAGATGGATAAATTATCTTTTTTTTTCATTTGTTTTGCACTACGCGAGCACTTTCTTTGATTTAGTGTTTTATTTATTTCCTTTGTTACATGCTTTGTATTGTTGTTTAAGGCTGGGATACAGACATCCCTTTGCATATCACATGCGATTTCTGTACGATGCAAATTCAATCGTACAGATGGTATGGCTGAATTTGTATTGCATTCAGACCAAAATGGTACAGGACCCTTCTTTTGGTCTGCACTGGAATCGGATTGCATGGGTGTACCATTTCACAGTTCACAGTGATCTGCGAACCGATCTGAGGTTGGTATTAACTTTATATTGACACACGCAGCGGTTCACAGATGCCAGTGTGAACCGTGTGCGATTCAAGTGCAATGCGGGAACCCGCACAGGATTCGCAGGGTTTCCTTGCATCACACCAGTGTGAACCCAGTCCAAAGAAAATATTATCGAAAGACAGTTAAATATCATTTTCTGTAATAAGTACAGTTTTTTTTAAATTATTCCAGTACTTTCCACTTGACCACTGGGCACTTAAACACCCTTAATAACCAGACCAATTTTCAGCTTTTGGTGCTCTCACATTTTGAATGACAATTACTCAGTCATGCAATATTGTACCCATATGAAATTTTTGTCCTTTTTTTCACACAAATAGAGCTTTCTTTTAGTGGTATTTAATCACCTCTCGGTTTTTTATTTTTTGTGCTATAAAAGAAAAAATACCGAAAATTCTGTAAAAAAATGAATTTTTTTAAGTTGTCATTTTTTCCCACAATTCTTTGCAAAATCAAGATTTTTTTTCCACAAAATTGTCATATTATCAGTTTATTTCTCACACACAGCATATGCATACCACAAATTACACCCCAAAACACATTCTGCTATTACTCCCGAGTACGGCGATACCACGTGTGAGATTTTTACACAGCGTGGCCACATACAGAGGCCCAAAATGCAGGGAGCACCATCAGGCGTTCTGGAGCACCCAGGACAATTCTGACATTTCTCTCCTACATGTAAAAATCATCATTTATTTGCTAGAAAATTACATAGAACCCCAAAACATTATATATATTTTTTTAGCAAAGACCCTAGAGAATACAATGGTGGTCGTTGCAAATTTTTATCTCACACGGTATTTGCGCAGCAATTTTTCGACCGCGTTTTTGTGCTTAAAAAAAACAAACAGTAACGTTAGCCCAATTTTTGCATAAAGTGAAAGATTAAGTTATGCTGAGTAAATAGATATCGAACATTTCACTCTTCAAAATTGCACATGCCCGTGGAATGGCGCCAAACGTCGCTACTTAAAAATCCCCATAGGCGACGCTTACATTTTTTTTACTGGTTACATGTTTTGAGTTACAGAGGAGGTCTAGGGCTAGAATTATTGCTCTCACTCTAACGTTCACGGCGATACCTCACATGTGTTGTTTGAACACCTATTTCATATGTGGGCGGGGCTTACGTATGCATTCGCTTCTGCATGCGAGCACATGGGGACAGGGGCGCTTTAAAAAAAAAAAAATTTTTATTGTTCATTTAACTTTATTTATTTTAGTTTGACATTTTTTTCCCCAAAAATAAATTTTTGATCACTTTTATTCCTATTACAAGGAATGTAAACATCCCTTGTAATAGGAATATGGGATGACAGGTCCTCTTTACAGTGAGATCTGGGGGTCAATAAGACCCAACATCTCACCTCTAGGCTGAGAAGACTGAAATAAAAATAAAAAATAAAATAAAAAGATTCCGGCTTTGATCGTATTGGCGTGTTGGTAGAAGCGCCGGAGGGCGGTGAGGGGCGTCTATGGCTGGGTATTGCAGGGTATCACCGAGTATGGCTGGGTATCTCTGTGTATGGCTGGGTATTGCAGGGTATCTCCAAGTATGGCTGGGTATGGCAATTTATGGCAGGGTATTGCAGAGTATTGGCGGGGTATTGCAGAGTATTGGCGGGTATTGCAGAGTATTGGCGGGGTATTGCAGAGTATTGGCGGGTATTGTAGAGTATTGGCGGGTATTGTAGAGTATTGGGGGGTATTGCAGAGTATTAGCGGGTATTGCAGAGTATTGGGTGGGGTATTGCAGAGTATTGGTGGGTATTGCAGAGTATTGGTGGGTATTGCAGAGTATTAGCTGGTATTACAGAGTATTGGCAGGGAATTGAGGGGTTAAATTCGGTGAGCAGCGATGTGGGCACTGCAGATGCAGCCCACAGCGCTGCTGACACCGTTCTGTACAGAGAGGGGGAGGGAGGAACCGGCGTCATAACATGACGCCGGTTTGTTTACATTTGACGGTGCGATCACGTGGTAAACGGCCGCGATGAGCGGCCGTTTACCATGATCCGGTGGACCCGGCGGTCACGGATGCTCTCGTGTGCGCGCCCCAGGGGGCGCGCGAGAGCAGAATTCTGGGAGGCCATTAATTAACGGCCTCTCAGAGTTAAACAACCGCCCTGAAGCCGTTAATCGGCTATGGGCGGTTGTTAAGTGGTTAAAATAGTTTGATATTGTTCTATTAAAAACTGTTGTTTTTTTTTTTCCTATCCCGTCTGTGTTATTTTCTACACCAGACGAAAAACATGCTCTGGACTGCCGCACTCTTTAGAAGACCACTTTCTTTTATTGGAAAATCAAAAATTGGAAAAAGAGTACGGTAGTCCAGAGCTTGTTTTTCACCTGTTGTTAGTGGTAATAGCCAGCACCTGTGGCTTCCCAGCCGAAGAGACAGTTTACAGCCTGCATGTGTGCTCCCGGAGCGGTGTGATCCCTTCTACTTCACGTTATTTTCTACACCACTGTAGAGGTCATGGTTGTAGAAATAAAAAAAAAATCCAAGGATCCAGGGGGCATAGACATCTCAGGACCAGAACGCAGAAAAATATTACGCAGAACGCAGAAAAACATTATAAAATATAAAGCAGGAGAAAATGTATTTTTATGTTATAAAAATGAGACAGCTCTCTCATTCAGTTATATAGCTACTAAATTACACACATGTCCCAAAAGGGATGTTTGTCCCTTTTAACATGCATATCTCCTTTAGGATAAGCCAACTATATACTAAAGGGTTAAAGAATGAATCTGAATGAGGATATCTTCTTATCCTGACTCTTTGTCCTCTCCATCTTTAAAGCAGTCTGTAGTGTACTGCTGCTACCTGATCAAATAGCGCCTGTAAAGAGCTGCTCCTGTCTCTCCAGTGTGAAAGCCCGTGGAGGAGTGCGTTGGCAGGACGTTAAAAAAACTCCTGCAAGCGGCATCTTTAGAGCGGTGAAGGAGCAGTGTACACAGCACTCCTAAACTACTCCTGCCCATTGAAATCAATGAGGCAGCGCGGCTATACCGCCGGAATAGCACTGCTGCAGCAGCGTTTTGCTGTGATTTTAACCCTTTCTCAGCTGCTAGAGGGTGTAAAAGCACCCTGCTAGTGACCGAATACCGCCGCAAAATTTACAATAAAGTGCAGCTAAAAATAGTGGCGCTTTACCGCCGATGCACCCACCGCCCCAGTGTGAAAGGGGCCTAACTTGTATGATTCTTTAACCACTTCCCGACTGCCTCACGCAGATATATTGCAGCAGAAGGGCAGAATCACGTACCTGTACGTTGCCCTTTAAGAGGCAGGTTGCGGGGGCGCCCACCGGGAGCTTCGTGAGTGTGATCGCGGATCATGGGACTCGATGTCCACGGGGATACCCGCAATCGTCTCACAGAGAGGAAGAACGGGGAGATGCTAATGTAAACAAGCATTTCCCCATTCTGCCTAGTGGCAGTGTCACTGATCTCTGCTCCCTGTAATCGTGAGCGGTGATCAGTGTTGTGTCACACACAGCCCATCCCCCAACACAGTTAAAAAAACACTCCCTAGGACACACTTAAAACCTACAGCACCACCTAGCTATGAATAAGCGCCATGATGGGGCGTGAAACGCGTTAGGGATCTGTACTGCTTTCCCTATTTTTATGAGGTGACTGTACTTGGATTTTAATCGTTTGCTAAAGAAAATTGAGTACTGTCCGTGATACTTTTTTTTATTTGCACTAACATACAATTTTTCAGGACAAGCTTTCGGGGTATGTCCCCTTCTTCAAGGTCCAAGCAGTACTGATTTACAAATATTTAAGGGGACATACCCCAAAAGCTTGTCCTGAAAAATTGTATGTTAGTGCAAATAAAAAAAGTATCACGTACAGTACTCAATTTTTTCTGTCACAATTGCACTAATACGGCTACAATCATATTAAGTATAATCGTTTGCCAATAAAGAGGACTTTTTTGATGCGCAGCCATCCAGGAATTCTTTTTCTCTTCAATCTTGAGCAGAGCCAGCACCTGTGAGTTCCATCAGGGTGAGCACTTTATTGTGGATCTGGGAGGTTGGAGCAGTAATCTCTGTGTCTAGCGCCACCTAGTGGTTAACCTCTTCACTGCCACTGACATTTACACAGTAGTCAATGCATTTTTAATTGCACTGATCGCTGTATAAATTTGAATGGTCCCAAAAATCGCATCAAAAGTGTCCCATCTGTCCGCCATAATGTCGCAGTGATAAAAATTGCTGATCGCCATCATTACTAAAAAAAAAAAGTTTTTTTACAAAAATGGCATAAAACTATCCCCTCTTTTGTAAACGCTATAACTTTTGCGCAAACCAAACAATAAACGCTTATTGCGATTTTTTTTTTTTACCAAAAATATGTAGAAGAATATGTATCGGCCTAAACTGAGGGAAACATTTTTTTTATATATTTTTGGGGATATTTATTATAGCAAAATGTAAAAAATAATGTGTTTTTTTCAAAATTGTCGCAATTTTTTTGTTTATAGTGCAAAAAAGAAAAACCGCAGAGGAGATCAAAATCAAATACCACCAAAAGAAAGCTCTATTTGTGGGAAAAAAAGGATGTCAATTTTGTTTGGGTACAACATCGCACGATCGTGTAATTGTCAGTAAGACCCCTTTCACACTGAAGCGTTTTGCAGGCACTATAGCATTAAAAATAGCGCCTACAAACCGCCTTAAAACAGCTGCTCCATTCAAACTGGAGCGTTGCGCTGGCAGGGCGTCAGAAAAAGTCCTGCCAACAGCTTTTTTGGAGTGGTGAAATCAATGGGACAGCGCTGTCATACTGTTGGCAAAACGCCGCTGCGGCAGCATTAGCGGGGGTTAAAACCACCCCGCCATCGGCCGAATAGCACCACTAAAACAACGTTAAAGCGGCGCTAAAAATAGCGGCGCTTTACAGCTGACGCTGGTGGCGGGACAGTGTGAAGGGGGTCTTAAAGTGATGCAGTGCCGAATCTCAAAAAGTGCTCTGGTCTTTGGCCAGCCAAATGGTCCGGGGCTTAAGTGGTTAACTTGGTGTACTGTGTACTCTTGACTCTTGTTTTAACCACTTTCTTACTGAGCACTTAAACCCCCTCCTGTTCAGACCAATTTTCAGCTTTCCGCGCTGTCGCACTTTGAATGACAATTACCCAGTCATACAACACTGTACCCAAATTAAATTTTTATCATTTTCTTTCCCACAAATAGAGCTTTCTTTTGGTGGTATTTGATCACCTCTGCGGTTTTTATTTTTTGTTAAAAAAATGTAAAAAGCCCGAATTTTTTTAAATATTTTGTTTTAAAATTTTACAAACAGGTAATTTTTCTCCTTCATTAATGTACGCTGATAAGGCTGCACTGATGAGCACCGATAGGGTACACTGATGGGCTGCAACAATAGGGCGGCACTAGTGGGCACTGAGAGGTGGCACTGATGGGTGACACTGAAGGGCATTTATAGGTGGCATTGGTGGGCACTGAGAAGTGGCACTAATAGGTGGCACTGATAGCTGGCACTGATAGGTGGCAGTGATGGGCACTGATTGGTGGCAGTGAGGCAGCACTGATAGGTGGCACTGATGAGGCACTGATTGGCACCACTGGTGGGCATTGATAGGTGGCACTTGTGGGCATTGATAGGTGGCACTAAAGATTACTGAGCAAAGGGGAGGACGTCCTATGACGGCCTCACAGAAATTGGTTAAGTGCTCAAGTGGTTAAGTTTGTATCCAGTTCCTGAGTGTCAGTGTGCTCTGAGCCAGCTGATTGGCTGCAGGGAGGGGCCAAGCTCTCTAATTTTACCAGGCCTGCTCTGCTATGCTGGTATTGAGTCCATAGTGAACTCTTTTAAACAGATCAGTTCACTCAGATGAATCGATTCAATCAGTTCACTGAAAAGAATCGATTCAAAAGAACGATTCATTCATGAACTGGACATCACTATTGCTGATGTCAGTCTGGAGGGGATAGAGAGCTGGCTGGTCATGTGATCACAATCTCGCCTTAAATTAGATATTTACAGCATTTATATGTACAAATCATTCACAGAGGGGGACACTACAATAGGAGGCAGTGCTGATGGGGTATACAGGTTAGTGTTATAAGAGCAGTCGGAGGGGGAGGGGCAGCTCACACACAGACAGAGAGGGGAGGGAGGAGGAGGACAAAGGAGCAGATAGCAGGCTGCTGATGACAGAGGCATGTAAACTGACCACGATGTCTGGTCTCAGCAGCCATGGTACACCGTGGTCAGTTTACAGAGGGATGGGGGAGAAACTGGCAGGATAAGCCAGGTTTTTTTTAGGTGTTACAGGGGGCCAAATGACACAGGACAAGCACTGTCATATAACATGCTTCACCCACAGAAGATTTGGCTGCTGAATGACAGAGACTTTTTTTGCTATTCGGCACTGCGTCGCTTTAACTGAAAATTGCGCAGTCTTGCGACGCTGCACCCAAACAAAATTGACGTCCTTTTTTTCCCACAAATAGAGCTTTCTTTTGGTGGTATTTGATCGCCTCTTCCGTTTTTAGGTTTTGTGCTATAAACAAAAAAAGAGAGACAATTTTGAAAAATAAAACACACTATTTTGTACTCTGTTATAATAAATATCCCCCTTTTTTTAAAAAAAAAGCTATTTTTTCTCAGTTTAGGCCGATATGTATTCTTCTACATATGATTGGTAAAAAAATAAAATAAAATCACACTAAGCGGATTTTGATTGGTTTGCGCAAACGTATATATAGCGTCTACAAAATAGGGGATAGATTTATAGCATTTTTATTATTATTATATTTTTACTAGTAATGGCGGCGATCTGCGATTTTTATCAGGACTGCGGAAGTGAGGGATCTTGGTTCCTAGCTAATAGGAACTCACAATCTGTCACGCCTCACAGAACAGGGATTTGTGTGTCTACGTACACACACACACACACACACACACACACACACACACACACACACACACACACACACACACACGTCCCTGTTCTGCCTCTCGTGCCCACGATCGCTTGTGGCTGGCGGTCATTGTGACCGTCAGCCGCGAGCATCGGCACCCCCCGCTGTGCAGCAGGCACGTATAGCTACGACATATCATGGGATCGTGCCGACCTGCTAACGTAAAATGACAGCTGGTCGGCAAGTGGAGCAGGATCCATTAAAGGAGCAGGATCCATTTTTTTTCCTTTTTTGGGATAACAAACGCTTTTATAAAACACAGAAGTTGAAGCCAACAAAATTTTACTTCTAATTGCAGCACAGATGGTGCTTTTCCAGTCTTTTAAAGTCTAATGCCCTGTACACATGGTCAGAAAGTCCGATCGGATTATGTTGTTGGAAAATCCGACTGTGTGTGGGCTCTATCGGACTTTTTCTGTCGGATTTTCCGATGCACAAGGTTTGAGAGCAGGATCTAAAATTTTCCGACAACAAAATCCGATCGCATATATTCCGATCGTGTGTAGACAATTCCAATGGACAAAGTGCCACGCATGCTCAGAATAAACTAAGAGACGAACGCTATTGGCTACTGGTCTGTTTATAGTCCCGATGTACGTGTTTGACGTCACCTCATTCATAATGATCGGATTTTCCGCCAACTTTGTGCGACCGTGTGTATGCAACACAAGTTTGGGACAAAATGCGTCGGAAAAAATCTGATGGATTTTGTGGTCGGAATGTCTGACTGTGTGTACAGGGCATAAGAATACAATGACTTTCCTAAATTCTGTCTCTACAAAGTACTAACGCTGAATGAGCAAACATGGAAAAAATCAGGGACTGTCTAGGACAGAACTAACTAGCGCTATGAGATGATAGCTGTGAGCTGGAGCTGTCAGTTGTGGGCAGTAAGATGTACCGAGCACGCAGATTCCTCATTTATTTTTCTGTAAAAGCTCTTTTAACCAACAAGATGTGAAACTTAATGTTTCCTAACCTAATCAGCCCACCCTCAGTTACTAAAATCCTGAATGACATAGCACTCTCCTACGTGGGTGTTATGAATGAGAGAAATCCTTTTTTTTTTTTATGAAACAATTTATGTATATTATTATTATAATTAGCATTATATTTTACATTTTTTTTCTGACCCCCCCTCTTGAAGAAAAAGAGTGTAAAATATTGAAACCTGGAGGTGTATATGGCTTTATCTCTTTCCCTTTACATGGGCTTGCCTGCCGTACACACACATATATACAGTAAGTGTAGGTTCTGTTTCCTGCTACGTAAAACTGCCTTGCTACAAAGTTAGTCAGGTTGAAGAAAGACACAAGTTCATCTAGTTCAACCAACAGAAAAAAAAAAATAGAAAACCTCCATGGACAACATCCTATACCAGTGATGGCGACCCTTGGCACCCCAGATGTTTTGGAACTACATTTGTCATGATGCTCCGCTATAATGCAGAGTGCATGAGCATCATGGGAAGTGTAGTTTCAAAACATCTGGGGTGCCAAGGTTTGCCATCACTATCCTATACCCACTATACCCACAGTTGATCCAAAGGAAGGCAAAAAATTATTTACAGAAAAAAATCTCTTACTTTGCATAGCACTAATGCCGTGTACACACGACCGGACTTTCCGGCAGAAAAGGTCAGACGGAATAATTTCATCGGATATTCCGATTGTGTGGGCTTCATCTGACTTTATTTTTCAAAAATTCTGACGGACCTAGAAATAGAACGTTTTAAATCTTACCGACGGAATCAATTCCTATCGGGAAAACCGTTCGTCTGTATGCTATTCCAACGGACCAAAAACGTCGCAAGGGCAGCTATTGGCTACTGGCTATTGAACTTCCTTTTTCTAGTCCCGTCGTACGTCATCACATTCAAAACGAACAGACTTTGGTGTGATCGTGTGTAGGCAAGTCCGTTTCAGCGGAACTCCGTCGGAAAGACAGTCAGAGTTTATTCTGGCGGAAAAAACGGTCGTGTGTACGCGGCATTAGTCTATTGGAAGCCGTTGTGTATTTATTCAAATACAATTTATAGAGTGAGAATTAAGACTTTATTTCTATTACATGATCTTTCTGAAATTACATGATCTTTTAAATCTATTTAAAAAAAAAAATCCTGGCAACCCTGTCCCCTTGTGACATCATTAACATCATTAGCTGGGTCGGTTATGTCACAAGGAGTGGTGCCAATCAGTGATGTCATTGGGTGACTCCCACCCCTTAGTTATTTCAGAACTGTCAGACGGCGGCAGCCTTCATCAGGTGTGGACCTTTTTTTTTCTGGAACGGCAGTGGTGGTAGGCATCCTGATTGACAATGGATCTACACCAAGGGACATTTTTTCTTTCTTTATTTTATTTTTATTTTTTTTTAATAAAGGACTTGTCAGATACAGCCTACTGTCTTTTATTTACACTACACTTTTTTTTGGTGAATGAGTAGGGGTACTACTGTATGTACCTCATACTCATTTACATGGGGTGGGGGGATCTGAAAGAACCCTTGTTAAAGGGGGCTTCCAGATTCCGATAAACCCCCCTGCCTGCAGGCCCCAACAACTACTGCCCTCGGTGGTGGGGAAGAGTCCCTTGTCCTTATCAATATGGGTACAAGGTGCTTTAGGGGAAGCCCCCCCCCCACTCCAGAGCACCCACCCCATGTTGAGGGCATGTGGCCTGGTATCTTTCAGGAGAGGGGGCACTCTCCCACCCCCCCTTTACTGCACACTCCGTTAAGGGTCTGGTATGGATTTTGGGTGGGGACCCCACACCATTTTTTTTTAATTTTGGCATGGGGGTTCCCCTTAAAATCCAGACCAGACAAATGATAATCCTGTCCGGAGACTGTAGGGGGGGGGGGGGGCAGTAATAAAACTATAACACAGATTCCTCATTTCTTTTTCTGTAAAAGCTCTTTTAACCAACAAGATATGAAACTTAATGTTTCCTAACCTATTTAGCCCACCCTCAGCTACTAAAATCCTGAATGACATAGCACTCTCCTACGTGGGTGTTTAATATGAATGTTTAATTTGAAGAGAAATCTTTTTCGTTTATAAAATGATGTACAGTATCTCACAAAAGTGAGTACACCCCTCACATTTTTGTAAATACTTTATTATACCTTTTCATGTGACAACACTGAAGAAATTACACTTTGCTACAATGTAAAGTAGTGAGTGTACAGCTTGTATAACAGTGTAAATTTGCTGTCCCCTTAAAATAACTCACACACAGCCATTAATGTCTAAACCGCTGGCAACAAAAGTGGAATACTCCCCTAAGTGAAAATGTCCAAATTGGGCCCAATTATCCATTTTTCCTCCCTGGTGTCATGTGACTCGTTAGTGTTACAAGGTCTCAGGTGTGTTAAATTTGGTGTTATCGCTCTCACTCTCTCATACTGGTCACAGGAAGTTCAGCATGGCACCTCATAGCAAAGAACTTTCTGAGGATCTGAAAAAAAAGAATTGTTGCTCTACATAAAGATGGCTTAGGCGACAAGAAGATTGCCAAAACCCTGAAACTGAGCTGCAGCATGGCGGCCAAGACCATACAGCTGTTTAACAGGATAGGTTCCACTCAGAACAGGCCTCGCCATAGCCAAAAAAGTTGAGTGCACGTGCTCAGCCTCATATCCAGTGATTGTCTTCGGGAAATAGATGTATGAGCGCTGCCAGCATTGCTCATACAAAAGACTTGAGACTTGAGCGGAGGTTCACCTACCAGCAGGACAACAACCCTAAACATACAACCAGAGGTACAATGGAATGGTTTAGATCAAAGCATATTCATGTGTTAGAATGGCCCAGTCAAAGTCCAGACCTAAATCCAATTGAGAATCTGTGGCAAGACTTGAAAATTGCTGTTCACAGACGCTCTTCATTCAATCGGACAGTACTTCAGCCAGTGGCGTAACTAGAACCTTCAGGGCCCCGATGCAAGAAACCATGAAGGGCCCCCCTGAACCCCAGCCAGGGCCCTTCCCTCTGAGTCCGGCAGTGGAACTCCAGGGCGTGGTCACAGGTATGACCTTTGTGAGCCCTGTAGTTCCACCACTGGTATCAGTAGTTTTTATTTTTTTATTTTTTAAAATTTTTAGGTGCCCCATTGGGCGACTGTCCCTAGGCAGGATCCTAGACCCCGTCCCCAGAAAAGATGAGGTCCTTTTCTCCAGGGCAGATGAAGTTACTGCCTCCAGGTGAGAAGAGGTCCCTGTCCCCAGGGGAGGTGGGGGTCCCTGTCCCCACATAAGAAGGGGTCCCTGTCCCCAGGGGGATATGGAGGGGGTATGTAATAGTGTGTGCTAGCTGCCTATGCTGCTGCCGGCCATATGTAGAGGGGGCTGCATGGGCCCCCTGCATCACAGGGCCCAGTTGTGGTCGCGATTGCTGCACCCACTATAGTTACGACCCTGACTTCAGCTATTTTGCAAAAAAGAATGGGCAAAAATATCACTCTCTAGATGTGCAAAGCTGGTAGAGACATCCTCAAATGAATTTGCAGCTGTAATTGCAGCCAGGGGCGTTGCTGGGTCTACAAAAGATATGGGGTGGGCATACACATGTATATACAGTAATATACGTGTGTGTATATATATCCCCAGAGAGCCCCCCTTACATCACGGTCCCCAGAGAGCCTCCCCTTACATCAGGGTCCCCAGAGAGCCCCCATTACATCAGGGTCCCCAGAGAGCCCCCCTTAAATCAGGGTCCCCAGAGAGCCTCCCCCTTAAATCAGGGTCCCCAGAGAGCCTGCCCCTTAAATCAGGGTCCCCAGAGAGCCCGCCCCTTAAATCAGGGTCCCTAAAGAGCCCCACCTTAAAATCAGGGTCCCCAGAGAGCCTCCCCTCCCCTTGGGGACCCCTGCAGAGACTCGGGGCTATGGGCCCCAGATTTGGGGCTATAGCCTGTAAAGCCACCCCCTACAAACGCCACTGATTGCAGAGAAAGATGGTTCTATGAAGTATTGACTACATTTTTATTTTAGGCTGTATGACAAACTGTGGAAAATGTCAAGGGGTACGAATACTTTTTCACGGCACTGTATATATACAGTGAGAGAAAAAAGTAGTTGATCCCCTGCTGATTTTGTACATTTGCCCACTGACAAAGAAATGATCAGTCTATAATTTTATTGGTAGGTTTATTTTAACAGTGAGAGACAGAAAAATAAAACAATCCAGAAAAGCGCATTGTCCCACTCCTCTTTGCAGATCCTCTCCAAATCATTAAGGTTTCAAGACTGATGCTTGGTAACCCGAACCTTCAGCTCCCTCCACATATCTTCTATGGGATTAAGGTCTGGAGACCAGCTAGGCCACTCCAGGACCTTAATGTGCTTCTACTTGAGCCACTCCTTTGTTGCCTTGGCCGTATGTTTTGGGTCATTGTCATACTGGAATACCCATACATGACCCATTTTCAATGCCTTGGCTGAGAGAAGGAGGTTTTCACCCAAGATTTGACAGGACATGACGCCGTCCATCTTCCCTTTGATGCGTTGAAGTTGTCCTGTCCCCTTAGCAGAAAAACACCCCCCAAAGCATCATGTTTCCACCTCCATGTTTGATGGTGGGGATGGTGTTCTTGGGGGTCATAGGCAGCATTCCTCCTCCTCCAAATAGGGCAAGTTGAGTTGATGCCAAAGAGCTTGATTTTGGTCTCATCTGACCACAATACTTTTACCCAGTTCTCCTCTGAACCATTCAGATGTTCATTAGCAAACTTCAGATTGGCCTGTACATGTGCTTTCTTGAACAGGGGGACTTTTTGGGCGCTGCAGGATTTCAGTCCTTCACAGCGTAGTGTGTTACCAATTGTTTTCTTAGTGACTATGGTCCCAACTGCCTTGAAATCATTGACAAGATTCTCCCATGTAGTTCTGGGCTGATTTCTCACCGTTCTCATGATCATTGAAACTCCATGAGGTGAGATCTTGCATGGAGCCCCAGACTGAGGTAGATTGACAGTTATTTTGTGTTTCTTCCATTTGCGAATAATCACACCAACTGTTGTCACCCTCTCACCAAGCTGCTTGGTGATGGTCTTGTAGCCCAATCCAGCCTTGTGTAAGTCTACAATCTTGTCCCTGACATCCTTGGACAGCTTTTTGGTCTTGGTCATGGTGGAGAGATTGGAATCTGATTGCTTCTATGAACAGGTATCTTTTATATAGGTAACAAACTGAGATTAGAAGCACTCCCTTTAAGAGAGTACTCCTAATCTCAGCTCATTACTCGTATAGAAGACACCCGGGAGCCAGAAATCTTGCTGATCGATAGGGGATCAAATACTTATTTCACTAATTAAAATGTAAATCAATTTATATATATTTTTTAAATGCATTTTCTGGACATTTGTGTTGTTAGTCTGTCTCTCACTGTAAAAATAAATCTACCATTAAAATTATAGACTGATCATTTCATTGTCAGTGGGCAAAGGTACAAAATCAGCAGGGGAGCAAATACATATATACAGTGAGGGGAAAAAAAGTTACAAACATGTCATAATTACCTGCTCTGTGCAGTGGTTTTGCACAGAGCAGCCCTGTTCCTCCTCTTGTTGGGTCCCCCACTGATGCTCCTGGCACCTTCACCCTGCCAAGTGCCGCCAGAGCAAACAGCTTGCTCTGGGGGCACCCAAGCAAGCTATCTCGAGCCTCTGCTATGCGTGTCCATATACACGCAGAGCCGTGGCTTGGCCCCTCCATCACTCTCTTATTTTCTCACTGGCTGTGATTAACAAGACTAACAAGGCTATGAATTATGAGCCATTCACATCCCTGGATTGCGATGTGGCTCATGTAAAAAAAAATTGGGGGGGTGGGGGGCTGCTGCACATAGAATGCATGAGCCTTTAGGACCACTTGGTATGGAAGAATGTGACAGCTTCTGGCTCTCAATGGTTGCTTAGGAAGCAGCGGGTGCTTACACCTGCCAAAACCTTACCAACCACTGACATAACATGGTCCATCCACTTACATGGATGACAATCCCTGGCCACATAAGCAAATGGGCAGGGATATGAAGGGTTACAGATCATTGCCTAAATATGGCCACATGGCTATATTGGGCATTACATCAATTGTGATGCCTGCTCTGCCCATCAACACATAAAACAAAAACTCTGACAGCGGATAGTCATTACATCATTGTCCAAATATGGCCAGTAATAAAGGTAATGATGTAACTCATCTGGTCCCCGCCAATTTGCTTATGTGGCCAGCAATTCCTGGCCATGGAAGTGAATGGGCTGGATGACATCAGTAAATATACGGTAAGGATATTGCTTCCTTAGCAATCATTGGCAACTGGATGCTGTTATGTTCATCCACGCTGAACTCCCCAATTGAACATCTGAACAGCCAATGTTTGGTCCGAATTCATGTTTGGACTGAACACTGAACTTATCCTTGTTGATGACCTGACAGACCATCTGACTGGAAATTGTTATGTCACTACTGTAGACCCATGCAAGGTCCAATAGCTGTAGAGAATAGGTATGAGTTCCTCCAGATGCTTTTTGGATCCCTGCCACCTTTCAAAAAACTGTCAATCAGCTGTTACATGACTTCTAGGACTTTCTATGAAATTATCGCAATCATATTTCCATAATTGTCTTTTTTTTAAATAAATTCTCTTTATTAATTATTTCAATATACATATACAACACATACATTCAGACTCCACCTTTATTGGGCTCTCGCTGGAGCTTCTATATTCTCCCCAATTAAAAATCTCGTACCATGGTGTGGTTTGTATACCCCTTCGTATTTTGCTCTCTAGACTTTCCATATATTTATTTCTGTCCATCTTCCTTATTATATTTTTGTTACTTTATGTTTTATCCATAGATTGTTTGGAGGCAGTTTTAGGTTCTGTTATCTAACTAGACCAGACTCTTTAAATTTTTTTTATTTTTTTCCTCTGTTACAATATGTATCTTTAAACAAGGGTAGACTACTATTTACTAAATATTTCCAAAAAACTAGAGAAAGTGGCAGACGATGTTTTTCAAGCTTTAATACAATTGCCTAAGAAGAGTAATATACTTATTTGTGTTCTCTTTGCCACTGTAGGGATAATATTTCCCACCAATCGTAAGAGGCAAATCGCCATTCTCTGTTCCAGAGCGACAGGCATAACTGTATTTATCACATCCGTAACCCTTGCCCAAAACACGGCAATAAACGGACAAGTCCAGAATATATGGATAAAATTGCCTGGAGTATGCCCACATCTCCAGCAGTTCTGAGAGTTTGATGGACTTATATTACATGATCTATAAGGTATTTAATATGCTCTATGTAATATCTTAAATTGTATGTCTGTCTTGAAGGGAGACCAATATCTGAAAGGGAAATCCCCATATATCGCCCCAATCCTCTTCATCTAAATCCGGGATATCTCTGACCCAACATGCTTGATATTCTCTCATGTCTGATAGCGATATTAACACAAGGTAGGTATATAAAGTCTAAATGGGTTTCCTTACTGACCTCCTTCTAACTACTTGCTCTAGCCTGGACTCTTCAAGCTGTGGAAGGCCTTGAGGAAATTGGGTAGAAAGGGAATGGGAAAGTTGAATGTATCGAAAAAAAATAACTCTGGAATATTTCAGTGCTCTATAAACCTTGCAGGATACCACAGTTCCCTCTGCACTACCTGCCCTACAGCTTTAACCTTAAATCTAGCCCAGGCTCCTGGATCTTAAATGGAGCACAGATGAGGCAGCTGGGGGTTCCCACACAAGGGGGTATTCGGGGATAAGGTCGACCCAGGATATTTTTCACAAGCTAGCCCAATTTTCCATGCACTAATATTTCCATCTTTAGTGATCACCTCCAACATGTGAGTGTAATCTTAGACAAAATTGGAAATGCCAAGCTCACCATCCAACTAAATAAGTGCCAGATAGAGATGCATTACTTAGGGAACCAAGTGGGGAGGGGTAGCTTGTGCCTGCCTAAAGAATCCCTTAGGGATTGGCCCACTTCTCAGATTAGTCTGGCTTTTTTGGGCCCTGCTAACTTATATACAAAAAATAGTTACACATTTTTTGCACAATAGCAAATCTTCTGAAGGACCTCACCAAGAAGACCATGTCCAGGATGGTTGCCTGGACCCCAACCTTCCAAACAACCTTCGAACAGCTCAAAAACACCCTCACCTATGATCTAGAAGATTCATTTACATATGGATTGGGCCCATTCTCAGCTAGGTATACAAGGATGAGGAGGAGGAACCTGTCGCATTCCTTAGCGGAAAGCTTCTTGACTGGGAGTAGCCAAACGGCAATGCTTGGCCATCATATGGGCTCTGCAAGAACTATTCCATAATAAATTTCATGAATGAAACAGGATCTATGAATTTAGGGAAAGTGTCTAAGTGATAAGTTTGCCCACTCCATTCGTAGATCCTCTTTCATCCATAGAAGCTGTAATGGCTTCTATGAATATAGCAGCTGCTTGAAAAGGACAGGCATAGTTGGGCACTCTTGATGAGTGCCTGTAATAGCCCCTTAGTGCTATTAACCCCTGCTGCACTGGAAGATTGGGGGTGGGAGAGAAGGAAGATTTTAGCAAAAGGAGGACACAGTAGCCCAAGGGACACATTTCACTCAAGGTAAATAATGTCCCCTGTGTTCATTTTTGTTTTTTTAGATAAACGTAGTCATTAGGTATTCGGCTTTTGGCAAAGATTTATTTTAAGAATAATTAGATACGGTGAACCATTTACCAGTAGTGAACAAAAAACACCTATAGATATATTATTATAACAACGTGATAAAATAGTACAAATCAACAATGAACATCATATAGTATTAATGCAATTGTGAATATAAGATCATGATACTAAATACCCAAAATAGCGCATTCTGTATGTTTGGCACATGTCTGGCACATGCTGCCCATGGATACTGGTGGGCTAGCTGTCGTACATACTGACGTAGACACCTACATATTTCAGACTAATTATAGTCCTTCTTCAGAGGTTTTATGTCAAATGGGTAGTAGTAGTTCTACAATATAAATATATCATATTAGTAACATAGTAATATATAGAAATGCATATAGAGCAAAGAACAGTGCATTCATGTAGTTATATATATGACAGAAACAGATCATACAGTGCTTTGCAAAAGTATTCACCCCCCTTGACATTTTTGTTGCTGGTTCAAATCCCAACCACAACACTACCTGCCTGGAGTTTGCATGTTCGCCCTGTGCCTGCGTGGGTTTCCTCCAAGTACTCCGGTTTCCTCCCACACTCCAAAGACATGCAGGTAGGTTAATTGGCTTCTGTCCAAAATTGGCCCTAGTATATGAATGGGGACCTTGGATTGTGGGCTCCTTGAGGGTAGGGACCAATGTGAGTGTGCAATGTACAGGGATAGGGACAATTCTAGACACTCACTTAGGATAGACTGGTGTCTTTATTCAACCTTACTAACTATGTAACACTGATGCTGGGTTTAAACCTATGTGACTTACACCACATCCAATTTGCAGGACATTTTAAAATCTGTTCATTTGAATGAGGCTGGATCACGTATGTGCATTGCATTCGCACTCTGCATTTCCAGAAAAAGGTGTGCATTTTATGGGCATTGTGGTGTGAATTGCAGGCGCATAATCTGTGGGAACGCATTTGATTCGCAGATGCATTCCATTGTGAACAAGAATTCTCTCCCTCTCCCCACTACACCTCCCCCTCTCCCTGCTCAGCCGATCCACAGATATAATGGAAAGGAATCGCTGAACAGCTGCTTTTTCTCTTTGCAGAGAAAACGGAGCTGGAATTCGCACCTCACATGTTTGAATCCAGCCTGAAGAAATGACACTTTGCTACAATGTAAAGTAGTGAGTGAAAGGCTTGTATAACAGTGTAAATTTGCTGTCTCCTCAAAACAACTCAACACACAGCCATTAATGTCTAAACCGCTGGCAACAAAAGTGAGTACACCCCTAAGTGAAAAAGTCCAAATTGGGCCCAATTAGTCATTTTACCTCCCCGCTGTCATGTGACTCGTTAGTGTTACAAGGTCTCAGGTGTGAACAGGTGTGTTAAATTTGGCATTATCATTCTCACTCTCTCATATAGTGATGCGACTTGATACAACCTGATCATAGCAGTGGCAAACCAACATCCCTAATATACAGGTGATACTCAAAAAATTTGAATATCGTGCAAAAATTATGTTATTTCACTAATGCAACTTAAAAAGGTGAAACTAATATATGAGATAGACTCATTAAATGTAAAGCAAGATAATTCAAGCCATGATTTGTCATAATTGTGATGATTATGGCTTACAGCCCATGAAAACCTCAAATCCACAATCTCAGAAAATTTGAATATTACATGCAATCAATAAAATAAGGATAGTACATAGAACAATATCGGTCCTCTGAAAAATATAAGCCTGCATATATATATATATATATATATATATATACTCAGTACTTGGTTTGGGCCCCTTTTGCAGCAATTACTGCCTCAATGCGACATGGCATGGAAGCCTGTGGCACTTCTGAGGTGTTATGGAAGTCCAGGATGCTTCAATAGTGCCCTTTAGCTCTTCTGCATTGTTCGGTCTCATGTCTCTTATCTTTCTCTTGGCAATGCCCCAAAGATTCCCTATGGGGTTCAGGTCAGGCGAGTTTGCTGGCCAATCAAGCACAGTAATCTCACGGTCATTGGACCAGGTTTTGGCACTTTTGGCAGTGTGGGCAGGTGCCAAGTCCTGCTGGAGAATGTAGTCAGCATCCCCATAGAGCTCATCTGCTAGTGTTGCCACAGATTAAAGGGATGATGTGGCAACCCTATCGTCTGCGGAAGGAATCATGAAGTGCTCTAAAATCTCCTGGTAGACGGCTGTGTTGACCCTGGACTTAATAAAGCACAGTGGACCAACACCAGTAGATGACATGGCTCCCCAAATCAACACAGACTGTGGAAACTTCACATTGGACTACAAGCATCTTGCAGTGTGTGCCTCTCCATTCTTCCTCCATACTCTGGATCCCTGGTTTCCAAATGAGATGCAAAATTTGCTTTCATCAGAAACTTTGAAGCCCATGTCCAGGCTCCATCTGTGTGTGGTGGCTCCTGATGCACTGACTCCAGCCTCAGTCCTCTCCTTTTGAAAGTCCCCAAACACTTTTGAATGGTCTTTTCCTGACAATTCTCTGCAGCCTGCGGTCATCCCTGCTGCTTGTGCACCTTTTTTGTCCACACTTTTCCCTTCCACATAACTTTCTATTAATGTGCTTTATTACAGCACTTTGGGAACATCGAACTTCTTTTGCAATTACCTTTTGAGGCTTTCCCTTCTTATGGAGGGTGTCAATGGTGGTTTTCTGCACAAATGTCAGGTCAGCAGTCTTTCCCATGATTGTGATTCCTACTGAACCAGACTGAGAGACCATTAAGGCTCAGGAACCCTTTGCAGGTGTTAGGACTTAATTAGTTGATTAGAGTGGGACACTTGGAGCCTAGAATATTGCACCTTTTCACAATATTCTAATTTTTCTGAGATTGTGGATTTGGGGTTTTTATGAGCTGTAAGCCATAATCATCACAATTATGACAAATCACGACTTGAACTATCTTGCTTTGCATGTAATGAGTCTATCTCATATATTAATTTCACCTTTTAAGTTGCATTAGTGAGATAAATGAACTTTTGCACGATATGACCTTTTGCACGATATGATGCAGCTAGACCAAAAGTGTATACAGTGAGTGCACTAAAATTGATATGAGTAAAAATGTGATCAGCCAACTTATTAAATGTTATAGCAATACATTACAATCTATCCAGACCTAATGGACTATTGTATTGCTATAACATTTATTGTTGTGGTTGTAATTTGATGATGTGGGAATGATTTTATTATTCATGTACTCATTTATATAGTACGTCATACCATTAGCTTTATATACAGTACTGGATATTGCACTGTACTCATATTTACACAGATTTCTCCCACACAGGATCACATTTTCACAGGATTTGTTTGCACATCATTATTTGCTTCCACAGCATCATTTGCACAGTGGATTTTATCCTTTGATTATTATAGTTATCTGTATGTATTTTAATAAGTTGCGCTGATCACTTTTCTACTCATTTTAAGTTATAGACCTTTTTTGAGAGATGGCTCTCCGTTTAAAGGGTATCCTATATTTATAGGTATGTTATTGATTTCATCTCAGAGCATTTTACTCCTGATGATTGGCGTGAGCCATGAAATGTGCATCAAGTATACATCGAACTGATGCCCAGACAGGTTTGGCTCACTAAGAGCAATTGCTTATGTTTAATTATTATCAATGGATGAGCATTTTATGAAATTGTACTGCTAATCATGTTGTATTTTACTTATGTTTTAACTTGATTTGTAATAAATAAATAATTCAATGATCAATATGAACAAGGTATTATATCAGTGACATGCCTCATACAAAGTCCCATTCCTTCCTCCTTTTTCGTCTCATTCTCTCATACTCGTCACTGGAAGTTCAACATGGCATCTCATGGCAAAGAACTCTGAGGATCTGAAAAAAGAATTGTTGCTCTACATAAAGATGGCCTAGGAAGATTGCCAAGACCCTGAAACTGAGCTGCAGCATGGTGGCCAAGACCATACAGCGGTTTAACAGGACAGATTCCACTCTGAACAGGCCTCACCAAGGTCGACCAAAGAAGTTGAGTACACGTGCTCAGCGTCATATCCAAAGATTGTCTTTGGGAAATAGACGTATGAGTGCTGTCAGCATCGCTGCAGATGTTGAAGGGGTGGGGAGTCAGCCTGTCAGTGCTCAAACCAAAAGCCGTACACTGCATCAAATTGGTCTACATGGTCCTGTTGTCCCAGAAGGAAGCCTCTTCTAAAGATGATACACAAGAAAGCTTGCAAACAGTTTGCTGAAGGCAAACAGACTAAGGACATGGATTACTGGAACCATGTCCCGTGGTCTGATGAGACCAAGATACATTTATTTGGTTCAGATGGTGTAAAGCGTATGTGGTGGCAACCAGGTGAGGAGTACAAAGACAAGTGTGTCTTGCCTACAGTGAAGCATGGTGGTGGAAGTGTCATGATCTGGGGCTGTATGAGTGCTGCCGGCACTGGGGAGCTACAGTTCATTGAGGGAATCATGAATGCCAACATGTACGGTGACATACTGAAGAAGAGCATGACTCCCTCCCTTTGGAGACTGGGCTGCAGGGCAGTATTCCAACATGATAACAACCCCAAACGCACCTCCAAGATGATTAAAGAAGTTGAGGGTAAAGGTGATGGACTGGCCAAGCCTGTCTCCAGACCTAAACCCTATTGAGCATCTGTGGGGCATCCTCAAACGGAAGGTGGAGGAGTGCAAGGTCTCTAACATTCCCCATCTCCGTGATGTTGTCATGGAGGAGTGGAAGAGGACTCCAGTGGCAACCTGTGAAGCTCTAGTGAACTCCATGCCCAAGATGATTAAGGCAGTACTGGAAAATAATAGCGGCCACACAAAATTTTGACACTTTTTGCCCAAAAAGTGGAGGTCTCACACCTGAAACCTTGTAACATTAACAAGTCACATGACACCGGGGAAGGGTAAATGGCTAATTGGGCCCAATTTGGACATTTTCACTTAGGGGTGTACTCACTTTTGTTGTCAGCGGTTTAGACTTTAATGGCTGTGTGTTGAGTTATTTAGAGGGGACAGCAAATTTACACTGTTATACAAGCTATACACTCACTACTTTACATTGTAGCAAAGTGTAATTTCTTCAGTGTTGTCACATGAAAACTTTTATAAAAAATGTGAGGAGTGTACTCACTTTTGTGAGATAATCTAACTGATGAGTAAGTGATCAGTTGTTTTCCAGAGAGGGCAGCGCAGACATGCACCAGATGGAACAATGAGGACTTCGAGGAAATGAGCCCAAAACTTCATATACAGGGATCCCAGGTAACGGAGCAAAGGCTCCCACCATGTATTGCCAAACAACCAGTTAGTAATCGTCATTGGAGAGTTTTGTATGATGCTTATCAGTATAGATAAGCAGATATAGAGAGTTGTTAATATGATATACAGGAATGCGGTGACTTAGAGATATTTAAATTGTAATATAGTCATAAGAAAAGTATTTAAATCTGGCTAGTATCCTGTTACATATCTTCTGATTAAAATCAAAACGATCTGCCTCATAGTTCAGCATACGTGGGTCTTCACAGTCACCTCCAGTCTAACCTACTCCCAGTTGTGAGCTGCAGGAATGACCACACAGGATGGAGCAGTTATACCCAGCTGGAGGGCTTGATGATTCAATCCCCAGTTGAATAATAGAGGGCAGCTGATAAGCCAAGATGGAAATGCTGGTGCCTAAGTCTGGGCATGCAGCGTCCAATCATGGATTCCTCGGAAGAAAAAAAATCTGTGCATGTGCAGACACCCCTCTTTTTTAGGATGGCACTGGAGGATTGGAGGGATTGAACCCTCTCTGCACTGCCCAGCGCACGTAGGTCCATCTCACCCTCCCCATTTGGGGTGTGAATGGACTTCCTTTCTGGCCTTACTTAGGAAATTGCGGGGTTCACTGCCATTTCCTTGCCTGCTTGCATTCCACCCTGAAACACGGTAAATCGGCCACATGTGCATCGGTGGCGCGTTGACGTGGGGCACAGCTCCGCCTTGTCCCTCTCTTGCGCCCAGATGCCGAGGGATCCATGATGGACATTGGATGCCCAGACTTAGGCACCAGATTTTCCATCTTGCCTTATCAGCTGTTCCCTATTATTCAAATGGGAATTGAATCATCAAGCCCTCCAGCTGGGTATATCTGCTCATTCTTGTGTGGTCATTCCTGCAGCTCACAACTGGGAGTAGGTTGTACTGGAGCTGACCGTGGAGACCAAGGTATGCTGAACTATGAGGCAGATTGTTTTGATTTTAATCATGAGATATATAACTGGATACTAGCCAGATTTAATCTCTAAGTACTTTGCTTATGATTATATTACAATTTAAATGTCTCTGAGCCCTTGTACACACGGTCGGACATTCCGACAACAAAATCCGTCGGATTTTGTCCGAAACTTGTGTTGCATACACACGGTCGGACAAAGTTGTCGGAAAATCCGATTGTGCGTAACGTGATGACGTTATTTCGTTACGATGGGACTACGTTCAGGCTAGTAGCCAATAGCTTTGGTCTAGGAATTTGATCTGAGCATGCGTGGCACTTTGTCCGATCAGAATTCTCTACACACAATCGGACAAAGTCCGATCGGATCATGTTGTCGGAAAGTTTTATAGCCCAGCTCTAAAACTTTGTCCGTCGGATATTCCGACGGAAACAGTCCGATGGAGCCCCCACACGGTCGGATTATCCAACAACGCGGTCCTATCGGACATTTTCCCTCGGAATGTCCGACCGTGTGTACAAGGGCTAAGTCCCTGCATACCTGTACATCATATTAACAACTCTCTATATCTGATTATCTATACAGATGAGCTTCATAATAAACTCTCCAATGACCAATTGCTGGCTGTTTGGCAATACATGGTGCTCCATCACCTGAGGTCCCTGTATGTGCAGTTTTGTGCGTATTTCCTTGCGGTACTCGTGGTTCCATCTGGTGCACGTCTGCTCTTACTCATCAGTTATATGCAATATTTGGTTTTTATAATTTTTGTAAGTATGACATATGATCTGTTTATGCCATATATAGATACATGAATGTGCATTTCTATATTACTATGTTACTAATATGATATATTTATATTGTAGAACTACTACTACCCATTTGACATAAAACCTCTGAAGAAGGACTATAATTAGTCTGAAATATTTAATGGGTCTATGCCAGTATGTACGACAGCTAGCCACCAGTATCAATGTGCAATATGTGCCAGACATACAGAATGTGCTATTTTGGGTATTATGTAACATGATTTTATATACACAATCGCATTAATACTTTATGATTTTCATTGTTGATTTGTACTATTTTATGTTGCTATACTAAAATATATATTTTTTTACCTACACTTTGGTGTGCCTGTCAAAATCCATGAGGGGTTTTACCGTGCTATATGTACCAGGTGTTTTTTGTTCACATATTCATTTGGATTTGACAGACCAATGCTTGCCATGCACATACCGATCCTTCCAATCCCAATTTTACCAGTAGTGATAGTTGTAAAATCAATCCACCAATATTCTGTGAGGTTACTTGAAATCTAAGCAGTGAGTATAAAATGTTATGCGACACATTAAAAAAAAAACTATTCTTTGTCTTGTGTCAGGCCATATAGGTTATTGATAGAAACTTTCTAGTAGGAAAAATTATGGATATTTATTTTGATAGGTAGTATATGTGAGTAGAGGAAAGGAAAATTACTTGGTGGCTTGTATTAATGAAATTTGATGACTTGGTCTCCGGCCCATAATAAAAGTCACCTAATCAAACTTTTCAAGCATAAGAACTATGGGAGGACTAATTTTGGGATCATAAATACCAACACATTAAAGTAACCTGGCATATTTAATAAAGCAGTCTTGAACTGATTAAAATCTGGAATATCATTGATAGAACGTTTTAAGGATTATCATTACCTTTGCTTCTTAATAAAAGGATGACTGTGAAAAAATATTCATAATATTCATTATATATATATATATATATATATATATATATATATATATATATATATATATATATATATATATAGATGGGGGAGATATATATATAGATGGGGGAGATATATATATATATATATATATATATATATATATATATATATATATATATATATATATATATATATATATATATATATATATATATATATGATATATCATCTATTTCTCTCTTGGTTAAATAATCTGATATGTGAACTACCCCCTTCCCATCAGGCTCTAATGTTGCAGAATCATGATCAAAGTTGTCCCTTCAAGTACGAGGCAACGTTGCCTTGAGAAAGGAATTACCAGCTGATCTTATTTTACATAGCGGAAGACTCTACTGGCAGGTGTAATCACAAATCATCATTTAATCCACCAGGAAGCATAAAGGCCAAGTTATGCAAAGGATCATGGTAGCCTGACTAATGATTTCTCATAAAAACAAGAATGTGACCCTTCAGAGTTACCCTTCATTTTACGAGTTAAGCAGAATGCAAAGTGTAATTTTATTTTCAAAAATAATTTTCCACTTTTCATTTGTACATATGCGTGTGAAAATTCAGCCAAAACAGCTTATTTTGCTCATTATCTTGGAGGTCTCTACATGTGTAAATTAAATAAAATATATAATTGTTTGAAAAGTTAAAATGGAATGAAACTTACCTCCGCTTCAGCAATGTGATGTCTTTGAGCTGCCATGTAGTCAACTTTCAGTGTCTTTGGCCATCTATGGCTCAGTTTACACGAAGCTAAGAAGTTTTTATTGCAGAATATACTGTACATAGTGTAGCACCCTGTTAGATAGATGCTAGAAATTTTATAGAATTAGTGTGTGTTTTGATAGGTAATTATAGTTGCCACACTGTGGTCAGTGAGGCTGTAATGTTTGTTAGGTAAAAGCATAGTTTGCTCACTGTACTCAGTGAAGCTGTGATCGATTAGTTAGGTCTGCTCAGTGTGATCAGCTGCTGCCATTCTGGTCTAATAGCTCCCTCTGCATCTAGAGAACTTGAGAGGTTTCTGTATGATAGGTGTGAAGCTATGTAGATGACAGCATGAATATTGATACAGCCATGGCCTACCCCAGAGAAGCCGGCTCTGCTGGCATGCTGGGAGACTATACAGTGCCTTGCAAAAGTATTCACCCCCTTGGTATTTTTCGTGTTTTGTTGTCTCACAACCTGGAATTATCATGGATTGTTTGAGGATTTGCATCATTTCATCTACAGAACATGCCCACAACTTTGAAGATGTTTTTTTTTTTTATTGTGAAGCAAACAACAAATAGGACAAAATAACAGAAAAAATCACTGTGCATAACTATTCACCCCCTAAAGTCAATATTTTGTAGAGCAACCTTTTGCGGCTATCACAGCTCCAAGTCCTTGTGGATAAGTCTCTATGTGCTTGCCACATCTTACCACTGGGATTTTTGCCCATTCTTCCTTGCAAAACAGCTCCAGCTCCTTCAAATTGGATGGTTTGCTCTTGTGAACAGCAATCTTTAAGTCTGACCACAGATTTTCTATTGGATTGAGGTCTGGGCTTTGACTAGGCCATTCCAACACATTTACATGTTTCCCCTTAAACCACTCAAGTGTTGCTTTAGCAATGTGTTTGGGGTAATTGTCCTGCTGGAAGGTGAACCTCCGTCATACCCTCAAATCACAGAGTGGTACAGGTTTTGCTCAAGAATATTCCTGTATTTAGCACCATCCATCTTTCCTTCAACTCTGACCAGTTTCCCAGTCCCGACTGCTGAAAAACATCCCCACATCCCCACGATGCTGCCACCACCATGTTTCACTGGGGGGAGGGTGTTTTTTGGGTGATGTGATGTGTGGGGTTTGTGCCAGGCATAGCGTTTTCTTTGATGGCCAAAAAGTTCAATTTTAGTCTCATCAGTCCAGAGCACATTCCTCCATACATTTTGGGACTCTCCCACATGCCTTTTCGCAAACTCAAAAGTCCCATTTTGTTCTTTTCTAAAAGTAATGGCTTTCTTATGGCCACTCTGCCATACAGCCCAACTCTATGGAGTGTATGGCTTATTGTTGTCCTATGTACCGATACTCCAGTCTCTGCTGTGGAACTCTGCAGCTCCTCCAGGGTTACCTTACCTTTGATTAATGCCCTCCTTTCCCGGTCCATGAGTTTTGGTGTGCGGCCGTCTCTTGGCAGGTTTCCTGTTGTGCCATGTTCTTTCCATTTGGTTATGATAGATTTGATGGTGCTCCTAGGGATCATCAAAGATTTGGATTTTTTTTATAGCCTAACACTGACTTGTACTTCTCAACAACATTGTCCCTTACTTGTTTGGAGAGTTCCTTGGTCTTCATGGCAGTGTTTGGTTAGTGGTGCCTCTTGCTTAGGTGTTGCAGCCTCTGGGGCCTTTCAAAAAAGGTGTGTGTATATGTAATGACAGATCATGTGACACTTAGATTGCACACAGGTGGACATCATTTCACTAATTATGTGACTTCTGAAGGTAATTGGTTGCACCAGAGCTTTTTATGGGCTTCATAACAAAGGGGGTGAATACATACGCACATGCCAATTAACAGTTTTTAAATTTATGAAAAATAATTTTATGTATATATTTTTCTAATTTTACTTCACCAACTTAGACTATTGTGTTCTGATCCATCACATATAATTCAGATTAAAAAAATACATTGAACTAAAGGCTATAATGTAACAAAATAGCCAAGGTAAAAATAGGTAAAAAGCCAAGGGGGTGAACACTTTTGTATATTGTGTGTGTATATATATATATATATATATATATATATATATATATAAACTGCAAGTTTACAACAAGTGGTTGTCAATAAAATTATTATTATTTTTGTCAGATTCAAAGAAAGCTGGCCCTGTGAGAACACTAAAGTGTGATCACTGGAAGCTGACTGAGATAAACTATAGGGGTTCAGAGCCTGAATCACATCGCAGTACCATCTGAGGAGAATGTTACTCAAAGTCAGGTCATAGAGAGCATTAAAAACAATACCTGTAGCCAGGTATGGCCCACAAAGGCAGAGCTCTATAAAATGGAAATTAAAATGGGCCCACCACCCACTAAAATCTTACTAATATATGGAAGGTAAGAACCCCTCTTTTCTCTATGTTCCTGTTCAAGTGTACTGCCAATGGTTAGATTACATAACAGGTTGCGTAGATTCTTTGCAGCCAAAGGAAAAACGACACCAGAAGGGTGCTTGGGTGTGGTATAGCACCCCTGCAAAATTCTGCTAGAACCTCCATCAGCAGGAAATGCCAGGAACAATATTGCTATATATTGCACAGACTAAAACAATGGCAGTGAGGGGAATCTTGTTGTACCCTGTAGTTGCCAGCACTTAGGGGTGTATTTAAAACAAATTGGCATAGGGGGTGGTAGCAATACGTTTTGAGACTAGTTTTGTAACACGCCACAGAGATATTTGTCATGATTCAGAAAGTTTACAGCGCAGCTGCAATGAGTTGTTCGAGGTGTTTTGAGTTACAAGCGTGCTTCAAGAGTGGAAGAACATCACTGGAGGACGCCGAGAGATCAGGAAGACCTTCAATGAGTGAAACCCTTGAAACTGTCAAAACCATTTGGCAACTTGTGCACAATCATGCGTGCCGCTCAAAACACCTCCAGCTCATTGCAGCATAGATAGATTTTTTTATATGATCCTATTGGTTAACCTGTACAGTGAAACAATATTAACCATGGGTCATTGGGAACCTCACTACCCTGTATTTCCTTGATCCAATGTTATACAGTAGACCAGTATGGTTTGATGAAAGGACACAACCACAAGACATGAGTTCCCCGGTTACCACATCCCCTCCAGCAAAGTTCCAATATAGATGGGAACGTTTTGTGGAGCACCTCTGGGGTGTAGTGCCACCTTGACAGAAGTTTGTAGTTTGCTTCCACTGCTTTCGAGGATATGGAAGAGATATGTGATAATTGAAGTATTGTGAAACGTTGAATGTCTGATAATGGACTTTGGAGCTCTTGTTCCCATTTGGCTAGGAATGATTGCTGAGCTACAGGGGATAGAGACAATAGAGCTTGATAAAAATATGAAATGGGTTTATCAGATGGTTGGTCCCCAACAATTAGTCTCTACTGGATTCAGTTCTGTCTCAGACTGCAATGGCTGCGGGAGAGATTTAACAAATTTCGAGAGTTGATAGTACTTCCATTGGTTCATAAATGAGATTGATGTCATTGGTACTAATGTAGATATAGGTAGGATACCCGTGGCTGTAGCCACTTGGTGTAGCAAAAGAGGTGTATCGGAGATCCAATTGCTTAATCTAGGATTGATGTTCCCTGGTGGGAAGTAATCACGACCAGTCAATTGCATGAGTGGAGAGTTGTAAGGCCATTTCTGCATTTTGCACAGTGAGTCTCACATTGCCAGGGATGATTTGGTAAGTGGCGAGACTGTTGGTGTCAACCTACGGAATCTGCTAGGCATCCAGATTAAAGGGAATAGAGCAGGGCGCCTTTTGGCACACTGGCTCATGAAGGTCGGTGCTCCCTGTGACTGTGCGTGCAGCCTTGTGCTGCCATCTGTTGGCGTGTTACAAAACTATTCTCTAAACATTTTGATACCATCTTGTAGTAATTTGGCCACTAAGCGTGAATTTACATTCTTTCTGTGCGAATGAGGCAAAAAAATTTTATTAGGCTATTTTCTGTGCTGGACAAGGTATTTCTACTGATTTTAAATGAAAAAGCCACTAGAGAGTGCTAAGTATTATAGGCATTTCCTTAGACCCGGGGTTCCCAAACTTTATAGACAAAAGGCCACTTTACTCTCCTTTGGGTTTTAGGAAGGCCAAACTGTGGCCAGTGGGAGCAGAAAATACCTTAGCATCAGTGGGAGCAGAAAATACCTTAGCATCAGTGGGAGCAGAAAATACCTTAGCATCAGTGGGAGTAGACAATACTTTAGCTTCAGTGGGAGTAGACAATACCTTAGCTTCAGTGGGAGTAGACAATACCTTAGCTTCAGTGGGAGTAGACAATACCTTAGCTTCAGTGGGAGTAAACAATATCTCAAGCTTGGTGGTCAATGGGAATAAAAAGAATTACATAGCACCTGTGATCAGTAGGATGGGGTCCCATCATTAGTATTCAGGGCCGGACTGGGATTAAAAACTAGCCCTGGAAAAAATATCATACCAGCCCCATAGCATTATTATACCAGTCCAACATCATAACGTCATTACTTCCTTGTTCAAGCAGAGGTCCACCGAAAATTTGACTTCTAACTTTTAAAATAGGGATACTTACCTGTCCAGGGCGCCCACGATGTCGGCACCTGAAGCGGAGCTGTCGCTCGGCTCTCGGGTGCTGCATGCGCCATCTTTGGTAATGGAATCAGGAAATGAAGCCTTGCAGTTTCAGTTCCCAGTTCCCTACTGTGCATGCGCGAGTCGCGCTGCACAATCCGGATGGTCCCTGCTGTCTCTGGGATCCGTGTGTTTCTCAGCAGACAGCGGGGGTGAGGGGGGAGGAAGAGGCATCCTGTGGGAGTCTATGCCCGGAAGTGGATGCAAATACCTGTATCTGCACCCCCTTCCCCCTGAAAGGTGGCAAATGTGACACCACGGGAGGGGGGGGTTCCAAAAAGGGAGGTTCTATTTTTGTGTGAACCTCCACTTTTATGAAAGGGAAAACCATGCATTTTAAAGCACATTTGAAGAGTGTATTATATATAAATATACATAGAAGGCAGATATGAAAGCACATAGGGCTTTATATATATATATAGCAAATTCCAGTTAAAAGTGGTAAAATTGGTCCATCATCAAAGGGCACCCCAGGTGATGGACCAATAAGGGGGAAACCTTTATATCAGTGCCCCCTTATATTATTGTATTCACTCCTCCCCCTACATCAGTAATCCCCCCCTCAGACTTGCTTGGCGGCACTGACACTGACCTCCTCTCAAGTGCACTGTGCAGGACTCAGTTAGATGGCTCCAGGTTGGTGGCTCTGGTTTTATCCTATAGTCTTCTCTCCACAGTCCACACACATCTGACTTCTCCCATGACCCCCATCCTGGCAGCACTCCCACTCTTAACTCCTCTCCAGACTCCCCATCAGAGACTGCAGACATGATATAAGACAAGAAATGGTCAGAGATTGCGGACATGATACAAGCGATGTATGGAGACTGAGGACAGAATTCAAGAGATGGCTAGAGACCGAGGAAAGAATACAAGAGATGGCTAGAGACTGAGGACAGGATACAGGAGATGGGTAGAGACTGAGGACAGGATACAAGAGATGGGTAGGCACTGAGAACATAATACAAGAGATGGTCAGAGGCTGCGGACATGATACAAGAGATGGTCAGAGGCTGTAGACATGATACAGGAGGTGTCGGAGGCTGTAGGCATGGTACAGGAGATGGTTAGAGACTGAGGACATCATACTAAAGATGGTCAGAGACTGCAGACATAGTACAAGAGATGGCCAGAGACTGCAGACATGATACAAGAGATCAATGCAGCCTCATCAGTGCCCATCAAATGCAGCCTAACTGTGTCCATTAATGCAGCTTTACTCTGCCCATCAATGCAGCCTTGCAGTGCTCAATGCAGCCTCACTGTGCCCATCAATGCAGCCTCACCGTGCCCATCAATGCAGCCTCACCGTGCCCATCTATGCAGCTGCGCCGTGCCCACCAATGCAGCCTCAATATACCCATCATTGCAGCCTCACTGTGCCCATCATTGCAGCCTCACAGTGCCCATCAAATGCAGCTTTACCATGCCCATGAATGCGGTCTAACTGTGCCCACCAATGCAGCCTCCCTGTGCCCATCATTGTAGCCTCCCTGTGCCCATCATTGTAGCCTCCCTGTGCCCATCAATGCAGCCTCCCTGTGCCCATCAATGCAGCCTCCCTGTGCCCATCAATGCAGCCTCCCTGTGCCCATCAATGCAGCCTCTCTGTGCCCATCAATGCAGCCTCACTGTGCTCACCAATGCAGCCTCACTGTGCTCACCAATGCAGCCTTGCTGTGCTCACCAATGCAGCCTTGCTGTGCTCACCAATGCAGCCTTGCTGTGCTCACCAATGCAGCCTTGCTGTGCTCACCAATGCAGCTTCACTGTGCCCTCAAATGCAGTTTCTCTGTGCCCAAGAATGCAGCCTCACTGTGCCTACCAATTGCAGTTTCTGTGCCCACCAATTGCAGCCTCTGTGTGCCCACCACTACAGCCTCTATGTTCCCACCAATTCCAGCCTCTCTGTGCCCACCAACTGCAGCCTCTGTGTACCCACCAATTGCAGCCTCTCTGTGCCCACCAATGCAGCCTCGCCATGCCCATCATTGCAGCCTCAATGTGCCCATGAATGCAGTCTCCCTGTGCCCATGAATGCAGCCTCCCTGTGGCCATCAATGCAGCCTCCCTGTGGCCATCAATGCAGCCTCCCTATGCCCATCAATGCAGCCTCACTGTGCCAAACATTCCAGCCTCACTGTGCCCATCGTTGTAGCTTCATGGTGCCCATCAATGCAGGCTCTCTGTGCCCATCATTGCAGCCTCTCTGTGCCCATCATTGCAGCCTCACTGTGTCCACCAATGCAGCCTCTCTGTGGCCACCAATGCAGCCTCTCTGTGCCCACCAATGCAGCTTCACTTCATTACAGCCTCACTGTGCCTACCAATGCAGCCTCTCTGTGCCCACCAATGCAGCCTCTCTGTGCCCACCAATGCAGCTTCTCTGTGTCCATGAATGCAGCCTCACTTTGCCCACCAATTGAAGTCTCTGTGTGCCGGAGGATGGGGGAAGGAGAGCGATGCAGTTGCCGCTCAAAGCCGCCCCAGGGCAGGCGGCCTACCGGGAAATTTCCCGGTATCCCTGTAGGACAGTCTGGCCCTGTTAGTATTAGTTGGAGGAATAGTGTCCCATTGTTAGTAAATTGGAAGGAATAATGCCCTACTGTTTATATCAGTGGGAGGAATAGTGCTCCATCATTGGTATTAGTTGGAGGAATAGTATGCCATTGTTGATTTCAGAGGGAGTAATAGTACCCGATCGTTAGTAAAGTGGACAGAATAGTGCCCTACTGTTTATATCAGTGGGAGGAATAGTGTCCCATTGTTGGTTTCATTGGGAGGAATGGTACCCCATTGTTATTAAAGTGGAAGGAATAGGACCCTGCTGTTTATATCAGGCCAGAATAGGCAAGCAAAAGGCCACATCTGGCCCACGGACCACAGCTCGGAGACTACTGCCTTAGACTATAGTTTCAGTACCTGCCTGAGGGCTGTCAGAGCTCAGGGCTGTCCCTGGTAGATTGGTATGCCCCAAGTTCATAAGAATGGTTATTTATCAGGTGGGCCATGTGAGGGAAGCTGAGGAGTCTAGTGAAGCAGCCAGGAGACTGAGCATTGAGAAAATAAGGAGTGTACAGTATAGCAAGGGAAATAGATGACAGGTTGCGTAACAGTGCAAGGGAGTAGTGTGTTGTCTGGGAAAAGGGCAGTAGCAGTGGGGCTTATAAAGTGGGAAAAGTTTTGGGGTGTAAAGTCACGGGACACTGAGCTTTAAAGCAGAAGATGAAGGAAGAGCTTGCAGCGTGTTATGAAGTGCTCTGTTGAGCTATGTTTTTATTTTCAGCGGTGGGAGCCCGACTTGAGTCAAATTTGCCTATTGTTCCCTTGGGTATAGCTCTGCCTGAACAAACAAATATATCATATTTACAAGTGGACTGCATTTACCATGGCTGTTATTTTGATAGATTTGACATCATGTGATTGTCAGAATTGAGAAATAACAGTTTCGTGACCCAATAGTATTGTGACCTCAGGGTAATGACTTAAATCTTACCAATGCTTCTACAGGGAGTGCATTTGCTAAGGAATCCCTGTTGTACAATCTTTGGCCCATACATGTGTATTATGGATGATTCACTACTACAATATAGTTGAGTATTCTGTAACATATTGTAGATATCAATGTACCTATTTATTTATCTGTTATAGCTAGGGTTACATTATCACTTTTGTTATTGTGGTTACTATTACTTGCCCTAACACTTGCTGGGGGTCATTGTGTTGAGGATAATTGTGCGGGGTGTTATTGCTGGCTCTGACACTTGCTGGGAGTTATTGCTGGCTCTGACACTTGCTGGGAGTTATTGCTGGCTCTGACACTTGCTGTGCACTATTGCTAGCCCTGACACTTGCTAGGCATTATTATTGCTGGCCCTGACATTTTTTGGAGATGTTGCTGAGGTTATCATTGCTGGATTTGATCATTGCTGGGGGTTATTGCTTTACCGACTTTGTCCACTATTTGGCGATCACCACAAACACTGTTTTTATTAAGCTTCAGTTTGTGAAAGGAACAGGAAGTCGCTCAGCACAGAGTGCTTCCTGTTCATTCACTATCCAGTTCAGCTGAGGCCGCAGAGGAAATGAATGAGAAATCTATGCCCTCAGCCCCCCTTTCTTTCTCAAATGTGAGACCTTAGAGGTCTGTTTAGACCCTAATATTTCCCCAAAGCCCCCCAACAGAGCTGTTTCAAATGTAAAAAAATTAATTAAAAAAATCTAAAATTGGAAAGAAATAATTACAGGAATACATATTTAAAAGAAGTATGGATTTCTGATTTTTTTTGTTGTTTTTTTTACTTACCTAGGTGGATGCAGTATCGGTCCGATGCTGTATCTGTGCCCCTGGCACCTCTACACTGAGAACCGTGCAATCGCTCGGTTCTCAAAGCTCCGTGAGAAGAGAGCTGCAGACTGTCAGTCACCACTCTCTGCTCTGCCCCCTCCTTAATCACTGGAACGCTGGGCTGTGGAGGGAGCAAGGGCATCTGGCTCAGGCTTTCAGTGGCTCGCTGAGTGCATGAGCTGGTTGTCGGTCCAGGGATCTGGACAGATCCCAACTCCATGGTCATGATGAGGCGGAGCCTAGACCGACTCTGTGACATTATGGACTATTATACCACTATTATCATCCGATTATATGTAATTGATTATTTAATTACTCATATACTGAGAATAGCAATCATTAACCTTATATATAGGATTTGTTATTGCACTGCGTTTATGCATATTTACCCATACAGGATTACTAGTATATTATTGTTTATTGAAGCTTCACATAGTTATTTGGTTGCACAGTAATATTCACAGAGCAATATTTACACATTCATTTTAAGATATATACAGCTGTTAATAAGTTGTGCTGATCGCTCTTTATATCATAGCCACTTTAAGTGCACTGTATACACTTTTCAGGTCTAGCAGCAATTTATAATTTACTATAAACATACTCACTCATCGTTCACTTTGAGCGCGAGGGATTCCTCCCTTATTTTTACACTCCGGGAGCGATGTCCCCGGCCGGAGCTGTGTATGAGGACCGCTGAGAGGGCTTTGATCTAAGGTAAGTATTTCGTAATGCGCTAGTATGCTATGCATACTATCTCATTATGCATTTGTCTTGCAGGCTTTTTTTTTTTATTTGTGGGTTTACAACCAATCATATTATTTTTTTTTTACATTTTTACTTCCCTCCACCTAAAAGATTTCCATTTGCAGTTCTACTGAGTTGTACAGTTTATAGGTCACATTAAAAATAGAAAAGTCCTGTAATTATTTATCTTTGTTTCATTTTTTTACATTGCAGAAACATACTAAAGAAAAGCAGATTTCTCTTGCCAATGACAAAGCCTTCCTTGACTAAATTGTACACTGTTGGAAAAACTGAAGTCTTCTCCTTGACTAGTCTACTCCCTGGTGATGGTACAATACAGCCTGTACACAGTAAAAAAGTTTCTTACTTTTTTCTATGGAATGAAAGGAATGATATTCAGTTGCACATAGATTTTCCAACATACTGTAAGAACTCTGAAAAGAAGAACAAAGCTTTCTTATTGTTGTTTTATGTTCCTCTACTGGTAGCGAATGCATTTTGCAATAAGGTTCTTTTGATTTTAGTATTTAATTATATATAATTATAATGTCGATCCTTTTAAGAGACTCTTTTGTGTTTTAATATTTAACGCAGAAAATAGGTAAAGTATCTGCATAATATTGAGATCACTATATAAATACCTAATAATACATATAATAAATAAATATCTGGCCACTCAGCTGTTGGCTAATTGCCAGTTCCTATCTCTCCACAGTTACTTAGCTGTTGATGATATCCTGCTCGTCAGTCCTGCCTACTTAAGCTTTCCAGTCCAGAGGAGCTCTGCCTTCACCTTGGTCAACATCACAGAAATTATCTCCTGCGATCCTGTTCAAGACTTGCTTTGCTGAAATTCCTTCCCGCTCCAGATCCTGCTTGCTGTTCCACTACATTTATCCCCGACGTTTGGCTTGTCTGGCTATCTGTTACGGTTACCGAACTTTGGCTATGTTTGACTACATTTGTTCTTTTTACTTTTATTATTAAACAAGTGTGATTTAACTGTACTTCTGTCTCGGCCTGATTTCATGGTTTCTGACAGTAGGCGAAGGCCATTAATTCAGAAGAAGCAGTCAATCCAGTTGTTGGTAATATTTTTCCAGATTGGATGAACTGGATCACCACATGGATGAATTTGCCATGGCGTTACACATGCTCCTGAGCCACACGGCTCACCTTGATACTCCCACTGTGGCTGCCCCAGTGCAACCTGTTGCAGGCCGACCCTGCTGCTGCTCCAGTCTCTGTGCAGGCACCCGCCTCGAGTATTGCCTAAGAGGTATTTCTGATTCCGCTTTGCTTCCCCAGCGATCCAATGCAGAGGGTTTCTCAACCAGGTTGAGATATACTTTGAGATGCTGTCCTAGGTGTTTCCCACGGACAGAAGCAAAGTAGATTTTGTGATATCTTTGCTTTCTGAGAGAGCCTTGGCCTGGGCTAACCCTCTGTGGGAGAAGCAAAAACCTGTTGTCTTGAGCTGCCCTGAGTTTATGGCTTTGTTTTAAAAGGGTATTTGACATTCCCGCACACTCCGTTTCTGCTGCCAAGTGCCTCATGTCCATCGAACAGAGTACAAGAAGTATTTCTGAATATGCCATTGAATTCCGTACTCTGGCAGCAGGGGTTGCATGGAACAATGAGGCCCTCATGGCTGCTTTTTCTCATGGCCTCTCAGATACCATCAAGAATGATATAGCGGCCCGAGATATACCCACTGAGCTGGAAAAGTTGGTCAGATTTGCCATCCTCATTGACTCCAGACTCAGAGAAAGACTCTCTTTTAAGGAGCACTTGTGGAAGCCTCCTGTACTTTTGTCTCCGAGTTTTGCAGTCCCTCCTGTGCCTCCCTCACCTCCCATGCCTCCTGGTACAGAGTCAGTCTGTGAATATGAACCCATGCACTTGGGCTTCACACATCTCTCTGCACATGAGAGAACCTTTAGGAGGAGGGAGAGATTGTGCCTTTATTGTGGCCAGGCAGGTCACTTTTTGAAGTCTTGTCCTACCTGTCCAGGGAATGCCAAAACTTGGAGGTCTTGTCACGGACAGACCTTAGGTGGCGTTGTTTTGACCCCAGTTATCCAGAAGGATAAGCCCCTGGTTCCGGTTACCCTTTCTTGGGCTGAGTCGCCGCCGAGATACAGGCTCTAATCGACTCTGGGGCTGCAGGCCTGTTCATTGATGCTGCCTTTATATTGAAGCACTCGATTCCACTGAAGCTGCAAGACACTCCACTTTGCATTTAGGCTCTTGACGGGAGACCTCTACAGCCTGCCCATTCATGAGATGGTTCCGTTGTCACCATGAGATAATCCAATTCCAAGTTATTTCCACTGGTTATTAGTATCCTTGGTTACAGAGGCACAACCCCGCCTTTGATTGACTCCATGCTTAGGTTCTCTCCTGGTCATCATAATGCAGTGAGACTTGCTTCCAGAAGGTAGCCAAGGTCCTGTGCACCTCTTTACTCCCCTCCTTGCCAGAGGACTACCGCGATTATAGCGATGTCTTTGACAAACATCAATCCAGTAGTTTGCCTCCACCCCGGTCGTATAATTGCTCAATTGACCTTCAATCTGGTGCCATACCCCCTCGTGGCCGGGTTTACCCTTTGTCGGTCTTGGAGGATAACGCCATGGAGGAGTATGTTGCAGATGCACTTTCTTGAGGTTTCATCCGCAAATCCTCGTCTCCTGCTGGTTTCTTCTTTGTGAAGAATAAGAGTGGTGAACTAAGACCTTGTATTTATTATAGGGATCTGAATCGGTTCATGATTAAGAATGCCTGATCTGATTCCGTTGATTACGAAATTATTTGACCGCCTCAAGGGAGCAACGGTTTTAACAAAGCTTGATTTGAGAGGGGCATACAATCTCATGAGGATTAAGGAGGGTGACGAGTGTAAAACTGCGTTTAATACCAGAGTACCTCGTAATGCCTTTTGGCCTTTGTAACACCGTTTTTTCCGGGAATTTATTAACAATGTCCTCCGAGATTTATTGCAGTTATGTGTGGTGGTTTATCTCGATGATATCCTCATATTTTCCAAGTCCCTGGAGAGCCGCCACACAGATGTCTGTCGTGTGATTCAGAAACGAATACGTTTTTTCTTTTTACTTTTATTATTAAACAAGTGTTATTTTACTGTGCTTCTGTCTGGGCCTGATTTCATGGTGTCTGACAATATGTAGATGTTCATCATTTGAACAGTATACAGTATTTCACAAAAGTGAGCACACCCCTCACATTTCTGTAAATATCTCATTATACCTTTTCATGTGACAACACTGAAGAAATGACACTTTGCTACAATGTAAAGTAGTGAGTGTACAGCTTGTATAACAGTGTAAATTTGCTGTCCCTTCAAAATAACTCAACACACAGCCATTAATGTTTAAACTGATGGCAACAAAAGGGAGTACACCCCTAAGTTAAAATGTCCAAATTGGGCCCAATTAGCCATTTCCCTCCCTGGTGTCCTGTTACTCGTTAGTGTTACAAGGTCTCAGGTGTGAATGGGGTGTGTTAAACCCCAAACCATGAAACCGTGAAATCAGGCAGAGATAGTAAAGATAGAAGTACAGTTAAATCACACTTGTTTAACCTCCTCGCGCCCGCCCTATGGCCGAATTACGGCCGTAGAGCAGGCGCATTCGTCCGGGCGGTCGTCCCTGGATGGCCCGATGTTTACTTCCGCAATGCGCGCCCCCGCGGGCGCGCATCGCGGAAGCTCTGTGTTCGCCGTGTCCCCCGGGGACAGGCAAACACAGATCGCTGTAAACGGCCAATCACAGCGGCCGTTTACAGCGTGATCGGCGTGTCCAATGGGAGATGATCTCATATGTAAACATATGAGATCATCTCTCGGCGCCGCTCTCCTTCCTCGCACTGTCTGTGCGAGGAGGGGAGAGGGGAGAGATGAACGGCTGCAGCGGCAGCCGTTCTGCCTGTGGGGGGAAAAAAAAAAGTAAAAAAAATAAAATAAAGTGCCATCCGCCCCCAGCAGTGCCATCCGCCCCAATGCCATCTGCCCCAATGCCATCTGCCCCAATGCCATCTGCCCCAGTGCCATCTGCCCCAATGCCATCTGCCCCAGTGCCATCTGCCCCAGTGCCATCCGCCCCAGTGCCATCCGCCCCAGTGCCATCCACCCCAGTGCTACCTGCCCCCAGTGCCATCCACCCCAGTGCTACCTGCCCCCAGTGCCATCCACCCCAGTGCTACCTGCCCCCAGTGCCATCCACCCCAGTGCTACCTGCCCCCAGTGCTACCTGCCCCCAGTGCCACCTGCCCCCAGTGCCACCTGCCCCCAGTGCCACGTGTCGTCAGTGCCACGTGTCGTCAGTGCCACATAGTGCCATCCGTCATCAGTGCCACGTATCAGTGCCATTTGTCATCAGTGCCACGTATCAGTGCCATTTGTCATCAGTGCCACCTGTCAGTGTCACGTGCCATCTGTTGTCAGTGTCACGTGTCATCAATGCCACTTATCAGTGCCATCTGTCATCAGTGTCACGCGTCATCGGTGCCATGTATTAGTGCCATCTGTCATCGGTGGCACATATTAGTGCCACGTATTAGTGCCATCTGTCATCAGTGCCACGTTTCAGTGCCACGTATTAGTGCCACGTGTCATCAGTGCCACGTATAAGTGCCACCCGTCATCAGTGCCACATATTAGTGCCATCTGTCATCAGTGCCACATATTAGTGCCATCTGTCAGTGCCACCTGTCATCAGTGCCACGTATAAGTGCCATCATTGCCACGTATCAGTGCCATCTGTCATCAGTGTCACGTGTCATTGTCCTGGTGCTTCAAAAGTGTAATAAATAGTCAACAAGTTAGATGTGTAATTTATGTTCCTAGAACACATGATGGCGCTACCTGCATGTTGGGCCTCTCTATGTGGCCAGGCTGTGAAAAAGTCACACACATGTGGTATTGTAATACTCAGGAGGAGTAGCAGAATTTTTTGGGGGGTGTCATTTGTGGTATACACATGCCACGTGAGAGAAATAACCTATTACAATGACAATTTTGTGGAGAAAAAAAAAAAAATGAAAAATCTTAATTTTGCAAAGAATTGTGGGAAAAAAATGACAACATCAAAAAGCTCACTATACCTCTTACTAAATACCTTGGAATGTCTACTTTCCAAAAAGGGGTCATTTGGGGGGTATTTGCACTTTCCTGACTTGTTCGGGTCACAAGAAGCGAGATAGGCCACCAGTACATCAGATGTGATCAATTTTGTGCGATTCGCACCACAGCTTGTAGACTCTCTAACTTTCACAAAGACCAAATAATATCCACTAATTTGGGTTATTTTTACCAAAGACATGTAGCAGTATAAATTGTGACCAAAATTTATGAAGAAAAATTAATAATTTGCATAATTCTGTCACAGAAACAAAGAAATATGCGTTTTTTTTCCAAATTTTCGGTCTTTTTTCATTTATAGCGCAAAAAATAAAAACCCCAGAGGTGATAAAATACCACCAAAAGAAAGCTCTATTTGTGGGAAAAAAAGGACAAAAAATTCATTTGGGTACAGTGTTGCATGACTGAGTAATTGTCATTCAAAGTGTGAGAGCACCGAAAGCTGAAAATTGGTCTGGGCAGGAAGGTGTTTAAGTGCCCTGTAAGCAAGTGGTTAATAATAAAAGTAAAATAAACAAACGTAGTCAAAACATAGCCAAAGTTCAGTAACCGAAAAGGATAGTCAGCCAAGCCAGAAGTCAGGGATCAATGTAGTGGAACAGCAAGCAGGATTTGGAGCCAGAAAGAATGTCAGCAAAGCAAGTCTTGAACAGGAGATAGTTTCTTGTGATGTGACCAAGGCGTAGACAGAGCTCCTCTGGACTGGATGGCTTAAGTAGGCAGGAATGACGAGCAGGATAGCAACAGCTGGGTAACTGTGGAGAGATAGGAGCTGGCAATTAGCCGACACCTGAGTGGCCAGCTCAGAGAAGGAAGGGCTGAGCCCAGTCCTGACAGTGACATGTTGGCTTTCCTTGATCATTCAATAAACATACCAACTTTATAAAAATTGCTGAGCAATCTTTTGGTGGCAGGTTCTCATCTGGAGTGTTAAGCCCCATACACATTATCAGATTTTCTGCAGATTTTTTCCTTCAGATTTACCAAAACCATATACAGGCAGTCTCCGGGTTACAAACAAGATAGGGTCTGTAGGTTTGTTCTTAAGTTGAATTTGTTCGTAAGTCAGAACAGGTACATTATTTAAGTGTAGCTCCAGCCAAAAACACTATTTTAAAGTTTTTTGAATAGCCTAGGGAATGGTTCACACCCCTGTAACATTTGTTTTGCTGTCTGTGTCCCTGTTCTAAAGATATCACCTCACTTTCTGTCCCAATGACAAATGGATTTTGAAAATTTTGGGTTGTTGTGGAAACCAGGATTGGTGATAAAGCGTCAGTGGAGACACCTTTTTGCCATAATAACCCTTGTTAGCCCTTGTACACACGGTCGGACATTTCGACAACAAAATCCGTCGGATTTTGTCCGACGGATTTTGTCCGAAACTGGTGTTGCATACACAGGGTCGGACAAAGTTGTCGGAAAATCCGATCATTCGTAACGTGATGATGTTATTTCGTTATGATGGGCCTACGTTCAGGCTAGTAGCCAATAGCTTTGGTCTCGGAATTTGATCTGAGCATGCGTGGCACTTTGTCCGATCGGAATTCTCTACAAACGTTCGGACAAAGTCCGATCGGATCATTTTGTCGGAAAATTTTATAGCCCAGCTCTAAAACTTTGTCGGTTGGATATTCCGACGGAAACAGTCCGATGGAGCCCACACACGGTCGGATTATCCGACAACACAGTCCGATCGGACATTTTCCGTCGGAATGTCCGACCGCGTGTACAAGGGCTTACAGGAGAGAATTTCCCTTCCTAGGGGTAGATTTCATCTCACTTCCTGTTGTCTCCCTCCGTTTGTAAGTAGGAGTCATTTGTAAGTCGGATGTTTGTAACTAGAGGACCACCTGTAATATGAGGTTAAACCTTAGGAGTTTCAATCTGTATGCAATCAGGCAGGCCCTTCCACTACATGGTTTTGGTAAATCTGAAGGCAAAAAATCAGCAGAAAATCTGATCGGGTGTATGGGGCTTAAGGGACACTTGCTGATTGGCAATTGCCTGATTTCACACAGTGTTCACTATGAAAATGTGAGAGTGAGTGGTCAGACAGTTGCCAGGAGCAGCTTTCAAACATCTATTGATCCCTGCCTTTTAATTGCCTTAGTAATAGCAGTTCTGATATGTGTTTTGATCGGTTACTTGAAAATGGTTCTATCTATCTAAGATCGATAGAGAAAACTTTAGAAATAAAGTATTTTGTATCCTACTGAAGGGATCACTTTAGGGGGTCTTGGCCCATGAAGCAATTATACCACTAAATATGAAAACATGTTTTTACATTTAAGTGGCCTATCCAATAAAATTGTTCATATTTAAAGAGACCCAACCCATAGCAATGATAATTCACTGCGCTGAAATGTGCCCATTACAAAATTAATTCTGATTGATCGATATGAGTTACTGCTTTTAAAAATTAACTCTGCAAAAATATTAACTAAGTGTGTCATTCATTCTAAGGTTGTCAATTTCTGCATGATTGCTAAGATTAGATCCAAGAGATTAATCTCACAGGAACTAAAGTTACCCATCCGTCTCATATAGGAGAAATTACTGAGCAACTAATTTCTTTCTCTAATTCAATTTTGTGATGCTTAAATAGCAAATTTGAAATCTGTCAATTGCACTAATACTTTAGTATCACTGTCCTATGACTACAATTTCTTGTGATCAACTTCAATATTTGTGTCATATTGGCTATCATGGGAACTATGGAAGAGAGCTGCATTTCGGCAGCTGAGCATATTAACTTCCTGAGGCTACACAATGAGCCAATCTACACTCATAGGAGAAAGTATTAGCCCTCATACACACTGTCAGACATTCCGACGGAAAATGTCTGATCGGACCACGTTGTCGGATAATCCAACCGTGTGTGGGCTTCATCTGACTTTTTCCGTCGGAATGTCCGACCAACAAAGTTTGCAAAACGAACTGCACTTCTGTGATCCACAGGTGGAACAAACGAGTTTTGACTGTACTTCTCCTTTAACCAGTTCAGCCCTGGAAGGATTTGCTCCCTTAATGACTAGGCCATTTTTTGTGATACAGCACTGCGTCACTGTACCCAAACAAAATTGACGTCCTTTTTTCCCCACAAATAGAGCTTTCTTTTGGAGGTATTTGATCAACTCTGCGTTTTTTATTTCTTGCGCTATAAACAAAAAAAACGCCAATTTTGAAAAAAAATTATATATTTTTTTACTTTCTGTTATAATACATATACAAAAAATAAAAAAAATTATTTAATCATCAGTTTAGGCCAATATATATCATTCTGCATATTGATTGGTTTGCGCAAATGTTATCGTGTCTACAAACTGCAGGATAGATTTGGGGACTTTTATTTATATATATTTTTGGTTAAAATAAAAATGCAATAGGCGTATATTGATTGATTTGCGCAAATGTAATCGTGTCTAAAAACTGCAGGATAGATTTGGGGAATTTTATTTATATATTTTTGGTTAAGAAAAATGCAATAGGCGTATATTGATTGATTGGCGCAAATGTTATCGTGTCTACAAACTGCAGGATAGATTTGGGGACTTTAATTTTTTTTTTTTTTTTTTTTTTTACTGGTAATGGTGGCGATCTGTGATTTTTAGCAGGACTGCGACATTGCGGTGTACAAATCTGACCCCAAATTACACTTTTTGGGGACCAGTAACATTATTACAATATAAAAAGGACACTGGTTGGGAAGGGGTTAACACTAGGGAGCGTTCAAGGGGCTAAGTGTGTTCTACAGGTGTGTTCTAACTGTAGGGGGGGGGGGGGGATGGGCTGCCAGGAACATGACAGAGATCACTGTTCCTGATTACTGGGAGGAGAAGATCTCTGACATTTCACTAGGCAGAATGGAGAATCGCCATGTTTACACTGAACACAGCGATCGTGGGTCGCCTGCGGACATCGAACCCGCGGTGCATGGCATGTGCGCACCTGCTATCCTCCCTGCACAGACCAACGTTCACCTACGGTGGTTTGCGTAGGAGAGCTGACCTGCCGCTCTATAATGACGGCGGCTGGTTGACAAGAGGTTAAAGTGTTACTAAACCCACAACAGCAAAATCAGTGTATATATGCAGTAAAGCATGCTTGTTATACTCATTCTGGAACTCAAGGGGTTAATCCTCTGCATTGTGTAAAAAGACTGTTTGATCCTGTCTTCTCTCATCCTCTCCTTCTTCCACTGACCCCAATCTCCTTATATGATAGAGCCTTTGGAGTCACTCTGCACATGCTCAGTTTGGAGACAGGGGTCCTGCAGCCTCGTAGAACAGTCAGAAGAGAATGAAAACTCCTCCTACAAGCTTTAACCAGATGCTGATAGAAGTCACGAGACTGCTATACACTGCTGCTGAGAAAAGGTATTTAGCAGTTTATATTTACTAAAATAATTGCATTTCCATATTCTGTGTACTGTAGGAGACCAGATATAGTGAATGCAGGGTCCTGGGTTTAGTACCATTTTAAATAATCTCCCAACAATTAAGTCTCTGAAGTACTGTGAAATAAAATACAATATTTAGAATTTCTACATTTAAAGTCTCTCATAGTTCCCCTAGTCATAGTCTCAGACCATTGTAAAGACAAACCTTGAACACATGCTGCTGCTCACTAAATCATTAGTATTCATGTAATATCAATAAGAATTTATAGTTTTGAAAGGTCCACCCACCAATAGGCAAACTCCTATGAAAACTTCCTCTGTTATAGGCCAGTTCAGAAATTTTAAAATAGAGCTATGGCATCCCATAAAAAAATTAAATGTGCTGCAACACCTAATTATTAGTGATCACTCCACTAATTATCCACTATTATCACTCCAGTTCATGCGCGTGGGAGCCGTCAGTGATGGCATGATCTCCTTCACTAACGACACGCTCAGTGCGCCTGTGCCATTTTCTATGGCGAGCATTCACCATAGACATCGGTGCTCGTTTTTTTTTGGAACATATCTCCTTAACCGTGTAGGTTAAGGCGATATTCCTTGAACCTACAGGTAAGCCTTAATCTAGGCTTACCTGTAGGTTAAAGCGGAGGTCCACCCTAAAGTGGACCTCCGCTCATCGGAACCCTCCCCCCCTCCGGCGCCACAATTGGCACCTTTCAGGGGGGAGGGGGGTGCAGATACCTGTACAGTACAGGTATTCTGCACCCACTTCCGGGATAGCTCTCTGCGGAAAGGGGCGTAGATTACGCCCCTTTCCGCAAGTGCCCGCCCCTTTCCGCAAGTGCCCCGCTGCCTGCTGGGAATCACACAGATCCCAGAGGCAGCGGGGATCATCCTTATTGCGCAGCGCGATTCGCGCATGCGCAGTAGGGAACCAGGAAATGAAGCCGAAAGGCTCCATTTCCTGATTCCCACACCCAAGATGGCGGCGGCAGCACCCGACAAGACGATCTAGAGATCGGCTTCGGGTGCCGACATCGCGGGCGCGCTGGACAGGTAAGTGTCACTATTTTAAAAGTCAGCAGCTGCAGTATTTGTAGCTGCTGGCTTTTAAAAAAAAAAAAAAAACGCGGAGTCCCGGCGGACTCCCGCTTTAAAGTGGTCTGTAAGGGTTTACAACCATTTAATGTTTGTAGTCTTTCCAGTCCCCCATCAGCTTTGTTGCCCTTCTCTGGACTCTCTCCAGTTCAAACACCTTCTTCCTGGGGACCAGTGACCAGTACTGGACAGCATCCCCAAGATGTGGTTAAACTAGAGTTTTGTAAAGTGGTTGAATTTTAGTTTTATCTCTAAGCGAAATACCCTATTGATGCTAATAGTCTGCTGGCCTTACTTGCTGCATCTTGGCCTTTCATGCTATTGCTGAGTCTGAGGTCTGCTAGGACCCCCAGATCTTTCTCCATCCTCGATTCCCTCAGAGGTTCTCCCCCTTGATGAGTAACTGGCATGTGTATTTTTAGCTCCAAAGTGCATTACTTTACATCTTTTCAATAATAAACCTCATGTGCCATTTAGCTGCCCACTTCTCTATTTTAAATAGCTACAGTTTCTGTATCCTGTTGTGAAGTTACTGCCCTGCTTAGATTTGTATCACCAGCAAACACTGAGAGAAATGTTTATTACAACCTCTTTATGAACAAGTTAAAAAAAATTGGTCCCAGGACAGGACCCCCCGATGTACCCCACTTCCCCCTGCATTTTATTTTGCAAAAGTTATTTGCAATTCTTTATTTTCCACAGCAGCAATTCTCAAAAATGTTTTAAAAATGTAAACACGATAATACATTATTATGGCGTTGCAGTGCTTGTGGTCCAAAAATTTGCACCGATTTAGAAACCATTGAAAACTATCAACCTTATTAACTAAATGACTACATATAACTGAGAATTGTTAGCGTAACATATTTAGGTAAATGACGTCAAGCGAAAATCTATTTTCTGCATTTGTTTTTTGTTTTTACATGCAACGTTGAAATTTTTTTTAATTTTGGTAACGGACACCTCCAAAATTACCAAAGAGACTTTCAATGTCCAGATAAATTTTCATACTGTGGTTGAAAGCCAGAAAGCTTTCTAGAAAGAAGGTATTGAGCTCTACTTTAATAATGTACCATTATTATACAAGGTAAAAAAAATAACATTGTTATAAAGTGTTTAACAGCAACCAAACACCTTCAAATGAGTTTTCCTAGCTCCATCCAAATAGAAACCTTACACATAGGATATTAGCTCAGTAGGAGCTACCTAATATTTTTACATAACACGTTTGTCCTGAAGGTAGGAGAGAGCCTCCCACAGGTAAACCTAGACCTAAATGTTATGGGAGTTTCCACTTTCTTGCTGGGAGTGGAATGTCCCTTTTAAATTATTAAGTTAGCAATTCCAAGTAGCAATTGTCAAGAGATGGCACGTGCTTCCAAAATTTGCAATTGCTTCTTGTTCCTAAAATATATTTTACTGCATGTAGAACATTTTTATTTCTTATAACTTGAACATCAATCATTCTTTTCCATAGAAAAGGGATGTTAACATTCTACTGTGCATGCACTGCATTGTACCACTGTCAAAGAGTCACCGGGTGAGGAATAAGACTGCAACATTTTTAACAGAGCACAATTCAGACAAGGAAGGGCTTGCCATTCATATGATTGTTGGAAACTGTCCATGAGAATCTCTTACTTTACCACAACAGTCCAATTTTCAGAATAAGCTTTCAGGGGTCTACCACCCTTTTCTTCTTAGTCCAAGCAGTACAGGTGCACAAAGGTTTAGACAATCACATTTGTATGAGAAATCTACTTATCTTTGGCCAACCTGGATGTGCTGCATACTATGTTCATCGCAATCTGATAGGTAGAAAGTATCTTATTCAGTCAGATAGGGACCTCCATCTTCTGTTGTGCCCCATTTAAATTTCTTTGGCTATAATTTTGCTTGGGTGCGCTGGTACTTGTGTATGACTGGCTCATTAGTATAATTTATATATCATGACACGCTGGACAGCTTGATGGTTTATTGCTCAATTTTTTTACTGCGATTGCCGCTATAGACTAGTTAAAACAAATTTGGCCATCATTCGTTAGTTACACTTGAGCTCTTTGCAGCTGTAATATGAAGTGGGTCCCAGCAAAGTTTTGTAATTCCGTATGTGAGATACTAAATTTAGTATGAACATAATAGGTTGATTATAGTTCCAGCTGTCTACTGCAGGACACGTTCTTTGAAATTCTTTTCAATAATAAATAGGTTAATAAATAGGGCAAATACATTCCTAAATGATTTAAATAACAATTTAAAAAGAGGAATTGTGTATTTTATAATCTAACTAGAATATCCTTAATGATTCATATCCATACATATACAATACATATATGTAGACCATGAGGTAGTTGCTCATGAACCCAACAACAGCCCTTATCTTCTTTTGATGTGGTTTGCAGAAAGCTTGTCTAAAAACCTGCTTGATTGTGTTATTGACCTGGCATACATTCAAGCAGAATTTACCAATTAAAAAATATATATAATTTTTTATAAATATGTTTTATTATTTATGTTTTATGCCTAGAGTGACTCATCAGTGCTAGCTATATCTTTATGTGGCTCACAACTTGGAACCTGTAATTTTCCTATTTGAGAATCACAGCAACAAGAATCACTTTTGAGAACCAATTGATAGTAAATGGGCATCTGGATTAGTTAATTATGTAAAAAAAAAAAAATATATATATATATATATATACATTGAACACATTTACAGTAACATGTATTAACCAATACAACTAAGCCGAACATCTTGTCTTCATATATAGTGACTTCAGAAAAATATATACAGGAAGAGTACACTAATGAACCACCAATCTAATGTCCCAAATTATAGCAATTTGTGTCCACGCAAAATCCAATAAAGTAACACTATGAATAACAACGTGCAGTTTTATATTTGTAAAGTCATAGGAGTTTTAGAATTGAAGTGGCATTCCACAAAGGACTAGTCAAAGAGTCAAGACTGGAGTTCAAACCTGAATATTTTTGATGCCATTATTAATGCCATTATTAATTATATTATTAATGCCCTTCTATTACAGTTGAACTTTCTGACAAAAGACCAAATTTGGACAGAATATCCCTTCTGCTTACAGGATTTAAAACAAAAAGATTAATATTGTATTATGAACTTAACAATCTATTTGGAAAGCTTCTTTTGTAATCCATTTTGTAGAACATGACATTTACCAATGGACATAGCAAAGAGCAAAGACTTTTTTTTTGAGGGCACAGCTCTTCCAAACCACCAGACCACCAGGAAGTCAGATAAAAGGCTAAACAAGAAAAACTTTTTTCATGTTTCCTATTTCTAATTCTGCAGAACCTTTGAACACATTTACAGTAACATGTTTTAACCAATTACAACTAAGCCTATCTTCTTGTCTTCATTTATAGTGACTTCAGAAAAATATATACAGGAAGAGTACACTAATGAACCACCAATCTAATGTCCCAAATTATAGCAATTTGTGTCCACGCAAAATCCAATAAAGTAACACTATGAATAACAACGTGCAGTTTTATATTTCTAATCTAGTATCTAACATATGCCAAGAAGATTTATAACATTTGGCCTACAAAAAAACAAAAGCATAAATTTTATAAAAATGTATCTGAGACAGACTCATTGTGAGATCCTAGTTTTATACATTTCACCCCCCTCTGCTGGTCAAAAGACGTGCTCTGCCAAATTAGAACATGCGCAATTCTTGTGTGTGTTTATTGTAGGTTAAAAAAGAAAAATATCCTCAATACTATGTTTAAAAAACATGCAAACACTCCCTCATTAGCACATTGGTAAAGACGACAAGAACCAGTATTCTGGAGAATCAGAGTAGGCAAGAACTCCCATCCTTGAATCAATGATTTGCCCAAATAAATTGTAGTAAATCTATGGAAGAGCCATCACTCACTATTAACGGTAAAGAAGAGTCCTTCCCAAGGAAATGGTTTTACTGAAATTAATTTATATTTGCCACAGATACTCACCTCTGGCAACTTGAATACCTCAAGATAACTCCAAACGATATACTATTTAAAATGATTTGGTAACCTGATGTATGTTGTGAACCTGGTTTCTCTTCTTCTTTCCTCCGTCTTTTCCCCTCCCTTCTCCCGTTTTCCCATACGTCTCCCTCCCCAGTTCCTTGATCCTTAAAAATGAAAATTCAGGCAGCTCCAAACCTAATTAGAAAGGGCAGATTTAATAATGATATATATTGGCTTAAAGAAACCAATGATCGTTAAATGCAATTTTCAACTCTCTGATCCATACCAAGAATATAGTATGGACTAACTATGCAATGTTTCATATAGGCTGTAATGTTGCCCTAAAGTCTTTATTGTGCTGTATATATGAAGAATTTTTGTACGTCCTTGTTGTCTACAGCGGATAAATCTATTTTTAAAAAATGTTTATGATTGATTTAGTGAGAGTTTATATGAAACAGTCCTGGAGTGAGGGTGTAGGTGTCACAAAAGTGACAAGAGTCACTCACAAAAGTCTTTGATTTTATCAGATAAGCACCTATGTGAATGCTTGTGTGCAATAAACAAACCTCTGCTATTATATTAAAAATCAAATAGTTAATAGTTGTCACTGAGTAGGAGCATGCTGTTTCCACCCAGTATTGCAGGCAAAGGTTATCTAGTGCGGTGTATATGTGGCCTGCCTAACAGATCAGCCTCTGATTCTCTGCCCTGTCCTAGCAGCTACTCTGTATTATTATTTTTTTATTTTTTTTATTTTTTTTGTCCTCCGCTTACTATTATAATTCAGAATACACATTTCAGAATTGCAATAGCGGTTGCTTCTATTTAAACATGGTAATTTTAAAACCATAGACATAAGTATAACTGATTACAGCCATACCCCACTTTTACGTACACAATAGGGTTTATTTACTAAAGCTGGAGAGTGCAAAATCAGGCTCACATCTGCATAGAAACCAATGAGGTCCAGGTTTTATTACCAAAGCTTAATTGAACAAGTTGGGGTTAGAAGCTCATTGATTTCTATCCAGCAGTGAGCCTGATTTTGCACTTTACAGCTTTAGTAAATAAACCCTATTGTGTACTTAAAAGTGGGGTATGCTTGTACAAATATGTAAATATAACTACTATTGTGATTCTATATAACTTATTAGAACAGCTGGTGCACTCTACGTCGCCATCCAGCCATTCATTTTTCTGACCTCAAGAAACAATGCAGCCCTTTGAAGGAGATATGGGTAGCATGGGCATACTTCTTGAACTCCTATGATGGAAAAGAGGGACATAATGAAGCATCAAAGGTATTTAAGAAAAAACTCATACCCCAGGGAAATAGTAAGTAGAGCTTGAACACCCTTAAAGCATCTGCCTACGTATGTCTTAACAAACTCTTGCATTAGACAACAGCAAAAACCAAAACACAAATCCCTCAAAACATGCTGGTAACATAACAAAAAACATAACAAAAAAAAAATGTAATGCTCATATCAACCAATGTTAAAAAATATATATTCCCTGGCAAGTTGCTATTCAAAACGACTTTTCCTTTATAATAATATTCCAAGAAAAGCAACAATAATTGACCTAAGGTTGAGAGCAATATGAACATGACTTTTGATGCTACACAGAGATAATTATATAAATTTATGCTTTAGGCCTAAAAGTGGGACAGTTGAGCAGGAGAGATGGGGAAGACGGGTTTGGGTTCATAAGAGGGGGAAGTCTATCCTAATGGGTCATTTCTGAGCTATGGATATCTTATGAGACTCTTTTAAAAAAGTCTATAACTCATGGCTTAGTCTGGTCTGTGTGGAACCAAGAGCTATAGACTCTTACAGATTGGTGTACTAAACATTATTACACCTTTTAAATTAACTTCCTTCAACATGTGGGTTCATTTCAGCTTATGCATATGTGCATACAAAATCTACCTACCATTAATACCATTTTTTTTTTCAATCATATGGTTATAGAAATATATGAATGACCATACTAGAAATGGCCATGTTTAGTATGGGCCTTCTTGAATAATTTTTTTTTTACTTTATACATTTGACCATCATGAGGATTCACGTAAACCTAAAATGCCATTTTTTTTCAGTAAATTTGCAAACATTCATAGAAAAAAAAAAAATACCACAGATCTTTCATGGAATTTTACAGTGAACGGCCCACTATGACTCATGCTTACTGAAACCTACCAGCAATTTGAAAGGAGGTTATGTTCCCCTAATTAAGCCTACGTACCTTTTTTTTTTTTGGTTTGTGATCACTGCCTAATGGATTAGCTATAATGAACAAAACTCAACTTTTAAAAATTGTGTTGGAAAAATATTTTTCTTTTTCAATAAATGACATGCGCACATATGGAAATAAAACTAATAGTGATATGAGATAGGAATTAATCAAGGTGATTCTGACAATTAACTCCAACCAATCTCAGTTGGAGCAATCTTGTGTAAAACACTATTGCATGCCATATGTGTTGACTTGATATATATACATATAATATATACACCAATTGATACCTGCTATATTATATTAGGCCTAATATGCAGATATGCAACAATATGATAACAAGGAGTTGCTGCATGACTTAAAGATTTATCTAAAGTTCCAAAAATGAATATATGCAAATATGTATTCATTTTATATATATATATATATATATATATATATATATATATATATATATATATATACCGGAATAAGTATAAAATAAATTTACGAAAAAATAGGCACCAAGGTATGGACTTGGTCATCACCATTAGGCCTCATGCACACCGGGCGTTAAAAAAATGCCAGTAGCATAGAAAGCTGTAGCTGTAGAATGAGTTTTTCAGTGTTTTTTTAGCTGTACTGTTTTTACGTTTTTTTTAAACAAAATTATACTCCCACAAAAGTATACTCCTACAACTGAAAAACTCCTCTCAAAACCCTCTAGTTCAGGGGGGGGGGGGGGGGGGGTTTAAGCCAGAAAACGCCCTTGCCAAAAATTGCTGATAACAGCCATGGACAAATAGGATAACATTCTGGAGAGTTTATTGGTTGCAGAAAAAAAAAATGTCTGAAGCCAAAAACAGCCGCGGTAAAAATGTCCAGTGTGCATAAGGCCCTATTGTATTATAACTTTGATTTTGTTGTTGTTTTTTTTGTGGAATACAATCTTTTGTCAGTGTGTTTCTGTGGTTGCTGCATAAAGTTTCGTATGTGTGGCAATAATTGGTCTGAACCGTAAAACATCTTGTAGATGCCATTGGCAGCATATCAGTCAGTGTATAGATATTAGTTAGGCACATACTATAATTACTCATATGAATAGATAAGGCAATTTTCATGAACGCATTCATTTATTGTCTAATTAATTTACTACAACTTGAAGCTGTGGGGTAAATTAGGTTAAAGTTAGGTTTGGCTACAAAGGCCCACTGGTTTGTTTGTATGTTTTTTAGGAAAACTGCAATTAAAAAATACTAAATACATGCATACCCCACTTTTATGTACACAATGGGGTTTATTTACTAAAGCTGCAAAATGCAAAATAAGGCTCACTTCTGCATAGAAACCAATGAGCTTCCAGCTTTTATTACCAAAGCTTAATTGACAAGCTGGGGTTAGAAGCTCATTGATTTCTATGCAGAAGTGAGCCTGATTTTGCACTTTCCAGCTTTAGTAAATAAACTCCATTGTGAACTTAAAAGTGGGATATGCCTGTATATATTAAATATAAAATAACACATTTACTTAAAAAAAAGAAAAGGGCAATTACTTACCTGCCTTGTTTGGTGATGATCATCTCTGTGTGATGCTTGTGAAATTTACTCCATAGGGGGTGATTAGCTAGGGTGACCTGTATCTTCTCCGAACTCTGGCTTCCTGGGCTAGGGGAACGAGTGAAGGAGTGAGTTAGGGTTATGGGGAAAGAAAGATGTCCATCACCTTGAGGGTAACTTTCGGTTTCTTCAATCTCAGGGTTACAGTCCTGTCTGTAGGGGCAGATAGCGGTGGAGGGGTGACGGACTCCATGGAGATAGGTATAATTAGCAGGTAAGCTTTCATCCCCGGAATCAAGGTGATCAAATTTATGTTGCAGTTGAGTGGAAAGGCTCTGCTCAGTTGCGCCGCTCTGCAGTTCTTCAGTTCCCTGCATAAGTTTGTCCCTTTGGATCCCCATCATACTCTTCTTACTCAACGTACTCTGCGCATCTGTTTCGCTCTGCATCAGTGTTTCGCTGCTTATCTCTTGTGTGCTCTGCAATTCTGTTTTGCTCCGAATGCCTGTTATGCTCTGCAGTCCTGTACTCTGCACTTTCATCATGCCTGGCATCCTCGGCATGCTCTGTGGTTCAGCTATACCCTGCATGTGCTGCTCTTCTGGTAAGCTGTGCATTTGAGTCCCTCTGTGCATTCTGATGCGTAATGCTCCGCTGCACCCATGGAAGTGTCTCAGTGTTACCCCTCCGGTGTCACTGTCACACCAGGTGGATGTCACACAAGAGTCACGTGTGAGGATGTCCTTCCTCCACCTATGCACCTGTCATTATCTCCCCATCACGTTGGCACATGTCACTCACTCCCTGACACAATTTCAACTTCTAGAACCTGAAAATGCTCAGTCCTTCATTTTTTCTCTGCTCATACCGTTCTAGCTCCTTGCCGTAACCCTGTCACCTTATTTCTATGTGTATCCATTACACGCATAACTATAGATCTTCTGCAGGTGTCACTTGTCACTATCTTTTTATGTTGCTCGCTCTGCCACAGCTTGCTTTCTGTGAGTCTGTCGCTCTGTCACCTCGAGCCCTTTATCACAGGGAAATTAACTCTTCACTGATTGGTTTAGGTTGCCCATTAAAACTGCCTACAGTGGTGGCTGAGCCTTAAAAGTTTCTTCGTCACGTTTGCTGGGTGCCACCTGCAAAAAAAAAAAGACAACTTTGTGTCTCTCAATAAACTTCTACAGCTTATAACAAGTATGTAAAAAAAAATATATATAAATGTATGAACACATGCCAACAGCTTATGTACGAGTTCTACAAACCTATAGCATACGGAAGGTGACAGGGCAGCCCCTCGTCAGCCAGCATGCTACAGGCAGCACCGGCGTGCAGATACAAAATGTCATTCATGTTTATATCCCGAGCATGTGTCTCTGCTGGAAGGCATTTTGTGCTTTGAGCATATTTATTTTGAAGTGTGTGTTTGTGGTGTAGTGTGCAACATGTGCAGGAAGTAACTGCTCAGGTTACCGGCAGCTCCAGGCAATCCGCCGGTAATATGAGGAGAAACAAGAGGAGATATACAGGGTCAGTATATAAATATATAGACATATTAAGAACGAAAATTAAACAGGGAGTGTGTATGTGTGTATGTATGTGTATATATATATATATATATATATATATATATATATCTATATTATGTATATATATATATATATATATATATATATATATATATATATATAAAACAAAACAAAAAAAAAAATATATATATATCTTGTAGCTGCTTTTAAGTGGTACACAGCTGTGGGCATGTTTATAAGAGTTGCTTTTCATTTTAAAGCACTACACAACATTTATCACTCGATATCGCTGCTCAGTTTTACACTTTGCACCATCAAAATACTTTTGGCAAAGTCAAAAACTCATGAAATAAAGAACAGCGAACCTGAGGTCACCCTAGGTGAAGTTCGGCATTCAATCTTATACTATTACAAGAGTGCTGACAACATTTTTTTGCACACAAGAATAAAGCAACAAGAAAAGACATGGTGGTTCAAATGGCCCACAGGCATGAGAAAAATAACCACTTCCAACGCGGGACTTTTCTGAACGTTTTGTTCACATGTAAAAAATGTAAACCCCCCCCCCCCCCCCAAACGTTATATATATTTTTAAAGTAAAGGCCCTAGAGAATACGTTTGTGGGTTTCGCAATTTTTTTATGTTATGCGGTATTTGCGCAACAATTTTTCAAACAAAATTTTTTGGAAAAAAATACACTTTTATTGAATTTTAATACAAAAAAAATACATTACCAAATTTTTTGTAAAATATTAAAGAGCAAGTTATGCAAGTTATGCTGAGTAAATAGATACCAAACATTTCACGCTTTAAACTTAAAATTTACTTTCCAAGGGAGGGGTGATTTAACCACTTGCCGAGCGCCGCACACTGATATACGTCGGCACAATGGCAGCGGTGGGCAAATGGGCGTACCTACAAAAAAACTTCTGAGGTTTACCAAATATACAGGTAATATACCTTTAAAGTGGTTGTAAACCCTTACAACCAACTTTGACCTACAGGTAAGCCTAGATTAAGGCTTACCTGTAGGTCCAAGAAATATCTCCTAAACCTATACGGTTTAGGAGATATTTACCCGAAGACAGGCAGGCCGCAGATCGCGGCGATCTGCCGTGAGTGACATCATCGCTGCTCCGGCGAATCACAGCGCCGGAGCAGCAAGACCTGGAAGTCACTCCGGGATCCATGGCAGCGGCGGATATGAAGACGGAGGACCGCTTCGGGGGCTTCGTTCTCAGGTAAGTTATTCATAATGAGCTAGTATGCTATGCATACTAGCTCATTATGCCTTTGCCTTACAGGGTGTGGGTTTTTTTTTGTTTTTTTTAGCCTTTACTTCCTCTTTAAGCAGCTACTATTTTAAGAAAAACAATGTAAAAAAGACAATATAAAAAGAGTTCACAAGTAAATGCTCCTCTAGAATATTGCAGCAACGCAATTTCTGCGATTTTATAGTCTCATGAAATCGTAGAAAACAGGAGAAGTAAAAGAGTGTCTCAGTAAGAAAGTCCTTGCTGTACTCTGTATGAAGCTTCCACCAAATTTCACCACGTGTAGCAACGAAGCTCCCCTATGGGGATGCACTCACCAGATACCGGTAATATTAAAGCCCTTCAATACAGACAATCTTTCTCCACTCTTCCCCTGCTTCTATGTATCCAACATTAAGATTGCGGTATTAAAAAGCATGGCCGTGGGACCGTCTGGCCAGCTCATGCGCAGTGACATCCCACACTAGCTGTATCCGACGCATTATTGCATCCAATCCCAGAAGATGCCAGTTTTGAAGAAATGCGTTGGACGAAGCTAGTGTGGGATGTCATTGTTGAAGCCCACGCCCCCTACAGTTAGATTCACTCCCTAGGACACACTTAACCCCTTCATCTCCCCCTAGAGCTTAACCGCTTCCTTGCCAGTGTCATTTACACAGTAATCAGTGCATTTTTATAGCACTGATCACTGTATAAATGACAATGATCCCAAAATAGTGTCAAAATTGTCCAATGTGTCCGCCATTATTATATTATACAGGATTTATATAGCGCCGACAGTTTATGCATCGCTTTCCGCCATAATGTCACAGTCACGAATCTCAGATCGCCACCATTAATAATAAAATAATTGAATAATAAAAATGCCATAAAACTATCCCCTATTTTTTAGATACTATAAATTTTGCGCAAACCAATCAATATATGCTTATTGCCCTTTTTTTTAACCAAAAATATGTAGAAGAATACGCAAGTAAGGGGGGGGGGAATTTTTTGGGACTTTAAATGAGGCGTGGATACATGCCTCCATCCCTGTAATTTGATATGTATAGAAAGGGAGGTTTGGGACTTTAAATGAAGCACTTGGATAGTGGAGGTGAGTTTTAATCATGATTGAATATTTATTGTTCAATGGAAAGCCATAATTTATAATAATAAAGCAAATTCATAATATATATAAATATCAATACATTAAAACACAATATATGGTATCCACATAACAATACTCGACAAAAATGATGTACATAATATAAATGAAGTGGCATATTAATGCCTATGACAGCAAGCCCGGCATCGATAGGTATACCCACATGGTAGATTCACATCCAATAAGAATAATTGATATATATTTAAATTCATCAACTCATGGCACAATAAACATGATTCCATATAACAAATAACTGGGACATATAATCAATAAAGCTTGACGCGTTTCGTGGGTATCTCCCCACTCATCAGGAGCTGATGTTGTTACAAAATTCCTGTGAAATAAAAAATCAAAAAATAAATAAAAGTAATGTACCAAGCCTGATGGTGAAGATTTGATACATGTAGATGGTTTTGGCCAGAGCAGACTCACCAGTTCTGGCGGTAAGCGCTGTGTGTGCCGGTGGATGCTGGGTGGGCTAGGCACATACTACCTCCCCGGGAACTGAGGCGGCTGGAAGATGGATGCGACTTCGGGCAAGACAAGGGGAGCACCAACAAAAAGATGTGTCTAAAATAAAAAGTGTAATGATAATTGAACCCATTAAATCTAGGGACAAGGTGTGAGATGTGGGTATATTCAATAATGTAATGTAATACTGACAAATTGTTATAGGAGTGAATAGTGAATCCCAATGAAACCCAAAAGGGGGGATGAACAGATTGACCAAATGGTGCTGTGTTTTGTTTGTGTGAGAAGAGATGTCATTTTATGTAATACACTAATTTAAGGGAATAACATGCGTGTATGCCTGGAAGTATAGGTGCATAAATTGAGGTGAATGAAAATAAATAAGGATGTGATGTGTGTATCATATAATAAACAGGGGAGAAAAATAAAATTGCCCATGAACTCAAATGTGATGATTAAATAAAGAAAGGGACAGAGTTTTTACCAGAAAGTCGCTCCAAAGATAGCACCAACAAACCAAAAGGTTAGTGTGTATAAACCCCATACAGAGACCAGCGGCAACATACAGCTAGCTCCGAGTGGGGTTTAAATATGCCGCCAACGCCACGCACGTGAGAACACACAGGGAGGGGCCACACCTGGCCTGGATTGACAGCCAGACAGCAGGTGTGCCGTGCCCTCCCGGAGGCTACACGGAGAAGGAAATACCAAGCGCCGGCGCGATGACGTCAGAAGCTGACGTCACACGCACAGCGTGGGCTGCGTGGCGCCGATGCGCAAAGCAAAATCCACCGGAGCAACCCGATCAGAAAGTGATAGGGGAGGCAGGGAGGAAGCGCTGGCGCATCGCAGTTCCCACAGGGAGGAGAAAGAGCCCAACAACGCTCCAAACACTCAACAGCCACACACAGGACAGCAACAGCCGGCTAGTGAGCGTGCAAAAAGGGGCCCTAATAGTTAAAAATCCATGTGGGGTACCTATACAGTGTCGATGAATACTGGCAATATACAAAGTAAAATAGAAATTGTAAGTGCACTGGGCCAGGAATATGGAAAAGATCAACAACATTTTTTAAATATACCTCACACAGGGAGGGTAGGGGAACACTACCAATCCCATGTATCCAAATGCTTCCATCCCGATTTATATGCAAGTAAGGGGGGGGGGAAATTTTTTGGGACTTTAAATGAGGCGTGGATACATGCCTCCATCCCTGTAATTTGATATGTATAGAAAGGGAGGTTTGGGACTTTAAATGAAGCACTTGGATAGTGGAGGTGAGTTTTAATCATGATTGAATATTTATTGTTCAATGGAAAGCCATCGATGCCGGGCTTGCTGTCATAGGCATTAATATGCCACTTCATTTATATTATGTACATCATTTTTGTCGAGTATTGTTATGTGGATACCATATATTGTGTTTTAATGTATTGATATTTATATATATTATGAATTTGCTTTATTATTATAAATTATGGCTTTCCATTGAACAATAAATATTCAATCATGATTAAAACTCACCTCCACTATCCAAGTGCTTCATTTAAAGTCCCAAACCTCCCTTTCTATACATGTAGAAGAATACATTTCGTCCTAAACTGAGGAAAAAAATCGTTTTTTTATATATTTTTGGGGGATATTTATTTTTATTAGTAAAAAAGTAAAAAAATGGGGGCGTGTCCGGATGTGAACGGCGACGGACGTCTAAGTGGAGAGCTCCTGACATCCTGAGCTCAATCCTTCGCCATCCTTCTCTTCCAAAGCCCTAAAACGGCCGGAGGCCCTACCTCCTTGCTCTCCTCCATTGCATGCTGCAGTCCGTGGCTCCATTGGGCGGATTCTGACCCACGATCAGCTGGGAGCCTGCGTGCTAGTGGCAGCCGCCATCTTCCAGGCCTGTGCTCTGCAAACTGCTCCTTTCCTGGATCATCGGTGCGGTAAGGGACCCCCCTTGTCCTCCAGCCGGCTTCCCTGCACCTCCGGTGGGGCCTGGTGGCCCGCGGGACCCCCGGTGCCGCCCCGTTGAGGCCGCGGCCTGGTGCGGCCTAGTGCGGCCTAGTAGAGCCTCCAGCCTGCCGGATTTTCCTACACCGACGGCCACCGGACGGCCGCCGGCGTCGGTTGCTGAGACACGATCGCTGCCACCCTGCCAACCCTCCTGCCGCCCTGCCAACCCTCCATCCTCCTGCTCCAACTGCTGTTTTTCTGGGCCAAGGCTTAGGCCCTGCACCCGGTCCGGCGGCCATCTTGGTACACCCGGCTGCGGCCTGGAATCCACCCCTAGCCTCCTGGACACCCTGGGCCTGTTTTCAGCTTCTTAGCCTCCCTCAGTGGCATAACCCCTCTGCAGCCCGTGCTTTGGCCCTCCTGCACAGTGCTCTGTGGCTCCGGCCGGACACTTGGCGGCCATCTTGCTACACCCGGGGATCTCCTGCCTCCTCTGCACTTGCCCCGGACTCCTTCTAAGGACACCCTGGCCTGCCCGCAGTGCTGGGCATCAGCCTCCACTTCCAGACCTTTTGTGGCCTTCCTCCCTGACTCCGGTGCCACGTGTAGTGTCCATCTTGCTCCACCCAGCCGTACTGAGCACAATCCTGATCCCCCTGACTCCTCCCCTTGTAGCTCACTGCCACCAGAGCTGCCCCCCCGGCTGGACTGCCGCCCGCAACATCTACAACTGAGGCTCTGCCCCTTTTTTTGGATTCACCAGCACATTGTCCGCACCGCCAGCCTTGCACGTAGCAGCCATATTACTACGCCATAACACCAACTGCTGGCCCTCCTGTCTCCGCAGCCCCCGTCTCTTGCTTTGCTCCGGCTACAGAGATCTTCTGCCGGTCGAGAGCCATCTGATGCCTTCAAAGAAGCCTCCAAAGACTGTGCAACAGCCCAGGACACCGGCTGCAGCCCCATCCCCCCGCAGGGACCCCGCCTTACTCCAGAAACTACAGGCCTTGTTGGTTGACATGGAGGACGGTCCCCCGGCTGACATTCCCATGCCCTCCTCACCCCAGCCTCCCACAGGTGACACCAACATGATCTTAGCAGCGATCGAAAGCAGCAGGACATCTCTATTGGTACGGATCGATCACCTGGCAGAGGAGTGCAACCTCATCCGCAACGATCTGGATAAAATACGGGGTCGTCTCTCGGAATCTGAACACCGGATCTCGGAGGTGGAGGATCGAACGGGACAACATGCCGACCAACTCACCGACCTACACAACACGATTAAAGCTTTAGTGGCGAAGTCAGATGATGCCGAAAACCGAATGCGTCGTAACAATGTTCGGGTCCTGGGCCTTCCTGAAGGATCGGAGGGAGACCACCCGGCAGACTTTGCGGAAACCTTCTTCAAAGATCTACTTGGTCTGACCGATATCCCCCCTACGTATGTGGCAGAACGTGCTCATCGGGTTCCGATGGGTCGACCCATCTCGGGTGCACCCCACGTGCCTTCCTGGTGCATTTCCTCAACCAGCACCCGAATCTGCAATATGGTAATGCACGCATCATGCTGTTCCCTGATTTCTCCCCGGATCTACAGAGAAAACGACAGACCTTCACTGATGTTCGGCGCAGACTACGAGACCGCAACATTAAATATGGAATGCTCTATCCTAGTCGCCTGCGGGTCCAGCACAAGGGCACTGTCAAATTTTTCGACACGCCGGCCGAGGCGGATGCCTGGCTTACTGGGCTGCGCTGAGGTGGCGTGCATTACTCCATAGTGGGGGTCGACCGGGGCTCACTGGGGGAAGGCAATGAACATGAACGGACACTCTGAACTCTTATGTTATTTCAGGCCCAAGTATCGGCCCATCATCCTTACATGTCTGCGAACTCCTATGTTGAGTGAGCTATCCACACGGAACTTTACAAGATAAGTTGTTGCTCCCCCCCTTCTGGCTTGTCTCGGTGACGATTGTAGCTGTGCCTGGGATATACCTCTCCATCCCGGCTGGAATACACCGTGGAAGCTATATTTCCCCCTTATTTTGGGGGGGTTTTGTTTTTTGTTTTCTGTTCCCCTTCTTCTCTTTTTTTTTTTTCCCCTAAGACGCACTCGAGGTACTCGGGTTAGCACGGAGTGTTGCTGCTAACCTGCAGCGGACTGCCCCCTTGAGGACTTTTACACGTTCTTACACGCGGCATTGCACAGTTGCCGTGCACAGTTTAACCAGTTGCCGACCGCCGCACGCCGATGTACGTCGGTAGAATGGCACGGGCAGGCATAAGGACATACATGTACGTCCCTTGCCTCCCGCGGGTCGGGGGCCCGATCGGGCCCCCGCCCGGTGCCTGCGGCGGTCGGTTTTCGTCCGGGAGCGATCCGGGACGAGGGCGCGGCCATTCATTCATGGCCACCCCCTCGCGATCGCTCCCGACGAATAGAAATCCCCGGTGTCATCACTTCCTCTCCTGTAATGTAAACACAGGAGAGGAAGTGATGTATTCTCTCCTCCGTGTCGGTATTTTTCGTTCCGACACGGAGGAGAGCGGATCGGTGAGTTGCACCAACACTCTACACACACAGTAGAACATGCCAGGCACACTCACACCCCCCCTTTACCCCCCGATCACCCCCCCAATTACCCCTGCCCCCCAGTCAAAGTGACACCAATGTCATTTTTTTTTTTTTTGCATTGGTGTCATTTGTGACTGTAATAACTGTTAGGGCAGTTAGGGTTAGCCCCCTTTAGTTCTAATGTACCCCCCTAACCCCCCCAATAAAGGTTTAACCCCGTGATCACCCCCCGTCGCCAGTGTCACTAAGGCTGGGTTCACATTGCAGCGGTTTATGAGAACGAATGTGATTCGCACCGCACTGCAGTGCAAATCACATCCGATCTCTGTGCGATTCGAGTTCAGCCATTCGCCGCACCCGCCGCACCCGCCACACCCGCCGCACCCGCCGCAAATTCGCACGGGACCCTTTTTTTGGCCCGCAGCAGAATCGGATCGCATGGGTGTTCACACCATGCGATTCGCAGTTTGCAGATCGCACTGATCTGGGGGTGTCAGTAACATTTCACTGACACTCCCAGCAGTTCGCATAGGGCAGTGTGAACTGCCGCCGGGAGGCATGCGATGCGGGAACCCGCCGCGGATTCGCGGCGTTTCCGCATCGCTCCAGTGTGAACCCAGCCTAATAAGCGATCATTTTTCTGATCGCCGTATTAGTGTCACAGGTGACGCTAGTTAGGCAGGTAGGTATTTAGGTTCGCCGCAGCTTTTTATAGCGCCAGGGACCCCCATATACTACCGCATAAAGCCCCCTGATTGCCCCCTAGTTAACCCTTTCACCAGTGATCACCATATAACTGTTACAGGTGACGCTGGTTGGTTAGTTATTTTTTTATAGTTTCAGGGCACCCGCCATTTATTACCTAATAAAGGTTTAACCCCCTGATCACCCGGCGGGTGTCATTTGTGACTAATAACTGTTAGGGCAGTTAGGGTTAGCCCCCTTTAGTTCTAAGGTACCCCCCTAACCCCCCCAATAAAGGTTTAACCCCGTGATCACCCCCCGTCGCCAGTGTCACTAAGGCTGGGTTCACATTGCAGCGGTTTATGAGAACGGATGTGATTCGCACCGCACTGCAGTGCAAATCACATCCGATCTCTGTGCGATTCGAGTTCAGCCATTCGCCGCACCCGCCGCACCCGCCGCAAATTCGCACGGGACCCTTTTTTTGGCCCGCAGCAGAATCGGATCGCATGAGTGTTCACACCATGCGATCCGAGTTTGCAGATCGCACTGCGATATGCGAACTGATCTGGGGGTGTCAGTAACATTTCACTGACACTCCCAGCAGTTCGCATAGGGCAGTGTGAACTGCCGCCGGGAGGCATGCGATGCGGGAACCCGCCGCGCATTCGTGGCGTTCCCGCATCGCTCCAGTGTGAACCCAGCCTAATAAGCGATCGTTTTTCTGATCGCTGTATTAGTGTCACAGGTGACGCTAGTTAGGCAGGTAGGTATTTAGGTTCGCTGCAGCTTTTTATAGCGCCAGGGACCCCCATATACTACCGCATAAAGCCCCCTAATTGCCCCCTAGTTAACCCTTTCACCAGTGATCACCATATAACTGTTACAGGTGACGCTGGTTGGTTAGTTATTTTTTTATAGTTTCAGGGCACCCGCCATTTATTACCTAGTCTCACTAGTGTACCCCTAAATTTAGGGGTGTCTACTTTCCAAAATGGGGTCATTTGGGGGGGGTTTGTGCCATCTTGGCATTTTATGGCCTTCAAAACTGTAACGCCCTTAGAAAGCCTGAAGGCGGTGCTTGGTTTTCGGGGCCCCGTACGCGGCTAGGCTCCCAAAAAGTCCCACATATGTGGTATCCCCGTACTCAGGAGAAGCAGCAGAATTTATTTTGGGGTGTCATTTCACATATGCCCATGGCATGCGTGAGCAATATATCATTTAGTGACAACTTTGTGAAAAAAAAAAAAAAAAAAAGTTTGTAATTTTCCCGCAACTTGTGGCAAAATATAAAATATTCCATGGACTCAACATGCCTCTCAGCAAATAGCTTGGGGTGTCTACTTTCTAAAATGGGGTCATTTGTGGGGGTTTTGTGCCATCTTGGCATTTTATGGCCTTCAAAACTGTAATAGGTAGTGAGAAGTGAACTCAAAAATTTACGCCCTTAGAAAGCCTGAAGGCGGTGCTTGGTTTTCGGGGCCCCGTACGCGGCTAGGCTCCCAAAAAGTCCCACATATGTGGTATCCCCGTACTCAGGAGAAGCAGCAGAATTTATTTTGGGGTGTCATTTCACATACGCCCATAGCATGTGTGAGCAATATATCATTTAGTGACAACTTTGTGTAAAAAAAAAAAAAAATTTTTTTTTTTGTCATTATTCAATCGCTTGAGGCAAAAAAATAAAATATTCAATGGGCTCAACATGCCTCTTATCAATTTCCTTAGGGGGTCTACTTTCCAAAATGGGGTCATTTGGGGGGGGTTTTGTACTGCCCTGCCATTTTATCACCTCAAGAAATGAGATAGGCAGTCGTAAACTAAAAGCTGTGTAAATTCCAGAAAACGTACCTTAGTTTGTAGATGTGACAACTTTTGCGCAAACCAATAAATATACAATTATTGACTTTTTTTTTACCAAAGACATGTGGCTGAATACATTTTGGCCTAAATGTATGACTAAAATTGAGTTTATTGGATTTTTCTAATAACAAAAAGTAGAAAATATCATTTTTTTTCAAAATTTGCGGTCTTTTTACGTTTATATCGCAAAAAATAAAAATCGCAGAGGCAATCAAATACCATCAAAAGAAAGCTCTATTTGTGGGAAGAAAAGGACGCAAATTTTGTTTGGGTACAACATTGCATGACCGCGCAATTACCAGTTAAAGCAGCGCAGTGCCAAAGTGTAAAAAGACCTCTGGTCATTTACCAGCAAAATGGTCCGGTCTGAAAGTGGTTAAGGGGTTAAATTGTTATTTTTTGGGTATAGGCCCGATCTGATCGCTCCCCAGTTTCCAGGGATGCCACCAGGTATGGGCAGGGTTGACCCCTGGCGGTCACCAAGGGTACTTTTGTTTTTTGTCTATGTATTTACTTTTTTGTTTGTATGGTTAATGTTTGGTCATGACTCTTCCTACAATGGGCTCTCTGGGTCTAGGCGGCTCTTGGTACATGATATTAACACCCATGGGCGTCTCCTTGACATATTAACAGGACCATCTGATGGCCACACGTGACATGTCCTCTTTTAATATCCTATCCTGGAATGTCCGGGGGCTCAATTCTAAATTTAAAAGAGCAGTTCTGTTTAAATTTCTTAAATTGCACTCCCCCCATATGATACTGCTCCAGGAGACGCACCTCATGGGCAGCAAACTGTTGGCACTAAAGAAGGCGTGGATCCAGAGAGCCTTTCATGCCTCATATTCTACCTATGCCAGGGGGGTCTCGGTGCTGATCAGCAAATCCTTTCCCTGTGCAGTGGAGCAGATTCACACCGACCCTCAGGGCAAATACGTGATAGTAGTTTTCACAGTTTGGGGTACGAGATATATTGTGGTAAATGTATACCTGCCTCCTCCCTTTTCGGCATCCACCTTATACACTATCCTGGAAAAGGTTACCCCATACTGCCCCGCTAGGCTGCTACTTATGGGCGATTTTAACGCTATTCTAACCCCAGATTTAGACAGGCCGGTCCCCCCCCCAAACAATGCTCCTCAGACCTACCCAATTGGGCGCAGGCCATGGGAGTGACAGAGGTCTGGAGGTGGAAACACCCCTCGACTAGGGCCTACTCCTGCTTTTCCACCACCTATAAAACGTCCTCACGCATCAACTTAGCTTTTGCCAATCCAGCCATGCTATCAGATGTGCTAGACGCCACGTACTTGTCCAGCAGGCTGTCGGACCACTGCCCCCTCCTCCTTAATGTCCGCTCCCCCACTTCCCGAACCTCAGCCCTTTGGCACCTGGGAACCCACTGGCTCTCCCACGCTGATTTGACCAACACTATCCCGCCCGCCTTGCCGAATACTGGCAAATTAATGCAGGGTCCTCCTCCCCAGGGGTTACTTGGGACGCATTCAAGGCCTTCAGTAGAGGTCATTATATCTCCTTCATAGCTGGGATCCGTAGAGAGCAAGCCGCCACCACGACTGAGCTACAGAGCAAGGTAGATACCCAGACTGAGGCCTACACAGCTGACCCCACCGACTCTAGTTTTGAAGCCCTTAATGCGGCGAAACGAGAATTACACCTCCACCTCACAGAACTTACCAGACTGGATCTTTACCGCAACAAGCAAAGATTTTTCGAGCAGGGGGACCGGAACGGTCGCCTCCTGGCAATGTTAGCTCAACACGACCTGCCCCTGACAGTGATACCTAGTGTGGTGTCCCCTTCGGGTGAATCGGTCTCCTCTCTCCCAGACATATTGGACGCATTTCGGCAATACTATGGTTCCCTTTATACCTCTGTACTTCCTTCGGATCTCATGCCACAGGACCTGGCGCCTTGGCTGGACCCCCTGGCACTCGGCTGGCTCTCGGACGCCGAGAGAGAAAATTTGGTGAAGCCCATTACCCCGGAGGAGGTACTGAGGGCCATTTGCTCCTTTCCTGCAGGAAAATCCCCGGGTCCAGATGGTCTCCCTTTGGAGTTCTACAAAACCCACGGGGCCCTTCTTGCCCCCCAGCTGGCCCAGCTCTATACTCACTGTCTGGCGGAGGGCACCCTTCCCACATCCATGAGCCATGCACACATAATACTAATCCACAAAGCCCCTAAGGACCCCACATCCTGCACCTCATATAGGCCTATCGCCCTCCTAAATGCAGACTTCAAAATCCTTACCAAATTGCTCACTACGAGACTACAGCCCCTACTGCCATCTGTGATAGAGACGGACCAGACCAGTTTTATGCCTAATAGAGCCACTGACATCAACTTAAGACGCCTGTTTACCAACATCCATGCACAACACCTCAATGAGGGTTCCCGGGTGGTGGCCTCCCTGGACATAGAGAAGGCCTTCGACACTGTGGAGTGGCCTTTTCTGTGGGAGGTCCTCCGCAGAATGGGGTTCCCCTTGGTATTTTTTGCGTGGTTACAGACACTCTACCAGCACCCCACGTCAGCCATTAAGCTGGGGGGGGGGGTCTCTCACGGTCCTTCCCTCTGTCCAGGGGCACGAGACAGGGCTGCCCTCTTTCTCCGGCCCTGTTCGCCATCGCAATGGAACCCCTGGCGGAGGCCTTACGTACCTCCCTGTACATTAGGGGCCTGCGTGTTGGCTGGCTGGAGGAGAGGGTCGCCCTGTATGCGGACGACCTCCTTCTCTTCCTTAACGACGCGGACTCCTCCCTCAGAGGGGCATTACAAATTCTGAACTCATTCTCCACGATCACGGGCCTTAAGGTTAACTGGTCAAAGTCACTTCTGTTCCCCATAGACCCAGCAGCCCGCGACACCGCCCCCCCCGATATACCTCTACAGTGGGTGGAGAGCTTCAAGTACCCTGGGGTGGTGGTCTCGAGGCAGGCTTCGGACTTCTTACCCCTGAATCTATCCCCAGTGGTTCAGGAGACACGGCTGCGACTGAAGGCATGGGAATCTCTACCCCTATCATTGCTAGGGCAGATAAACCTGATAAAAATGAAAATCCTGCCCAAATTTCTCTACCTACTTCGCCAATCCCCACAATGGATTCCTAAATAATTTTTCTCCCGACTGCATAGCCTCTTTACCTCCTTTACCTGGGGGAACCAGTCCCCCAGGTATGGATGGTCAACGCTTACGCGTCCGTCCTCCCAGGGAGGACTGGCGTGCCCTGACCTGTACAAATATTTTTTAGCCACCCAGCTGGTTATTGCGGCTTGGTGGCTCACTCCTGATAGGACAAACCCTGCCACCTTGGTTGAGGCGGCGGTGGTTAAGTCACTGGAAGTGCTGAAATTTTTACTGTATCGTGGCCCAAAAGCCCCATACCCGCTGACCCCCTCCATGCGCACCACGTTGTGTGCATGTGGGGCAGGACTTAAACTTGAAAAATACCCTGCCAATGCACTTTCTCCAGCTGCCCCCTTGTGGTTGAACCCCACCCTGGAGCAGTTTTACAAACTACCTGAACCCCATGCCCTAAGTTTAACGTTAAAACAGCGGACCAAATAATTTCCGACCAATCGCTGGCTCCATTCCCCAAGTTGATTTCTGACTTCAACGTCCCGCAGAGCTATTTTTTTAGATATCTACAACTCTCCCATGCCTTCAGATGCCAGTTCTCCGGGTCTCCCCCCCAGGTTGTCCAGTCCGCACTGGAGGGCCTCCTCATGTCCAGATGTGAAAATAAGCCCACCTCGAAACTTTACTCCCATTTGATAACGACCTCCCTCCCTACCTTGGGAAAACTCAGAGACAAATGGGTGCGCGACATTCCCACCTTTGATAATGATGATTGGGATGACATGTGGGACTTCCCTTTCAGATCCCTGGTCTCCCTGAGAGACCGGCTAGTACAGTTTAAGATGGTCCACCAAGCATATTTCACCCCATATAGATTGCACAAAATGAACCCCGCCTCCCCCCCGATGTGTTGGCGTTGTGGGACAATACCGGGGGACTTCACTCATATTTTTTGGACCTGCCCAGCCATTGTCGACTATTGGAAGGAGATCCTGAGGGTCATTACACAGGTCACCTCCATATCGCTCCAGCCCTCCATAGAAATTTGCATACTGGGCCTGGCCTGATAGATCATATAATTCCCACTGTGGTGCGACGCACCCTGGTTGGGCTTCTCCTCTTCTACGCCCGCAAGGCCATAGCCCTCAGCTGGCGTAAGCCAACTCCTCCTCCTCTCTCCCTGTGGAAAAAATTGGTCAACGGCAGCCTGCCTCTTTACAAAGACTGCTATGTTAATAGGGGTTGCCCGTAAAAATATGACAAGGTCTGGTCCAGCTTGCTGGCTAACGCCTCCACAGCCTCTGACCCGCAGCCTACTTAACAAGTTACCTTTTGCTAGTAAACAGGAAACTGCACCAGTGGAAATGTCATATATCTGAGTAACATGTTTTAACTCCAAGTTGTCCTGCTGCACATGGAGTCAGTTATCTGTGGCCAATGAGGTGCCTTAGACTCTCCGTCATGTTCTGTATGTACCAAACTGTCTTGTGTTACAACTCTGTATACGCCACGCCTGTAACTGTAGTCGTGACCAATGTATGTGTTCTTTTTTGTTTGTTAGTTTGCTTGCTGTTGTTTACTGCCTAAATCTTAATAAAAACATTTGCAAAAAAAAAAAAAGTAAAAAAATATTGTTTTTTTTTTTCAAAACTGTCGCTCTTTTTTTGTTGATAGTGCAAAAAATAAAAACCGCAGAGGTGATGAAATCCCACCAAAAGAAAGCTTTATTTGTGGGGAAAAAAGGACATCAATTTTGTTTGGGTGCAAAGTCACACGGCCGCAATTGTCAGTTAAAGCGTCGCAGTGCCGAATTCGTAAAAAGTGCTCTGGTCAGGAAGGGGGTAAAATCTTATGGGGCTGAATTGGTTAAAGTGATTGTAACGTCTCGTTTTTTTTTGTTTTGTTTTTTAAATAAACATGTTATACAGTAAAACCTTAGTTTGAGAGTAACTTGGTTTTAGAGCGTTTTGCAAGACAAGCAAAAATTTTAAATACATTTTCACTTACTATACAAGTAGCGTCAAGTCACAACGAAAAGAACAGGGGGGGGCGCCTCCAAGTGTAGCAAAATGGTTACATCTTATGAAGGTAAAACATTTAGCAACTCACATGGTTGATGATTAAAAGAGGCACATCTAAGTTTGCAGGCATCCGGGGTAAAGCTGTCCACATAGACCATCTTCCGCACTGCCATCGAAATCCTCCCTACCATGCTGCGCTCCACGAGCAGTTCAAGCCTCGCTTTCAGATCGCTCTACTTCAGGGTGGTCTTCGCCGGTCACAATTGCAGACTGACAGCGGTGAGAGTTGGTGGTGCGGAGGATGGTTTATGTGGAAAGTTCTACCCTGCATGCCTGCATACTTAGCTGTGCCAGTTTTAATCATAAACCATGTGAGTTGCTAAATGTTGTACCTTCATTAAATTTAGTCATATTGCTACACTTAGAGGCTTCTCTCTTCTCTTATTCTCTGTGGATGAGCATTTTATGGTTACACAACCTATCACATTGCTATAATCTTTCCATATGGACTATAAACTGAAGGATTTAAGAATAAATGGTTGCGGAACAAATCATTTGAGTTTCCATTATTTCTTATGGGGAAATTCGCTTTGATACACAAGCGCTTTGGATTACAAGCATGTTTCCGGAACAAATTATGCTCGCAGTTCAAGGTTTTACTATACATACCTGCTCTGTTGCAGTGGATTTTCACAGAGCATCCCAGATCCTCCTCTTTTTCTCGGGTCCCTCTTGACCACTACTAGCCTTTCCCTCCTGTTGAGTGCCCCCACCATAAGCAGCTTACTATGGGGGCATCTGAGCTGAGCTGGAGCTCCATGTGTCCATTCAGATACGAAGCTGTCATTCGGCCCCGCCTCCTCTCTCTCCTGATTGGCTAACTAACTTTGATTGACAGCCACTGGAGCCAATGGCACTGCTGCTGTGTCTCCTCCAATTAGGAGGGAAAGTCACGGATGGCTGAGGGACTTGTGGACGTCACTGGATAGAGGTGGGGCTCAGGTAAGTATTAGGGGGTGCTGGGGAGGCTGCTGTACGCAGAAGGCTTTTTATCTTCATGCATAGAATGCATTACATGTAAAAATCATATTTTTTTGCTAGAAAATTACTCAGAACCCCCAAACATTATATATGTTTTTTTTAACAGAGACCCTAGGGAATAAAATGGTGGTCATTGCAACTTTTTATGTCACACTGTATCTGCGCAGAAATTTTTCAATCGCATTGTTTTTTGGAAAAAAAACTGTTTTATAAATTTTAAAAAAACAAAACACTAAAGTTAGTGCAATTTTTTTTTGCATCATGTGAAAGCTAATGTTACACCGACTAAATAGATACCTAACATGTCACGTTTTAAAACTGTGCACCATCATGGAATGGCGCCAAATTTCGGTATCTAAAAATCTCCATAGACGATGCTTTAAAATTTAGACCCCTTTCACGCTGAGGCGGTGCTGACGTTAGTGGTAAAGCACAGCTATTTTTAGTGGCGCTTTACCACTGATATAGCAGAACTTTTCGGCCGTTAGCAGGGCACTTTTAACCCCCGCTAGCGGCTGAGGAAAGGGTTAAAAGAGCCGGTGTTGCGGCGCTGCATTGGGCAGGGGCGGTGGAGGAGCGTTGTATACACCGCTCCCCCACTGCCTCAAAGATGCAGCTTGCAGAACATTTTTTCCCATTTTGCAAGCGCACCGCCCCAGTGTGAACGCACTCATGCGTTCACACTGGGGTGGCTTGAGAGGCGCTTTTTAGGTGCTATTTTTCAGAGAAGGTCTTGGGCTAGAATTTGGGCTAACGTTTGCGGCAAAACCTTACATGTGTGGTTTGAATGCCTCGTTAATATGCAGCACATTTTATTCGTTCACTTCTGCGCATTAGCATGCGGGGACAGTGGGCACTTTAAAATTATATATATATATATATATATATATATATATATATATATATATATATCATTTTTTTTTTTTTATTTTTATTTAACTTTTAACTTTTATTTTTTATACTTTCCCTTTCCATTTTTTTTAATCACTTTTATTCCTATTACAATGAATATTTCAATAGGACAAATATTTTATTACAACTAATGTAAATATCCCTTGTAATAGGAATGGTGTGTGACAGGTCCTCTTTTATAGTGAGATCTGGGGTCTATAAGTCCCAGATCTTGCCTGTAGGCTGGAAAGCCTAAAATGAAATATAAAAAAAAAAATTGGGCTTTCCAGCCAAGGCAACAGCAGTGTTTACAACAGCAGTGTTTACTACTGCCGTGGCCGGACGTGATGTCATAACGTCGTTCCTGGCCTCCGAAGGTCATAGAGATGTCCGTGGACCATCTGGTCCTCGGTCAGCTCTATGGTAAATGCACAGGTGAATCGGTAGAAGCTCTAAAAAACTGTACTAGGGTGATGGGCGTCATCAGGTATCATGCCGGTATAACAACCGAAAGGGTTTAACAAACGTTCTACAAAACTGCACAATGTTTTTTTCATATCTACTAATATCTATAATTTTTTTTTCATATCTAGTAATAATTTACCTTTGGAATGAATAAAGTATTCTGATGATGAATCTAATCTTGGACTGTACAGACTATTTACTGAAAATAGGTGAACTTCCTAATTAGCCCTTTTTCCTTTATTTTCACCTGTTGATCCTGCCAGTAAGTCCAGAATTTTTCAACTGCCTTTAACAGATCAAGGTGTCCAGCAAAAAAATGGCAGTTGTAGGACTGAAACAAACCATTTACCACTGACATGGGTGCTTACAATGGTCAGCCTTTATTCACTTAGGTACAATCTTTGTCCTGAAAGAAAAAAAAACACAGGTTTTGTATCTGCTTAAAAAGTGTTAACTGGAGTTATGCCTTAATTTGTTAGTCAAGTACGTAAAGCCTAAATGTACCGGGTCATCTAACACTACCCTGTCCACAAGCTGACAGTCCAAAGGTAGCTACATTGATCCTCCATAGAAAAAGTAGAGGAGTGGGTATAGCCCACAAAAAAAAAAAAAAATATGTTAAATGCCGGATCACCAGGTGAAATAAAAGAACAGTAAATCCTCCCCACCCAAAAAAAATGCAGCCACTAAAAATATCTCTAAAAATTGCAGAATCTAAGGATTGGTAATCTGCAATCTGTAAGTTGCAATTTATACAGTGTAGTACTGACTCTCCTGTTTATTAGTGTATGTTAGCATGTTATAACTGAAGTCTATGGACATTTCTATGGCTTAGTGTTTGGCGCAATCTAGTAGCCAAACACTGAAAGTGAACTTAAATAATATTTGGCTTTCAAGCATTAAACTATTTACAGGAAGTGACTGTTATTTACATTGGAGAGTTGACCCTTTTACCCAGGATGCAGAGTGACCTACCCATGGACACCCTCTCTTGCATTGCATGCTGGGTAGGAGATAAAAGGACCCTGAGCGGCCATTTTAGCTCGCTTGGGAATGCATGGCCTGCCTGTGAGGACTTGTGCAGAGGCCACCTGGAGGAAGCGACTTATTGCCTGTGCGGAACGCAACCCTGCTCGGTTGTGTGAGTGACCAGAAGTACCAGGGACACAGAGATCGGATTGAGAGGATCCTGAGACACTCGTTTAAGCATCGGAAGACCAGGTCCACCTGTCAGGGCGAGACGGAGTGATGTAGCCGGCTGACGCAGAGACAAGCTGCAACTACCGGACCAAAGTTACCATACCAAAGTTCAGATCCAGTTGGTGAGCGGGTTGCTACCCACCGTTTTCTAAACCATTGCACCTAGTCAGACTTATATACAGGCCTCGCTGGGATACTTAGTCCTGAGTACTTTAAGTGAGATTTCACGCATAGCTACAAAAGTAGGGGGAGCTCCCATATATATATATATTAAAGTCAATCTATGTTGGATGACAGTACAATTGTTGTACTCACATATTTACAAATATATATAGTAAAATATACTTTGGTTAAGTACCTTGTTGCATGGAGCATTGTTTTCTCTCAGCAGGTGGAGCCAGTGGATCCTGAGAGGACAATACAGGTATATTGTGATATATTATATTGTACTGTATTGTATTGCATCACAGCTGTGTCAAGGGGACTAAGGCAAGTTAGTGGGGTTTTGTTACTATAGTGCAGGCTCAAAATCAAATCAGCCGCTCCTTCGGGAGTCAGTGCTACACGTGGGGGCGTCGTCCGGGATCCTGTCCCTCTGCAAGCAAGCCCGTCCCCTTGGTGCCAGTATGGACCCCACCACAGTGGTCCAGTGGTGTGAAGAGGAAGGCGCAAGCTCAGAAGCGAGCGTGGCAATTGAGCTCCCTGGCGAGTCCTGGGATGAAGAGGAGGTCAGTAGAGTCGTAAAGTTACTGTCCCCAGACAGAAAAGCATGGGTGATTGCCATCAAGCAAGATACTGAGACTTTTTGCACTCATGCATTGTTAGCGTGGAAGAAGGGAGTACCCGAAAGCTTCAGAGGCAAAAGTGTACAACTGATAAAAGAGGTATCCCAGCGCTATCGTAAATAAAGTCTATCAAACCTTGATTAGGGTTGCAGCAGAACACCGACAGAGGTATAAACCCTACCACTGAAACATATAACGTAAAATCAAATAACTGGTGCTGCGCTCCCTTAAACCAATAAATTAAATAAATTATTTCATAAAGTGCTAACCAATAAATACATAAACTATCTGTGAATAGATTCTGATTCCCGTGACAAGTCGTGATCAGTGATTAAAGTGACTAGTGCAAACAAACATTCCAATAATAAAAAAAAAAATATATATATATATATATATATATGTGCAAAAATAAAAAACATATATAAAATCGCATAAACCAAAGCAAAATCGCATAAAATCACACAGTGATAGTGATGAATGCAAATAAATAAATGATCTCACTAAGTGTAAATACAAACATATAAAATCGCATCAGCAAAAGGAAAATCGCATACAACCATACAGTGATAGTGATAAATGCGAGTAGGTAAAATATCTCACAGAGTGTGTATAAAAATACTAAAACCAAACTTAATGGTAGTGAATCACTCAGTGCAAAAAAATGTGAATAAGTCTCTCAGACTGCAGAATAAATCAAAGGTGGCAGAAAATCCATAAGGTGCTTCTCGTAGTAGCAAGTGCAATACAACGCAAACTGTGCACACTCTGGTGACTCTACAGTGTCCCACACCTAACAGTTAGGGTGGCCCCTTACCTTACTGCTGTAAGGTGAACAGCGTATAGAGACCAGGGTCTCAGATGGTAACAGCGGTGTACCCTTAATTCCAACTAGGAGGTCTTATACCCACATCAGGGTGTCAAACTGGCAAGATCTCACAGAAAGGGAAACAGGAGGGCTCCAAATAGTGAAGTATGTATACACTTTTTATTGATCAAAACTCAAACAATGGAAAGGTACTCACAAACAATCAGTTTAAAAACGCCAGATATGCAGTTAGGTATTTCTTTTCGTTTCTCAGACGTGACTTCCGGTATCCACAAACGCTTCCTTCCAACGCGTATCATCATGTGACTTCATCAGGGCTGATGAAGTTACATGACGATACGCGTTGGAAGGAAGCGTTTGTGGATACCGGAAGTCACGTCTGAGAAACGAAAAGAAATACCTAACTGCATATCTGGCATTTTTAAACTGATTGTTTGTGAGTACCTTTCCATTGTTTGAGTTTTGATCAATAAAAAGTGTATACATACTTCACTATTTGGAGCCCTCCTGTTTCCCTTTCTGTGAGATCTTGCCAGTTTGACATCCTGATGTGGGGATAAGACCTCCTAGTTGGAATTAAGGGTACACCGCGGTTACCATCTGAGACCCTGGTCTCTATACGCTGTTCACCTTACAGCAGTAAGGTAAGGGGCCACCCTAACTGTTAGGTGCGGGACACTGAAGAGTCCCCAGAGTGGGCACAGTTTGCGTTGTATTGCACTTGCTACTACGAGAAGCACCTTATGGATTTTCTGCCACCTTTGATTTATTCTGCAGTCTGAGAGACTTATTCACATTTTTTTGCACTGAGTGATTCACTACCATTAAGTTTGGTTTTAGTATTTTTATACACACTCTGTGAGATATTTTACCTACTCGCATTTATCACTATCACTGTATGGTTGTATGCGATTTTCCTTTTGCTGATGCGATTTTATATGTTTGTATTTACACTTAGTGAGATAATTTATTTATTTGCATTCATCACTATCACTGTGTGGTTTTATGCGATTTTGCTTTGGTTTATGCGATTTTATATATGTTTTTTATTTTTGCACATATATATATATATATATATATATATATATATATATATTTTTTTTTTTATTGGAATGTTTGTTTGCACTAGTCACTTTAATCACTGAGCACGACTTGTCACGAGAATCAGAATCTATTCACAGATAGTTTATGTATTTATTGGTTAGCACTTTATGAAATAATTTATTTAATTTATTGGTTTAAGGGAGCGCAGCACCAGTTATTTGATTTTACGTTAAAAGTGTACAACTAGGAAACAAATCCATGTTTTACATAGTACACCCAAGAGCAGGGCTGGACTGGGACAAAAATTTGGCCCTGGACTTCATCCAGACCGGCCCACTCCAATTTTGCAAACGCGCACAAAAACAGTATGCTGCGCACTTGCACGAGAGTGACGTCATCACGGCCCGGCTAGACACATAGCAGGAGTATGCAAACTCAGAAGCCGACAGCACACTGCTGGTGATCTTTTATTTTCCAGCCCCCCCCCCCCCCACCCCCTGGTGTCCCCCTGTCACCTGCCCGAAGTCTGGCTCTGCATTATATATTTTAAAATAAACAACTAATGCGCACACCTATTTTTGATCAACCGCAGTAATGAGAAGCTGCCAACATCAAACAGGTTTAAGCCCCTTTCACACGGGACGGATCAGTAATGATCCGCCCCGTGATGATCCGCTCGCTCAGCAGGGATCGCTCCGTTGTACCCGCTGAGCCGGCTGCGGACAGGGCGGTCTCCGCACACTGTGCGGGGACCGCCCTGTCAGATCTCTGCTCTCCTCTATGGGGATCGGATGAGCACGGACCGTCTGTCCGTGTTCATCCGATCCGCTCTGCAGACGGATAGAAAAATAGGATTTTCCTCCGTCTGCAGAATCGGACTGTTGCGGAGGCGGATGAAATCGGGTGTCTGCGGATGTTCATCCGCAGACACCCGCTATCCTATAGGGATGAATGTATGCCCGTATTTCATCTGCAAACGGATGGATGAAATACGGACATATCATCTGCATGTGTGAAAGGGGCATAACACAAACCCACAGATAAATTGAATATATAGCAAAGGATGTGATGCTAACCAAAATAACATAAAAAAAATCCATTTGGTGCAAATAATGATTCAAATAATACAAAAAATCCAACATAGCTAAAAGTACATCAAACGTGTCAATTAATATTGAAATGTGCATAAAAAAAAATTTCAGCAAAAAATTTGTATATAAACGATGCTTATAATTAAAACCATTTTATCCAAACTATGTCCTTGGTATTAAAGTGCAAAAAGAGTACAAAAAAAAAGGGGGGTTTTTAATTATAAGCATTTTTATATATGATTTTTTTGCTGAAAATATTTTTATGCACATTTTAATATTAATTGACAGTTTTGGTGAACTTTTAGCTATGTTGGATTTTGCATATTATTTTAACCATTATTTTCACCAAATGGATGTTTTATGTTATTTTATTTAGCACCACATCCTTTGCTATATATATATATACACACAGCTATATATATATATATATATATATATATATATATATATATATATATAATATACACACATGCACAGCATATATATATATATATATCCAGCCATGTGCTATATACAGTATTCAATGGGCCGGCCGGTTACCTGGATGGGTTCCTGCAGCACCGCCATCCTCCAGGCTCCCTCGTCTGCTCCAGGGACTTCTCTGCCTGTCGGCTGCTCTCATGGCGGCCCCCGGCTCATTTAAACTCACAGCGTCCGTTACCGCGGGGGCCGCCGGAGATAGCCGAGTTTTGTTCGCTGTCGGAGAGGAGCAGGGCGGGGGAAGCCGAGCGGTGGAGGAGGTGGCCGAAGATGTGTTATGAGAGCGCCGAGTGGGGGCGGAAAGAGCCGAAGTGCGCCGCGCTGTGCTCAGAAGTACAGCGGTGCTCAAATGAATGGCTGTGCGAGTAGCGCAGCCATTCATTTGGCTAGGCTGTCACTGAAACTGGCCCACTGAGCCATCGGCCCACCGGGAATCTCCCGGTAGTCCCGATGGCCAGTACATGCCTGCCCAAGAGTCCTACAAGAGGGCCCCTTCAGTATTGATCAGGTAGAGCCAACCAGAGAAACCACCACCACCTCCTCATCACCTCTAACCATGATAGGGCCAGAGCTCCTCACAGCTCTGGGGGACTTCGTATCAAAGTGCCAGAAAAGCAACACAGTGTGTGTGGAGACTGGTTACAGTAAGTTGAGGATCTTCTAAGGAAAGCAGCCTGTGCCGGCTGGGGAGGAAGAATTTGATGTCTGGATAGAGCAAGCCATGCAGGCCCTGGAAGAATGGGAACTGCCAGAGGCCAAAAAGAAACAGCTTATAAGTGAGAGCTTGAGGTTCAGCAATACCACCTGCACAGCCTATGATTGCCTAGTCATGCTGCAAGAAAAGTTTGGGCGGTTGATTTAAAGCGGGTGATTTAATCTACCAGTTTGAACACACCCTTCAGCATCAAGGAGAGCGTCTTTCCGAATACATCAGGCGTCTGAATAAAATGTTATATCAGATCGTGTTCTAGTGATGGCCGAACGGTTCGCCCGGCGGTCGTTTCGCGGCGAATTTCCGACTTTCGCCGTCCGCGGGTTCGAACGCCTTTTTCCGTCGTTCGCCCCGGCGGACTTACGTGTTTAATGTATACAAGAACTTTAACCTTTCGTGACACGTTTATCATGTGTTACAGGACAACCAATTGAGACATGACAGCTCATGGACACTTGGACATTCCCCCTAACCTATAAATACACCCGATCCGGTGGCCATTTTACATTCTTTCTTCTGTCACTGTAGGGAAAGGATCCTGTGTGGAGTAGGGACAGAGAAAACGCTAGCTATTTGGTACACAAAAGTTCTTTTCAGGACTGGTATAGGTGTTAGGTCAGCAGCCTGAGTTTCTTTTGTCAGTTTAGATAAAGGGACAGAGCGCTGTATGCTGCTATTTTAGGGACAGCTCAGCCAGATTAGTCTTTCTTCATCATCATCATCATCATCATCATTAGCTGTTACTATCAGGTCCACAAAAGAGCTGTTCCAGCTAATCGTTCCAGCCTACTCTTTTTTGCCAATTTGTATAGGGACAGGCAGGAAGCAGTGTGTCAGGCAGTGAGGATAATTTTAAAGACTTGCTGTTACTATTAGTTCCACAAAGGTTCTTTTCAGGACTGGTATCAGTGGTACGGTAATAGGCTTGTACACGTATAATATTCTTTCTTCCAAATATAGAAAGAATATTATACTTGACTGCTGCCCTTCTGCTGCAGTCTGCTAATCATTCACAACTCACTTGTTCCACAAAGCTCTTTATCAGGACTGGTAACTTGGTCTGTCTAGGGTGCTACGGTACATAGGCTTGGGTGCGGTACAGTCTGCTGTTCTGTAAGGACCGCTATCGGTCCACAATAGATAGGGTTGCCGTGCACTACTGCTGACCGCTGCCCTATACTGCAGCAGTCCTTCAGCGGTATAGGGACTGACGCACAGTCTGCTAAACACTAATACACAACCTGCTTGGTCCACAAAAGTTCTTATAAGGACTGGTAACTTGGTATAGGGTGCTACGGTACATAGGCCTGAGTGCGTTACAGTCTGCTGTTCTGTAAGGACCGCTATCGGTCCACAATACATAGGGTTGCCGTGCACTACTGCTGACCGCTGCCCTATACTGCAGCAGTCCTTCATTGGTATAGGGACTGACGTACAGTCTGCTAATCACTAACACACAACCTGCTTGGTCCACAAAAGTTCTTATAAGGACTGGTAACTTGGTATAGGGTGCTACGGTACATAGGCCTGAGTGCGTTACAGTCTGCTGTTCTGTAAGGACCGCTATCGGTCCACAATACATAGGGTTGCCGTGCACTACTGCTGACCGCTGCCCTATACTGCAGCAGTCCTTCATTGGTATAGGGACTGACGTACAGTCTGCTAATCACTAACACACAACCTGCTTGGTCCACAAAAGTTCTTATAAGGACTGGTAACTTGGTATAGGGTGCTACGGTACATAGGCCTGAGTGCGTTACAGTCTGCTGTTCTGTAAGGACCGCTATCGGTCCACAATACATAGGGTTGCCGTGCACTACTGCTGACCGCTGCCCTATACTGCAGCAGTCCTTCAGCGGTATAGGGACTGACGCACAGTCTGCTAAACACTAACACACAACCTGCTTGGTCCACAAAAGTTCTTATAAGGACTGGTAACTTGGTATAGGGTGCTACGGTACATAGGCCTGAGTGCAGTACAGTCTGCTGTTCTGTAAGGACCGCTATCGGTCCACAATACATAGGGTTGCCGTGCACTACTGCTGACCGCTGCCCTATACTGCAGCAGTCCTTCATTGGTATAGGGACTGACGTACAGTCTGCTAATCACTAACACACAACCTGCTTGGTCCACAAAAGTTCTTATAAGGACTGGTAACTTGGTATAGGGTGCTACGGTACATAGGCCTGAGTGCGTTACAGTCTGCTGTTCTGTAAGGACCGCTATCGGTCCACAATACATAGGGTTGCCGTGCACTACTGCTGACCGCTGCCCTATACTGCAGCAGTCCTTCATTGGTATAGGGACTGACGTACAGTCTGCTAATCACTAACACACAACCTGCTTGGTCCACAAAAGTTCTTATAAGGACTGGTAACTTGGTATAGGGTGCTACGGTACATAGGCCTGAGTGCGTTACAGTCTGCTGTTCTGTAAGGACCGCTATCGGTCCACAATACATAGGGTTGCCGTGCACTACTGCTGACCGCTGCCCTATACTGCAGCAGTCCTTCATTGGTATAGGGACTGACGTACAGTCTGCTAATCACTAACACACAACCTGCTTGGTCCACAAAAGTTCTTATAAGGACTGGTAACTTGGTATAGGGTGCTACGGTACATAGGCCTGAGTGCGTTACAGTCTGCTGTTCTGTAAGGACCGCTATCGGTCCACAATACATAGGGTTGCCGTGCACTACTGCTGACCGCTGCCCTATACTGCAGCAGTCCTTCAGCGGTATAGGGACTGACGCACAGTCTGCTAAACACTAACACACAACCTGCTTGGTCCACAAAAGTTCTTATAAGGACTGGTAACTTGGTATAGGGTGCTACGGTACATAGGCCTGAGTGCAGTACAGTCTGCTGTTCTGTAAGGACCGCTATCGGTCCACAATACATAGGGTTGCCGTGCACTACTGCTGACCGCTGCCCTATACTGCAGCAGTCCTTCAGCGGTATAGGGACTGACGTACAGTCTGCTAATCACTAACACACAACCTGCTTGGTCCACAAAAGTTCTTATAAGGACTGGTAACTTGGTATAGGGTGCTACGGTACATAGGCCTGAGTGCGTTACAGTCTGCTGTTCTGTAAGGACCGCTATCGGTCCACAATACATAGGGTTGCCGTGCACTACTGCTGACCGCTGCCCTATACTGCAGCAGTCCTTCAGCGGTATAGGGACTAAGAGTTTTGTCACAGGGTGATTTAAAAAATGACAGGCAGAGGAAGAGGCAGGCCCTTCCGCAGGGGTGGTAGGGGTAGGGCAGGAGCAACAGCCTTGAGCCAAAGTGGGAAGTTGCAGAAGGTGCGTTCAATTACTTTAAAGGACGCACCAGACTTGGTTGAGTGGCTCACTCAGCCTTATTCTTCTGCACCCTCCTCATCCTCTCGATCTGCACCCTCTTCTTCACTCTCTGCTATGTGCACCCCCAAAGACACTACCACCAACAACACCACCACCACCACATACCTTCCGCTTGAGTGCAAATGGGGGCCTTCATGCTCCAGTGTTTTAATAGGGACCCCCGTATAAAAAGCATGAGGGTCAAGGACCAGTACTGGGTGGCAACGTACTTAGATCCCCGGTACAAACACAAAATGGCGGAAATGTTACCGCCGTCGCAGAGGGCTGTCAGAATGCAGCACTTCCAGGCCTTGCTTCGAGAAATGCTGCATTCTGCTTTTGCGTGCGCTGGCAGAGGAGCAATTCCCACTCCCAGAGAAGGATTTGCGGGTACCAATCCAACAGCGCCTGCAAGAAGAGGCCGGTTTGAAGATGTGTTGGTGACTTCGGATATGAGGTCATTCTTTCAGCCGACCCATCGACAGGTGTCATCCGGATCCAGCATCAGGGAACGCCTAGACCGTCAGGTGTCCGACTACATTGGGTTAACGGCCGATGTGGACGCTCTGAGGAGTGATGAACCCCTAGACTACTGGGTGGGCAGGCTTGACCTCTGGCCAGAGCTTGCCCAATTTGCAATCGAACTGTTGGCTTGCCCCTCATCCAGTGTCCTGTCCGAAAGGACGTTCAGCGCAGCAGGGGGGATTGTGACCGATAAGCGTACTCGCCTAGCTCACCACAGTGTTAACTACCTCACATTTCTAAAAATGAATGAGGCATGGATCTCGGAGGAATTCAACACATGTGATCAGTAGACCATGTATATGTCTATAAACAATTTTTGGAATCAAGCACACAGACCTTCTTAATTCATTTGGCTCACTTCCCTGACCCAAAAAAGCACACCGTACTATATGCCCCTACCCTCCTCTTTGAAGAGGTTGAGCGGTGTCATATTTCTACTGGGGCTGCTTATTATGAGGGGTTCCCACCATCCCTGTGCTGTGCTGACTTCCTCCTGGGTGTTCTTATTATGAGGGGCTCCCACCATCCCTGTGCTGTGCTGACTTCCTCCTGGGGGTTCTTATTATGAGGGGCTCCCACCATCCCTGTGCTGTGCTGACTTCCTCCTGGGGGTTCTTATTATGAGGGGATCACACCATCCCTGTGCTGTGCTGACTTCCTCCTGGGGCTGCTTACGGTGCTGCTGTCAGCGCTGTATGTCACGGAGCTGCTGTCAGCGCTGTATGTCACGGAGCTGCTGTCAGCGCTGTATGTCACGGAGCTGCTGTCAGCGCTGTATGTCACGGAGCTGCTGTCAGCGCTGTATGTCACGGAGCTGCTGTCAGCGCTGTATGTCACGGAGCTGCTGTCAGCGCTGTATGTCACGGAGCTGCTGTCAGCGCTGTATGTCACGGAGCTGCTGTCAGCGCTGTATGTCACGGAGCTGCTGTCAGCGCTGTATGTCACGGTGCTGCTGTCAGCGCTGTATGTCACGGAGCTGCTGTCAGCGCTGTATGTCACGGAGCTGCTGTCAGTGCTGTATGTCACGGAGCTGCTGTCAGCGCTGTATGTCACGGAGCTGCTGTCAGCGCTGTATGTCACGGAGCTGCTGTCAGCGCTGTATGTCACGGAGCTGCTGTCAGTGCTGTATGTCACGGAGCTGCTGTCAGCGCTGTATGTCACGGAGCTGCTGTCAGCGCTGTATGTCACGGAGCTGCTGTCAGCGCTGTATGTCACGGTGCTGCTGTCAGCGCTGTATGTCACGGAGCTGCTGTCAGCGCTGTATGTCACGGAGCTGCTGTCAGCGCTGTATGTCACGGAGCTGCTGTCAGCGCTGTATGTCACGGAGCTGCTGTCAGCGCTGTATGTCACGGAGCTGCTGTCAGCGCTGTATGTCACGGTGCTGATGTCAGTGCTCTGTATTACGGTGCTGCTGTCAGTGCTCTGTATCTCCTGCACCCTCTTGTTTGCCTACCCTGGTCCCTGACCTTCCCTCTCCTCCATTGCCTTCATTAGCTCCATAGTCCTGAATTGTCAGAACAATTTCCCAAATAAAAAAAAAATGCTTGTAGTTATCGATCCCAAATTCACCTCATACATGTATTATGCTATTGTCCAGGTGGTGGGACTACGTGCTACCCCCTAATAATTACCCCGTGGCCGCAAATTCGACCTAAAGGTTTGCGAAATTCGCCTCCCATTGAAGTCAATGGAGCCCGCGGCGAACGGTCGTTTTCGCGAACGTTTGTGTCCGTTCGCGTTTCGCGTTCGCGAAACGTCCCGTCGGAAGTTCGTCCATCACTACTAAAGAAAGGAATGACACCCTCTGCCATAGACCAAGCCAGGATACAGCAGATCTTAAGAGGGGCTCTGCGCTCTGACCCAGTCTTGCTTCATTTGAAAACCTCTGTGGGTGTCATGTCATTAAGATACCCTGACCTTATCCGAGTGGTGAGAGATGAAGAGGCACTGCTAGATAACCAGCAGGCAACTGTTCACACAGCCTCTACCTCTTTAGTTGGAGTCAGATCCATGAGGACAATGGACCCGGACTCTGAAATAGCCACTTTAAAGTCTCAAATGGTACAGGTGATGGAAATGCTGACTTCACTGCTGCCAAAGGTCTCTCAAACAGTTGAAGAGGGAGAAACGGCAACAGAAGTAATTCAGGCCACACCCACTCCCTCAACTCGGAGGTCGATGGGTGACCAAGTTTGTTTCAATTGTGGAGGAACTTGACATCTTCTGCGATTGTGCCCAAGTCCAGTGAAGTCTGAGATAAAACGCCAAAAGCCGGCAGAAAACTACAGAGGGCCCCAGTGAAGGAGTCAACCGGGTGCCCTGTAGTGTCAGCTAACTCCAAAAAACGTAATGACATGAAGAAAGCCCCAAAGGATGGATCAAAACCCATAGAGAAAACCCCCGACACTGTCTCAGAATGACCCAGCATCCCATCCTCCCCGGCTCAGACCAAGAGGTGTCAGCAACCCAATGCATGCCAGACTCACAGGGTATTACAGGAAACCAAACGGAACTCAAGCCCCTACAAGGAGGGAGTACAGGTCCGCTCCAACAAGCAGGTTAAACCAGCCACCTTCTCCAAAGTACCTCCCAAATTAGTGGGACTTTCCCCAGATGTCCCCATCCAGGTTTAGGGAATCTACACAAAGGGCCTTCTGGATACTGGAGCCCAAGTGACAAAACTTTAAAGGGACTTCTATGATAAGCACCTCCAACATCTGCCACTCCAAGAACTTTGCCAATCTAACTAACTTTTGACCCCTTTGTAGCTGGGAAGGCAGAAACATTTGATACCCTAGCAGTGGTTTGCAGTCGCCCTCCAGGTGCTGGCATGAACTCTATCATTTATGGAACCAATACTGACCTAGTTCGGAGTTTCCTTATGCCACTTGTACAGGAGAGGAGCACCTTTTCCCCAAAAATGCACCCCATGCTCATGCAGGTGTACCAGAATCTTGTACAGCAGCAGAAGGCCCCATCAGAAGGAGTAGGAAAGATCTGGCGTCTGGACAGAAGTGAAAAGCTGGTGCAACTGGGTGAGGTAGTCTGGCTAAAGGCCATCCTCAAGCTGAGTTGGAAACAGCCTGGTCCCTTCATTGTCCTTGAGACGGACAGGAAAGAGGAAGATAAAGGTCTGGAGGTTATCCCCGAGGTGTTGTCAATGAAGGCACAGAAGAGAAGTAAGGGAAGAATCTCAGTCAGTGTTCGCAACATGACAGATTGCCAGAGTGCTGTTGGGGCAGGTCAGTCAAGCAACTCCAGTCTCACTGTGTGATATCATGGGAAAACAAGACGGAGAGATTCCCCTGGAGGAATTCTACCCAAAGAACACACCTCTTACCCCTGCTTGGATGGAGAAAGCAAAGGCTCAGCTCCTGAGATGGAAGGCCACTTTCTCTAAAAGTGAGTTCAACGTGGGGCTGGCAAAGAGTGCAGCACACCGAATTTGGCTGGAAGAAGACAAACCCTTTCGGGAGAGAGTCAGATGGATCCCACTGGGAGATCTCGAAGACTTGAGAGAGCAGCTGGCTGAGCTCAAAAGAACGGGAATTATCAGAGAGTCCCGGAGTCCTTACGCCTCTCCAATAGTGGTGGTAAGGAAGAAGAATGGGTCCCTACGGGTGTGCGTTGATTATAGGACCCTGAACCGGAGGACCATTCCTGACCAGTACACCACACCTCGGATAGAAGATGCCTTGCAGAGCCTGTCAAGGGCAAAGTGGTTCAGTGTGCTGGATCTAAAAAGCGGGTACTATCAGATCCCCATGTGTCCTGAAGATGGGGAAAAGACCGCTTTTATCACTTCTGTGGGTTTCTTTGAGTTCAATAGGATGCCGCAAGGACTGTCTGGAGCTCCAGCAACCTTTCAGAGACTAATGGAGAAGACAGTGGGTGACATGAACCTGACTGAAGTGCTGGTATACCTGGACGATATCATAGTGTTTGTGAGAACGTTAGAAGAGCACTGGAGAAAGTCCTAAAGAGGCTTTATGACGAAGGCCTGAAGCTCTCCATTGAAAAATTACAATTTTAACAACCTTGAGTGAACTACCTAGGACACATTGTGTCTGAAGAGGGAGTAGCAACAGATCCTGAGAAATTGGAAGCCGTTACATCTTGGCCCAGGCTTACAAATGTAACCAAACTCAGGTCGTTCCTAGGGTTCTGCTTGTACTACAGGAGGTTCATGGAAGGGTTTGCCAAAATAGCCCACCCACTCTGAGCTTCTGAAGAACCAGGAAGAAGCTGGTGCAGACTCAGATCAGTCTGGGAAGCCAAAGGAAGGGCACAGGAAGAAAGGATCCATACAGGACCAGTGTACTCCAGAATGTGAGGAAGCCTTCAAGTAGTTGAAGTGGAGCCTTACCACTGCTCCGGTCCTGACCTATGCAGACCCTACCAAACCCTACGAGTTGCATGTGGATGCCAGCCGAGAGGGGCTAGGTGGAGTGCTATACCAAGAATAGAACAGCACCTGAGGCCTATTGCCTATGTGAGCAGAAGTCTAATTCCTGCTGAAAGGAACTATCCTACTCACAAACATACATTTTTGGCTCTGAAGTGGGCAGTGGTGGACAAGTTGAAAGATTTTGTAGTCAAGACCGACAACAACCCCCTCACATACTTGCTCACCACCGCAAAGTTAGACACCACCGGTCACAGGTGGTTGGCTGCCCTCTCGGCGTTTACCTTCACCCTGAAGTACAGACCAGGGTGTCAGGGAAATAGCCGCAATATCACGAGGTTCGTTCGTGTTAACGCGCGTCGGCGCCTACGTAAGCGCAAGGTAGTTTCCAGACGAACGACCGACGCTACGTCTAACCGGGCGGGCATATGCGGTGATGCCACGAATACTCAACGTACTCGACGTAGTTGTACGATCGCTCCAACGCGCTCACGACGTGACCCGGTCATCTCGTCCATTTAAACGATCGCCTGACACTCCTGCATTGCTGGATTATCGTCAGCTCTCCTGTGAAACCTGTACCCGTGCTTCCTGTTTTCTGATCTCCAGTGTACTGACCCGGCTTGCTTGACCTGCTCCTGTTGTTCTCCTGGCTCTGACTCCTGGCTTGTACCTGACGTTCCTGATCCGCTTCCTGCACCTGATCCCGGCCTGTTGACTATTCTCTGGACTTCCGCTGTCTACTCTCGGACTTCCTAGCACAGTTGCCCTTCTAGGCCTGCTTACTCCGTACTTGGCCTCTGCTGCTGCTACCTGGCAACCTGTGCTACTGTGGGCACTGCATCCCTGTGTCAACTTCAGGGTTGTGCTGCGCTCGGCCGCAAGGGGAGCCCTCTCAGCATTTCGGCCTCACTCCTGACCGTGACAGTATAATCCAGCCATGTCAGAGGTCGACAGAGGTTCCTCCCCGTTGGAGGCCGTTTTACAAGAACTTACGGCCCTTACTCCAGCTATTCAGGAGCTCCGAGAGAAATATCATTGGCTGAAGGAACGCCTGCAACACCAGCTTGAACCATCCACCTTCCTCGGTCAAGTTCCTGCTTCTACAGTCTCAGCTGCCCCGGAACCACGAGTCCCAGCCCCGGAGCGCTTCTTCGGGGACCGAAGAAGATTCAGATCCTTCAAGAACTCATGTTTCCTCTACTTCTACCTGCAACCTCAGACTTTTTCTTCAGAAGCAACCAAGGTGGGGTTCACCATTTCATTACTAAGGGACGATCCCCAGACGTGGGCCCACGGCCTGCTGGAGCAACGTAGCCCTTATGTAGATACTTTGGACTTGTTCTTTGAAGCCATGACCCGCCTGTATGATGATCCTTTCCGGACAGCTACAGCCGAAGCAACTTTGTACGCCCTTCGCCAGGGTGGGCGACCTGCGGAGGACTATTCAGTAGAATTCCGTACCTGGAGCTCTGACTCCGGCTGGAACGAAGCAGCACTAAAATTTCACTACCGTATGGGGTTGTCCGAAGCCCTTAAAGACGAGTTGGCCAGATTAAAGATCCCCACTACTCTTGAGGACCTCATTTTACTCGCCATCCAGCTCGACAGGCGCCTACGGGAACGACAGTCTGAACGCTCTCGGACTACTTGCTCCATCCAGGTCCCACCTTCAGCTCATCCAGCAGTAGCTCCCGTTCTGGAGGACACTCCCCGTCCCGCTTTAACCCCCGAAGAGAGACTCCATCGCCGTCAGGCACACCTCTGTTTTTACTGTGGGAAATCGGGACATTTCATTAACTACTGCCCCACAAGGCCGAGTAAACCAGTCCCAAGCACCCCATCTCATCTTCAGGTAGCTAAGTCAGCTTCTGCCCACATCACTCTTCCAGTTTCACTGATGGTGGCAGGCAGCAGGATCCCTCTACAAGCCATCATCGACTCTGGAGCCTGCAGCTGCTTTCTGGACTTAACCTTGGCTAGGAGCCTGGCTCTCCCACTGAACCTCAAGGAACAGAGACTGACCGTCCGTTTGGCCGATGGCTCCTTACCTAGTTCAGGTCATGTCACCAAGGAAACTAGTCCCATCCTGACGGTCACCGATTCGGGTCACCGGGAATTCCTTAAATTCGATGTGCTGAGCTCCCCAATGTTCCCTGTTATCCTAGGGATCCCGTGGCTACAGGCGCACAACCCTCAGATCGATTGGCCCACAAGGGTGGTCTCCTTCACATCTGCCTACTGCCAGCAGCACTGCCTAGATCCCGTCCCTTGCAACCTGATCAGTTGTCTGACTGTACAACCTGTACCCAGTCCGGCTTCTCACATACCAGCAGTCTACCAGGAATTCCGAGACGTGTTTGACAAGAGGAAAGCCGATACCCTACCTCCACACCGCCCCTATGACTGCCCCATTGAATTGTTACCCGGGGCCCCCATTCCTTTTGGTCGGATATTTCCCCTTTCGGAGACTGAACTGGAGGCTCTGAGACTATACATTGACGAAAACCTGGCCAAAGGATTCATTCGTCCCTCTTCATCCCCTGCCGGAGCAGGTATCTTCTTTGTGGAGAAAAAGGATAAGACCCTAAGACCATGTGTGGACTATCGGGAATTAAACAATATTACCCTCAAAAACCGTTATCCTCTTCCACTTATCCCTGAACTCCTCCAGAGGTTCCATACCTCACGTATCTTTACGAAACTTGATCTACGTGGGGCTTATAATCTTGTCCGTATCCGGGAAGGGGACGAGTGGAAGACCGCCTTCAGAACAAGATTTGGTCACTTCGAGTATTTAGTCATGCCCTTTGGACTATGTAACGCCCCGGCAACCTTTCAGCATTTCATTAATGATATCTTTCGGGAGCACCTTGACCACTTTATTGTCGCCTACCTTGACGACATTCTGATTTTTTCAACCTCACTAGAACTTCACAGGGTACATGTTAAGAAAGTACTATGTATTCTTAGAACTCACGGGCTATATGCCAAAGCCGAAAAATGTGATTTTGAGAAGGAATCCATCCATTTCTTGGGACTCATTATTTCCACAGGTGGAATTGCCATGGACCCGCAGAAAGTAAAATCCATCCTGGATTGGCCCGCTCCTTCCGACAAAAAGGGGGTACAGAGGTTTATCGGGTTCGCTAACTTTTACCCAAGATTCATACGGGGATTCTCCACCATCGTAGCCCCCATCACCTTGACCACTCGCCAGCACACCAAGTTCCACTGGTCCCCAGCAGCTCAGTCCGCCTTTGATCAGCTCAAGATCCTTTTCACCTCTGCGCCCATCCTGCAGCATCCAGATCCCGCCTTACCCTTCGTGCTAGAGGTTGATGCCTCGGAGGTGGCCACCGGGGCGATCTTATCCCAACGCCAAGGTCCCAAAGCTTTACTGCATCCCGTAGCTTTTTTTTCTCGGAAGATGAGTCCCCCAGAGAAGAACTATGATGTTGGGGACCGGGAACTTCTAGCGATCAAAGCCGCTCTTGAAGAATGGAGGTACCTCCTGGAAGGTGCCGCTCATCCCATTCTAATCTTCACGGACCATAAGAACTTGGAGTATCTCCGTACGGCCAGACGTCTGAGACCCCGACAGGCCCGATGGGCTCTGTTCTTTTCAAGATTCAACTTCCACCTTACTTACCGCCCGGGATCTAAGAACAGCAAAGCGGATGCTTTATCGAGGATGTTTCCTGACACCCCTGAAGGAGCTCCACCCAGTACAATTCTGTCTCCCCAAAATTTCCTGTTATTACAACCAGACCTAAGGTCTTCTATTGAACTGGCTACTAGGCAGTGTACGGAGACAGAAGTTTCTTCCCTGAGGAGCCAAGAAGGGCTTCTATGGCGCCAGGACAAGATTTTTGTTCCCCAACAGGCCAGGTTACTGGTATTGAAGACCTTCCATGACCACCAACTCGCAGGCCACTTTGGAGTGCGGAAAACGACAGACCTTGTACGGCGGTCCCTATGGTGGCCTACTTTAAGGGCGGACTGTAAATTATACGTGGATTCCTGCACCATCTGCCAGCGCAATAAGGGATCCAACACCAGACCCTGGGGTCTGTTAAGGCCACTGCCAGTCCCGGAGAAACCATGGAAAGAAATTTCCATGGATTTTATTGTGGAACTACCTCCCTCTGAGGGGTTTACGGCCATCTTGGTAGTCGTAGACCGCCTGTCCAAAATGGCGCATTTTTTGCCGCTAAAAGGGACCCCCTCTGCCCTAGATACGGCAAAAACTTTTATAAGGGAGATAGTCCGGTTACACGGGGTACCTGATAGCATCGTATCGGACAGAGGGGTACAATTCACCTCCAAATTTTGGAAAGAACTGTGTAGGTTGCTCTCAATTAAGATATGTTTGTCGTCTGCCTACCACCCACAGAGTAACGGACAAACCGAAAGGACAAACCAAACATTGGAGCAATACCTGCGATGCTTCTGCTCCTTCTCCCAGGATGATTGGGTTTCCCTGTTACCGTGTGCGGAATTCGCATATAATAACTCTGTGCACGCCTCCACCAACCAGTCACCCTTCTGGGCAAACTACGGATTTCACCCTTCGTTCCTGCCTAACACCATCCCTGAATCGTCTGTCCCGGCAGTCCAAGACAGAGTAAATCTCATTCACTCGAACTATCAAACACTGCAAGATTCCATGAGAAGGGCCCAGGAGGAATACAAGAAGCAGTATGATAAAAGGAAGAGAGTCAACCCTACCTTCAAGACAGGGGATAAGGTGTGGCTTTCAGCAGCAAATCTCAAACTGCCTTGCCCTTCCCGGAAACTGGGACCTAAATTTCTGGGTCCTTTTGAGATCAAACGGGAGATTAATCCCGTAGCCTTTGAACTTGTTTTGCCTGAATCGTTTAAAATCCATCCCATATTTCATGTCTCCCTCCTTAAACCTGTTACCTTTAGTCCATTTTCAGGTAGAGAAGAAATGCCCCCGGCTCCAGTTCAGGTTGGTGAAGAAACCGAGTACGAAGTGGAGTCCATCCTCGACTGTCGTCGGAGAGGTAGGACCATCCAGTTTTTAATTAAATGGAAGGGGTATTCTGCTGAGGAAAACTCATGGGAGCCTGCCAACCACGTACATGCTCCTAAGCTTTTACATAGGTTCCGCAGCCGGTATCCTGAAAAATGGGCTCGGTTGGGCATCCGGAGGCTGCCCCTTGGGGGGGGGCACTGTCAGGGAAATAGCCGCAATATCACGAGGTTCGTTCGTGTTAACGCGCGTCGGCGCCTACGTAAGCGCAAGGTAGTTTCCAGACGAACGACCGACGCTACGTCTAACCGGGCGGGCATACGCGGTGATGCCACGAATACTCAACGTACTCAACGTAGACGTACGATCGCTCCAACGCGCTCACGACGTGACCCGGTCATCTCGTCCATTTAAACGATCGCCTGACACTCCTGCATTGCTGGATTATCGTCAGCTCTCCTGTGAAACCTGTACCCGTGCTTCCTGTTTTCTGATCTCCAGTGTACCGACCCGGCTTGCTTGACCTGCTCCTGTTGTTCTCCTGGCTCTGACTCCTGGCTTGTACCTGACGTTCCTGATCCGCTTCCTGCACCTGATCCCGGCCTGTTGACTATTCTCTGGACTTCCGCTGTCTACTCTCGGACTTCCTAGCACAGTTGCCCTTCTAGGCCTGCTTACTCCGTACTTGGCCTCTGCTGCTGCTACCTGGCAACTTGTGCTACTGTGGGCACTGCATCCCTGTGTCAACTTCAGGGTTGTGCTGCGCTCGGCCGCAAGGGGAGCCCTCTCAGCATTTCGGCCTCACTCCTGACCGTGACACAGGGGTTGGTAACCGAGATGCGGACGCTTTGTCGAGGAGGCTCCACCATTCCCAAGACCATCCAGCTTACCCCTGAAGGAGTAAGAGCCCTCTGTGAAGGGACAGAACATCAGTCAAAAGGGGGAGCCAGAGCTGAAGAAGTTGAAGTATCTGCAGTGGGGGTGCCCAAATGTTATTGTAACGTCTCTCAGATCATGCAAGAGGGCCTTCCCAAATTATCTAAAAAGGACCTCAGAAGAGATCAGCAGGAAGATTCACTTTGTGGGCTAGTACTGAAAGCTTTGGAAAGCCAACAGCCTGATCTGCTGCTGAAGAGCCCCCGGAGAGAAGCCGGCTACTACAGAAAGAGTGGGAGTTATGACAAGGGGTGGTCTACCGAAGGGGCCCCTCTGAAGATCCCGAAGAGAAGTGGCAATTGTTCCTGCCGCAGAAACACAGAGAGAAGGTGCTGATCACCCTGCATGATCACCATGGTCACTTGGGATCAGAAAGGACTCTCCGACTTGTTAGGACAGGTTCTACTGGCCTTACATGAGGACTGAAGTGGAGAGCTACTGTCATTCTTGCCTCAGGTGCATACAACGGAAGACCTTGCCCCAGCGAGCTGCCCCAATGGGCCACTTAGAGAGCCAAGGGCCGATGGATCTGGTCTGCATAGACTTTCTATGTCTGGAATCCAACCTGAGCGGGCAAGGGAACATATTAGTAGTCACAGATCACTTCACCCGCTATGCTCAGGCATTCCCTACTAAAGACCAGCAAGCAGCCACAGTAGCAAAGACTCTCGTGGAGAAGTTCTTCATCCATTATCGTCTTCCTAAACACATACGTTCAGACCAAGGAAGTTGACCCTTTTACCCAGAGTTGACCCTTTTACCCAGGATGCCGAGTGACCTACCCATGGACACCCCCTCTTGCATTCCATGCTGGGTAGGAGATAAAAGAACCCTAAACGACCATTTTAGCTCGCTTGGGAACGCATGGCCTGATTGTGAGAACTTGTGCAGAGGCCTCCTGGAGGAAGGGACTTATTGCCTGTGCGGAGCGTAACCCTGCTCGGTTGTGTGAGTGACCTGAAGTGCCAGCGACTCAGAGATCGGATTGAGAGGATCCAGAGACACTCGTTTGAGCATTGGAAGACCAGGTCCACCTGTCGGGACGGGATGGAGTGACAGAGCCAGCTGACGCAGAGGCAAGCTGCAACTACTGGACCAAAGTTACCATACCAAAGTTCTGATCCAGTTGGTGAGTGGGTTGCTACCCACTGTTTTCTAAACCATTGCACCTAGTCAGACTTTAATACAGGCCTCGCTGGGATACTTAGTCCCATGGAGGAGGAGTATAGCAACTGATGCTAGACAGACATAAGGCCTACTTACTATCACACTTCAAGCACTGTATTATACTTGTGGAAGCAACACTAGGATCATTCTTAATTCAACTTTAACTGCTTTAACCTTTGATTACAAATTTATATGGAGTTACCCTTGCTAGCGAAGATCCGAAGATAAAGATTGAGTACTTTAAGTGAGATCTCACGCATAGCTACAAAAGTAGGGGGAGCTCATATATATATATATATATATATATATATATATATATATATATATATATATAATATATATACTGTATATAAATATATATAAATAAATATATATATATATATATATATATATATATATATATATCATATTTATTGTTTGTAACTGTTTTACCAGAGTTCATTGTCCTGTCAATCTATGTTGGATGACAGTACAATTGTTGTAATCACCTATTTACAAATATATATATATATATAGTAAAATATACTTTGGTTAAGTAGTTAAGTGTGGAGTATTGTTTTCTCTCGGCAGGTGGAGCCAGTGGATCCTGAGAGGACAATACAGGTATATTGTGATATATTATATTGTACTGCATTGTATTGCACCACAGCTGTGTCAAGGGGACTGAGGCAAGTTAGTGGAGTTTTGTTACTAGAGTGCAGGTCCAAAATCAAATCAGCCGCTCCTTCGGGAGTCAGTGCTACACAGCAACCAGTTTGCTGCTCTGCCAATGATACTGGCACCTCTTTACAATTTTTTCCTGGTTTGGATCAAGTTATCCAGGGCATTTACTCCAACTGTCATTAGGTTCCTTTTTAAAGCTCTGAAGAAGGGGGATTGTTGAGCACTCAAAACGTGTTGGTTACATTTCCTTGTTCCCCTGTTGTCATTTATGGAATCAATAAAACAAAATGGAGGTTGATTTACTAAAACTGGAGAGGGCAAATCTGGTGAAACTGTGCATGGTAGCCAATCAGCTTCTAACTTTAGCTTGTTCAACTTAGCTTTGACAAAAAAACCTGTAAGCTGATTGGTTTCTATGCAGAGCTGCAACGTATTTTGTATTCTCCAGTTTTAGTAAATAAACCCCAATGTGTGGACTCTAAGAACTTCCATCTGGTGCCCTCTTTGACTGACATACATAAATATAAATTTTTAGTTCAGAAGACATTATTGTGTAGAGAGCTACCGAACATAAGCCACGTGTGTGTAAAAGATTCTTCCATTTGTTATTAGGGATGTTCGGCACCTCATATTCACCTTCTGATTAGTACTGCGCATGTGTCTACCTGCACTGACATTGTTTTTGTCAAGCATGACATTGTGCATGTATATGTCTACTCTGACTGCCTGCCAGTTATGTTCCTGGGGATGCCCTTAATATTAAGGGCCAGGGTGGAAGGCACTTGGGTTTCTGAACCCGGATGCCCTTGTGGTGAGGTATAGTTCTCCACTTAGTGGACATACTTCCATTACTTGGGCACCAGGACTGCGTCACAGGAAGTTTAATCCCAAGGAGGGCAAGTGTACGAAAGATAGAAGAGGGACAATGCGTGGGGATAGCAGAAGGGACATTACGAAAAATGGGGTCCTGAGGATTGTTCAACAGCAGGGCCGGACTGACTTGAGAGTTCCCGGTAGGCCGCCTGCCCTGGGGCCGCTTTTAGGTGTGGCTGCATACACTGATCCCCTCTCTCCTCCTATGGATAACACGGAGCTGGCTGACTCTGTGTTCAGTGGCCACGCTGTAACACAGTCCCTCTCCCCCAGACCGGCTCGTGTGATAGGCCTTGATTCTATCTACTATCACACAAGCAGGTCTGGTGGGAGGGACTGTGATACAGTGCGGCCGCCGAACACAGAGCCAGACAGCTCCGTGTTATCCATATATGCCTGGATAGGAGGATCGGGGTGGGGGGGAGGGCTGCATACAGAGGAAATTAACTTTCTATATTCCTCCATGGAGTCGCTGAGTGCAGGAGGGAGAGGAGGAGAATCAAGCATTCAGCGGCTGCATGGAGGAATATAGAAAGCTCATCTCCTCTATATGCAGCCCCCCCCCCAATTCTCCAACTTATTTTACTCCCCCCCAGTTCACCCTGTGCTCCCTGCTCTCCACTCCCCCCAGTGCTCTCCACTCAGTGCTCTCCCCCCAGTGCTCTCCCCCCAGTGCTCTCCCCCCAGTGCTCTCCCCCCAGGGCTCTTTCCCCCTGCTCTCCCCCCCGCTCTCACCCCAATGCTCTCGCCCCGGCTCTCCCCCCAGTGTTCTCGCCTCAGTACTCTCCCCTCAGTGCTCCCCCCCAGTGCTCTCCCCTCAGTGCTCTCCCCTCAGTGCCCCCCCGTGCTCCCCCCACGTGCTCTCCCCCCAGTGTTCTCCCCCCAGTGTTCTCCCCCCACTGCTCTCCCCCCACTGCTCTCCCCCCCACTGCTCTCCCCTCAGTGCTCTCCCCTCAGTACTGCTCTCCCCCCACTGCTCTCCCCTCAGTGCCCTCCCCTTCCATTGCTCTCCCCTCAGTGCCCTCCCCTCCACTGCTCTCCCTCCAGTGCTCTCCCCCCAGTGCCCTCCCCTCCACTGCTCTCCCCTCAGTGCTCTCCCCCAGTGCTCCCCCCATGCTCTCAAGTTCCTCCCCAGAGCTCCCCGTTCCCCCTGCTCTTTGCCCCCACCCATGTGTTCTCCAACCCCGCCAGTACTCTCTGCTCCCCCTTCTCTCCAGCTCCCACCCAGTGCTCTCCACTTCCCCAGGACTAGAGGACAGGCTGACTGGGCACAGTGAGGCTGCAATGGTGGGCATGGTGAGGCCGCATTTGTGGGCACAGTGAAACTACATTTACGGGCAGAGTAAAGCTGCATTTGGTGGGCACAGTGAGGCTGCATTGGTGGGCACAGTGAGGCTGCATTGATGGGAACAGTGAGGCTGAGTTTCATGGGCACTGGTGAGGCTGCATTGAGCTCTTGCATCAAGTCTGCAGTCTCTGACTATCTCCTGTATCATGTCTGCAGTCTCTGAGAGAGTCTGGAGAGGAGTCAAGAGTGGGAGTGCCGCCAGGATGGGGGTCATGGGAGAAGTCAGACTTGTGTGGACTGTGGAGAAGAGGCTATAGGATAAAACCAGAGCCACCAAGCTGGAGCAGACTGACTGAGCTCTGCACAGTGCACCTGAGAGTAGGTCAGTGACAGCACCGCCAGGCCAGTCTGAAGGGGGGGGGTCACTGATGTAAGGGGGGAGTGAATACGATAGTGTGAAGGGGGCACTGATATAAAGGGTTTCCCCCTTATATTAGTAACCCACCCCCCTTATCTTAGTGTATTCTTTCTGCGGAAGGTGGTCCCCCCCCCACGTTCTGAGTTCCTGGGGTCCCCCCAGGATGATTGACCACTTACCACTTTTAACTGGAATTTGCATATATATATATATATATATATATATATATATATATAAAAGCCCTATGTGATTTCATATCTATATATAATACACTCTTCATCAAATGAACAAGAAAATAATCACGTTATGCTGTTGGGCTGGTATACAGTGGTGTGAAAAAGTGTTTGCCCCCTTCCTCATTTCCTGTTCCTTTGCATGTTTGTCACACTTAAGTGTTTCGGAACATCAAACCAATTTAAACAATAGTCAAGGACAACACAAGTAAACACAAAATGCAATTTGTAAATGAAGGTGTTTATTATTAAAGGTGAAAAAAATCCAAACCATCATGGCCCTGTGTGAAAAAGTGATTGCCCCCTAAACCTAATAACTGGTTGGGCCACCCTTAGCAGCAACAACTGCAACCAAGCGTTTGCGATAACGTGCAATGAGGCTTTTACAGCGTCCTGGAGGAATTTTGGCCCACTCATCTTTGCAGAATTGTCCTAATTCAGTTACATTAGAGGGTTTTCGAGCATGAACGGCCTTTTTAAGGTCATACCACAACATCTCAATAGGATTCAGGTCAGGACTTTGGCTAGGCCACTCCAAAGTCTTCATTTTGTTTTTCTTCAGCTATTCGGTGGTGGACTTGCTGGTGTGTTTAGGATCATTGTCCTGCTGCATAACCCAAGTTCGTTTCAGCTTGAGTACACGAACAGATGGTCAGACATTCTTGTTAGAAAAGTTTTAAATGTTTATTGTGTGACTATTAGAAAAACAATAGTCCTGAGACTGATTTGTTAAAAAGCTTACTTCTGAACACATTATTGTATTAACTCATTGTATTGTTTTGTCTTAATTAACTCCATAGTAAGTTGTAGAATCATTAGATTTAACTAAATATGATAGCCTAAGAATGTACGGGAACATGAATATCAAAATAAAGTGCCATCCTGTGCCATGACAACGTTATTTATGTTCCCTCAGCCAATAGAAGCATAGAGATGTTATTCTTGTGGGGTATGTGAAGGCGGGACACTTTCTTTTGGGAGATATCTTTCTTCAGCTTTTGTTCTGTAAGCATGTCTCTCTTTTGTGGGCCACATCAGAAATAAATTGTCTGCTTCTCAACACATCTAGAGTTTTGACTGATCACAAGGGAAGATTCCTAACAATTCTCCTTCAGGATCTCTTGGTAGACAGCAGAATTCATAGTTCCTTTTATCACGGCAAGTCTTCCAGGTCCTGAAGCAGCAAAACAGCCCCAGACCATCACACTACCACCACCATATTTTACTGTTGGTATAATGTTCTTTTTATGAAATGCAGTGTTCCTTCATTGCTTGCTGCACTATTGACATATTTCCAGAATGTCCACTCAAAGGGAGAGTAGCGAATGCACTATATTTTCTTTTTTTTTATGGGGCAATGAACACCAAGGTTTTTGTGTGTACCCTTTTCCACATCTTTTAGCATTTTAAAGTTGAACTTCACCCAAAAGAAGTAGTTACGCTTTTTCTCCTCCTCTCCCATATTTAGAATGTCTTTTTTGGTGGGGATGAGCAAGTACCTGATTTTGACAGGTACCCACTCCCACTTCTGATCAGATCGCTACGGCGATCCAAGTGGAAGTTCGGCCTCCTGTTTAGTCATGTCCCAGGAGGCTGCGGGACCATTCATGGGGCTCAGCGAGGCTCACGCATGTACAGTGGGCAGCTGGCTGTGAAGCCCCAAGGAGTCACAGTCGACTGCCCACAGTTAAGATGCCGACTCCTGGACCCAAAGACTGGCAAAGAACGGGGTCGGGTGAGGACAGTGCTGGATCCTGGGACAGGTAAGTGTTTTTTAAATGTCAGCAGCTACAGAATTTGTAACTGCTGACTTTTACATGTTTGTTTACAGGTAAAGATCCTCTATGTAATATTCTTGGAACTGGGCCAGATTCACATCAGCAGATCTTTCTTGAGATGACCAGACTATCAGTAGCCAAACATAGTGTACTTTTTTTTTCTTCCTTAAAAAGCGGAGTTCTACCCAATATGCTTCCTCCCCACCTGTGGTGTCACACCTTTTGGGGGGGGGGGGGGCGGACTCATTTATGACAGGTCCCCTTCCCCACTTTCAGGAGACAGGCTGCGTCTCTCTCTCCCAGAAGTTCAGCCCCCCTCCTCCTTCCCCTGGCCAATTGGAAAGCAGCACCTGGGCTTCGATTCTGAAGATCAGCTGGGGTGCCAACATCGCGGGCTCCCTGAAGAGTAAAGTGTCCTAATATTAAAAATCAGCAGCTGCAGTATGTGCAACAGCTGACTTTGGGTCCTTTCACACGGGGCGGATCAGTTCTGATCCGCCCCGTGGATGTCCGTTTGCTCAGCGGGGATCACTCCGTCGATCCCCGCTGAGCAGGGAAATGACAGCTCCGTCTCTGCACACTGTGCAGGGACGGACCTGTCACAGCGCCGCTCTCCCCTATGGGAGATCGGATGACGACGGACCGCAGTGCCCGTCGTCACCCGATCCGATCCACAAACGGATGGAAAAATAGCTTTTTCCTCCGTTACACTTTTTCGGATCGGAGCGGGTCGGATGTCAGCGGACATGTCACCGCTGACATCCGACGCTCCATAGAGCTCTATGGAGCACCCGTTCAGGTCCGCCTGAAAAACTGACAGGCGGGCCTGAACGGGACGTTAGTGTGAAAGGGGCCTTTTACTTTTTTTTTTTGGGCTGGACCTCCTCTTTTCTTTAAATCAGGGTAGGGTTCCATTACCACCCCTGTTACTGATTGGAATACTAATGTACCTTATTTTTTAAATGTCATTATCCTAAAATTGTCAATTTTCATTCAAGGGACTTGACTTTAAACTATTTGTTCAATAAAGATATGACAATGTGGAACAGTGTATGATGCTTGTTAAATATGACTGTCTTATGAATTAGATGAGGGTGAGGAGCAATTTCTACAGTGATCCAGGTAAAGATCGTTCAAACATTTTTTTTCCTGCAAGTGTACAATGCACTAGATGCTGTATGGTAAAGTTGGGAATGGACAGGCTGTCTTAACCACTTTCAGACCGGACCATTTTGTTGGTAAATGACCAGAGGTCTTTTTACAATTTGGCACTGCGCTGCTTTAACTGGTAATTGCGCGGTCATGCAATGTTGTACCCAAACAAAATTTGCGTCCTTTTCTTCCCACAAATAGAGCTTTCTTTTGATGGTATTTGATTGCCTCTGCGATTTTTATTTTTTGCGATATAAATGGAAAAAGACCGCAAATTTTGAAAAAAAATGATATTTTCTACTTTTTGTTATTAGAAAAATCCAATAAACTCAATTTTAGTCATACATTTAGGCCAAAATGTATTCAGCCACATGTCTTTGGTAAAAAAAAAGTCAAAAATTGTATATTTATTGGTTTGCGCAAAAGTTGTCACATCTACAAACTAAGGTACGTTTTCTGGAATTTACGCAGCTTTTAGTTTACAACTGCCTATCTCAATTCTTGAGGTGCTAAAATGGCAGGGCAGTACAAAACCCCCCCAAATGACCCCATTTTGGAAAGTAGACACCCTAAGGAAATTGATAAGTGGCATGTTGAGCCCATTGAATATTTTATTTTTTTGCCTCAAGCGATTGAATAATGACAAAAAAAAATTTTTATTTTTATTTTTTTACACAAAGTTGTCACTAAATGATATATTGCTCACACATGCTATGGGCATATGTGAAATGACACCCCAAAATAAATTCTGCTGCTTCTCCTGAGTACGGGGATACCACATATGTGGGACTTTTTGGGAGCCTAGCCGCGTACGGGGCCCCGAAAACCAAGCACCGCCTTCAGGCTTTCTAAGGGCGTAAATTTTTGAGTTCACTTCTCACTACCTATTACAGTTTTGAAGGCCATAAAATGCCAAGATGGCACAAAACCCCCACAAATGACCCCATTTTAGAAAGTAGACACCCCAAGCTATTTGCTGAGAGGCATTTTGAGTCCATGGAATATTTTATATTTTGCCACAAGTTGCGGGAAAATTACAAACTTTAAATTTTTTTTTTTTTTCACAAAGTTGTCACTAAATGATATATTGCTCACACATGCTATGGGCATATGTGAAATGACACCCCAAAATAAATTCTGCTGCTTCTCCTGAGTACGGGGATACCACATATGTGGGACTTTTTGGGAGCCTAGCCGCGTACGGGGCCCGAAAACCAAGAACCGCCTTCAGGTTTTCTAAGGGCGTAAATATTTGACTTCACTCCTCACTACCTATTACAGTTTTGAAGGCCATAAAATGCCAAGATGGCACAAAACCCCCACAAATGACCCCATTTTAGAAAGTAGACACCCCAAGCTATTTTCTGAGAGGCATGTTGAGTCCATGGAATATTTTATATTTTGCCACAAGTTGCGGGAAAATTACAAACTTTTTTTTTTTTTTTTTTTCACAAAGTTGTCACTAAATGATATATTGCTCACGCATGCCATGGGCATATGTGAAATGACACCCCAAAATAAATTCTGCTGCTTCTCCTGAGTACGGGGATACCACATATGTGGGACTTTTTGGGAGCCTAGCCGTGTACGGGGCCCCGAAAACCAAGCACCGCCTTCAGGCTTTCTAAGGGCATTACAGTTTTGAAGGCCATAAAATGCCAAGATGGCACAAACCCCCCCCCCCAAATGACCCCATTTTGGAAAGTAGACACCCCTAAATTTAGGGGTACACTAGTGAGACTAGGTAATAAATGGCGGGTGCCCTGAAACTATAAAAAAAAATAACTAACCAACCAGCGTCACCTGTAACAGTTATAGGGTGATCACTGGTGAAAGGGTTAACTAGGGGGCAATCAGGGGGCTTTATGCGGTAGTATATGGGGGTCCCTGGCGCTATAAAAAGCTGCGGCGAACCTAAATACCTACCTGCCTAACTAGCGTCACCTGTGACACTAATACAGTGATCAGAAAAACGATCGCTTATTAGGCTGGGTTCACACTGGAGCGATGCAGGAACGCCATGAATCCGCGGCGGGTTCCCGCATCGCATGCCTCCCGGCGGCAGTTCACACTGCCCTATGCGAACTGCTGGGAGTGTCAGTGAAATGTTAATGACACCCCCAGATCAGTTCGCATATCGCAGTGCGATCTGCAAACTCGGATCGCATGGTGTGAACACCCATGCGATCCGATTCTGCTGCGGGCCAAAAAAAGGGTCCCGTGCGAATTTGCGGCGGGTACGGCGGGTGCGGCGGGTGCGACACGAATTCAGCCATACTATCTGTATGGCTGAACTCGAATCGCACAGAGATCGGATGTGATTTGCACTGCAGTGCGGTGCGAATCACATTCGTTCTCATAAACCGCTGCAATGTGAACCCAGCCTTAGTGACACTGGCGAGGGGGGGTGATCACGGGGTTAAACCTTTATTGGGGGGGTTAGGGGGGCACATTAGAACTAAAGGGGGCTAACCCTAACTGCCCTAACAGTTATTACAGTCACAAATGACACCAATGCAAAAAAAATAAAAAAATAAAGCAATTGGTGTCACTGTGACTGGGGGGGGGCAGGGGTAATTGGGGGGTGATCGGGGGGTAAAGGGGGGGTGTGAGTGTGCCTGGCATGTTCTACTGTGTAGTGTAGTGCTTGTGCAACTCACCGATGCTCTCTCCTCGGTGCCGGAACGAAAAATACTGACACGGAGGAGAGAATACATCACTTCCTCTCCTGTGTTTACATTACAGGAGAGGAAGTGATGTCACGGGACATTTTCATTCGTCGGGAGCGATCGCGAGGGGGTGGCCATGAATGAATGGCCGTCCCCTCGTCCGGGATCGCTCCCGAACGAATACCGACCGCCGCAGGCACTGGGCGGGGGCCCGATCGGGCCCCCGACCCGCGGGCAGGCAAGGACGTACATGTAAGCCCTTATGCCTGCCCGTGCCATTCTGTCGACGTACATCGTCGTGCGGCGGTCGGCAAGTGGTTAATGGTCAAGAAATGAAAGGTGCTTGGCATCCTGGCATAGCCTGTCAGTGCAGCCAGGGTGGTTGTGGTCTGTGCTGGTTCTTTGACTATTGGAAAGCTGATTTTGATACTATGAGGCAGTGGTTCTCAACCCTGTCCTCAAGTACCCCCAACAGGTTTTGTTTCGGGAATTTCTCTTAGATAAAATAGCTGCCCAAAATACCAAACCATTGACTCTGATTTAAAGCACCTGTGCAAGATGTAGGACAACCTGCAAACATGGGCTGTTGGGGGTTCTTGAGGTCATGGTTGAGAACCACTGCTATGAGGGACTGAACTTTGGAAACGCCCACAGGTGAGAGTGCCATGGAAGTGTCTTTGTGTGTGTGTGTGTACGGAAGGACCAAGAGAAACAACTTATGGCCTTCGTAGGTTATCCTTGAAAAATAAGGTACATTTTGGTGACGGTTCCTGTGTTGTATATAAGGAACAGCTGTGGACTGGTCTGGAATTAACGACTAAAAACCTACCTCTAGTAAAAATGCCCAACTCACTTCTAAGGGTTTTCAGATGAGGAGTTGGGTTTGAATTCTCCACCAGATGCCCCAGATTGGAGTTCCGACACCCAGGATGCTCAGAATGAGTAACAGAGGTGATGGAAACCCTCAAAGTGGAATTGTTTACTGCAATTGGTGAGTCTGCTTGTTTGTTCCAGCTATCAAGACAGGCAACATTTTGTTGAACAAACCCTCGTTAGGGTCTTATCAGGAAGTGCTGCAAGGTGTGAACAAGCCCTTAGAATGAAAGCAGAGAGTGTGAAACTGAATGTGTGCATTAGGCCACTAATGACAGGATTCAGGAGGTGCACTTCTTGTCCTACTTCTAGGACAAGAAGTGTGTTACTGGCACAATAACCAGGTGAAAATGAAATGAAAAAAGCCTGCAAAAAATAAAACTAATGTAGCCACCACATCTAAGGCCAGTAAGCTCCAATAAAATAAATTCTATTTCTTGAGCTAAGCAGTAAAGATGTTTGACTCATCAAAGCAGCCAGATTTTAAAGATATACCAGACAAACAAATTTGTGGCATTTTTTTCTACAATGTATATCAAATGCTTTTCAAAATTTCTACCCAACATTGCTGTTGAAATTCCCACAAATGTGTTGTAATTGTACTATCGATTGCTCAAATGGGGTTTAGGTCAGGAAATGTCTTGACGATTCTAGGAATTGAAGCCTACCATCTTTGGTCTTTCGTCTACATGTGCTGTGCTTTTTCGTAGGATAAACCCGTAATTAACTAATTGTAGATCAGAAAGCATTGCAGGGCACTAAAAAGTGCTGCGATAGGTCTTTTGATTTGGGGTGGCAGTCAACATCTTTGGATCCAGTAAAAGAGCCCCAGACCATCACATTTTCTTCTTCATATTTGACAGTTGGTGTTGCACACTGAGGAACCATCCTTTCACTTAACAGTATACAAAAAGCCTGTGTGACAAACCAAAGATTTTACATTTTGATTCACCAATCCATAAGACCACTTTTCAATTCTCAGCAGTCCAATAATGATGATTTCTGGCCTAGGCATGCCTCTTTTTAGGGATGAACCCGATGTTCGAGTCAAACGTAAGGTCAACTCGAGCATTGGATGGTCACCCGTTCGGCGAATACTGCACATTATGGGACGTTCGCGGCAAATTCGAACGCCGCGGAATACCCCATAATGCACTGCGAGATCACAGTGCATTGGCGTCTGATGGTTGGCCAAAGTATGCACCTGACCTGCATGCTTTGGTCAATCACAGCGCGCTCTGCTGAGAGAGTCATAATTGGCCAAAGGCAGGATGCCTTTGGCCAATCATAGCTCAGGGGGCTAAGTCCACGGCCCACACTATATAAGGCTGCTTACTTGGTGCCGGATATGGTGTAATTTTAAATGAAGAGAGATTAGGCAGGTTAGTTAGTGGTGTGCAGGCAGTGTATTTGATTATATATATATATATATATATATATATATATACAGTATATATACAGCCTAAACACTTTGACACTTTGTGATAATCCAGAATCGGGAGAAAGAGTGTTTCTGTAATGTTTTTAATGTCTTTAAGGCACGTCTGGCCTGCCAAGATGTTTTTTGTCATCCTTGTAGCATTTGGAAAAGAATATTTATTTTCAGAATATTTTCAAATTGCAGCTCTCAGCAGAGATTGCACTGTAGAAACGTTTCCAGATTCTAGATGTTGGTCTTACCATTGGTTGGTCTTACCATCCTACTTTTTTACTGACTAGACTATAGGTAAACATTATGCTGTGATGGTGGAGAAACTTAATATGAATAATTTAAAGGTTAAATAAGGTAAACTAATTTGTCTGACAAATTTACCCTCTTGTGTGCCAATTAAGGCCTGAGATGACAGAAACTATCATCTACAGCAGTCATCCCCAAACTGCGGCCTAGGGGCCAGATTCCCCCCACTGATACAAGACCCTATTCTTCCCACTGACACCAACAATGGGGCATAATTCCTGCTACCGACAGCAACAACGGGGCTATATTTCTCCCATTGACACCAATGATGGGGCACTATTCCTCACACTGATGTCAATGATGGGGCTCTATTCCTTCTACTGTCACCAATGATGGAGCACCATTCTTTCCACTGATACCAATGATGGGGCACTATTTCTCCCATTGACACCAACCATAAGGCATAATTTCTTCTGCTGATACCAATAATGGGACACAATTCCTCCCACTGATATCAATGATGGGACACTGCTCCTCCAACTGACACCAATGATGGGACACTATTCCATCTACTGAGACCAACGATGGGACACTATTCCTCCCACTGATACCAATGAAGGGACACAGTTCCTCTCATTGACACCAATGAGGGGACACTATTCCTCTAACTAATGAGTGCCATTTCTCCCCCTAATACCAAAAATGCATTGTTTACCCCCACTGACCCCAGGACAATTTCTACTCTCAATGGCCACAGTCTGGCTCCTCTAAAGTCTGAAGGACAGTAAACTGGCTCTGTGTTTAGAATGTTTATAGACCCCTGATCAACAGCAATCATTAGAGCCCACAAGCAAGCTAAACTGGAGCCTTTCTCCTGCAGTGCCCACTAGTGGTGAGCAAGCATATTTCTCTTGTTTGAGAACTGCATTAAGAAGTACAGTGTTACTTGAATTGTATTTCAGGATTTGCTTGCCTGCAGCTGAGAAAATATTTTTTTTTTGCTAGAAAATTACTTAGAACCCCATAACATTACATATTTTTTTCTAACACCCCAGAGAACAAAATGGCAATGGTTGCAATACTTTGTCACACCGTATTTGCGCAGCAGTCTTACAAGTGCACTTTGTTTGGAAAAAATACACCTTTTTTAAATGAAAAAATAAGACAACAGTAAAGTTAGCCAATTTTTTTTTTTTTTTATATTGTGAAAGATGATGTTACGCTGAGTAAATAAATTCATGTCATGTCATGCTTCAAAAATTGCGTCCGCTCGTGGAATGATACATTTTTATCCTTTAAAATCTCCATAGGCAACGTTTAAAAAAATGTGTCACTTTTATTCCTATTACAAGGAAGGTAAACATCCCTTGTAATAGAAAAAAACATATCAGGACCTCTTAAATATGAGATCTGGGGTCAAAAAGACCTCACATCTCATATTTACACTAAAATGCAATAAAAAAAAATGTTGTTTGAATAAAAAAATATCCCTTTAAGAGCTATGGGCAGAAGTGACATTTTGATATCACTTCGGCCCTGCAATGGTATGGAGCCGGGTGGGGGCCATCTTCCCCTCACTTGGCAGCCAGCCAAGAGGGGACAGGATCCGATCGCCTCTACCGCTGCCGGTGGCGGGATGTTTTGTGAACCGCGAACGCGGGCAAAAATTTGCAAACCGCAAAGTTTGCGGTGGGCCCCATTGACTTCAATGGCAGGCGAACCTTCAAAACCTACAGGTCATATTTTCAGCCTCAAAATACTTACTAGCTGTGCACACATAGTCCCACCACATGGCCACTGACATAACAAAAGTATGAAGTGAATCTGGGATCAACAACGACAAGCATTCTTTTTTTATCTGTGAAATTTTGACAATTCAGGACTCAGGAGCGCATGAAGGCAATGGAGGAGAGGAAAGGTCAGGGAAGGCTATGAAGAGGGTACAGTAGATGATCACCAGCACCGTGATAGAGAGCACTGACACCAGCACCGTGATAGAGAGCACTGACACCAGCACCGAGATAGAGAGCACTGACACCACACCAGCACCGTGATAGAGAGCATTGAGACCACACCAGCACCGAGATAGAGAGAGCACTGACACCAGCACCGAGATAGAGAGCACTGACATCAGCACTGAGATAGAGAGCACTGACACCAGCACCGAGATAGAGAGAGAGAGCACTGACACCAGCACCATGATAGAGAGCACTGACACCAGCACCGAGATAGAGAGCACTGACACCAGCACCGAGATACAGACAGAGCACTGACACAAGCACCGAGATACAGAGAGAGCACTGACACCAGCACTGTGATAGAGAGCACTGACACCAGCACCGAGATAGAGAGAGAGAGCACTGACACCAGCACCAGCACCGAGATAGAGAGAGAGCACTGACACCAGCACCGAGATAGAGAGCACTGGCACCAGCACTGTGATAGAGAGCACTGACACCAGCACCAGCACCGAGATAGAGAGAGCACTGACACCAGCACCGTGATAGAGAACACTTACACCAGCACTGAGATAGAGAGCACTGACACCAGCACCGAGATAGAGAGAGAGCACTGACACCAGCACCGAGATAGAGAGCACTGACACCAGCACTGTGATAGAGAGCACTGACACCAGCACCGAGATAGAGAGAGAGCACTGACACCAGCACCAAGATAGAGAGCACTGACACCAGCACCGTGATAGAGAGTACTGACACCAGCACCGAGATAGAGAGCACTGACACCACACCAGCTCCGAGGTAGAGAGCACTGACCCCAGCACCGAGGTAGAGAGCACTGACCCCAGCACCAAGATAGAGAGCACTGACACCAGCACCGAGATAGAGAGCACTGACACCACACCAGCACCGAGATAGAGAGCACTGACACCAGCACCGAGATAGAGAGCACTGACACCGAACCAGCACCGTGATAGAGAGCACTGAGACCACACCAGCACCGAGATAGAGAGAGAGCACTGACACCAGCACCAAGATAGAGAGCACTGACAGCAGCACTGATACCAGCAACTCGCTGCGGGACCCAAAAATATGACACCACTCAGCCTCTTCAAACAGGAGGGTATGGGCATTTAGTACGGTGTGCTTTTTTGTACAAGGAAGTGAGCCAAAGGTAGAAAAAAGGTCTGTGTGCTCGATTAAATAAATCGTTTATAGAGTTATGCATATACATGGTCTACTGGTCACATGTGTTGAATTCCTCCGAGTTCCATGCCTCATTCATTTTTAGAAATGTGAGGTAGTCAACACTGTCGTGAGCGTTAAAAAAAGCCCACACTGCGGAGCCATGTGCCGGCATCCTGGGATCGCCAGATGTGACCGTACATGGCTGATGCCTCGCTCCTGATACATTAGCAGTCTGCTTTGTCCCTTCTGTGCAATGCAAGTTCTTTCTGTTTCTCCTCCCTATCTGCTGGTTCATATCTCCCTCTGAACTCCCCTCCTCTTCCTCTCTTGTGGGCACCCATGTGACATCACTAGTCACGTCATCATCAACGTCACCTTTCCCACCGATATAATTAGAGATCTCAGAGTAGGCAGCAACAGCGGGGACCAACCTCCTCCTTGGGCTGATCTGGGTACTGTCGTCAGACTGCTGAGTGGCGGTTGTTGCTACCTCCTCTTCCTGATCCAATGCCAAGAGTGGCTGTGCATCGGAAATGTCTTGATATGGATCGGAAAATAATTCCTGTGACTCAAGCGGAAGGTATATGGTGGTGGTGGTGGTGTTGGTGGTAGTGTCTTTGAGGGTGCACACAGCAGAGAGTGCAGATCGAGAGGATGAGGAGGGTGCAGAAGAGTAAGGCCGCGTACACACGGGCGGATTGTCTGCCCAACTAAGTTCGTCAGACAATCCGACAGACAGTCCGTTCAACTTTTGAATGAACGGACTTGACCACACACGATGAACAGACAGTCCGCTGAAAGCTTGCGCGATGACGTGTACAGCATGTACGACAGGACTAGAAATACGACGTCCAATACACTGCAATGCAACCTTCGGCGTGTAAATCCTTTCTGAGCATGCGCCATACTTAGTCCGTCCAACTTGCCTACACACGAGCGGACTGTCCGCTGAAACCAAGTTTGGACGGACAAAATTACGGAAATTCCGAAAGACTTAGTCCGCCAGACTGTCCGCTGAAAAAGTCCGCTGAAGCCCACACACGAGCGGAACGTGTTTCAGCGGACTAAGTTGGACGGACAATCCTCTCGTGTGTACGCGGCCTTAGGCTGAGTGAGCCACTCAACCAAGTCTGGTGCGTCCTTTGACGTAATCGCATGCACCTTCTGCAAATTGCCACTTTGACTCATGCCTGTTGCTCCTGCCCTACCCCTACCACCCCTGCGGAAGGGGATTCCTCTTCCTCTGCCTATCATTTTTTAAAAGACCCTGTGACAAAAGTCTCTAGAGAAGTGCAGTATGTATGTGGAAGAAGGTATATAACACCCTGCTTCAATCTGTTGTTTTTGGGGGCCACTGGTCTATCACACCAGTTATAATACTTTTTTTTTATTGCGTTTGTCACTCTTTGTAGTATCGCTGCAGAACTGCTCAGCAGTCACAATGCTGCACAGTGGAAATGCACTATACTATGCTTTCTATATGTGCAAGTATTTTATGCGTGTATTACACACCTATATACTGCACACCAAATAGTACACTATACCAGTCCTTAAAAGGACCTTTGTGGACCTAGTAGCTAGTGATTTGCAGACTGTCCCTCAGTCCCTACACTGATAAAAAACAGCTGCAGAAACGAGCAGTAATCTGCAGCACAGCAGTGCACCACAACCCTATATATTGTACACCTATACCAGTCCTTAAAAGGAACTTTGTGGACCTAGTAGCTAGTGATTTGCAGACTGTCCCTCAGTCCCTACACTGATAAAAGACAGCTGCAGAAACGAGCAGTAATCTGCAGCACAGCAGTGCACCACAACCCTATATATTGTACACCTATACCAGTCCTTAAAAGGAACTTTGTGGACCTAGTAGCTAGTGATTTGCAGACTGTCCCTCAGTCCCTACACTGATAAAAGACAGCTGCAGAATCGGGCAGCAGTCAGCAGCAGTGCACCAGCACCCTATATACTGTACACCTATACCAGTCCTTAACCACTTGCCGACCGCCGCACGACGATATACGTCGGCAGAATGGCACGGGCAGGCATATGGGCGTATATATAAGTCCCTGCCTGCCCGCGGGTGGGGGGCCCGATCGGCCCCCCCCCGGTGCCTGCGGCGGTCGGCATTCCTTCGAGAGCGATCCGGGATGAGGGGGCGGCCATTCATTCATGGCCACCCCCTCGCGATCGCTCCCGACGAATAGGAATCCCCCGTGACATCACTTCCTCTCCTGTAATGTAAACACAGGAGAGGAAGTGATGTATTCTCTCCTCCGTGTCGGTATTTTTCGTTCCGACACGGAGGAGAGCGGATCGGTGAGTTGCACCAACACTCTACACACACAGTAGAACATGCCAGGCACACTCACACCCCCCCTTTACCCCCCGATCACCCCCCCAATTACCCCTGCCCCCCAGTCACAGTGACACCAATGTAATTTTTTTTTTTTTGCATTGGTGTCAATTGTGACTGTAATAACTGTTAGGGCAGTTAGAGTTAGCCCCCTTTAGTTCTAATGTACCCCCCTAACCCCCCCAATAAAGGTTTAACCCCGTGATCACCCCCCGTCGCCAGTGTCACTAAGGCTGGGTTCACATTGCAGCGGTTTATGAGAACGAATGTGATTCGCACCGCACTGCAGTGCAAATCACATCCGATCTCTGTGCGATTCGAGTTCAGCCATTCGCCGCACCCGCCGCAAATTCGCACGGGACCCTTTTTTTGGCCCGCAGCAGAATCGGATCGCATGGGTGTTCACACCATGCGATCCGAGTTTGCAGATCGCACTGCGATATGCGAACTGATCTGGGGGTGTCAGTAACATTTCACTGACACTCCCAGCAGTTCGCATAGGGCAGTGTGAACTGCCGCCGGGAGGCATGCGATGCGGGAACCCGCCGCGGATTCGCGGCGTTTCCGCATCGCTCCAGTGTGAACCCAGCCTAATAAGCGATCATTTTTCTGATCGCCGTATTAGTGTCACAGGTGACGCTAGTTAGGCAGGTAGGTATTTAGGTTCGCCGCAGCTTTTTATAGCGCCAGGGACCCCCATATACTACCGCATAAAGCCCCCTGATTGCCCCCTAGTTAACCCTTTCACCTGTGATCACCATATAACTGTTACAGGTGACGCTGGTTGGTTAGTTATTTTTTTATAGTTTCAGGGCACCCGCCATTTATTACCTAATAAAGGTTTAACCCCCTGATCACCCGGCGGGTGTCATTTGTGACTAATAACTGTTAGGGCAGTTAGGGTTAGCCCCCTTTAGTTCTAAGGTACCCCCCTAACCCCCCCAATAAAGGTTTAACCCCGTGATCACCCCCCGTCGCCAGTGTCACTAAGGCTGGGTTCACATTGCAGCGGTTTATGAGAACGGATGTGATTCGCACCGCACTGCAGTGCAAATCACATCCGATCTCTGTGCGATTCGAGTTCAGCCATTCGCCGCACCCGCCGCACCTGCCACACCCGCCGCACCCGCCGCAAATTCGCACGGGACCCTTTTTTTGGCCCGCAGCAGAATCGGATCGCATGGGTGTTCACACCATGCGATCCGAGTTTGCAGATCGCACTGCGATATGCGAACTGATCTGGGGGTGTCAGTAACATTTCACTGACACTCCCAGCAGTTCGCATAGGGCAGTGTGAACTGCCGCCGGGAGGCATGCGATGCGGGAACCCGCCGCGCATTCGTGGCGTTCCCGCATCGCTCCAGTGTGAACCCAGCCTAATAAGCGATCGTTTTTCTGATCGCTGTATTAGTGTCACAGGTGACGCTAGTTAGGCAGGTAGGTATTTAGGTTCGCCGCAGCTTTTTATAGCGCCAGGGACCCCCATATACTACCGCATAAAGCCCCCTGATTGCCCCCTAGTTAACCCTTTCACCAGTGATCACCATATAACTGTTACAGGTGACGCTGGTTGGTTAGTTATTTTTTTATAGTTTCAGGGCACCCGCCATTTATTACCTAGTCTCACTAGTGTACCCCTAAATTTAGGGGTGTCTACTTTCCAAAATGGGGTCATTTGGGGGGGGTTTGTGCCATCTTGGCATTTTATGGCCTTCAAAACTGTAACGCCCTTAGAAAGCCTGAAGGCGGTGCTTGGTTTTCGGGGCCCCGTACGCGGCTAGGCTCCCAAAAAGTCCCACATATGTGGTATCCCCGTACTCAGGAGAAGCAGCAGAATTTATTTTGGGGTGTCATTTCACATATGCCCATGGCATGCGTGAGCAATATATCATTTAGTGACAACTTTGTGAAAAAAAAAAAAAAAAAAAAAGTTTGTAATTTTCCCGCAACTTGCGGCAAAATATAAAATATTCCATGGACTCAACATGCCTCTCAGCAAATAGCTTGGGGTGTCTACTTTCTAAAATGGGGTCATTTGTGGGGGTTTTGTGCCATCTTGGCATTTTATGGCCTTCAAAACTGTAATAGGTAGTGAGAATTGAACTCAAAAATTTACGCCCTTAGAAAGCCTGAAGGCGGTGCTTGGTTTTCGGGGCCCCGTACGCGGCTAGGCTCCCAAAAAGTCCCACATATGTGGTATCCCCGTACTCAGGAGAAGCAGCAGAATTTATTTTGGGGTGTCATTTCACATATGCCCATGGCATGCATGAGCAATATATCATTTAGTGACAACTTTGTGAAAAAAAAAAAAAAAGTTTGTAATTTTCCCGCAACTTGTGGCAAAATATAAAATATTCCATGAACTCAACATGCCTCTCAGCAAATAGCTTGGTGTGTCTACTTTCTAAAATGGGGTCATTTGTGGGGGTTTTGTGCCATCTTGGCATTTTATGGCCTTCAAAACTGTAATAGGTAGTGAGAAGTGAACTCAAAAATTTACGCCCTTAGAAAGCCTGAAGGCGGTGCTTGGTTTTCGGGGCCCCGTACGCGGCTAGGCTCCCAAAAAGTCCCACATATGTGGTATCCCCGTACTCAGGAGAAGCAGCAGAATTTATTTTGGGGTGTCATTTCACATACGCCCATAGCATGTGTGAGCAATATATCATTTAGTGACAACTTTGTGTAAAAAAAAAAAAATATTTTTTTTTTTGTCATTATTCAATCGCTTGAGGCAAAAAAATAAAATATTCAATGGGCTCAACATGCCTCTTATCAATTTCCTTAGGGGGTCTACTTTCCAAAATGGGGTCATTTGGGGGGGTTTTGTACTGCCCTGCCATTTTAGCACCTCAAAAAATGAGATAGGCAGTCGTAAACTAAAAGCTGCGTAAATTCCAGAAAACGTACCTTAGTTTGTAGATGTGACAACTTTTGCGCAAACCAATAAATATACAATTATTGACTTTTTTTTTACCAAAGACATGTGGCTGAATACATTTTGGCCTAAATGTATGACTAAAATTGAGTTTATTGGATTTTTCTAATAACAAAAAGTAGAAAATATCATTTTTTTTCAAAATTTGCGGTCTTTTTACGTTTATATCGCAAAAAATAAAAATCGCAGAGGCAATCAAATACCATCAAAAGAAAGCTCTATTTGTGGGAAGAAAAGGACGCAAATTTTGTTTGGGTACAACATTGCATGACCGCGCAATTACCAGTTAAAGCAGCGCAGTGCCAAAGTGTAAAAAGACCTCTGGTCATTTACCAGCAAAATGGTCCGGTCTGAAAGTGGTTAAAAGGACCTTTGTGGACCTAGTAGTAATAGCTAGCTAGTGATTAAACTGACTGTCCCTGCTGCACACAGCGTCCTGTCCCTACACTGACAAAAGACAGCTGCAATCACCAGCACAGCAGTGCACTGCGCCCTATATACTGTACTACACCTATACCAGTCCTTAAAAGGACTTTTGTGGACCTAATAGCTAGTGATTTGTGTCACTACAGTCTCTCCCTGCTCCACACAGCATTCTGTCCCTACACTGACATAAGACAGAATGTAAAATGGCCGCCAGATCAGGTCTATTTATAAGGTAGGGGGAATGTCCAATTGTCCATGTGCTGAAATGTCTCAATTGGCTGTCCTGTACCTAGGGATGAGCTTGATGTTTGAGTCGAACATACGTTCGTCTCGAACATCGGCTGTTCGCACGTTCGGCGAATACCGAACGTTATGGGCCGTTGGTGCCAAATTCGTGTGGCGCTCACGGCCTGAAATGCACTGCGCCATCGCAGTGCATTGCTGGCTCATGATTGACCAAGCATGCACTGTGACCCCGCATGCTTGGCCAATCACAGTGCCGGCAGCAAGGAGAGCCATGATCCTGCCTGTGGCCAATCATAGCTGAGGCTGTGTAGTACACGCCCCACACTATATAAGGCTGCCAGCGCGGCGGCCTTGTGTAATGTGTTGGCGTCTGTAGGAGTTAGTGGGTGTTTTCTGTGTACCTTCAACACAGTATACACCGTTCAGTATCAGCCGATTTAGCGTTCTTGCTCTTCTGTAATTGAGCTTTTAGCAATCTGCAGGAGTTTGTGGGTGTTGTCTGCGTGCCCTGACTGCAGTATACACCATTATATCCACCTATATAGCTAGCTATATTGCTTTTCTGTAATAGAGCTTTCAGTCAGTTGTAGGAGATTGTGGGTGTTGTCTGCGTGCCCTGACCGCAGTATACACCATTATATCCACCTATATAGCTAGCTATATTGCTCTTCTGTAATAGAGCTTTCAGTCAGCTGTAGGAGATTGTGGGTGTTGTCTGCGTGCCCTGACCACAGTATACACCACTATATCCACCTATATAGCTAGCTATATTGCTCTTCTGTAATAGAGCTTTCAGTCAGTTGTAGGAGATTGTGAGTGTTGTCTGCGTGCCCTGACCGCAGTATACACCATTATATCCACCTATATAGCTAGCTATATTGCTCTTCTGTAATAGAGCTTTCAGTCAGCTGTAGTCGATTGTGGGTGTTGTCTGTGTGCCCTGACCGCAGTATACACCATTATCCACCTATATAGCTCTTTTCTAATTGAGCCATCTGCCATCTCCAGGAGTTAGTTGGTGTTGTGTGCCTCCAGCACAGCACAATATACACCGGTATCTACCCTTTAATTCCTGTTCCATAGTAAAGGCTTCTGCAGGAGTTAGTGGGTGTTGTGTGCCTCCAGCGCAATATATACTACCCAATTGCTGGTTTTTCCATCTCCCTTCAGGCCATTACTATGTCTGGAAGGCTAACAAGGAGAGGCAGACAGGCATGAGCCGATAAAAGAGGGCAAGCAGGCTCTGTGTCTAGAGACAACAGTGCTGGCCGTGGATGCGGTGCATCGTCATCATCAGCACGTGGCCATGGGACACGCTTGTCCTTATTTTCGGCAGCTGGACGTGTTGAGCCGCATCATGCCGAAGACTTGGTAGAGTGGATGACCAAGCCCTCTTCATCCTCCTCATCCTCTCTCGCCCAGGCTCAGGGTACTAGCAAAGCTCCCTCGTCTCAATGTCATCATCAGTGACTCCTTCCCTAGACCCACCACGTCCTCCTGAGGAGTCCCTTGAACTCTTTGAGCACAGTGTTGGGTACAAGCTCCAGGAGGATGCCCAGTGTTTTGTAGGCTCTGATGATGATACTCAGCTAGAGGAAGGCAGTAGCGTTAGCGCAGAGAAAGGGGATGCTCAAGAAGGACAGCAATCTGGCAGTCATGTTCCACAAGCTGCAGCATACTGCCAGGTTTGCTCCAGCAATGAAGAGGGAGGGGATGATGAGGGCACTGACTCCACGGGGGTGCCTGGTAGGAGAGAGGAGGAGGAGGCACATGTCCAATGAGGCAGGATGCCCTCCGGGGGTCAGCTTAGGGGCAGCACACCGACTGAATCACACCGCAGAGCTCCGCCAGTGAAGGGCGCTGCCTCTGCACGTTATTCTAAAAGTTCTTTGGTGTGGGCCTTTTTTGAGATGAGTGCATCAGATCGCACCGCTGCTATTTGCAACATATGTCTCAAGCGTATCTCGCGTGGCCAAAACATCAGCCGCTTGGGCACCACATGCTTGACCAGACATATGTTGACCTGCCATGCAGCTCGTTGGCAAGCGTACCTCAAAGACCCACACCAAAGAACAAAGCGGACCTCTCCTTGCTCCTCATCAGCTTGGATCTCCAACCCCACTAGACCTTCAGTCCTCTCAGAAACCTGCTCTGAGAGGAATGAAGGTGTAGAATTAGGTGTGTCACAGCCAAGTGCTTGCGGGCACTCTGCTAGCAGTACATCCATGTCCGATTATAGCAGGCAAATTTCCCTGCCCCAGCTGCTGGACCGTCGAAAGAAGTTCACTCCCAGCCATCCACATGCCCAGCGGTTGAATGCTAGCTTGGCTAAATTGCTAGCACTTCAACTGCTGCTTTTTCAGTTGGTAGACTCGGCCCCCTTCCGTGAGTTTGTGCAATGTGCGGTTCCTCAGTGGCAGGTCCCCAAACGCCACTTTTTCTCACAGAAGGACGATTCCGGCTCTCTACCGGCATGTGGAGGCAATGTCCTTGCCTCGCTGGACAGGGCGTTCAGCGATAAGGTGCATATTACCACTGACTCATGGTCCAGCAGGCATGGACAGGGACGTTACCTGTCTTTCACGGCCCATTAGGTCACTCTTCTGGCAGCTGGGAAGGATGCAGGACAAGGTGCAGTAGTGTTGGAGGTTGTTCCGCCACCACGCCTCCAAAATGCTACTACTGGTTGTGACACACCTCTCTCCTCCACTCCCTCCTCTTCTTCTTCCTCCATGGCCTCTTCCAGTTCTCTATCCTCAGAACCAGCGGTGCTCCGTAGGCGTTCAAGGGGGTACGCAAGTACGCAGGCAAAACGATACCATGCCGTGCTTGCGCTGGTTTGTTTGGGGGACAGGAGCCACACTGGGGCAGATATTTTGTCAGCTCTGCAGGGGCAGGCCGAGAGGTGGTTGACGCCACGCCAACTTAAGCCAGGAATGGTGGTTTGTGACAATGGCACCATCCTCCTCTCCGCCCTCCGACAGGGACAACTGACCCATGTGCCCTGTGTGGCTCATGTCCTTAACCTGGTTGGGCAGCGGTTCTTGGGCAGGTACCCAGCCTTACAAAATGTCCTAAAGCATGCCAGGAAAGTCTGTGTGCATTTCCGCCGATCATTTAATGCCTGTGCTCCAAAAGGAGTTGGACCTGCCCAAGAACCGCCTTATATGTGACATGCCCACCAGGTGGAACTTAACATTGGCCATGCTGCAGCAGCTGCACACGCAGCAGAGGGCCATCAATGAGTACCTGTGTGACTATGGCACCAGGACAGGGTCAGGGGAGATCGGTTTTTTCTCACCACGCCAGTGGGGCATGATCAGGGATGCATGCACTGTCCTGTCACCGTTTGAGGAGGCCACAAGGATGGTGAGCAAGGACAGTGCATGCATCAGTGACACTGTACCTCTTGTCCACATCTTGGAGCATACGCAGCGTGGAATAATGGACAGGGCACTTGAGGCAGAACAGAGGCAGGAAGAGGAGGACTTCCTTGCCTCTCAAGGCCCCCTTTATCCAGACAGTGTTCCTGCTGTTCCACCCATTACACAGGAAGAGGAGGAGGAGGAGGAGGAGGATGATTGTGTCAGCATGGAGGTCGAGGCTGGCACTCAGCATCAGCAGCAGTCTTGTAGGGATGATTTACAGTCCCAAGAAACCCATGGACTTGTACATGGCTGGGAGGAGGTAGCTGCGGATCATGTTGTCCTTAGTGACCCAGAGGACTCCGGACCAAATGCCTCAGCTAACCTACGCTGCATGGCCTCCTTGATCCTGCAAAGCCTGCGGAAGGATCCTCGTATTCTTCGGATCAAGGAGAGGGACCATTACTGGCAGGCCACTCTCCTTGATCCACGGTACAAGGGTAAGGTTGCCGACCTTATCTTCCCGTCACAGATGGAACAGAGGATGAGACATCTCCGGGAGGCCTTGCAGAAAGGTCTGTGCAACGCGTTCCCAGAGACTGGGAGGTTACAAACTCTTGGTCCTGGACAACGTCCATCGGTCAGAAGGAGCGGTGGAGAAGGTGGCCGTCTGACTGATGCGTTCAGACAATTTTTTAGTCCGCAGCCCCAAGATATGATCGGTTCCAGCAACCATTGCCAGCGTCTGATTTACATGGTGCAGGAATACCTAGGGGCAAGGTCAGACTTGGACACCTTTCCCACCGAAAATCCTCTGGCTTACTGGGTCTTGAGGATGGATCACTGGCCAGAGCTTGCACAGTATGCAATTGAGCTACTGGCCTGTCCTGCATCCAGCGTTCTTTCGGAACGCACATTCAGTGCTGCTAGTGGCTTTGTTACCGATCACAGAGTGCGCCTGTCCATCGATTCGGTTGATCGACTGACCTTCATAAAGATGAATCAGTCTTGGATCACCCACAGCTACCAAGCACCTGAAGCTGATGTAACCGAATAATTTTTTTTAAAAATATCACATCCCTTCAAGACTGCCTATGCTGATGTTGAGTGACTGTCCTGTTATGTTGATTGTCTATCCTCTTCCTCCTCCGCTGATATGTTGGAAGAACATTTTTGGTTCTGGGTGATGCCACCAGCCCAATTTTTAAGCCCCTGTTTAACAGGGGCGTTTAATTACAATTTTTGATGCAATGCTTTGCAGCAGGGCTCATTCCTGCACCACAACTAGAGTATATGGGAGAGGTTGCAGTGTCGTGGCACCAGCACCAGTGCCTAAGGCCCAATTTTTCAGCCCCTGTTTAACAGGGGCGTTTAATTTCAATTTTTGATGCAATGCTTTGCAGCAGGGCTCATTCCTGCACTACAACTAGAGTATATGGGAGAAGTTGCAGTGTCGTGGCACCAGCACCAGTGCCTAAGGCCCAATTTTTCAGATCCTGTTTAACAGGGGCGTTTAATTACAATTTTTGATATAATATTTCACAGCAGGGCCCGTTCCTGTGCCCACCGAGAGTAACTGTGAGGACTCATAATGTTGTGGCACCCTCACCAGCACCACAACCACAAAAAGGCCCAATTTTTCAACCACTGTTCAACAATTGCATGTAATTATAATTCTTGATATAATCGTTCACAGCAGGGCACTCCAGCGCCCACCAAGAGTCACTTTAAGGGCTTATGTTGTGGCAACACCAAAACCTTGTTCCACCATTTCTGCAGAGCATATAGGGCAGGCCCCTACTTTCAAACATCCAACTTACAAACGTCTGCTACTTGCAAACGGAAGGAGACAACAAGAAGTGAGATGAAAAAGATGGACGGCAAAACAAATTATACAGGGGTGATAACCCTTCCCTATGTTTTCCAAAAAGCTTAAAAATATATTTTTTGACGGGAGCTACACTTTAAAAATGTACCAGTTCAAAATTACAAACAGATTCTACTTAACACAACAAACCTACACAGTCCCTGTCTTGTTTTACTGCTGTTCTGAGTATATAGGGCCTGGGGGCCCCACGCCTTTCCTTTTTTTAATATGGGTACGGGGTTCCCCTTAATATCCGTACAAGACCCAAAGTGGCTGGTAATGGGCAGGGGGGGGGGCTACCCATGCCATTTTTCTCAATGATTTTCATCCGTATTGCCGGAACCAGATATTACATTAAAACCGCAAATGACTTTTTTTCCGTTAAATGTCATATTGTGCAGGGACAGTTCTATACACGGGAAACACGTGGCGCTTCACAGGCATACTATAGACACCCCCCAGGCATGATATTTAAAGGAATATTTCACTTTTTTTCACTTTAATCATCATTAAAATCAGTGCTCCTGCAAAAACGGACATTTTTAAAAACATTTTAGGCATTGACCCATGTCCCCTGGAGCAGAAGCCAGGTCCCCAAACCCTTTTTAGGACAGTATCTTGCATATTAGCCATTAAAATTAGCACTTTTTATTTCAAAAGTTCGAGTCCCATAGACTTCAATGGGGTTCTAAAGTTCGCACAAATTTTCGGTCCGTTTGAAAGTTCTGGTGCGAACCGAACCGGGGGGGGGGGGGGGGGGGGGGTTCGGCTCATCCCTACCTGTACCCCATGATGGATGTGTCATCATGGGTCAAAGTTCTTTCACACTGTAAACGCATATGTCCGCCAGACGAACAGCGCCAATAGTCCACCGGTTTGGCGAATCGCGAACACCCAAAATTTGCCGCGAAGCGACTGCCAGGCAAACTGCGAGACCATCCCTACTAACCATGAGTGAAAGGAAAGTTTTTGTGTTATCATTTATATTCCCTGCAAAATGGCCAAGAAATCATAAATTCTGCCAGGGTATGTAAACTTCTGAGCACAACTCTATATCAATATAAACATATAAAATGCATAACAAAGTGGAATCCGTTGTAAAGTGCATCAATGCATTAACGTATATGACAATTCCAGCAGTGATGCGACAATTATAATCACTTACTTCCAAACAAAGTGCTTCTTGTGTGCATATATATATATATATATATACAAATTGGTGTGCTTTCACCTCCTTGTGACACCTCTGTACTCCCAGAACTCTCACCTTAAGAGCGGGGCAACTCAGATCCGATTTCAGGTCGCCCCTAGTCGCCTCAAGTCACGCTACATGTAAAAATCAATGTAAGTGAATGAGAGCCGTCTTCATGCACACTACTGAAGTCGCTCCGACTTCAGAAAAGGTTCCTGTACTACTTGTATCCGACTTGTAGGCGACTGGTACCCATTGATTTCAATGAAAGTCGCCTCCAAGTCGGATCTCCGTCTATATTGAGGTGACTCTCACAGAATTATCAGCTCTCGAGAGGGAATTCCACGCCAAATTTATTTAAAAAAATCCGGCGTGGGTTCCCCCTCCGGGAGCATACCAGGGCCTTAGGTCTGGTATGGATTTTAAGGGGAACCCCCTCTGCTAAAAAAACGGCGTGGGTTCCCCCCCAGATCCATACCAGACCCTTATCCGAGCACAAAGCCTGGCCGGTCAGGAAGGGGGTGGGGACGAGCGAGCGCCCCCCCCCCGGACCATTCCAGGCTGCGTGCCCTCAACATGGGGGGGTTGCTGCTTTGGGAAAGGGGGCGCCCTGCGGCCCCCCACCCCAAAGCACCTTGTCTCCATGTTGATGAGGACAAGGGCCCCTTCCCGACAACCCTGGCTGTTGGTTGTCAGGGTCTGCGGGCGGGGGGCTTATCGGAATCCGGGAGCCCCCTTTAAGCCCCGAGATCCCGGCCCCCCACCCTGTGTGAATGAGTAAGGGGTACATTGTATCCCTACCCATTCACCTGGGGAAAAAATTTCAATAAAAAACACAACACAAGTTTTAAAAGTAATTTATTAATCAGCTCAAGGGGGTCTTCTTCCGACGTCGGGGGGTCTTCTGACGACTTCTCTGCTCTGTTCGGCATGCATGCTCCGCTGTCTTGTTGGAGCTCTTTTACTAGCGGAGGAGCCCGGTCCTTCTTCTTTCTTCCCTCTTCTCTCTTCTTCCGATGTTGACCCGGCGCTGTCTTCCGCTGTACTGGCTTGTGCGACGTGCGCAGCGACTTATATAGGCATAGGGCGTGGTCACCGGGTGATGTCACTAGATGACCCCGCCCCCTTTATGATGTCACATCCTGGGGCATTCTGGGACTGACGTCATAAAGGGGGCGGGGTCACCATGTGACATCACCCGGTGACCACGCCCTATGCCTAAGTCGCCGCGCACGTCGCACAAGCCATTACAGTGGAAGACAGCACCGGGTCAACATCGGAAGAAGAGGGAAGAGGGACGAGGGACGAGGGACGGAGGAAACCGGGCTCCTCCACTAGTAAAAGAGCTCCAAGAAGACAGCGGAGGAGCCCGGGAGAAGACGCTGGAGAGCGGGAGAAGAGGTCGAATACCGGGAGAAGAGGCCGAACAGAGCGGAGAAGTCGTCAGAAGACCACCCGATGTCGGAAGAAGACCCCGGTGCTGATTAATAAATTACTTTTAAAACTTGTGTTGTTTTTTTATTGAAATTTTTTCCCCAGGTGAATGGGTAGGGGGTACGATGTACCCCTTACTCATTCACATAGGGTGGGGGGCCAGGATCTGGGGGCCCCCTTATTAAAGGGGGCTCCCGGATTCCGATAAGCTCCCGCCTGCAGACCCCCGACAACCAACGGCCAGGGTTGTTGGGAAGAGGCCCTTGCCCTCATTAACATGGGGACAAGGTGCTTTGGGTGGGGGGCCGCAGGGTTCCCCCCTTCCCCAAGCACGAACCCCCCCATGTTGAGGGCACGCGGCCTGGTACGGTCCACGAGGACTTCCTGACCGGCCAGGCTTCGTGCTCGGATAAGGGTCTGGTATGGAGCTTGGGGGGGACCCCAGGCGTTTTTTTCGGCGTAGGGGGTTCCCCCAAAAATCCATACCAGACCTAAGGGCCTGGTATGCTTCCGGAGGGGGAACCCATGCCGTTTTTTTTTTTAAATTTGGCGTGGAGTTCCCCCTTGAGAGCTCATTGTCTGATTGGCCATGGCCAATGTCGCCTGGCCTGGGGTGACTTAAAGTCGTGTTGTAAGTCGCCCCAAGTCGTGTTGACAAGTTGTGTCCAAGTTGCCTACAAAAGTCGCGTTGGAAGTCGTGTTGCCCCTGTGTGAACCGGCTCTAAGAAGTAATCAAATAAGTCTTGTGATTACAGTGCTTGGGATGATGTTCCAGCAATCCTAGCCTGGTTCCAGGTTTCTTAGGTAACTTAATGTAATCCTTGGTGGTGGTCCCTGTAAAACTCCATCTCCCACGCTCATTCCATGTATTGGGGTAAAAAAAGTAATCTCCCATGGTGTAGTAATTAAAAGCAATACGTTTATTAAAAATAGGAAAAACGCTCTGCTGCGTATCAGTATACAGCAGTTTGAAAGTCTCTGACATCATTTCTGATCTGGGATGACCCACACGCATTACGTCATGGCACGTGATTTCATCAGGGGACCTTTCCTAATATAGCACAGTGTTTTCTGTCTCTATCCCTATATTATTAATATTTTTTCATCTATACACCACAGTTCAGGGACACTGGGACTGTTGCGACGGTGATTAGGGACACTGGGACTGGTGTGGCAGTGATCAGGGACACTGGGACTGGTATGGCGGTGATCAGGGACACTGGGACTGGTGTGGCGGTGATCATGGACACTGGGACTGGTGTGGCGGTGATCAGGGACACTGGGACTGGTGTGGCGGTGATCAGGGACACTGGGACTGGTGTGGCCGTGATCAGGGACACTGGGACTGGTGTGGCCGTGATCAGGGACACTGGGACTGGTGTGGCAGTGATCAGGGACACTGGGACTGTTATGACGGTGATCAAGGGCACGGGGACTGGTGTGGCACTGATCAGAGACACTGTGACTGGTGTGGGGGTGATCAGGGACACTGGGACTGGTGTGGCAGTGATCAGGGACACTGTAACTGTTATGACGCTGATCAGGGACACTGGGACTGCTATGGCGGTGATCAGGGACACTGGGACTGTTATGGCGGTGATCAGGGACACTGGGACTGTTATGGCGGTGATCAGGGACACTGGGACTGTTATGGCTGTGATCAGGGACACTGGGACTGTTATTGCGGTGATCAGGGACACTGGGACTGTTATGGCGGTGATCAGGGACACTGGGACTGTTATGGCGGTGATCAGGGACACTGGGACTGTTATGGTAGTAATCGGAGACACTGTGACTGGTTTGGGGGCAATTGGGGAAAATTGTGGTGCAGTTGGGGAGAATGTGGTGCACATAACGCACCACAGCAAAAAGTGGGTTTGCCCAGGGAAAATAGGTTGTTATTTGGGTGTGGTTTACAGATCATCCTGCAGCAGCTTTGATAAGAATCCCACCTGACACTGGAAGATTTATCATAATAAAAATGAAAAGACATCCAAGAAGGTATTGTTTATTAATAAAATGATTTATGTATTTGTTTGGCTACATTTTTTACTACAGTTAATTTATAGTGTGGAAAACCAACAGCCTGTTTATTGCTCAGGGCTTTAGGAGTGCATAATGTACAACCAAACATTACCTACCCCACCCCGAGACAATTGTGTCTCTTTTTCCTCCAGCAGCTGAAAGGTGGTCTCTCCCCTCTCCCTGCTGCCAGCTTTTATCTGCTAAGAAAGAGACAGTCATTACTCGGTAATCCCCTTCCCTGTGTGCACCCCCCCCCCCCCCCAAGCACTGGCTCTAAGGTTAGCTTGTTTATCTCTTTAAGGCTCCATGTACATTGGCTTAAAAATTACAGCTTCTACAGGAGTTTTGTGTTCTGCCTGTAGAAGCAGCTCAATGTTATCCTATGTGTCAATGCAAATTAGGAGGATTTGCAGGCATATTTTGAGCTCAACGTTTAGAGGCAGGAGTAAAAAAAAACCTGGTTTGCAGTTTTGATTGGAGCTTACTGGCAGAAAAAAAATGGAAAACTCTCCTAAACTCATCTAAACTTTGTCCAAACAATGGGGGGGACTTACTAAGACTGGAGAGTGCAAAATCAGATACAGCTGTGTATAGAAACCAATCAGCTTCCAGGTTTCATTGTCAAAGCTTAATTGAGCAAGATAAAGTTTTTCTCCCTCTGATCCCGGAGCCTGTATATATTTTTTTTTTTATCTCATCGTCATTTTTTTTATTAAGTCAGTTTTATATTTTATATTTAGCAGTAATTCTGTGAGTTATGTTGTATTAGTGTCTGCTAATAGTTTTATTGTATTTTTAGTAAAATATAACTTTAATATTTTCTTGCCGGGGTGGGGGCGTGATTTCTATCAGCAGCCCAGTCAGTATATATCACCCCTCCAGTTCAGACCCCTTGCTCTCCACCAATATAGACCCCCCTCTAGTAGTGAGACTCAGCTGCTGTCCACTGGACAGTAGGCATAGGGTAAAACTGAGACAGTCCTGCACAAATCTGGGACTTTTGGGACTTTTGGGAGGTATGATATAACACAAATGCCATTGTGTTGGTCCATAAGCCCTACTATGGAAGCCACTGCTTCCATACATTGCACTGATGATGATCCACTAGTAGTAGCTGTATGTACGTAGTTTAGAAAAAAAATCTTGATAATATTAGGCTGTATCTGTGCTATAAACTAACTAAAGGATTTACGTGGCACCACCCATTTTCTAAAAACGAGGAAGAAACACAGTATTTTGGGGAGATATGATGAAAGCAAGACATGCAAATTACTTTTTCTGTTATAAGAAGGCTCTCATGTATTTTGAACAAGATCACCATTAAACATTATGCTATAGCTGGAACAATAAAAGTAAAAATAAAATAAAAAATACAGTAAATTGAATGACAGATACATACTATAATTTTCCTTTCATGATGAGTTCCATGTCGGCACAGCTGGGTATAGGTTCCGATCCCCCATACTTCCAGGACCTAACTCATAAATTTGAGCTCACCTGCACCCTCTGCGTTCTGTAACTAGTCCGCCCAAGCTGGGTGGGACTTGTGCTGACATGGAGCTCGTCAGAAAAGGAAAATTACGGTAAGGATCTGTCATTCAATTTTCCGTTTTCCCCGACTGCTTCATGTCAGCACAGCTGGGAACTAACTAGCCACACAGGGGAGGGATAATGCTACACACTCCTTAATGCTGGCTAAAAGCAAAAGCAAGATGTGTCTGCCAAACTCAACTGTCATTAAGGCTGCTTCTATACAGTAATGAGCCATGAATGTATATATAGATGCCCATGTAGCTGCCTTGCAGGGAACACTCAGTCTACTGCCACTTACAAGGTTGAGACCCTTCTAGTGGAGAGCGCTGTGATCACCCTGGCACAGCTATCTCTTTCAACTTGTACATCAAGGAGATGAGCTTCACAAGATTCATTATGCACTCCAACTGGAATGACAAACATGTACTGATGCCAGAACTTGCCTTGATGTGACATTTTAAAGCTTGGCCCACATCTAATGGGCTAAATTCCTCGGTACTCCCCAAGAGGGATGTAGGAAGGACTACTTCTTGTGTGATATGGGCTCTGAAGGCCACTTTAGGCACACATTCGAGCATTGGCATTGGCACTGTCCGGGAAGAATGTGAGAAAGGGTTCTTAAAGGGATTGTAAAGGTTCAATTTTTTTTTAAATAAAACATGTTATACTTACCTGCTCTGTGCAAGGGTTTTGCACAGAGCAACCCTGATCCTCCTCTTCTGGGGTGCCCTGCCCACATTCCTGTCTCCTCCTTTTTCTGGAGTGCCACCACAGAGAGACGCCTTCCATGTGGGCACACGTGCGGGTGCGCTCCCGAGTCCCTTTGCTGTGTCTATTAACACAGACATTGGCACTCTGCCCCACCCCCTGCTCCCGTGTCACTGGATGGATTGACAGCAGGGGGAGCCAGTGGCTCCCACTGCTATCAATCCATCCAGTGAGGACAAAAACAGCAGCTGGAGCCATTGGGCTCATGCTCATGAGCATCTGATGCAAAAACGTCCAATACCAATGGGAGATCCATCTTCGGTAACGGCAATACCTTAGGGAGATTTTAACCAAATTGCAGCTTGAAGAACAGTATAATTAAGTGTTGGATGCCGACTGTATGTGACAGACCTGTGAAGAGTCCAGTGTAAAACCTTCATAAGCAGCAGTCCTGTGAATTTAAGCCATATTCGACTATGTCAGTGCTATCTTTTCTTTCTTTCATAAGAGTATTCACAACCTTTACAGAGCACCCCAGATCTATTAGCCTCTGCCTCTAAAGATCCAAGGCATCAGCTTGAGCCTGTTGGATGCTGGACGAATGGGACTTTGCAGATCATTCGATCTTACCAGCAAAGAGCGTGGATCCTTCACGCTCATTAAGAGGAGCAAAGCCATAGCCTCAGCAGGAAGCTGAGAATCAGAGGGAGCTACAGAAAGGCATAAGCAGTCTTGGAGATTCACCCTGTAATCAGCACCTCCACCCTGATTGCCTGAAGATGCTGGTCCCTGGAATAGAACGTCTGCAACTTGGTGTTGATTGGGGATGTGGACAGGTCTACCTCTGGAAGAAATTACCAAGTTCTCAAAAGACTTGTGGTAGTCTGAACCATTCATTGCATCTAGGATTGTCCTGTATAAATAGTTAATCTGAAGATTCTTCTAACCAGCCACATGGACCGCAGATAGCTGGAGAAGATTGGCTTGGACCGCCTCTAGAATCGGAGAAACCTTCTTCAGGAGGAAGAGACTGAGTGCCGCCTTGTTTCCAAATGTAGGCCATAGTCATTCATTGTGCTGTCTAACTTCACCAGGACAGGTCCACCCCAGATGAGGTAATGAGGAGTTGAGAGCCCGTAATTCTGCTCTCAACTCCAGGATGTTGGAAACCATCTTGGACCCTTAAAAAGGCCATTGGCCCTGAGCCCATTGCTCCTGAAATAGGGCTCCCAACCTACTTTGCTGGTGTCTGACTGCACCACCAGCCACTAGGACTAGGTCATCAGATGGGAATGACGTTGCAGAAGATTCCATATCTCCAACCACAAGTTTCTTGTTTTTTTTTTGTTTTTTTTTAACAGTGTAATCCAACCACAAGGTGTTATAAGTTACACTGAGTAAATACATGTGGATAAAATAAAAAACGTGTCTGTCTTCATTTCAAAATTTGACTATTTGAAACAGTGGTGATTCTTTTCTATACCCACTGTAAATAACCATACTGCAAAAAACTGTCTGCTCATGAAGGGGTGTAAACCTTCCCGAGGTCAAGTGGTTAAGGGGGTTGGCATAATAGTAAAGCAAACATGAGAAGCCACCAAACGGGTTATTGCGATGTGTGAGCAGATAAAGTATTACTTTATGTACCTGTTATGCAGAGTACTCCCTGTGGAGGAGCTCAGGGTATGCACAGTGGTTGCAGGGAGCAAAGCGCAACAATACCCAGCAATGCAGCATTTATTTGGATATTAAGAATTTTTTTATTTCGCTCACCCAACCTCCACCGTCTGACTCTAAACCCTGGCACTGTGCGGGCACACATGCCTAGGGGAGACTCTGCTGACACCGCTGCCCACTTCACATGAACCCAGCAGACCCCAGAAAAGGCTATTAGCTGTGATAAAAGCCACTCTGAGGACCAGCAGTGGGACTCCCTGGATTATAGGTAATTTAGCTGGTATACCAGGGGCCGCATCCATCCTAAACCCACCCACACGCATGGACGGACCGCTAGCCCTTTAGGAAGCCAGGTAGAGGAGCACACCTAGGTCCTGCACATAGGAGAAAAAAAGGAACATGGAGGCTGCAGGTTGACCTAAATTTTATGAGTTAGGAAGCATGGGGGCCTATACCTAGCTGTGCTGACATGGAGCCATGAGGGAAAGCAAGCTTTCTAAAACCAGTGGTAAAGATGCCATGAGTTTGGAGGGTGTTACCCCTTTAAAGTGGTTCTAAAGGCTGAAAGTTTTTTCCTTTATGCATTGTATGCATTAAGGTAAAAAACTTTCTGTGTGCAGTGGGCCCCCCCGATCCTAACCTGAGCCCCCTCCTATCCAGCTATGTTCACAATAGCCTCGGCTGTATGGACTCTCCCTCATTGGCCCGTTGGCTCCCGCTGCTCTCATTCACAGCTAGTGAGCCAATGAGGAGAGAGCGCGGGGGGGGGGGGGGGGTTAAGCCACAGCTCTGTGTGTCTTATGGATGCATAGAGCAACGGCTTGGGCAAGGGGGTTTCTCTGGAGGCACTGATCGAGGGGGAGGAGTGAGGAGCGCCGGCGGGGGACCTGAAAAGAAGATCCGAGCTGCTCTGTGCAAAACTACTGCACAGAGCAGGTATGACATGTTTGTTATTTAACCACTTCCCGCCCAGCGCGTGCTTACATTGCCGTGAGGGTGTCCCAAGACCCACCGCATTGGGCGGGCGGGCAGCATGCTCTGTGATCGCCGTGTCCTTTGGACATAACTGATTACAGATCGGGGTAAAGGTCAATTGCAGCAGCCTTTTACCACATGTCCAATGACAGCTGATCACAATGTAAATACAAGCCGAGAGGAGAGGAGAGCCAATAACCAGCTTGTGTTGAAGGGACATCTACACTGTTAATCGGGGCACTGATTATCAGTGTAGTCCCAACAGTGCCCACCAGTGCTGCCAATTGGTGCCCCCCAGTGCTGCCAATCAGTGCCCAGCAGTGCAGCCAATCAGTGCTCATCAGTGCCTACCAGTGTCACCTATCAGTGCCCATCAGTGCTGCCAATCAGTGCCCATCAGTGCTGCCAATTAGTGCTCATCAGTGCTGCCAATTAGTGCTCATCAGTGCTTCCAATCAGTGTCCACCAGTGTCACTTATCAGTGCCCATCAGTGCCACCTATCAGTGCCCATCAGTGCCTCCTCATCAGTACAGCCTATCAGTGAACATCAGTGCAGCCTCATCAGTTTGCAACATTTAATAACAAACTATGAAAAACTTTTTTTTAGCAATAATAAAAAGAACATTGGTGGTTAAATACCACAAAAAAAGCTATATTTGTGTGAAAAAAAGGATAAAAATGTCGTATGGCTACAGTGTTGCATGACTGTCATTCAAAGTGCAACAGCCTGGGTAGGAGGGGGGGCCAAAGTGCCCAGTAGGCAAGTGGTCAGTGTGGTTCACACCACAAAAACCCGCTCCAAATCCATTCCGGATGCATTTCTGCATGCATGGTTTTAACACATTTTTGCCGCGGTCCGGTTCTTTTTTTCTTCTTTTTTCCTGTTTTCCCCCCTGTACTGGGTGTGGTGTGTTTTTGATGCGTTCTAGTGCATATTGGTGCGTTTTTTCTCGTTCTAGTGCAGAAAAAACGCAACATGTTCTACTTTTTTTCTGGAACTGTAACGTACTGGGACTGTCCACACTGGAGTGAACTATGCCACTAGAAACCATATAACCTAATTTCCATGTGTTTTTTGATGCAGAAAATAAGGCACTGGACTGCATGTGGTGTGAGCTGGCCCTTAAAGAAAAAGTAAGAAAAAAAAGCTTCTATCACTTTAACTCTTGCCACCTCACTACTGCTGTCTGACAGTTTTACTTATTTCAGTTGCTTATAGAATTTAATGTTGCAAACCACAGGGGAAATCTGTTTGCCAATGCCTGGAACACTTTGTGTAATTATATATATATACACACACACACACACACACACACACATACATATATACAGAGAGAGAGAGAGAGAGAGAGAGAGAGAGAGATGTTTAGATCTCTCCCTCTCTCACACTTTGCTACAATGTAAAGTAGTGAGTGTACAGCTTGTATAACAGTGTAAAGTTGCTGTCCCCTCAAAATAACTCAACACACAGCCATTAATGTCTAAACCACTGGCAGCAAGTGAAAATGTCCAAATTGGGCCCAAAGTGTTAATATTTTGTGTGGCCACCATTATTTTCCAGCACTGCCTTAACCCTCTTGGGCATGGAGTTCACCAGAGCTTCACAGGTTACCACTGGAGTCCTCTTCCACTCCTCCATGACGACTTCACAGAGCTGGTGGATGTTAGAGACCTTGCGCTCCTTCACCTTCCATTTGAGGATGTCCCACAGATGCTCAATAGAGTTTATGTCTGGAGACATGCTTGGCCAGTCCATCACCTTTACCCTCAGCTTCTTTAGCAAGGCAGCGGTCGTCTTGGAGGTGTGTTTGGGGTCATTATCATGTTGGAATACTGCCCTGCGGCCCAGTCTCTGAAGGAAGGGGATCATGTTCTGCTTCAGTATGTCACAGTACATGTTGGCATTCATGGTTCCCTCAATGAACTGTAGCTCCCCAGTGCCGGCAGCACTCATGAGACCCCAGACCATGACACTCCCACCACCATGCTTGACTGATTGAATTGTCTTTGTACTCCTCACCTGAATGCCGCCACACACGCTTGACACCATCTGAACCAAATAAGTTTATCTTGGTTTTATGAGACCACAGCACATGGTTCCAGTAATCCATGTCCTTAGTCTGCTTGTCTTTAGCAAACGGTTTGCAGGTTTTCTTGTGAATCATCTTTAGAAGAAGCTTTCTTCTGGGACGACAGACATGCAGACCAATTTGATGCAGTGTGTAGCGTATGGTCTGTGCACTGATAGGCTGACTAGGCTGAGCAATGCTGGCAGCACTCATACATCTATTTCCCAAAGACAACCTCTGGATATGAAGCTGAGCATGTGCACACAACTTCTTTGCTCGACCATGGCGTGGCCTGTTCTGAGTGGAACCTGTCCTGTTAAACCACTGTAGGGTCTTTGCCAATGTGCTGCAGCTCAGTTCCAGGGTCTTGGCAATCTTTTTATTGCCTAGGCCCTCTTTATATAGAGTAACAATTCTTTTTTTCAGATCTTATGGAGATCTTCGGCATGAGGTGGCATATTACATAGTTACATAGTAGGTGAGGTTGAAGAATGACACAAGTCCATCAAGTCCAACCTATGTGTGTGATTATATGTCAGTATTACATTGTATATCCCTGTATGTTGGGGTCATTCAGGTGCTTATCTAATAGTTTTTTGAAACTCTCAATGCCCCCCGCTGAGACCACCGCCTGTGGAAGGGAATTCCACATCTTTGCCGCTCTTACAGTAAAGAACCCTCTACATAGTTTAAGGTTAAACCTATTTTCTTCTAATTTTATGAGTGGCCACAACCCATGTTGAACTTCCAGTATGTTACTAGTATGAGAGGGTGAGAGCGATAACACCAAATTTAACATTCCTGCTCCCCATTTACACCTGAGACCTTGTAAAATGGTTAATTGGGCCCAATTTGGACATTTTCACTTAGGGGTGTACTCACTTTTGTTGCCAGTGGTTTAGACATTAATGGCTGTGTGTTGAGTTATTTTGAGGGGACAGCAAATTTACACTGTTATACAAGCTGTACACTCACTACTTTACATTGTAGCAAAGTATAATTTCTTCAGTGTTGTCACATGAAAAGATAGAATAAAATATTTACAAAAATATCAGTGTACTCACTTTTGTGAGATACTGTATACACCGTATTTATCGGTGTATAACACGCACTTTTTTCCCCCTTAAAAGCAGGGGAAAATCGTGGGTCGGTGTCATACGCCGATTGGGAAGTTTTCTGCGGCTTTCGGCCGTTCTTGGCGCCATTCGGCTATTTTCGGCTAATTTCGGCCACACTCGGCCGTTCTCGCAGGCTTTCAGGCACTCTCGGCTGTACTCGAGAATGGCCGAGTGCGGCCGAAAACAGCCGAAAGAGGCCGAGAACGGCCGAGAACTACTGAGCGCCTCCGAGATACACAGAACATCCGCTCTGTATCTCGGCGGCGCCATTTTTAAACGGCAAAGACACTGACAAGGCTACAAATAACTGACAAGGCTGCAATGCAAGGCTGCAAATAACTGACAAGGCTCCAATGCAAGGCTGCAAATGACTTACAAGGCTGCAATGCAATGCTGCAGATGGACACTGATAATGCTGCATCGATGGGCATTTAAATGTAAGTTTTTTTTTCCTTAAACTTCCCTCCTAAAAGTTATTTTCCTTAAAATTCTCTCCTAAACTTGGGGTGTGTGTTATACGCCGGCGCATGTTATATGCCGATAAATATGGTATATAGATATTAGGGATGGACAAAACGGACCCCTGTTCGGTGTGCACCAGAACTTCGGAACACTGCTAAAGTTCGGACCCTAATAACAAACCCCATGAAAGTCAATGGGACCCGAACCTCAAAAATCGAAAGTGCCCATTTTGAGGGCTTATGTGCAAGTAACTGGGCATACAATGGTTATAGAGGTCAGGGTCCTGCCCTGGGGGACATGTATCAATAAAAAAACGTCATTTTTAAATGATCACTGATTTTTTTATTTTTTTTTTATTTTTAAAGTGAAAGCATAAAAATGAAAAATTCATTCCAATACAGTGCCTGGGGGGTCCCCTTAGTGTACCTGTAAAGTGGCAGATCTGTACCATGTCTAGAATCTGCTGCAGCAATAATTGCATTTATAAAGCCAAAAAAAATTAAATTAACCCTGCAAGCTGCCTTTATTTTGCTCAGCAACAGCTGGGGAGCCAGTGTGTATGATGAGGCCACATGGTAGTGCACTGGGAACAAGATTAGAGGTTTTTTGGATACATTCTGTTGTCACTTTGACTTTGGATAGAAGTAACGGATGCGTAAAAATTGGTCTTTGGGCATTGGTGGCACTTTCCCACCTAACCCTATAGAGGCAATCTGGATGAAAGCAAGAATTGGCCTTGCTGTAAAAAAAAAAAAAAAAAATCGCAATGATATGCACCTGTCAAACAGGTGCTGACAAATTGGTCTTTGGGTGTTAATTGTGCCCATGAAACCTACACCAAAAGCAAAAACCTATACCTATACCAAAAGCAAAAACCTATACCAAAAGCAAGTGGCTGATGCTGTGGTCAAATTACTCAGCTGACTCCTCCATGGCTGATGTTGGGGCTATGGCAGGAATAGATGTGGACAAGGGGGCAGGCTTATTTACTCTGGCAACTGCAAAGGACTGCACACTTGTCTCTGCTTGCGTGACAGAGGATGAGGAGGATGAGGAAGGTTTAGTAAGCCAGTCCACCACCTCCTCTGCATGCTGTGGCTGGATAGCATGGGCAAACTCACTAAACAGAGGAAATGATGCCCTGCCTGAGGAGTGACCACCACGTCCACCTTTGCCTGTGGACATATTTGTTGCTGGCCCCCTTACAGCGCCAAGGGATCGTCTGCCTCTCCTTGTTGTCCTCCCAGACATTATTGTGAGGGAGGGGGTGGTGGTTATAAGGAAATGTAAAGAAGAAGTTGAAATCTGTACGTAGATGCACTGTAATCAATGTAAAGAGGTGTTTGGTGCACTTTAAAGTACTCACACTACACAGACACACTCCCTGAATACACTATAATGTACTGCAATATAATGCACCAAATGTACAGTGACGCACAGAATTATATGGCTTTAAACTGGCAGTAATGCACGCAAATCGATATGGCGTTAAACTGTCAGTAACGCACACAGAACTATATAGTGTTAAACTGGTAGTAACACATGCAAAACAATATGGCGTTAAACTGGCAGTAACCCACACAGAACTATATGGCGTTAAACTGGCAGTAACACACACAGAAGTAAATGTTGTTAAACTGGCAGTAACGCAATCAAATAGATGTGTTTAACCATCACTACACTGACGCTATCTGAACTGTCCCTACTCTAGCTATACACTAATGTAAAGATTACTGACACAGTCTCACTACACTGAAACTATCTGAGCTGTCCCTACTCTACACTAATGTATGTATGTATAACACGGTCCACTACACTACAGTGAAACTATCTGAGCTGTCCCTACTCTACACTAATGTATGTATATATAACACGGTCCACTACACTACAGTGAAACTATCTGAGCTGTCCCTACTCTAGCTGCACACTATGCAAAGCTGAATGATCGTTCTCCTCACTACACTAAAGCCCCATACACACTATCAGATTTTCTGCTGATTTTTGTCTTCAGATTTACCAAAATCATGTAGTGCAAGGGACTGCCTGATTGCATACTCACTGAAACTCCTAAGGTTTGACCTCATATTATATGGTTTTGTTAAATCTGAAGGACGGCAAATTTACACTGTTATACAAGCTGTACACTCACTACTTTACATTGTAGCAAAGTGTCATTTCTTCAGTGTTGTCACATGAAAAGATATAATAAAATATTTACAAAAATGTGAGGGGTGTACTCACTTTTGTAAGATACTGTATATTTCTCTCTCTATAATATATATAATATTTTTGTCCACACCTTTTTTAGGTGATTAACGCAGAGCATATTTACAGTGAAGTGCACGCCTATCATAAACTTTCCAGAAAATGTCTGCTGTTTTGTATAACTGGACATGATCCTAACAGCTTGTTTTAACTTTCCCAGCGATGACATGCATAGCACTGCTTATCTCCGTATACAAAGCAGCCTTTTGCGACTTGCGTTCTCTCCTGGACTCATAATAAATGTTGCGGTATGACACTTACACCTCAACTTTTAGGCATGACCCAGTTTTTACCCACATTACACACATGTATGAAATGCAGTATACACCAGCAACGGTTCACACAGAGCTATTCATCATATTACCTCCAAGGACTTAGCAAAATCTCCATAAAATAAGAAAAGAAACAAAAATTCTGATGACACAATTTACGGCATTGCTATCATGTATTAGTCACTTCTCTTCTATTTTTCATAATGAACGTGCAGTTTCCATGTGCCTCTCTGGTTTGTTTTTGTATCACTTTCATACATTTTTGTTTAATGATTTTTTAAACGGCAATTAAAGCACCATAATGCAAAACTGGGAAGTCACAAAATGGTTAAAGCAGCAGCGTGCTTAGACCCCTTTCACACTGGAGCATTTTGCAGGCGCTACAGCATTAAAAATAGCGCCTGCAAATCGCCCCTAAAACAGCTGCTTCATTCACTCCAGTGTGAAAGCCCAAGGGCTTTCACATTGGAGCAGGGGAGGGCTGGCAGCCTTAGGCCTGGGGGGCAAGTCCAGTCAAGTGGCCCATTGAACCCCCGAATCAGCTCACCATCCATCTACACCACATTCCCCATACAGGAAGACTGCTCCACATTGCCCCAAAGAGAGAGAGAGACTGCTCCACATTGCCCCAAAGAGAGAGAGAGACTGCTCCACATTGCCCCAAAGAGAGAGAGAGAGACTGCTTCATACTGCCGGTCAGTCTCTGTGCAGGCAGTGTGAAGCAGTCACTCTTTCTCTGCGGGCAGTGTGAAGCGGTCACTCTTTCTCTGCGGGCAGTGTGAAGCGGTCACTCTTTCTCTGCGGGCAGTGTGAATCGGTCACTCTTTCTCTGCGGGCAGTGTGAAGCGGTCACTCTTTCTCTGCGGGCAGTGTTAAGCGGTCACTCTCTGTGCGGGCAGTGTGAAGCGGTCACTCTCTGTGCGGGCAGTGTGAAGCGGTCACTCTCTGTGCGGGCAGTGTGAAGCGGTCACTCTCTGTGCGGGCAGTGTGAAGCGGTCAATCTCTGTGGGCAGTGTGAAGCAGTCACTCTTTCTCTGCGGGCAGTGTGAAGCAGTCACTCTTTCTCTGTGGGCAGTGTGAAGCAGTCACTCTTTCTCTGCGGGCAGTGTGAAGCAGTCACTCTTTCTCTGCGGGCAGTGTGAAACAGTCACTCTTTCTCTGCGGGCAGTGTGAAGCAGTCACTCTCTGTGCGGGCAGTGTGAAGCAGTCACTCTCTGTGCGGGCAGTCTGAAGCAGTCACTCTCTGTGCGGGCAGTCTGAAGCAGTCACTCTCTGTGGGGGCAATCATTTTGGAGCAGTCTCTCAGAGAGAGACTGCATGATTGCCCCTAGAGAGACTGAGAAAAAGAGCTTGCCCCTTCCCCACACCCAGTACATAGACCAATAAGACTGCAGGAAGATGAAGACTAAAGACTGTGCTGTCACTACCGCTACACTAAGGCCGCGTACACACGCGCGGACTGTTCGCCCAACCTTGTCCGCTGAACAGTGTTTGGGCGGACAGTCCGCTCGTGTGTGGGGCTTCAGCGGACAGTTTCAGCGGACAGTTGGACGGACAAGGTCTTACGGAAATTCCGAAAAACTGTCCGCTGAAACAAGGTTTCAGCGGACTGTTCGCTCGTGTGTAGGCTTGTTCGGCCAACTAAGTCTCGCGCATGCTCAGAAAGGATTTTCACGCCGAAAGCTATAATGCAGTGTATAGGACGTCGTATTTTTCGTCCCGTCGTACGTGCCGTTCACGTCATCGTGCACGGTTTCAGCAAACTGTTCGTCCGTCGTGTGTGGCCATGTCCGTCCATGCTAAGTTTGAGCGGACTGTTTGCCGAAACTGTTGGACGGACAAAGTTGGGCGAACAGTCCGCGCGTGTGTACGCGGCCTTAGTGCTACCTGTGGAGTCTGGAGCTTCTCTGGTGAGTGGGCACCACACCACTGGGCAAGCCAAGCCAGCAGAGTATCCGAGAGTCACAGCGAGGTCAGCAGGCTAAACACGCAAGTCCTGCTTTCTCCCTGGCATGACCACCAGATTCACCAGGGTGCAGGCTCCTCCTGTGTCAATTGCAGGTAGTGTGAAAAGCAAATGCAGGTGCACACCGGAGCACCAGCCAGATTAAGGGCATCGTGGGCATGGTGCTGCAGTGGAGCAGGTTTAGGAGTGGCAGGAATATGAGGCAAGTAATATCATTTCCCAGCTCTCCTCTTTCTGGCCATCCTCCTATGTTTCCAGGAGCCTGTGCTAGCATGTGCCCAGACTTGGTCAAAGTCACGCAGGTGTAATGCTAGGGAAGCCTGGCACTTGATTTACTAAGCATCCATAAGAGCCGTGTGTGGGTGTGTGCTCTGAGGTGAAAGTTTTCAAGCCATCAGAATACAGTGATCGCTGCCGGCAGCTTAGCAGCCAGCAGTGATCGCAAAAAAAAAAATAAAGACACATGGTTGTATTGTCAGTTGATAGATCGAATTTTGTGCAACCAGTCTGCACATAGATTGATTTAAATTTCTGCTGAACAGGCAGAATTTCAATCTGTCTATGGTGGCCTAAGTCCACCAGTCTCTGTTTAATAATATCCTCAAATCTTCTGAAAGGGGGGCTCTAGAAATTCACTTTGAACTCCACCTTATTTCCAGAACTCTTTTTAGGGTCCTTTCACACTGAAGACGTTTTACAGGCGTTTTAGTGCTAAAAATAGCGCCTGTAAACTGCCTCTCATGCCACCGCAGTGTGAAAGCCCCGAGTGCCCTCACAATGGGGCGGTGCGTTTGCAGGACATTCTGAAAAGTCCTGCAAGCAGCATTATTTGGGCGATTTGGGAGAGGTGCCCTGCCCACTGAAATGAACAACACAGGCAGTTTTAACCCTTTCTTGAGCTGCTAGCGGGGGTTAAAAGTGCCCCACTAGCGCCGCTAAAACGAGCAATGCTTTACCACTACTGCCCACACCGCCCCAGTGTGAAAGTACCCTTGGATATTAGATGTCCGAAACAATAAGTTGAGAGCACATCTAATGCCTACAGAGAGTAATGGAAATGAGGTGGAGTTCAAAGTGAACCGTATAATTACCTGCAGGGATTGGCATTAAGAGGGTTAAAACAGGCAGGGATGAAATGTAATATCAACTCCTCACTGCCTGTCAAATGCCTCTGAAAAGTGACCTGAGCATGGATCACTTTTTAGAGGAGTGGCTGTTGCAAGTGAATACAAGCCTTTAGTGTGCTGCAGTTTCACTGCAGTGCGGGTGTACTGGCGGCTTTCAGTCCCCCAGACTTCCCTCAGACAGCTGCACATTTTTGCTGCATTTTCTGGAATTGCACCAAAGATGCAGCATGCAGGACATTTTGCGCACTTTCAGAACATGCAGTAAAAATGTGCAGCCTCTATGGGACCAGGGACAACATCCAGGAAGACAGCCAGGACACCAGCACTGCAGCCAAACTGCAGCATTCCAGTGTGAGCCCACATCATACCACCTAGATAGAAGGTACTGCTCAGGCTGCTAGAAAAAAAAAAACTTTTTTGGCTGCAGAGAGGGGGAGGGAGGAGCTCACTTACTTGGATGGTCTCAGCCTCCCAGGAGCCTCACTGGATTCCAGCCGACTGCTCAGATTGAACTTTCCCGCCCACATATCCTCTTCACAGACAGCACACGGGCTGCCCCGGAGTGTGGGCGGGGAAAGAAGCAGGTCCAGCCTCTGCCAGCCAATGGTGTGGAGTAGGGAGGGGCTGGGCGCCGCTTTACCGCTGATGCCAGTGGCGGCACAGTGTGAAAGGGGTCTTAGTTTTATGAAGTCTGAATTCTAATTGCTTGCTACAAATTAGAGCACATAATCTATATTTATATGCTCCTCAATAAGGCCCATTTGAGCCTGTATACCAGAGGTCTCAAACTTGCGGCCCTCCAGCTGTTGTGAAACTACAACTCCCATCATGCCTCTGCCTGTGGGATTCAGCTTGTAAATGTCAGCCTTGCAATGCCTCATGGGACTTGTAGTTTCGAAACAGCTGGAGGGCTGCCAGTTTGAGTTTTCTAATTTTTACTGCATAAACAGCAAAGACCCCTATCTGCAATCTAAGATTAATGGATAAGTTCACCTTTCAAGAAAAAATAATAAATGCACATATTTTTTCAGGAACAAAGTGCATTTATTATTTGTTGCTGCAGGAGCCTGGAAAGCAATTCACCTGTGAGCAGTGGATCAGAGGTGCAATGTCAGGCTTCCGCAGGCAAGCCCTGGAGCTTTCTTCCCCTACCTATGGGCTGACTGTTTACAAGCTGCAGAGCCTGTGAATGAATTATGAGAGAGTGCATCACTGCCCTGAGGTCCATCGGAACTACAAGACTTCAGCTGCTGTTGTAGTTCATTCAATCACAGACGGAGCCCAGCACTGCAGCGCTTTTTTTTTTTAAATTGTGACAGTGGGTGTGGGTAGAAAATCCCCTGCATGTTGTCACAACGTAGGAGAGGGGGAACTGGTGGCAGGAGCTGGAACATGTTACATGCTCTGGCCTAAATATAGTGGACCATGTAACAAGTTCAAAAAGGTGAACTTAGCCTTCAAACCTCCCTTCTTCTTTTAACTAAATATTCATGCCAAAAATTTGCATTTTTACCATGTGTGCAAAAAAGTGGCTCAGGCAGTGGAAGGGTTAAAGTATATATATATATATATATATATATATATATATATATATATATATATTTTTATATGGTCAGAGCCCTCCGCTCTAAGAGATATGAAAGAACACATAAACACGTCACAAGACTAACAACATAAAACAGACCTGAAGTGTGCCCTGGCCTGCTGTAAGGTAAGCCCTGGTGAACTGGGCGGTGAGCCCTGGTCTGCTGGGCGATACACCAAAAGAAGGGTGCAAAAGACTTGGTTAGGGAGGTAATTATTAACTTATGTACAATAAGACACTACAGGGCAAGGTTGCTGAAGGCTCGTGACATCTCCACTTGTGGATTGGGGATGTATCGAGTGAAGCAGGTGGATTTCCACCTGCCCACCTTTTTGATCACATGGTCTGGGACCCCGTTTCGTGAGGCTGCTGAGGCTGCTCCAACGCTAAAAATTGTCCAGAAAAACTTCTGGGTCGAGACCTAAGTAGCTCAAAAGGATCCTGATGTGACTATTGAACTGGTTGCTGCTTAGGGGGCTAAACGGTAACGGTAGTAATGGGCTGTCTTGCTAGGGATCAGACAGATGAGCTAATAACTGATCTAGAATGGACACGGGGCACCGGGCGTTGAGAGTTCGGAAAGTTTGATATCAACCCCGGACCGGACTGTTGTGTTTTGGACACCATGAGGTGCAAGATGAAGTAAGTCTGATGGCGTGCGAGGTGGCGACTACGTAACAGCTTACAACTGGGACAGTGACTGAGTTCACTGGGGCGTAAGAAGCCATAGAAAGCGGGGTAGATGGCTGCCAGGCTGGAATTAACCAAAAGGAGAGTGTAACAGAAAGAAAGACATGTCTCGGAATATGGCGCTGGTGACAGGTAGCCGTTTACTACTGATTTGGGGTTGTGCCTGTGAACACCATGCAGGATGGTCTTGACCGTATGGGCGGCAAACAAGATGGTTTGTTAGGATCTCGTAAGGGGATGAAATACTAGATGTCAGCTAAGTAGAGTCTAATGGTATTGTGTGACAATGCCAACTGTGTGTGGCGGCATGACATTAAGGCCAGGATGTGATAGAGATCTCCTGATATTGCCCTGGGGTTTGAGGCTAGTAACCTGTCATAGACCTCCTAGGCTGTACGGTAGGCTGCCAGGGTGTTGTGAGATAATGATAGGTTAATAAGGTAGGTAGCATCGTGAAGGTGTTGTTTGAATCCGAGGTTAGCTATGATCAATGTGAGATAAGAGACATGGTCGGGTCGGTTCCAGTTCCTGCGAAAAATACAACGCAACGTTTAAAACGGGCGGTGCGTCGGCCAGAGTATTGTATTGCCTGGGATGCTGTAGTGCTGTGGGGATAGTTTCACCAGTCTGCGCCAGAAGGCCATAATGGCCAGCGACTTGGGCCTGCTTTATTTGTAATATTGAATATGGCTTGGTTGTCTGTGGCAATGTCATTGTTTGTCCTGCCCAGTTGCTGCACCAGACTTGAGCTGCTGCGACAATGGGGTAGAGTTCAAACAAAAAGGAGGACTAACTGAACCCGGGAATCAAGAGGATTTCTGATGGCCATGGCCCTGTAAACCAAAGATGGCCAAAAATTGAGGCAAGGACCTGTGGAGTCTGTGGCATCCATGACTACCTGAGGTGAAAGAGGGAGATCCTGAGGGAAAGAACATTGGCATGCCATTTTAGTACGTGAGAAATTCGTCTCACATGGGCAGATGCGTTGTTGCTGGCACATCTAATTTAAGGGTATAGACAGGGCCTTGTACCTGGGAGAGAAACACTTAGCCCCCGTACACACAGTCGGACATTCTGCCAACCAAATCCGTCGGATTTTGTCCGACGGATTGTGTCCGAAACTGTTGCATACACACGGTCGGACCCAGTTGTCGGATTTTGCAGTTGCCAAGAACGCGATGACGTAAGCCGTGTACGGTGGGACTAGAAAAGGGAAGTTCAGCACCATGTCCGGCACCCTTTGGGCTCCTTCTGCTGATCTCGTGTCTATCGCGTGTTAGTAGAAGTTTGGTGAGAGACGATTCGCGCTTTTCAGATTTGTGATTCAGATCGCTACTGCTCAGTTTGTGCTTGTCTTTGCGTATCTGATAATCAGTGCGTGCGGTCAGTAAGTATTTGTTGATCATTGTGGACTATAGCTTGGTATAGTACGCTTTGAAAGGCATTTTTTATTGTCTGCTTGCTTCTGCTATTCAGGTCCGTTCTTTCAGGCCTTGCTGTTTATCGGTGCTTTCTGGTGTCCGTTCTGACCAGCCGACCGTTTTCAAACCATGTTTCGTCTACGTACTCGTCGTAGAGTTTGTGCTGTGCAGGGGCTTCGTGTTGGCGTTCTTACTTTGATACAAGCCTGGTCCATGAACAGGGAGGAAAGGCGTTTGTGGACCAAGAATTGGTTGCGCCAGCGTGACCAGTTCTCGCACATGCCTGCCTTTGCTCTGTGAGATCCGGGAGAATAATCCTGATGATTTCAGGAATTATCTCCGAATGACGGACCCCGTTTTTCACCGTCTGCTGGTTTTGCTGACCCCTTATATCAGCAGGCAGGATACCTGCATGCGGCAAGCCATCACTCCGGAGCAGAGGCTCATCGCCACGTTGCGCTACTTGGCGACTGGGAGAAGACTTCAGGACCTCAAGTTCTCTACAGGCATCTCCCCCCAGGCTCTGGGGATCATTATTCCAGAGACCTATTCTGCCATCATTCAGGTCCTGCAGAAAGACTATATGAAGGTAAGTTTTATCCTTTAACATCACATTCTATGTATTTCATGCTCGCTAATGTCTTGCATTTCTTTCCTCATTCCCTAATTAGCATCAGTGCAATATGCTCTAATTCATATGCTCTGCCCCTTTGTCCTTATGCAGATTTGCCTCACTAACTTCCCCACCATGCTCTTCTTGGCCCATAAAACTATAGTCTAGTCACTTACCAATGTCTTTTGTCAGCTCCATAGTATTGCTTTCGCCTAAATACCCCCTAAAATGTATACAAATGTTATGTGTGTGCTTCAATTCATGCAGAGTGAAATTTTTTTTTTTGGGGTTGTGCCAAACTCATTAGGAACCCCCCTTCCCCCAACTGCTAGCTCAGCTGATAGCAATCCTCTATCTGCTGACTTTACCAAACCCAATACACACTATACCTACCTTTTTGATGCTCACATTTATGGATGAATTCACCTAAGCATGTAGTGCAAGGGCCTGCCTCAATACTTTCAAATGCTATTATTTTATTTTTTAACCTATTAATTATCTGGATATGTAATAGCAGAATGTCGAAAAGTGCTTCCATTTTGCTTTCTTTTTGTTATTATGACACTTCTTACCTGTCTGGTGGGCTGCCAATAGTGTAACTAAGGAGGGGCTTCCCAAAGTAGCACACATTATTTAGCCATTCAGCTCTCAATCAAGTGGAGAGGGTTACCTGTCCTAAACACCCCCCCCCCCCTCATTTTTTAGCAAGGGCCCATCAGATGGGGGATATGGGGGGTGGGGGAGGGATGGGGGGGTGATGACTCTCATAAGGGGACATTAGACTTTAGGCTTTAAATACTCAGTTCCCAAAATGTTTGACTAATTTTGACCAAAAATGTTGGTGTCTAATCTGCTTGCAATGTTGATTTGTCAAATTACTAATTTTTGTTTTTGTTTCACTCCACAGTGTCCTTCAACGCCACAGGAATGGCAGACTGTGGCCTCCCACTTTGCCAGTCATTGGGACTTTCCCAATTGTGAAGGAGCAATAGATGGGAAGCACGTCCGCATCGTCCCACCACCCAACTCGGGGTCGTACTATTATAATTATAAGGGGTTTCATAGTATCGTGATGTTGGCGGTGGTGTCTGCGACATATGACTTTTTATGTGGACGTGGGGCAAAATGGACGGATGTCGGATGGTGGAGTGTTCTCACGGACGGAGTTCTACTGGCGTCTCCAGAGTGGCAGTCTGGGCTTGCCACCCCCAGAGGAGAATCAGGAAGGACTCCTGTTCGTCTTTGTCGCGGATGAGGCGTTTGCCCTGGCGAACCATCTGATGCGGCCTTTCCCCATGAGGACCCTCACCCCAGACCAGAAGATTTTTAATTTACGCCTGTCCAGAGCCCGAAGAGTGGTGGAGAACACTTTTGGTATACTGGCCAGCCGGTTCGGCCTTTTTCTTACGCCTATTCACATGGCGGAATACAAACTGAATCACATAGTGCTGGCGTGCTGTGTTCTGCACAATTTTATGAAAAAAGTTTCTGTGAACTATGTGGTCTCAGTTGGCCAACAAGAAGCAGACTTGCTGGAAAATTAAGATAACCTCACGGGCCTTGAACATGCTCATCCTGGCTTGCCCCCCCAAAGTGCCCGTGAGGTTAGAACACAATACATGGACTACTTTGTGGGTAGGGGGGCCATTGATATGCCAGACAATGTCTGAGTGGCATTTTAAGAATACATTTTTATCTGAAACTCCTTCATTTACTGCTTGGCTTGGTTTTAGGTGTCTCCTAGGTATAATTAGGTTTTTTCAAGTTGTGCCTTTTTCACCAACAGTGCAAACCCAAGTTCAGAGCGAGATAAGGGGACAGTCTCTTCTTCAGATAATGTTATTATGTTGTGGGTCTGCTACACACACACCTTGTTTTTGTAACTAATGTATGTAGTGCATTACTGACAAAAATCGTGCTCATTTTCTGCACCATGGCAGGAAAATGGCATGATTGTCAAAATTTACACCTCACTGTGGGTGTTTTTTACTAAAGGCACATCCACTATGCACTACAAGTGCACTGCAAAAGTACACCTGAAACTGCACTTGGAGTGCAAAGTGGTGTTGCCTTTAGTAAATCACACTCCTCAGCACAAACTTAAATTTTACTCCAAATACATTTTTGGTGCAATGAAAAAGGAAGCCACACATTGCTGATAATTAAACTTTTTAATCAAAGCACATTCACATGTGCGTTTCAAAAAGGTTTTTACAACAAACCAAGAAATTGTGTTTCAAAAACAGAGTTTAATCAAAATTTGGTTTACTTGGTGTTTTTGGGTAAACAGGCATGTATCTAACTGTAAAATACAGAACACAGGAACTTACAAAGTTCAAGTTTGAAAAGTGAAGACAATATCAGACATGAGTATGTACAAACTGGGCTGATATTGCCTTCATCACATGGGGTGTCACCCATGAAAAAAACTAATTTGGAAGATGCACACAGTGTGTCAACATGTGCTATCTCCCATCATGGGGGATCAATGTACATGTTTTGGGGCTGCAACCCCTTCATCTCAGACACTTTACACAAAACACGTACATTGATCCCCCATGAAGGGAGATAGCGCATGTTTACACACTCTGTGCATCTTCCAAATTTGTAATTTCGAGAAATACAACATTTTGTTTTTAAAATAGCAAAAATAAAACCCTATCTAGTTTTTGGTGTTTCACACTCTCCCCAAAACGTCAATGATGTTCTTCAGTTTATTTTTAACATCATTGATGTTTTGCAGGATATTTTCCAAATCCCGATTGCACCCCATTATCTCCCCAATCTGGATCTGGGCACTTTCACTGGTAAAACAGGAATCTTCTTCCACATCACCTACAAAAAAAGCAAAAAAAACACACCATGTAATAAAAATATGGTGACATACATTGATGAGCTTACCGGAAGCTGTGTTCTCCGACACTCACCTGTTGTGGTGACAATTTGCCCAACCTCCATGATCTCTCCTTCCTCCTCCTCCTGCTCCTCTGTTTCTGCTTTTGGAAGTTGGCCTTCTTTGGGAGGGGTGTGGTCCCTGGTGTCCTCATACTTGCCGAGTCTTCTCTCCCCTATGAGAATAGAAAAAAATAAAGAATTAGCACACAGATGGCAGAATTAACAATATGAAACATTGTTTGGAAGTGTTGTCCAATTGTTTATTTTGGCCGAGCTTCAAGGTCATAACATTATTGGGGACATTGTGTTCAGCTGGAATACTTACCGGAAGAACGATGTTTCCTACGAACAAATGAAACAATGAACTTGAAAGTGGCCATTTTAAAATGCACAACATGAAATCAAAGCACATGGAGCAGTATGCAAGCAATAATAATCATATGAACACACGACAACTACTTACTTTCGTCAAGAACACGCTTGATCCTTAGGTACTGCTCGTGCTCCCTCAGTTTCAGGTCTGACCAGAGTTTTCTCAGTTGATCCATGGAACGGTGTACCCCAAAATTCTTATGAAGACTCTTCACAACTTTATTCATGATCTTGGCCTTTCTGATATTTGAGTTTGGGTAAGGTCCATACTTCCCATCATAGTCGGTCCTGTTCAATATGTCGACCAGCTCCAACATCTCTCCAAAATACATATTTGAGGCCTTAAATCTTGTCTACCTGGATCGGGACGTTTCAGGCTCCGGGCTTTCCTCACCCTCCTCCTCGTTAGTGGAACTATTATTAGTGCGCACCTGTGTTCTCTCTGCCATGTGCTCTCCCCACTGCGCCGGAAGCGAAGGGGCGGGGAATAGTCTGGAAAGAACGTCAGGGGCGGGCGGAGTTTCACGCATGGGCACTGTATATAAAATGCAACACGCGTGTGTCGTCCGTACGATCGGTGAACAGAGGGGGAAGCTGACGCGACGAACGTGCAAACGAAGGTAACATTTTGAACTTGGTACATCACTAGGCTACACTGCTTCTAGATTGAGGCTTGCATTAGTGGAGTTTAGACTGACATTAGGGTTTGTCTTGTGTTGTGTCTTGCAGACATTATGGACAGCTTCAATGACCATAGCTTCCTCCCTCTGTTCATCGATAAATAGAGACATGACCATCCTGTGGCAAGCAACACACCCACTATATAGTAACAGACAAAAGAGGCAGGCAGCAATGTTGCAACTGGTTGCGTTTGTGAAGCCGGTGGTCCCCAGGGCAGACGTCAAATATTTAAAAAAGAAAATTGGTAGCCTCAGGAGTACATATATGAGGGAGAGGACCAAGGTGCTGAAGTCCGTGCAATCTGGAGCTTCAGCAGATGACGTTTATGTCCCCACCCTGTGGTATTATGACAGGATGCATTTTTTGGCAGACCAGGCTGATGTCAGGGAATCCCTCTCTACTCTTCCTTCCACGCGTCCTTCTATGCTCCATTCCACACCCGATGAGTCTTGCGACGCCCAACCCGGGAATTCCACTCAGGAAGTACTGTGGGAGCCCAGCTTGAGCCAGGTATAGTATTGTTGTACATATTTGTGGAGTCAAAATGAATGATGTTAACTTGATTTTTGCTCACTAATTGCTGATTTTAGAAAGTGTTTCACATATCAATAGACAGTAGTGGCCAAAACCTTTGGGACAAGAAAGAAAAATGCTGGGCTCAGAATGATAGTCTTTTCTATTGGTTAACAATTTGCAACAGTGTTGATGTGAAAAATGTGTATGTTTGATGAACCAAAAAATCAAACTATGTCCCTTTTTCATACACTGGAAGGGTGTGGAATGCAGCAGCCAGGAGGTGGCTGTGGAAAGTGGCAGCCAGGAGGAGGCGGGGGTAAGCGGCAGCCAGGCGGTGGGCAGCCAAAGGAGCCTCACTGAATGCCAGGTCCCTCCCCTCCGCCTTCCACGCAAAAGGGCAAGAAAGGGGGGAATGTTGAGGAGTCGGCCCTGAGGCTGATTGGTGAGGCTTCTGCGGCACAAGCAAAACCCACCTACCAAGAGTCCTTTGCCGTCATGGTTGCGTGCAAGCTTGATAAAATGGAGCAGGGGCAACAGATCTTGTGTGAGGAGGTTATTCTCCACACCCTCAACAAAGGTCTTTTGGGCCAAATGACACCAGAAACACACTTGTGTCATTTGGCCCATGCCCCTGCTCCTCCTCCTCCTCCTCCTTCTGCCACACCTCCAGCACCACAGCCACAGCCTGGAAGGAAGCATGGAAGGAAGACCAGAATGTGATGACCTGGGTTCAGTCTGGTCTGACAGAAGATGCAGCCTGTTGTAGCACCACAGCCTGGAAGGAAGCATGGAAGGAAGACCAGAATGTGATGACCTGGGTTCAGTCTGGTCTGACAGAAGATGCAGCCTGTTGTAGCACCACAGCCTGGAAGGAAGCATGGAAGGAAGACCAGAATGTGATGACCTGGGTTCAGTCTGGTCTGACAGAAGATGCAGCCTGTTGTAGTACCACAGCCTGGGAACATAGATGTCATCTGCTGCTGTTCCGGGTTTCATGGACTTCAGGACCAGACTTCTCTCCCTCAGACATGTATTCTTCAGGCCACCAATTTTTGAGTTTAAATAGCTGATGTGTGCCCTGGGGGCCAAAGGCTTCACGAATCTCCCCAGTTTCAACATTGCTGCCTCCCTCTTTATCTGTTACTGACAGCGAAATAAAGGTATTTTTTTGTTTGAAGAAATACTTGTGTATGTTTATCCTTCCAAAAGGCCAGTTTATTTGTGAGCAGGCAGGTACATTTCCAAAAAAACTAAGTGAAATAAATAACAAGGGGTAACAACACTAAACAACCTCCTGTAGATTAAAAAAGAAAAACAAAATATCAAAAATAGAATAATGTTGTTGTGGTAAGTTTACACACCAAAAAAAAAAAAAAAAGGAGAAATGAGCAAACTCTCTTTAAAGGAGATTTTTAGGGAATCCAAAAAAAAAAAAACATCCAAAAAAGAATAAACCAAATCTAAAATTGTGTAGATGTGATGCAAACTAAAATTGTATTGCTGAAATGGTTAAAAAAGAGTAATGAAATCCGTTCGGGAGAAGTGTGTGTGACTATGAGCATCAAAAGAAGTTTGTTCTTGCAGCATTGTAAAGAACAAGAGAATGCGCTTGATGAAAGAATTTTTAACATTGCAGCGTGACGAATGTGCTATATCGCTTACGAGCAGTAGTTTTACCTGAACGAGCGCTTCCTTGTCGGAATTTGAATGTGAGCATGCGTGGCACTTTGTCCGTCGGAGTAGGCTACACATGATCGGAGTATGTCCGATCGGACCAGTTTGTCGGAAAATATTTGCAACATGTTGGAAAATTTGGTCCGACGGATATTCCGACGGAATCAGTCCGATGCATACCACACACAGTTGGATTATCCGACAACACGGTCCGATAGGACACATTCCGACGGATTCTCCGACCGTGTGTACAAGGGCTAAGAGGCGGGAGATAACGGATCACCCCGAGTCTGGCTGCTGCCTTAGCTGAGAATGAGCGGTGACAGTCATAGAATGAGCACCCTGCGTACTTGTGACCTAGATCCACTGCTGCATGCCAATACGGGTCCAATTCTTCCCTCCCGTTGGGTTTGCCCTACATAGCAATAATCTAGGCCTTTTTTAAAGCAATCTACCGAGCTGGTCAGAAACAGCTCCTACAGAGCCTTGGGAGCACTCTGCACATGCTCAGTTTGGTGTGTTTTGCTAGAGAGTTCTTTTTTTTTTCTTTTTTCTTGGGAGAATGCAATGTGATCAGCACAGGGCCAATTAGCACTGTCCAGACAGAGGGTCAGGGGTCCTGCAGCTTCATGGGACAGCCAGAGTAGAATGAAAACTCCTCCTATAAGCTTTAACCAGACATTGATAGAAGTCACAAGACAGCTGATGAGAAAAGGTATTTAGCAGGTTATATTTACTAAAATAATTGCATTTCCATGTTCTGTGTACTGTGGGAGACCAGATATAGTGAATGCAGGCTCCTGGGTTTAGTTACACTTTAAAGATGTTTTTAAAGGTGTGTTGGTTTACTTTTAACACTTTATGGGATTGGGTAAGGATGCCAATGTACCCTTGTACTCATTCTCCTGGGAGGGGTTGCTCCTTTTAAAAAAAGGGGCTTCCAGATTTACCCTACCTCCTTTTTGGGACATACTGAGGTAGGAAAGAAGCCCTTTCCCTCAACACTGGGATACGGGTATCTTGCAAGCTCCACCCCAGTGCAAGGTACCACCCCCCCCCCCCCCCAGTGTTAAAAGGCCTGGTATGGTACAGGAAGGAGAGCTGCAAACGTGCTGCCTTCCCTTTTCTGGCCACCCAGGCTGCATGAGTGGATGGGACCTGTTTGGATTATTAAAAGGGAACCCCACACTTTTTTTTTTGTATTTTTGTTTTTACTTTTTTTTAATTACTGCTGCTGTATGTAAGTCAAGCTAATTGTAAAAGAAAGAAATCAATTCCATGGCCAATTATGCACTGTCAGTGTATGCTGTCACTGAGACTGCCCCTAAAAATCATACTGTTCTGTAACACCTTGTACAGCTTTAAGGCATCCCTAATTATTATTATAATTTTTATATATTATTAAGGTTTTATGGTATTATTATATTAAGGTATTATTTATTATACCTTTTCTTTATTATATTAAATATAATAATATAATATATATATATATATATATATATATATATATATATATATATATATATATTTTTTTTTTATCAATAAATAAATAATAAATAAATAAATATTATATAAATATGATATATTATAATATTATATATATATTAAAGGTGTTATTATACCTTTTCATTGTCAGAGCTGCTTTTGCATTTTTTTTTGCACACGTTGGAAAAATAATATTTTAGGTCTGAAGATTAGTTAAAACTCCCAAACATTATATATTTTCTGAAAACAAACACCCTGGAGAATAAAATGGTAATGGTTCCAATTTTTAAATTTTTCCTTTTTCAGACAATATTTCCAAAAGTGTTAATTAAGCGAAAAATGTCAGTAAAAAACAACCAAAACCAACATTTTATAGTAGGACTATAACTATAGTTACTGGTACAAATAGGACAGACACTTCAATGAATAAAAAGTTTATACAAATTTTATCATGCTAAAAAATCACATATACACATATAAAGGACCACTTCTCATATACAATCTCAACGGCCGCAAACCAACCACGGGAATTGTTTAAACTGGTTAATCAATCAATGAATCCGGTGTGCCTAGAACCCCCAGAAAGCGAATCCCAGGATTACTGTGACAAACTGTCGGATTTTTTCATCGATAAAGTCAAAACCATCAGGGAAACAATTTGTCAGAAGAAAACATCCAACCTCAGCCAGCAAATACATAAAGAGGATGTCCGCACCAACATACCGCAACCGCCAAAATTTTCACTATCCCCAATTACCGTAGACACCGCAAAAAACATCATTAATAAACTGCGTGACAGTACCTCACCTATTGACATCATCCCCACAAAACTACTGAAAGAATGCTCCGACATCATGGCTCCAACCATAACCCACCTCATAAACCGATCATTCCACGAAGGGATTGTTCCCAGCATCCTCAAACAAGGCATCGTCAAACCTCTACTCAAGAAACCAAACCTGGACCCTCAGGATCCAAACAACCGTAAGCCAATTACAAGCCTCAACACCATTTCTAAGATCATGGAGAAAGCTGTAGTACATCAGCTACAACTTCACCTGGATACTCACAAACTCCTGGACCCGCTGCAATCAGGCTTCCGCCCGGGTCATGGAACAGAAACAGCTCTCCTCAAGATTTGGGATGACGCCCTCGAAGCGGCAGATGACGGAGAGCCGTGTCTCCTCGTACTGCTAGACCTAAGTGCAGCGTTTGATACAGTAGATCACAATACTCTACTCGTCCGCCTCACAGAAGTAGCCGGAGTCCAAGACATAGATCTCCATTGGTTCGCGTCCTTCCTAGGAAATCGGTCACAGACAGTGAAACTAGGAAAATTCCTCTCCGAAACTCGGGCAGTCACCTGCGGAGTCCCTCAAGGCTCTCCGTTGTCACCCGTTCTCTTCAACATTTACATTCGCCCACTCCTTCAAATCATCAGATGCTCAGATCTCTGCTTCCACTCTTACGCTGACGACACGCAACTTTATTTCCGGATCAATGGAAAAAAAGATCACCAACAACAACTTGAAAACTGCCTCAAATCAATAGAGGACTGGATGACCACCAACTCCCTCCAGCTGAACCAATCAAAGACAGAGCTTCTTATCTTACACCAAAATCATAAGCCCGCAACCAAAACCTCCTGGTCTCCACCAACCGTCTTTGGGCAGACTATCTCCCCAAAGACCAAAGCGAAAAGTCTCGGGGTTATTTTAGACGCACAAATGTCAATGGATGCGCAAATAGGAGCAGTAGTCAGTCGATCTCACCATCTGCTGCGCATGCTTCGCAGACTCATCCCTTTTATCCCAAAGAATGACAAAGCAGTGGTAGTTGGAACAATCATTAATTCACGACTGGACTACGCAAACTCGCTTTACATAGGATTACCACAATATCAACTTGCGCGATTACAACTGATCCAAAACACAGCGGCAAGGCTGATAACAGGAAAAAAACCCTGGGAATCCATTTCTCCTTCACTGAGGAGCTTACATTGGCTAACCGTAAAAAATCGGATCACGTTCAAGACCCTTTGCCTCACCCACAAATGCGTGCATAGAGAAGCTCCGCAATACCTAATGGAGAAAATAAATCATTACACACCAAACCGCAGTCTTCGATCAGCCAACAAAAACCTCCTCCTCGTGCCCAAAGCCCGGTATAAATCCAAGGGGGATCGGAGATTCGCTGTCCAAGGGCCTCGGCTATGGAATGCTCTACCAATCAACATCCGCCTGGAAGAAAATCACCTGGCTTTTAGGAAAAAACTCAAGACCTTCCTCTTTTAGCAGATGATCAAAGCTCGCCACAGCGCCTAGAGGCGATTCAGTTCGCATTGTGCGCTATATAAGTATTTCATTCATTCATTCATTCATATACCCCCCTCCCCCCAAAAAAATAGAGACCTGGATCCCTTAACCACTTGCCGACCTGCTCACGTACATTTACTGCGGCAGGACGGCTCTCCTGCGTGAACCGACATACCTGTACGTCAGTCCGTGCAGGGAGGATGTCCGGAGGATGTCTGCCTCTGTACACGCGTGATTGCAGTGTACAGAGGCAGAACGGGGAACTGCCTATGTGAACAAGGTGATTGTCCATTCTGCCTTGTGTCATGACAGAGATCTACTGTTTCCGGTGATCGGGGACAGTGATCCCTGTCATGTTGCTGGCAGCTCGTCCCCCCTACAGTTAGAACACACCCAGAGAATAGAGTTAACCCCATGATCGCCCCCTAGTGTTAACGCCATTTTTAGAGCACTGATCAATGTAATAATGTCACCAATGTAATAAGGTCCCCAAAAAGTGTCATTTGGTGTCAGATTTGTCTGCCGCAATGTCATAATCTCGCTAAAAATCGCAGATCACCGCCATTACCAGTAAAAATTATAAAAAATAAATAAAAATCTCTAAATCTATCCTGTAGTTTGTAGACGCGGCAACTTTTGCGCAAACCAATCAATATATGCATATTGCAATTTTTTTTACCAAAAATATATAGAAGAATATATATCAGCCTAAACTGATGAATACTTTTTTTTTTTACTTATTTTGGATATGTATTATAGCAGAAAGTCAAAAAAGTTTTTTTTTCAAAATGGTCGCTCCCTTTTTGTTTATAGCACAAAGAATAAAAACCACAGAGGTGATCAAATACCACCAAAAAAAACCTCTATTTGTGGGTAAAAAAAGACATCAGTTTTGCTTGGGTACAACATTTCACGACCGCGCAATTGTCAGTTAAAGCGACTCAGTGCTGAATCACAAAAAATAGCCTGGTCATTGACGGGGTAAATCCTTCTGGGGCTGAAGTGGTAACAAGATTAAACAGAACAGTGCTGTGTAATCTGCCCCCCTCTAAACTGTAAAAAACCTGGCTGATCCTGCCACTTCCTGTATCCCCTGCTTTGCACTGACCACGATAATCAGGGCTGCGAAACTGAGATATCATTAGTGAAAAACAGTACACTGTACACACATAGTTAGGCACACTTTTAACCCCTTCATTGCCCTAGATGTTAACCCCTTCCCAGCCAGTGCCATTAGTACAGTGACAGTGTATAGTATCATCACTGATCACATGTCAGTGGCAGTTAGTCAGTTCTCCTTAGCATCATTTAGTGGTAGATTGACTGCCGCACTATCGCAGTCCAATTACAAATCGCTGATCGCCACCATTAGTAGTATAAAAAAAATTCCAGTATATATATCATAGTTTTTAGGTGCTATAACTTTTACGCAAATCAATCAAAATGCACTTATTGTGATTTTTTTTTATCAAAAACATGTAGCAGTAAAAAATTTTGGCTAAAATTTATGAAGAAATTAGATTGTTTTAAAAAATTGTATTGGATATGTTTTATGGTAGAAAGTAAAAATGTTTTTTTTTTTTTTAATTTTCCGCATTTTTGGTTTATATTGCAAAAAAATTAAAAACACAGTGGTGATCAAATTCCATCAAAGAAAAGCTCTAAAAAAATATTAAAATATATTTTGGGTACAGTGTTGCACGACCACGCAATTACCAGTGCCCAATAACAAAAAATGACTTGGCCATTAATCTTTCCGAGCTCAAATGGTTAAAGTGAACTAGGAATAATGGTCTTGGACTTATTGCTCTCACTCGGGCGTGTGTGGCAATATGCAACATGCAACTTGTATTGCAAGCGTCATTTTCCTATGTAGATGCCCCCCAACAACTTACGGGCTATTCTGTAAGCAGTTGTCTCTGATATTTCCTGATATTTCCTTTCCATTAGAAGGTTCTATATATTAATAGGTACTTTATTTACTTGATTTTTTGGTAAACACGTGCAGCTTACCCCGATTATTGGCAGAAACGCGTCAGGTTTTCAACTAAGGGTGCCTAGCTAAGCTTCTTTTAATTATGAATTCCAATAAGATTATTCTCCCATGTCTGTACCTTTATCATGTGATTAATGCATTTCGGATTTGTAATTTTATTGATTTATTGATTTATGTATTAATTTGTAAGAATTGTATTAATCATGTCAATCAATTGTTTGCATTACATTTATTATTATTATTATATTTATTATGTTACTCTTTTATGATTATATCCATATTATATATAGCTTTATTTATTATGCTTTAAAAATCATGGACTACCCTCAGGGGTTAAAGACATCAAATCAAAATTAAAATTAATTTAATCTATGTATTAATTTATACATATTATCCTTATCCACAATGACATGTTTCATGCTAAGTCCCACTTGTGACAGGTCACTTTTCTTTTATTTTCCCCGACAGATATGTTCATGCTTACATGTTTGCATATGTGAGGACAGGAAATTATTTATTTATTTTTTTAAGTGATTGTGTGTAGCTTTATTTTAGGGATTTTTTTTATTTTCACTTAAATGCTTATTTATATCACATCGATAACAAAAAGTTCCCTATATGATTTAAATATTTTTAAGACAGGTTCTCTTTAAAGCGGGATTCCGCTCTTTTTTTTTTTCTTTCTTACCTGTGTTACAGGTGGGCGACTGCTACCTTCGCTTAGCATCCACATCCGGCGTTTTTTTGACCCCCGGCGCGACGATTCTTTTCCTCAGGATGACTTTTAAAAAAGTGCTCTGGCATTTTCCATTTTAAGTGTGGGCGTCTGAAGCCCACAGGCATTTACTTCCTGTATATCGATGACGCTCGGCTCCCAGCATGCTCCGCTCCATCTCGCACATGCTCAGTGTGCAATGGTGGTAATGGCAGATACAGCTGCCTGCCCACTTTAAAAATGGCAAATTCGGACACGCCCTCGTCACGTAACCGGCATCCTAACGAAATCTCACGAGATTTCGCAATTTCATTGTCCCCCCATGGATTCTTGGGAAATTTCCCAGGGACCATTGCGAGGACGATAACCACGCCTACTCCCACGGGAGGACAACCCGGAAGTCAGCAGAAACATCTGAAATAAAAGGTAAGTAAAGAATATTTTTTTTATTCAGGGTTCATTTAGGTAAGTATTCTATCTTGTGATTTTAATAATATGAAGTTTAATTTTTAGGTACCAAACCGCTTTAACAAGACATGTCTGACCTTCCTCCCTTTTGAAGCTAATGAAAGGCAAATTGCCCTCCATTAATTTCTTCCCTGGCTTCAATGGGAAAGGGTTCTTTCTAGGTAGGAGATATCAGCGAACGGCAAATTTGTTCATGCCTAATTAAAGCTGGTAGACTGTCAAGATTCTAGTGCAATAGAAATTAGTAGGAAAAATATTTCAGTCTCTGTTTGAGATTTTAAGATGAATTGCTTCACAATGCTTATAGCTGCAGAGGTGATTGAGGGCTTGTTTAAAATAATTTTACAGATTGTTCAGAATTTGATGATACTTTAGTATGCAATGCATTGTCTATTTAAAAGCTCTTTACTGTTTGTTAGAACATGCAAATACTTTATTGTCCATAGTCTGGGAAAAGGAGCACTTTAAAAGGGGATTAATGCATAAAAAATAAAATAAAAAATAAAATATTGAATAATCAAAAATGCCAATGCTTTAGTAATCTGGTATTTTATGCCACTATTTAAAAAAGTACACCCTATTTTGCCACTTATTTCAAATGTCATCCAGTGCACATGAAAACCTGTAAATGTTTGGATAAATTGAATTTTTTAAACACACAGAAATGTTAACATAACTATTTTGTTATAATATGAGTTGAAGTTTGAATGGGGAATTCCATTTATGTAAAAATATTATTTTGTTAATCAGATAGGGTCAGTTCCGTCAGCCTGCAAGAGGAAATCAGTTAGTATGACTTGAATGGGAAATGAAAGTACCACTGAAACCAAAAGCACAAGCTCATTCTTATAACAAAACTAAATGCAAAGTATTTTTTATAAGCTCAGCTACTTACATCATAAAGTGGAATCTGGAGATTTTTGAAGAATTTTTTATTTTTTTTTACTTAGAAATGTGAAAGTGATGTCCTTAATTTAGTTTTGAGCTGGACATTAGTGGTTCCAAATTATTAACTACTGCAGTAGTGAACAGATACAAAAGATACGCTCAGCATCTTTCCAAATAACTGTTCTGCTTTATTATGATGCAATTGAAGGTTTTTATATTCATGATTACGTAGGTATCACATTAATATTACAATTGTATGTTTATGGTAACAAGGGGCGTTACATGGGCAGGCTAATTGTAATCAGGACTCGAAAGAATGCAAAACATGTACTGAAAACATTATTATTGCCGTGTGCACAGTGAGGGCAGTGTGCAATACATAATAGAATACAGTTATATACAGAACTTACAAATTTCCTGGACAAGTTTGTAATAATATACAGTATCTCACAAAAGTGAGTACACCCCTCACATTGTTGTAAATATTTTATCATATCTTTTCATGTGACAACACTGAAGAAATGACACTTTGCTACAATGTAAAGTAGCGAGTGTACAGCTTGTATAAGATTGTAAATTTGCTGTCCCCTCAAAATAACTCAACACACAGCCATTAATGTCTAAACCCCTGGCAACAAAAGTGAGTACACCCCTAAGTGAAAATGTCCAAATTGGGCCCAATTAGCCATTTTCTCTCCCCGGTGTCATGTGACTCGTTAGTGTTACAAGGTCTCAGGTGTGACTGGGGAGCAAGTGTGTTAAATTTGGTGTTATCGCTCTCATGCACTCATACTGGTCACTGGAAGTACAATATGGCACCTCATGGCAAAGAACTCTCTGAGAGTCTGAAAAAAATGAATTGTTGCTCTACATAAAGATAGCCTAGGCTATAAGAAGATTGCCAAGACCCTGAAACTGAGCTGCAGCACGGTGGCCAAGACCATACAGCAGTTTAACAGGACAAGTTCCTCTCAGAACAGGCCTCGCCGTGGTCGACCAAAGAAGTTGAATGCATGTGTGTAGCGTTATATACAGAGGTTGTCTTTGGGAAATAGACGTATGAGTGCTGCCAGCATTCCTGCAGAGGTTGAAGGGGTGGGCCATAAGCCGCCCACTGTATCAAATTGGTCTGCATAACTGTCGTCCGTCCCAGAAGAAAGCCTCTTCTAAAGATGATGGACAAGAAAGCCTACAGTTTGTTGAAGACAAACAGACTAAGGACATGGATTACTGGAACCATGTCCTGTGGTCTGATGAGACCAAGATAAACTTATTTGGTTCAGATGGTGTCAAGCATGTGGGGAAGCAACCAAATGAGGAGTACAATGACAAGTGTGTCTTGCCTACAATCAAGTATGGTGGTGGGAGTGTCATGGTCTGGGGCTGCATAAGTGTCATAAGATGCGCAAGGGTAAAGCTCTCTTGCGCACAGTTGTGCACAATAGGAATGTGCTAAAGCACACGAGCACACGCACACACAGGGTGTGACCCCTCGCTGACCTATAAAGGAAGTGAGGTCATCCAAACACACTGCTGGTTCGTTTTCAGCTTCTTGTGATTCCCACGTCTGCTCTTGTGATCTGTATTACCCGCTGTGACCCAGATTGCCTCATCGACCTCGCTGATCTTCTCCTGACCCGACCTCTGGCTTGACCTTGGACTCCTGCTTTATGAACGTGTTTGACCCTCAGCCTGCATCTGGACTTACCTGCTATCTCCTGTTTTTGACCCCTGGCTTGTCTTTGGATTACCCTTCTGTCTCAGCGTTCCTGGTACTTGTTGTCTTCTGATCTGGACTGTGTTTGACCCCTGGCCTGCCTCCTGGATTCTGCCTTTGCCTTACAGACTTGCTACCATTGCTTCTGGACCTTCCCACGGGACATCACCTTTCAGCTCTGCTCAAGCTACCTTCTGATCTACTAGCAAGTGACTGTCCTACTGGTAGCTTGTGCCTCTTGGTGCAACCACCCTCTGTGCCACCTTCAGGGGTGGTCTGTGCCGAGTCGCAACAGCAACTGCTCTCGGCATCTTGGCCTCGGTGAGTATATTTATACGATAGTACGAACCAGCCATGACAGAGGCCAACAGAGCGGGTTCTCCATTAGAAGTCCTGTGCCAGCAAGTCTCGGCACTCACAGAAGCAGTACAGAAACTACAGGATGGCTATGCACAGATCGACAGCAGGCTTCAGCAACTACCCACAGCTCCGGCACCCACAAATCCTACGCAGGCCTCCGCTAGCAGTGCCTCCACACCTCAAGTCCAGCCTCCACCCGCTATGATGATGGCGGTACCATGAGTCCCCACGCCTGAGTGATTTTCAGGCGACCGTAAAAAATTCAGAGCCTTTAAAAATGCATGTTCCTTGTACTTGGCCTTGCAACCCAGGACCTTTTCTTCGGAGATCATCAAGGTCGGGTTTATTATTTCTCTTTTGGCTGAGGAACCCCAGGCCTGGGCCCATAGCCTTATGGAACAGAGAAGTCCCTTGTTAAACTCCATGGACACCTTCTTTGAGGCCATGGGACAATTATATGACGACCCTCAGCGTACTGCCACGGCTGAGGATACCCTGCATGCCCTCTCACAGGGGAGGAGACCGGTGGAGGATTACACTGTTGAGTTTCGAAAGTGGTCAGCTGACACCGGCTGGAACGAGGCGGCCCTGCGTTATCAATACCGGTTAGGGCTCTCCGAGAACCTAAAGAACGAGTTGGCCCGAGTAGAGACTCCTGCCTCCCTGGAGGAATTAATCCAGCTGGCCACAAAACTGGACAGGCGGATGCGCGAGCGGCGCTCCGAATGCCTCCAGGCACCTCTGTCTAGTTGGATGCTTCCTAAGGCCACTGCCCATCCTGGTCCTTTTGGGTCCCTCGGCTTCGGAGGGGGAGCCCATGCAGCTGGGTTTGGTCCGTCCTCGCCTCACCCCAGAAGAGCGACAACGGAGACGCCAAGCCAATCTGTGCTTATACTGTGGGGGGCTTGGACATTTCATTCACAGCTGCCCCATGAGACCCTGTAAGTTGCCCCTATGGTGTATAATGAACTACCGGAGTATTGGTCCTGCTCAAACTTATGTGACTCTCTCTGTTTCCCTACAGCCGGCGGAAGAGAAGATCCCACTCCCAGCCGTGATTGACTCGGGGGCATGTAGTTGCTTTTTGGACATCTCCCTTGCACAGCAACTACTCATTCCAAGCCAGAATAAAGGAACACATCTTCTAGTCCATTTAGCAGATGGATCTCTGCCACACTCAGGTCCAGTAACACAGGAGACACTACCCCTACTTACTATTACAGACTCCAGCCATAGAGAACTCCTGCGCTTTCTAATATCATCTCCCATGTTCCCTATCATCCTGGGACTTCCCTGGTTGCAGGCTCATGATCCCCAGATCAGTTGGAACAAGAAGGAAGTGTCCTTTACGTCCGCCTATTGTGTGCAGCACTGTTTTCATTCTGTTCCAGCTTGTATGACTGTGGCCCCCGCCACTAATCACCTTCAGCACATTCCCCAGGCCTATTCCGAGTTTAAGGACGTCTTCGATAACAAGAAGGCTGACCTTCTACCACCACACCGATCATATGACTGCCCCATTGAACTGTTACCCGGCTCTGAGATCCCCCCCGCCTGCGGGGGGAAATTTTCTTTGTTGGAAAAAAGGATGGATCCCTTAGGCCAGTGATGGCGAACCTTGGCACTCCAGATGTTTTGGAACTACATTTCCCATGATGCTCCACTACACTGCATCACTGCCTTAGGCCATGTGTAAACTACAGGGAACTTAAGAAAGTCACAATCAAAAATCGCTATCTACTTCCACTCATCCCTGAGTTATTCCAGCGCTTCCGATCTGCCACAATATTATCCAAATTGGACTTGCAGGGGGCCTACAATCTCATTAGAATCCGTGCTGGGGATGAATGGAAGACAGCCTTCAGATCGAGATTTGGCCACTATGAATATCTTGTTATGCCCTTTGGCCTGTGCAATGCCCAGGCCACATTTCAGCATTTAGTAAATGATATCTTCAGAGACTATCTTGATGATTTTATAGTGGTATGTTTGGATGATATCCTTATTTTCTCTGCTTGTCTTGAGCTCCACAGGGTCCACGAGCGGAAAGTCCTCACCATCCTCCGACAACATCGGCTGTACCTTAAGGCGGAGAAATGTGAATTTGAAATAACTACCGTTCAATTCTTAGGATTCGTCATTTCTACCGAAGACATCTCCATGGACCCCCAAAAGATCAAGGCAATCTTGGAATGGCCTGCTCCAAGGGATAAGAAAGCCATGCAAAGGTTTATAGGCTTCGCTAATTTCTATCGCAGATTCAATGCCGGGTTCTCTTCAATAGTCGCCCCCATTACTCAGCTAACCCGCCAACACACCCGATTTCAGTGGTCTCAAGAAGCCCAAGAAGCCTTTACCAAACTAAAGACTTTGTTCACCTCAGCTCCTATTTTACGGCATCCTGATCCAGTACTACCCTTTGTACTGGAAGTAGATGCCTCAGAGACAGCCACAGGAGCCATCCTCTCACAACGACAAGGGCCTAAAGCTTTGTTACACCTGGTTGCTTTCGCATCTCGAAAGCTGAGCCCACCGGAGAGGAATTATGACGTAGGCGACCGAGAACTATTGGCCATTAAGTTCGCTCTGGAGGAGTGGAGATACCTCTTGGAGGGAGCCACTCATCCCATCACAATATTCACAGATCACAAGAATCTTGAATATCTGCAGACTGCCAAGCCCTTAAGACCCCGTCAAGCCCGTTGGGCGCTATTCTTTTCAAGATTCCAGTTCCATATCTCGTACCGGCCCGGATCCAAGAACAACAAAGCGGATGCGCTCTCACGCATGTTCCCTGAGTCTTCCCAGGTAACGGAGCCTAGTACGATCTTGTCGCCTCAAAACGTCCTTCTACTCCCACAGCCTGACTTAATTACGGCCATCAAAACGGCTTCAGTCCATTGCAATGACCCAGTCCTATCTACCTTGGAAAAACGTGACAATCTGTTTTGGGCCCGAAACAAGGTCTTTGTTCCCCCTGAGATTAGGACTCAAGTTCTAAGGACTTGTCATGATCACAAATTGGCCGGCCACTTTGGGACACAGAAAACAGCGGAACTGATCTCTCGTTCCTTCTGGTGGCCAGGTTGGAGACAGGACTGCCAGACTTACATTGCCTCTTGTGTACTGTGCCAGCGTAACAAGAGTCTCAAGACCAAGCCCTGGGGCCTGTTAAGGCCTTTGCTCATTCCTGGCCGGCCTTGGTCAGACGTGTCAATGGATTTTATTGTGGAGCTACCGCCTTCGGAAGGATTCACCACAATCCTGGTAGTAGTCGACCGTCTTTCAAAGATGGCCCATTTCCTACCTATGGTCGGGACCCCCTCTGCTCTGGAAACTGCCAATCTCTTTATTAGGGAGGTTGTCAGGCTCCATGGGGTTCCCAGCAGTATCACGTCAGATAGAGGTCCTCAGTTCACCTCTAGATTCTGGAGAGAACTCTGCAAGGCACTGGATATCAAGATCTGTTTGTCATATCATCCCCAAAGTAACGGGCAAACTGAACGGACAAACCAAACCCTTCAGCAGTATCTCCGCTGCTTTTGTTCAGGATCTCAAAATGATTGGTCAGCCCTGTTGCCATATGCAATATTTGCCTACAACAATTCAATTCATACAATTACCAACCAGACTCCCTTTTGGATCAACTGTGGGTTTCACCCTTCTTTCCTCCCCAATTCCATCCCAGAATCTACTGTTTCTGCGGTCCAAGATCGGATAACCGCCATCCAATCTAATTTCCAAAGGATCCAGGAGACCATACAGAAGGCCCAGGATGATTACAAGAAATACCATATACCAGATAGGGGAAGGAAGAAGAACCCTACCTTTAAAATTGGCGAGGAAGTCTGGCTATCTGCCGCTAATCTTAAACTTCCTTGTCCCACACGCAAGCTGGGTCCCAGATTCATAGGACGGTTCAACATCAAGAGAGTAATAAATCCTGGAGCTTTTGAACTAGCTCTCCCTGGATCGTACAGGATACACCCTGTTTTCCATGCCTCCCTTTTGAAGCCATTGGTCCCTAGTCCTTTTCCTGGAAGAGAAGTGCCTCCTCCTCCACCCATCAAGATCGATGGAGAAGATGAATTTGAAGTGGAAGCTTTACTAGGATGCAGGAAAGTCGGTAGGCAAATACAATACCTGGTAAAATGGAAGGGGTATCCTTCAGAAGATCACTCCTGGAAACCATCCAAGAATCTTCATGCTCCCAGATTAATGAAGACATTCCATCAGCAACATCCGGAATTGATGGCTAGCTTGGGCGTCCGGAGGCCGCCTCTCGGGGGGGGGGCACTGTCATAAGATGCGCAGGGGTAAAGCGCTCTGGCGCACAGTTGTGCACAATAGGAATGTGCTAAAGCACACGAGCACACACACACAGGTTGTGACCCCTCGCTGACCTATAAAGGAAGTGAGGTCATCCAAACACACTGCTGGTTCCTCTTCAGCTTCCTGTGATTCCCAAAACTGCTCTTGTGATCTGTATTACCCGTTGTGACCTGGATTGCCTCATCGACCTCGCTGATCTTCTCCTGACCTGACCTCTGGCTTGATCTTGGACTCCTGCTTTCTGAACGTGTTTGATCCTCAGCCTGCATCTGGACTTACCTGCTATCTCCTGTTTTCGACCCCTGGCTTGTCTTTGGATTACCCTTCTGTCTCAGTGTTCCTGGTACTTGTTGTCTTCTGATCTGGACTGTGTTTGACCCCTGGCCTGCCTCCTGGATTCTGCCTTTGCCTTACAGACTTGCTACCATTGCTTCTGAACCTTCCCACGGGACATCACCTTTCAGCTCTGCTCAAGCTACCTGCTGATCTACTAGCAAGTGACTGTCCTACTGGTTGGCCTCGGTGAGTACATTTATATGATAATAAGTGCTGCCGACACTGGGGAGCTACAATTCATTGAGGGAACCATAAATGCCGACTTGTACTGTGACATACAGAAACAGGGCCTGATCCCCTCCCTTCGGAGACTGGGCTTCAGGGCAGTATTCCAACATGATAATGACTCCAAATACACCTCCAAGACGACCACTGCCTTTCTAAAGAAGCTGAGGGTAAAGACGATGGACTGGTCAAGCATGTCTCCAGACCTAAACCCAATTGAGCATCTGTGAGGCATCCTCATTTGGAAGGTGGAGGAGCGCAAGGTCTCTAAGATCCACCAGCTCCATGATGATGTCATGGAGGAGTGGAAGAGGACTCCAGTGGCAATCTGTGAAGCTCTGTAGGGTTAAGGCAGTGCTGAAAAATAATCATTTTTAATAAATAATAATTGGCCACAAAATATTGACACTTGGGTGCAATTGGGTGCAATTTGGACATTCTCACTTAGGGGTGTACTCACTTTTGTTGCCAGCAGTTTAGCCATTAATGGCTGTGTGTTGAGTTATTTTGAGAGGACAGCAAATTTACACTGTTATACAAGCTGTACACTCACTACTTTACATTGTAGCAAAGTATCGTTCCTTCAGTGTTGTCACATGAAAAGATATAATAAAATATTTACAAAAATGTGAGGGGTGTACTCACTTTTGTGACATACCGTATGTACATAGGTACAATCGTGTTTTTTCATGACATATGCAAGTTCTACTTCTTGAATAGGAGCATTGCACAAAAGGGCCATTCCTCAAACTCAGAACAAGTCTATCAGTTACTGTAGGCCCTATTTATTGAAAACCGACTTTGCGTAGCAGAGATTTGGTGGTATTTTTGCTAAATAAACCAAAAAAGACCAACATTTTTGAAAAAAAACTATTTTCTTTTTTTTCTATTATAACATTTTGCAAAAAAATTGTTCTTCGTGAATTTTGGCCAAAATCTATTCTGCTACATTTCTTTGCTGAAAATAACCCTAATGAGTGCTTACTTTTCAGTCTGTAGGAAAGTTTTAGGCCCCTTTCACACGGGACGGATCAGTAATGATCCGCCCCGTGATGATCCGCTCGCTCAGCGGGGATCGCTCCGTTGTCCCCGCTGAGCCGGCGGCGGACAGGGCGGTCTCTGCACACTGTGCAGGGACCGCCCTGTCAGCTCTCCGCTCTCCTCTCTGGGGATCGGATGAGCACGGACCGTCTGTCCGTGTTAATCCGATCCGCTCTGCAGACGGATAGAAAAATAGGATTTCCTCCATCTGCAGAATCGGACAGTAGTGAAGGCGGACGAAATCGGGTGTCTGCTGATGTTCATCCGCAGACACCCGCTATCCCATAGGGATGAATGTATGCCCGTATTTCATCCGCAAACGGATGGATGAAATACGGACATATCGTCTGTATGTGTGAAAGGGGCCTTACAGTCCACAAACTATGGCGTATGTATCTGAAAATGTATCAATTGTGATGTACTGACTGTCCCAAAAATGCCAGGACAGTACAACCCCACCCCCTCCCCCCAAATGACCCCTTTTTGGAAAGTAGATAGTCCATGGTATTTAGTAAGAGGCATTGTGAGTTTTTGAAGTTGTAATTTTCTTCTCACAATTGTTTAAAAATGTAAACTATTTTTAACAATTTTTTTTACATACTGTAACAAGTGCAATACAGTTTCATCATATAACTGGTGTGGCACTGATCAGGGACAATAACTGGTTACAGTATGTAAAAAGAGAAATAAATAATGTTTTTACATTTTTTTTCAATTTTTTTTTTAACATTTTTTCTTTTTTCTTTTTGCATACTGTGACCAGAACAACACAGTGTTATCACAGTAACACTGTACTCCTCTAGGGAGGTGATCAATATATATATATATATATATATATATATATATATATATATATATAACAATTTTACTGCATGGAATTGATTCATTCAGTGTTTTCTACTGTGATTAGCTGTGATTGGCAACAGCACATCGCATGGTACAGGTGGTCTGTGCCATGCAATCACTGTGACCAATCACAGGAATCAATACAATAGTACACAATGAATGGCGTGAATGAAAGCCATCCATTGTGTACAGCTGCCATGCAATCTGCTGTGATTGCTCACACCTATCACATGGTATCGGCTCTGTCATTAAAAAAAGTCTAGTTAAACAAAGTTGTCTAGTTAAACAAAATAAGTATACTCCTCAGCATTATCTAGTGGCCACAATGCGGTATTTTCCACATTCACACATTGTCAGAAACCATGAATCAGACTGAGACAGAAGTACAGTTAAATCACATTTGTTTATTAATAATAATAATAATAATAATAATAATAAAAGGTAAACAGAGTAAACGTAGTCAAAACATAGCCAGAGTTCAGGAACTGGAACGGATAGTCAAACAAGCCAAAGCATCAGAGCTGCCAGAGATGAGTGTAGTAACAGCAAGCAGGATCTTGAGCCAGAAGGAATGTTAGCCAAGCAAGTCTTAAAGTGGTTGTAAACCCACTTTGAGAAAAAAAAACTCACACCTGCAAGACAAAGGCATAATGAGCTAGTATGCATAGCATACTAGCTCATTATGTAATACTCACCTGAGATCAAAGCCCTCGCTGCATTGCCTGTACACCACTCCGGAGGCCGACATCACTCTCGGGGGTTACTTCCGGGTATTGCGGCTCTGGCGCTGCGATTGGCCAGAGCCGCGATTACGTCACACACTCACTGATCAATGGTACGTACGTGCCATCGCTTCAGTTTGTGTCAGTACACATGTGCCAATGATGTCGTGACATGCAATACAGGGGATATCTCCTAAACGGCCCTGGGTGACTCACCTGTTGATGATATCCTGCTAGTAGTCCTGCCTACTTAAGCCATCCACGTTAAGCCATCTACTTAAGCCGTTTCACGTCTCTCTGAGTCCTGATATCAGCAGGGAATTCTAAGCCCCGTCCGCCTCTCTTCTGATATGATAGCTATAGTCAGTGGGCGGGGCTGAGAATTCCCCGCTCACGTCAGGACTCAGAGAGATGTGAAACATGATGGGCCAGGAGTCACATGATTGGGATATATTGTACTTACTACTGTGAAATTTGGTATGAAGTGATATATTTTGTAAAAAAGTACATACAGAGGGGCCATTGTAACACAGAATTTATGAAAGGGAAGTAGTTTTAAAAATACGCTCGGATCTCTTTCCCGGGAGGGGCGGGGCAAGTCGGGATGCCATCACCTGCCATCGATTTTCTGATCCTCATGCATCAATGCCGCATCGGTGACACCCGAATCGCGATGCATCAATGCAATGATTCATTTCAGTACCCCTAGCATCATGTCTGCATTCTCTGATCACCTCCTGTATCCTGTCCGCATCCTCTGACCGCCTCCTGTATCCTGTCCGCATCCTCTGACCACTTCCTGTATCCTGTCCCCATCCTCTGACTGCCTCTTGTATCCTGTGTGCATCCTATGACCACCTCCTGTATCCTGTCCACATCCTCTGACCACCTCCTCTATCATGTCGGCAGTCTCTGACCATCTTTTGTCTTTTATAATAATCCGCCGGGGTGGGGGACTATGGGAGGAGTCAGATTTGAAAGGACTGTGTAGAGGAGACAATAGGATAAAACCAGAGCCACCAACCTGAAGCCGTCTGACTGAGCCCTGCACGGTGCACCTGAGAGGAGGTCAGTGACAGAGTTCCCCCTTAGATCAGAGATGTACTGATCTCCAGCATTCCCCTTTACGTCACAGTTCCCTTGCACATTTTCTGCTGAGTCATGTCTTCAGATTTACCAAAACCATATAGTATGAGGTCAAACCTTAGGAATTTCAATTTGTATGCACTCAGGCAGCCCCTTGCACTACATGGTTTTGCTAAATCTGAAGAGAGAAATCAGCAGAAAATCTGATAGTGTGTATGGGGCTTAAGGGGGAATCCTGCAGACTCTGATATATGGGGGAACTCTGTGCTGGCTGTGTTATATTAATCTGACCTTCATGTAAATAAAAAAATATGTTTTTTTACTTTTGTTTAACTTAAACACATTAAACACACACACACACACACACGCACAATAATAGCTTTATCTAAATGTTTATAGCTTAAATATTGATATTTGCACGGTTTAGCACAGAAATCGTCCATTTTGGGCACGTTTTTGCAGTGCCAGTAAACAATATGTCTCTGGCAGTAAATGGCATGATTATTTGTCAGTAAAAAATTGATGCCATTTGTAAATGTTGGCATCCTGACAGTAAATTTCACTTCGGAGGGGCGGGGGGTGTTAACCATTGTGTATGGTGTGTGGGCTTTAAAGGCCACTCTTTTGCCTCTGCACTTATGTGTTACGTGGGTGGTAAAAGGTTAAGAATCAAACTTATAAAGACACAAAAAAGTCTTATTGCCATCCCATAATGGGAAATAACAATGGGAAAACATTAAACACAACCTGTAAAGTTTAACTGATGGCAAAATCAAAAAGATGATGCAGCCAGTCACAGCAGTTTTTGTTTTTCTGAGCCTCCCAGTATCATGGTTTTATTACGTGTTCATTCTGATAGTAGATCCATTATTTTTCCAAGTCATTTAACAGACTGACACAACTGCTTTTTTTAGCAGTGAAATCACAAAGAGATGTTGTCACTTTGTGGACCAGATCATGTTAAAGCTGAACTCCAGGCAGTAACCTCTTTCCCTGCTTTAAAGCGGGAGTAAACCCGCTGACTTTTTCTTTTTTTTTCTACACCTGTATGGGAAAAGACATAATGAGCTAGTGTGCACCGCATAAAGGCACTATGCCACCCCAACCTCCCCTATACCACCCCAACTTGTCCTATACCACCCCAACCTCCCTTATACCGCCCCAACCTGCCCTATACCACCCCAATCTCCCATATACCACCCTAACCTCCCCTATACCACCCCAACTTACCATATACCACCCTAACCTGCCCTATACCACCCCAATCTCCCCTATACCATCCCAACCTGCCCTATACCACCCCAATCTCCCCTATATCACCCCAACCTGCCCTATACCACCCCAATCTCCCATATACCACCCCAATCTCCCATATACCACCCTAACCTCCCCTATACCACCCCAACCTGCCCTATACCACCCCAACTTACCATATACCACCCTGACCTGCCCTATACAACCCTGACCTGCCCTATACTATCATTTACGGGGGCCGTTTGGGTGTATGCCCTGTGACCGTGCGCTGCCTGCAAAGCACTGGGCAGGATAGACAGGAGGGGGGAAAGGGAGGTGACATCATGTTTTGCCGCACCAGGAGACACCAACCCTAGTGACGCCACTTCCTCCACCCCACACTCACTCATTCATGTCTTTATGGACCTTTCTTTGTGCTCGCTTGCTCTGGGGGCACCCAAGGAAGCTCATTCCCGAGCCACTGCCATGTGTATCCATTCACACACAGAGTGTGACTCAGCCCCTCCCCTGCTCTCTCTTTATTGACTCACTGGTTGTGATCGGCAGTCATTGGCAGCCAGTGGCTCCTGATGCTGTCTCAGCCAATGAGGAGGAAGAGACCCGGGGGAGCCATTGCTCTCATGCATATCTCTGGATCAAGATGGGGCTCAGCTAAGTATTATTATTATTTTTTGTGGGGTTATTTTATGTAATGTGTATTTTTGCTGTACTGTATCTGAATAATATTAATGTGAAATGTGTTTGATGTATTGATATAAGAATTTTTTTTTATAATAAAGATTACTGAATTTAAAAAAAAGTATTAGGGTCCTTTCACACGGGGCAGATCAGTTCTGATCCGCCCCGTGGATATCCGTTTGCTCAGCAGGGATCACTCTGTCGATCCCCGCTGAGCAGGGAGATGACAGGTCTGTCTCTGCACACTGCGCAGGGACGGACCTGTCACAGCGCCGCTCTCCCCTATGGGAGATCGGATGACGACGGACCGCAGTGCCCATCGTCACCCGATTCGATCCGCAGACGGATGGAAAAATAGCTTTTTCCTCCGTTACACTTTTTCGGATCGGAGCGGGTCGGATGTCAGCGGACATGTCACCGCTGACATCCGACGCTCCATAGAGCTCTATGGAGCATCCGTTCAGATCCGCCTGAAAAACTGACAGGCGGGCCTGAACGGGACGTCAGTGTGAAAGGGGCCTAAGTGGGGGCTTGGAGGGGGCTGCTACACACAAAGTTTTTTACCTTCATGCATAGAATGCATGGAGGTGAAAGACCTTGAGTCTTCACAACCACTTTAACCACTTTCAGACCGGACCATTTTGCTGGTAAATGACCAGAGGTCTTTTTACACTTTGGCACTGCGCTGCTTTAACTGGTAATTGCGCGGTCATGCAATGTTGTACCCAAACAATATTTGCGTCCTTTTCTTCCCACAAATAGAGCTTTCTTTTGATGGTATTTGATTGCCTCTGCGATTTTTATTTTTTGCGATATAAACGTAAAAAGACCGCAAATTTTGAAAAAAAATGATATTTTCTACTTTTTGTTATTAGAAAAATCCAATAAACTCAATTTTAGTCATACATTTAGGCCAAAATGTATTCAGCCACATGTCTTTGGTAAAAAAAAAGTCAATAATTGTATATTTATTGGTTTGCGCAAAAGTTGGCACATCTACAAACTAAGGTACGTTTTCTGGAATTTACGCAGCTTTTAGTTTACGACTGCCTATCTCATTTCTTGAGGTGCTAAAATGGCAGGGCAGTACAAAACCCCCCCAAATGACCCCATTTTGGAAAGTAGACCCCCTAAGGAAATTGATAAGAGGCATGTTGAGCCCATTGAATATTTTATTTTTTTGCCTCAAGCGATTGAATAATGACAAAAAAAAAATTTTTTTTTTTTTTTACACAAAGTTGTCACTAAATGATATATTGCTCACACATGCTATGGGCGTATGTGAAATGACACCCCAAAATAAATTCTGCTGCTTCTCCTGAGTACGGGGATACCACATATGTGGGACTTTTTGGGAGCCTAGCCGCGTACGGGGCCCCGAAAACCAAGCACCGCCTTCAGGCTTTCTAAGGGCGTAAATTTTTGAGTTCACTTCTCACTACCTATTACAGTTTTGAAGGCCATAAAATGCCAAGATGGCACAAAACCCCCACAAATGACCCCATTTTAGAAAGTAGACACCCCAAGCTATTTGCTGAGAGGCATGTTGAGTTCATGGAATATTTTATATTTTGCCACAAGTTGCGGGAAAATTACAAACTTTTTTTTTTTTTTTTTCACAAAGTTGGTACTAAATGATATATTGCTCACACATGCCATGGGCATATGTGAAATGACACCCCAAAATAAATTCTGCTGCTTCTCCTGAGTACGGGGATACCACATATGTGGGACTTTTTGGGAGCCTAGCCGCGTACGGGGCCCCGAAAACCAAGCACCGCCTTCAGGCTTTCTAAGGGCGTAAATTTTTGAGTTCACTTCTCACTACCTATTACAGTTTTGAAGGCCATAAAATGCCAAGATGGCACAAAACCCCCACAAATGACCCCATTTTAGAAAGTAGACACCCCAAGCTATTTGCTGAGAGGCATGTTGAGTTCATGGAATATTTTATATTTTGCCACAAGTTGCGGGAAAATTACAAACTTTTTTTTTTTTTTTTTTTTTTCACAAAGTTGGTACTAAATGATATATTGCTCACACATGCCATGGGCATATGTGAAATGACACCCCAAAATAAATTCTGCTGCTTCTCCTGAGTACGGGGATACCACATATGTGGGACTTTTTGGGAGCCTAGCCGCGTACGGGGCCCCGAAAACCAAGCACCGCCTTCAGGCTTTCTAAGGGCGTAAATTTTTGAGTTCACTTCTCACTACCTATTACAGTTTTGAAGGCCATAAAATGCCAAGATGGCACAAAACCCCCACAAATGACCCCATTTTAGAAAGTAGACACCCCAAGCTATTTGCTGAGAGGCATGTTGAGTCCATGTAATATTTTATATTTTGCCACAAGTTGCGGGAAAATAACAAACTTTTTTTTTTTTTTTTTTCACAAAGTTGTCACTAAATGATATATTGCTCACGCATGCCATGGGCATATGTGAAATGACACCCCAAAATAAATTCTGCTGCTTCTCCTGAGTACGGGGATACCACATATGTGGGACTTTTTGAAAGCCTAGCCGCGTACGGGGCCCCGAAAACCAAGCACCGCCTTCAGGCTTTCTAAGGGCGTTACAGTTTTGAAGGCCATAAAATGCCAAGATGGCACAAACCCCCCCCAAATGACCCCATTTTGGAAAGTAGACACCCCTAAATTTAGGGGTACACTAGTGAGACTAGGTAATAAATGGCAGGTGCCCTGAAACTATAAAAAAATAACTAACCAACCAGCGTCACCTGTAACAGTTATATGGTGATCACTGGTGAAAGGGTTAACTAGGGGGCAATCAGGGGGCTTTATGCGGTAGTATATGGGGGTCCCTGGCGCTATAAAAAGCTGCCTGCCTAACTAGCGTCACCTGTGACACTAATACAGCGATCAGAAAAACGATCGCTTATTAGGCTGGGTTCACACTGGTGCGATGCGGGAACGCCACGAATGCGCGGCGGGTTCCCGCATCGCATGCCTCCCGGCGGCAGTTCACACTGCCCTATGCGAACTGCTGGGAGTGTCAGTGAAATGTTAATGACACCCCCAGATCAGTTCGCATATCGCAGTGCGATCTGCAAACTCGGATCGCATGGTGTGAACACCCATGCGATCCGATTCTGCTGCGGGCCAAAAAAAGGGTCCCGTGCGAATTTGCGGCGGGTGCGGCGGGTGTGGCGGGTGCGGCGGGTGCGGCGAATGGCTGAACTCGAATCGCACAGAGATCGGATGTGATTTGCACTGCAGTGCGGTGCGAATCACATCTGTTCTCAAACCGCTGCAATGTGAACCCAGCCTTAGTGACACTGGCGACGGGGGGTGATCACGGGGTTAAACCTTTATTGGGGGGGTTAGGGGGGTACCTTAGAACTAAAGGGGGCTAACCCTAACTGCCCTAACAGTTATTAGTCACAAATGACACCCGCCGGGTGATCAGGGGGTTAAACCTTTATTAGGTAATAAATGGCGGGTGCCCTGAAACTATAAAAAAATAACTAACCAACCAGCGTCACCTGTAACAGTTATATGGTGATCACTGGTGAAAGGGTTAACTAGGGGGCAATCAGGGGGCTTTATGCGGTAGTATATGGGGGTCCCTGGCGCTATAAAAAGCTGCGGCGAACCTAAATACCTACCTGCCTAACTAGCGTCACCTGTGACACTAATACGGCGATCAGAAAAATGATCGCTTATTAGGCTGGGTTCACACTGGAGCGATGCGGAAACGCCGCGAATCCGCGGCGGGTTCCCGCATCGCATGCCTCCCGGCGGCAGTTCACACTGCCCTATGCGAACTGCTGGGAGTGTCAGTGAAATGTTACTGACACCCCCAGATCAGTTCGCATATCGCAGTGCGATCTGCAAACTCGGATCGCATGGTGTGAACACCCATGCGATCCGATTCTGCTGCGGGCCAAAAAAAGGGTCCCGTGCGAATTTGCGGCGGGTGCGGCGGGTGCGGCGGGTGCGGCGAATGGCTGAACTCAAATCGCACAGAGATCGGATGTGATTTGCACTGCAGTGCGGTGCGAATCACATTCGTTCTCATAAACCGCTGCAATGTGAACCCAGCCTTAGCGACACTGGCGACGGGGGGTGATCACGGGGTTAAACCTTTATTGGGGGGGTTAGGGGGGTACATTAGAACTAAAGGGGGCTAACTCTAACTGCCCTAACAGTTATTACAGTCACAAATGACACCAATGCAAAAAAAAAAAAAAAAAAAAATGACATTGGTGTCACTGTGACTGGGGGGCAGGGGTAATTGGGGGGGTGATCGGGGGGTAAAGGGGGGGTGTGAGTGTGCCTGGCATGTTCTACTGTGTGTGTAGAGTGTTGGTGCAACTCACCGATCCGCTCTCCTCCGTGTCGGAACGAAAAATACCGACACGGAGGAGAGAATACATCACTTCCTCTCCTGTGTTTACATTACAGGAGAGGAAGTGATGTCACGGGGGATTTCCATTCGTCGAGAGCGATCGCGAGGGGGTGGCCATGAATGAATGGCCGCCCCCTCATCCCGGATCGCTCTCGAAGGAATGCCGACCGCCGCAGGCACCGGGGGGGGGGCCCGATCGGGCCCCCCACCCGCGGGCAGGCAGGGACTTATATATACGCCCATATGCCTGCCCGTGCCATTCTGCCGACGTATATCGTCGTGCGGCGGTCGGCAAGTGGTTAACCTGTGGGCGTCTATTCATTAGAATAACATTTGCCACATAAGTCTATTGAGCGAATGTATGCAACTGTGGAATCTAGGACATACATTTTAAAGGGGTTGTATAGGTTTGTTTAAAAAAAATAAAAATAATATAACAAACAAACATTATCATACTTACCTCCACTGTGCAGTTTGTTTTGCACAGAATGGCCCTGATCCTCGTCTTCTGGGGTCCCTCAGTGGCTGTCTCGGCTCCTCCCCGCAAGAGCTAACCCCCCTCTGGGAAGCGCTCTCCCAATGGGGTTAGCTTGCGGGTGTATCACTCGGTCCCCTGGCGCGCCGTATCATTGATTTGATTGACAGCAGCGGAAGCCAATGGCTGCGCTGCTATCAATCATCCAATGAAGAGCCCACAGAAGCTGTGGGAAAGCAACGCGGGAGTGTGCCCACGGAGATTCGGGGCTCAGGTAAGTAAAACGGGGGCTGGAGAGTACAAAGTATTTTTTCACCTTAAAGCATAGGATGCATTAAAGTGGTTGTATACTCTTTTTTGTAACTTTTACCTACAGGAAAGCCTATAATAAGGCTTACCTGTAGGTAAAAAAAATATCTCCTAAACCTGTACGGTTTAGGAGATATTCCCCTCGGTATGCGCCGCTGACTGCAGCGGCGCATGCGCACAAGGGGATTCTCGGCCTGAAAATCCGGCAGTGGCCGGCGGCCGGAAAGAAATCTCCTGCGCGCATGCGCGGGAGTTACGATATCGCGGCTCCGGCCACTCACAGCGCCGGAGCCGCGATACCCGGAAGAAACGCCGAGGGAGCATGTCAGCTCCCTCGGCGTGTATCGTGCCAGATGTCGGGGCCTCGTTCTAAGGTAAGTATTTCATAATGAGCTAGTATGCGGTGCATACTAGCTCATTATGCCTTTTGCTTTGCAGGTGTTAAAAAATAAAAATAAAAAATAGCGGGTTTACTACCGCTTTAAAGTGAAAAACACGAAGCTTTACAACCCCTTTAACTTCAAATGGTCAATTTGATGTTCAGATATATCAGAAATGCTGTATGTCATACATGTACTGCACCGTCATAATCCAAGGCCAATTATACATGTGACAAGCTCCAATGTTATGTTCTATTTCTCTAAGACACTGCACCTTTAAGGCCTGATTCACACCTATGCAGTTTTAGTGCTTTTTGCATTTTGCAGATTTGCACTACAGAACGTGTTCCATAGGAAACCATGTTAACCACTTCAATACCGGGCACTTATACACCTTCCTGCCCAGACGAATTTTGAGCTTTCAGCTCTGTCGCACTTTGAATGACAATTGCTCGGTCATGCTACACCGTACCCAAGCTAAATTTTTATCATTTTGTTCCCACAAATAGAGCTTTCTTTTGGTGGTATTTGATCACCTCTGGGATTTTTTTTTTGTTTCAGTTATAAAACTTTGTAAATAAGTAAGTTTTCTCCTTCACTGATGGGCACTGACGGGGCCGCAGTGACTGGTACTGATAAGACGGCACTGATGGGCACCAATGATGTGGCATCAATAAAGTGGCACTGATAGGTGGCACTGATAGATGGCACTGATATGCGACACAGATAGACACTGATAGGTGGCACAAATAGGCACTGATAGGTGGCACGGATTGTTATGGATAGGTAGCACGGATTGGCATGGATGGGTGGCATGGATAGGTGTCATGGATGGGCATGGATAGGTGGCACGGATGGGCACTCATAGGTGGCATGGATGGGCACTGATAGGCAGCATGGATGGACATGGATGGGCACTGATAGGCAGCATAGATGGGCACTGATAGGTGGCATGGATGGGCATTGTAGTGTACAGTATTGTATAGGGATGGATGCCAATCAATGCCAAACAATAATGCATGCCAATCAGTGATGCCCATTGTGGGCACTGGCATCCATTATGGGCATTGATTGGTATCCATTGTGGGCACTGACTGGCATCCCTGGTGGTCTAGGGGGGCATACCTGTTGCTGGGCATCCCTGGTGGTCTGGTGGTGTCCCTGGTGGTCCAGTGAGGGCATCCTCGGGGGGCTGTGCTGATAATCGATCAGCACAGATCCCCCCTGTCAGAGGAGCAGCCGATCGGCTCTCCTTTACTCACATCTGACCAACGCGAGTGAGGAAAAGCCGACCACCGGCTCTTCCTATTTACACTGTGATCCGCCGTGATTGGACACGGCTGATCACATGGTAAAGAGTCTCCGTTAGACTGACACCCCGTAACAACGATCGCCGCGATGCATGCCCCCTGGTGCGTGCAGCGGCTTAATATCCCGATCACGTCATATGACGTCCGGCCAGGATATAAAAAACACTTTTCCACCGTCATTTTGCTATATGGGGGGCGGCAAGTGGTTAAATGGTCTGTAGGGCAAATCTGCAAAATGCAAAAAGCACTAAAACTGCATAGGTCTGAATCCAGCCTTACTGTGCTTTGCCATGTCATACATATGGGGCAGTTTTTGAAACTCCTGCCATATTTCGAAAATGGCAATTCATTGGTGATGATGGCATTCATAGCTGCTGGTAGTAGAAGGTAACACTATAAAGTTATAATCTTATTAATATTTAATTGATATTAATAATTATAATAGTAGCAGTAGTAATAATAACAACTAAACTCACAATAAATGAAATAATACATCAAATAATTCATAAATACAATTAAACATTATACAATAAATTTGACTATATTAATCTTTTCTTACCCTACACATGTTTTTTTCTTGCAGAAAAAAAAAACAGATTGTCTTTTAACAGAAAAAAAAAACATTGCGCTCTAAGTGAGCGGCATTCCACCCCCACAATCATCTCACCGCCCCCATGGAGATCAACCTGAGAGTTTCTTTGACTCATAGAGAGAGCCGCATGTATCAGACCACAGGCCACGCACAATTAACCCCATTAACCTAGCAACTCGTGAGCCCTGCAACGTATCATTTAACACTGGGGCTCACTTACAAAACCTATTACAAGGAATAGAGGAAGTGTTCCCATAATAACCAGAATCTCGCTTTATTTCCCTAATGCAGTCGATATAAGTGGAATGAAAATTTCAGCTTTTTTTTTTTTTTTTTACACTGACATATACATAAATGTACAGCAAGAGTGGAAGCTTTTTCTTTTTTTAAAAGCCAGGGTTTGGCCGTAATGGTTGAGTTTTGGACGCTGCTGTAGGCACAGTATGTACTTTATACCTGCAGCAGTTTTTTTTTTTTTTTTTTTTATGGGGATCTAACCCAATGACTAAAATCGTAAAGTCGGCAACTTTCATTAACCATTTCTGCCACGGAAAGTTTTTACCCACTTCCTGACCAGGCCATTTTTTTTTTTTTTTTGCGATATGGCACTGCGTTACTTTAACTGAAGATTGCGCAGTCATGCAACGCTGTACCCAAACAAAATGTATGTTCTTTTTTCCCCACAAATAGAGCTTTCTTTTGGTGGTATTTCATCACCTCTGCGGTTTTTATTTTTTGCGCTATAAATAAAAAAGGCTGACAATTTCGAAAAAAAATATATTTTTTACTTTCTGCTATACAACACATCCAGTAAAAATTTTTTGGTTTTATTTAAAAAAATCTAATTTCTTCATCAATTTAGACCAATATGTATTTTGATTGGTTTGCACAAAAGTTATTAAAAAAAAAATTGTAAAATCGCATTTCTTCATTAATTTAGGCCAATATGTATTCTGCTACAAATTTTTGGTTAAAAAATCCCAATGAGGGTTTATTGATTGGTTTTATTAAAATAAAAAAAAATTAAAAAATCTAATTTCTTCATAAATTTAGACCAATATGTATTCTGCAACAAATGTTTGGTAAAAAAAAATCCCAATGAGCATGTATTGATTGGTTTCTGCAAAATTTATAGTGTCTACAAACGATTGGATATTTTTATGGTCTTTTTTATTGTTTTTACTAGTAATAGCAGCAATCAGCGATTTTTTTAGCAGGACTGCGACATTACGGCAGACAAATCTGACACTAATGCCGCGTACACACGATCAAACAAGCGGGTGAAAAAGTCCGGCAAACTCAAGTCCGCCGGACAATCCCCCCGTGTGTAGCCTCCGGCATACTTTTTTGACCCGAAAGTACGGCGGACTTAGAATGCCGTGTTACACTCCAATCTTCCCGCCGGAGGACTCGCATTTCGGCAGACAATCCGGCCGTGTGTATGCCAGTCCGCCGTACTTTTGAAATGAGCGGACTTTTCCCGCCCGGAGAAAAGTCCGCTCATTTAGAGTGGGTCTCCAGGTAGGTGGGGCCCGCGAAGGAGACGCCGCCGGCCCCGCCACCTGGTATGGACTTAAAGGGGAACCCCAACGTCGAAAAAAATCGGCGTGGGGGTCCCCCCAAAGTCCACAACAGACCCTTGTCCGAGCACGCTACCCGGCCGGCCAGGGAAGGAGGGGCGAGCGAGTGCCCCCCCTCCTGAGCCGTACCAGGCCGCGTGCCCTCAACATGGGGGGTGCCTTGGGGAAGGGGGGGCCGCGCGGCCCCCCCACCCCAAAGCACCTTGTCCCCATGTTGATGAGGACAAGGGCCTCTTCCCGACAACCCTGGCCGTTGGTTGTCGGGGTCTGCGGGCAGGGGGCTTATCGGAATCCGGGAGCCCCCTTTAATAAGGGGGCCCCCGGATACCGGCCCCCCACCCTATGTGAATGAGTATGGGGTACAATGTACCCCTACCCATTCACCTGTAAAACAAAAGTACAAAAAAACACAACACACGAGATAAAATACTTTATTGCACAGCTCCGGGGGTCTTCCGTCTTCGGGGGTCTTCTCGCCGGACTCCTCCGCTATCTTCTTGTAGCTCTTTTGCTAGCGGAGGAGTCTGGCTTTCTTCCTCACCGCCGGCCTCTTCTTCCGACTTTGGGGGTCTTGTCCCCCTCTTCGGTTCTTCTGCCGGGCCACTGCGCCTTCTTATAGCTCTTTTACAGGCGGTGGCCCGGTCTCCTGTCGCCGCCGCCACCTTCCGTTCTTCTGTTCTTCTTCTTCAGATGTTGCCTCGCCGAGTCCTCCGCTCACAATGACAGGGAACGGGCACGCGGCGACTTATATAGGGACAATGGGCGGGGTCTTCGGTGGATGTCACATGGGTTGATGTCACATGGCGACAGTCCCGGCATCCTCCGGGACTGTGACATCGTAAGGGGGCGGGGTCACCATGTGACATGAACCCATGTGACATCCACCGAAGACCCCGCCCCTTGTCCCTATATAAGTCGCCGCGTGCCCGTTCCCTGTCATTGTGAGTGGAGGACTCGGCGAGGTATGTGTAGAAATAGATAAACAACTGTGATGTAACTGTAGACAAAATTATAATATATATGAGAATGGATATATGTGATAAAATCGCATAAAAAAAGGTTCTATCAATGCAAGAAAATCAGTGATCTAGACATAAGAATGTAAAAACCGTGCAAAGAAACAGAGGAATGCACTAATTACATTCCTTAACATAGAGAAAACTCAATAGCAGCAAAAAACGTGAATTTCGATAAAGTGTCCCATACACAGTCCAATCGTGCAACTTTCAGATGTAATTTCACAACCACATATAAAGTGCAATGTGCCAAGGCAACTCCCCTCCAACGGTGTTCCGTGCCAGTGCTGGTTATCTTAAATAATTACCTCACGGCTGCGAGGTATGAAGCAAAACATCTGATTTGCAGGGGGAATTCAGGAGAGTCAGGGGGGCTGTGGATAGGACTTCTGACGGTGCCGTTCTCCTTGTAGTTATGGCCAGCGAAAATGCTCAAAACAACAAGTAAAGGATATCCTGCAGGGATACACTGGAGTGATGCACAAGAACACTTTATATTAGCTGTTTATTCAATGCACTTTCATAAGCTTTAAGTGCTGCACACAAAGCACTATTGCACTTTTTCTATAAAGCACTATTTGCACTTTTTTTGACTATTATTAATTTTGCATTTTTAAGTATTGTATTAGTTTTTTTTGGTATTTAGGAAGCGCAACACAACCCCCCCCCCCCTTTGATTTTTATCGAGACATTATGGAGGACACATTGGACACTTCTGACACATTTTTGGGACGAATGGAAATTATACAGCGATCAGTGCTATAAAAATGCACTGATTACTGTATAAATGTCACTGACAGGGAAGGGGATAACACCAGGGGGCGATCAAGGGATTAACTGTGTTCCCTAGTGTGTGTTCTAACTGTAGGGGGAGCAGACTGGCTATAGGAGATGACAGATCATGGTTCCTAGCTATTAGGAACTCACGATCTGCATCTCCTCTTCTCACAGAACAGGGATTTGTGAGTTTACACACACTCACATGTCCCCGTTTTGCCTCTCGTGCCTGCGATCGGGCATGGCCAGCGGTCATCCCGACTGCCGATCACGAGCATCAGCACCCCCGCAGTGCAGCGGGCATGCGTGCCTGCTATCCTGCTTAGAGAAGCCAATGTACAGCTACGACGGTTCGCGGGGTCGTGCCAACCTGCCACAGTATAATGACGGCGGCTGGTCAGCAAGTGGTTAAATAAAAATTGTAGGTTTAATATCACTTTAACTTTCACCAACAGACAAAAAAGCCTAACACTCTAGACCAGTAATGGGGAACCTTGGCACATTCCCCATGATGCTCATGCACTCTGCAGTGTAGTTGATCATCATGGGAAATGTAGTTCCAAAAGATTTGGGGTGCCAAGGTTCACCAGCACTGGTCTAGGTTAAGAACATTTGACCAGCAGCTGGAGTGGAAGCTGGCAGGATGGTATGCAGGAGGCTTTGAGCTATATTTCTCATGCTGTCAAGTAGTGATTAATTTGATGTGAACTTTTGGCTTGGTAATACACAGAGCCCCCATAAGCCAACAAAAAGGAAAAAGTTTTTATAGCACGTTACTAAGAGGGTCCTTTTATTGGCAGTGAAATTAGTTTTACATGGAAATATTACACACCTACTAAACATACAGAACATTTTTTGGCCATATGTGAAACTAAAAATAAATTGACTCATGTGTTACTCAGCTACCCTTTTCCTTCTTTCTGAGAATGTCAGTAGATAGATTTTTTTCTTTCTGGAACATTTTGAAACAAATAGCATTTAGTATTGTGCAGGAGAACTCATTTTACAATTCTACACTGCATGCTTATAGCATCCCTGTCTCAAGGATAAAAAAAGAAATGCGAAATGTGAATACAGACCTGTCCGATGGATAAGAAGTCTAATGCTGCGTACACACGTAGCCGACTATCCGACAGACTTAGTCTGGCGGACTTTCCGAACAGGCTACTTACACACACGGCATTTTTTCAGCGGACTAATACGGCGTACTAAGTCCGCCGTACTATCCGCCCTACTTTTGAAATGAACGGACTCGCCCACGCACGCGGAGGAAAGTCCGCTCATTTCGAGCGCGTCTCCAGGTAGGCGGGGCCCGCGAAGGAGACGTCGCTGGCCCCGCCACCTGTTATGGACTTAAAGGGGAACCCCCCAGGTCCACATCAGACCCTTGTCCGAGCACGCTACCCAGCCGGCCAGGAAAGGGGGGGACGAGCGAGTGCCCCCCCTCCTGAGCCTTACCAGGCCGCGTGCCCTCAACATGGGGGGTGCCTTGGGGAAGGGGGGGCCGCGCGGCCCCCCCACCCCAAAGCACCTTGTCCCCATGTTGATGAGGACAAGGGCCTTTTCCCGACAACCCTGGCCGTTGGTTGTCGGGGTCTGCGGGCGAGGGGCTTATCGGAATCCGGAAGCCCCCTTTAATAAGTGGGCCCCCGGATACCGGCCCCCCACCCTATGTGAATGAGTATGGGGTACAATGTACCCCTACCCATTCACCTGTGGAAAAAAAGTACAAAAAAAACACAACACAGGGTAAAAATAGTTTATTGCACAGCTCCGGGGGTCTTCCATCTTCGGGGGTTTTCTCGCCGGACTCCTCCGCTATCTTCTTGTAGCTCTTTTACTAGCGAAGGAGTCCAGCTTTCTTCCTCGCCACCGCCCTCTTCTTCCGACTTCGGGGGTCTTGTCCCCCTCTTCGGCTTCGCCTTCTGTTCTTCTGTTCTTCTCTTCTTCTTCTTCAAATGTTGCCTCGTCGAGTCCTCCGCTCACAATGATGGGGACCGGGCACGCGGCTACTTATATAGGGACATCACCGGATGATGTCCCCGCCTATTATGATGTCACAGTCCCAGCATCCTCTGGGACTGTGACACCATAATGGGCGGGGACATTATCCGGCTATGTCCCTATATATGTCGCTGCGCGCCCGGTCAGAGCCATTGTGAGCGGAGGATCCGACGAGGCAACATCTGAAGAGAAGAAGAGAAGAAGAGAAGATGAGAAGAAGAGAAGAACAGAAGGCGGCGGCGGCGACAGCGGCGACAGAAGACCGGGCCACCGCCTGTAAAAGAGCTATAAGAAGGCGCGGTGGCCCGGCAGAAGAACCCGAAGTCGGAAGAAGAGGGCGGCGGCGAGGAAGAAAGGCTCCTCCACTAGTAAAAGAGCTACAAGAAGATAGAGGAGGAGTCCGGCGAGAAGACCCCCGAAGACGGAAGACCCCCGGAGCTGTGCAATAAACTATTTTATCTTGTGTGTTGTGTTTTTTTTGTACTTTATTTTACAGGTTAATGGGTAGGGGTACATTGTTCCCCATACTCATTCACATAGGGTGGGGGGCCGGTATCCAGAGGCCCCCTTATTAAAGGGGGCTCCCGGATTCCGATAAGCCCCTCGCCCGCAGACCCCGACAACCAACGGCCAGGGTTGTCGGGAAGAGGCCCTTGTCCTCATCAACATGGGGACAAGGTGCTTTGGGGTGGGGGGGCCACGCAGCCCCCCTTCCCCAAGGCACCCCCCATGTTGAGGGCACGCGGCCTGGTACGGCTCAGGAGGGGGGGCACTCGCTCGTCCCCTCCTTTCCTGGCCGGCTGGGTAGCGTGCTCGGACAAGGGTCTGATGTGGACCTGGGGGGACCCCCACGCAGATTTTTTTTTGGCGTTGGGGTTCCCCTTTAAGTCTATACCAGGTGGCGGGGCCAGCCACGTCTCCTTTGCGGGCCCTGCCTACCTGGAGACCCGTTTGAAATGAGCAGGCTTTTCTCCGGGCGGGAAAAGTCTGCTCATTTCAAAAGTACGGCGGACTGGCACACACACGGCCAGATTGTCCGCCGAAATGCCAGTCCCGCGGGAAGATTGGAGTGCAAAACTACTTTCTAAGTCCGAAGTCCGGTGGACTTCAGTTTGCCGGACTTTTCCACTCGATTGTTTGATCGTGTGTACGCGGCATAAGGGCACATTCACACTAGTGTGGTGACTGGTCATTTTCCCACACTGTAAGTCAGTCACCGCTATGGCACATAGAAAACAATTGTTTTCTATGTGACCCATTCACACTGTAATGCAGCCTGGAGGTGCAGTGAGCTGTGATAAAATGCAGACATGCTGCATTTTTTCACAGTAGACTGGATGGCACCATGTAGCCAGGTTGCACAAATTCAAACACATAACCAGCTGAGCTTCCTTCCCTAAAGACAATTGGTTGCTACACCAAGCTCATACTTCCCCATCCCCATAGATAAAATAAAAGTTAGGACTACACTAGCTGGGCCTATTATCCCTGAAAAAAATGACTGCTGCTGGCCAATTTTAATGTCAGAGAATGACTACCAGACGTTTGGCTAATAGAAATGTGCATGCACAAAGAATGGCTAAAAGAAATGCGTATGTGCACCCATTCGCAGCAGAATGGTGACTAGGTGTGCGCATGTGCACAGGAATGCACACGAACCTGCTCATGCTCCAGTGCTTACTGATCTTTCAGCTTTTCCCTGTGCCCTATTACTCTGCTTGTTCCCCTGTTGCTGACTCCGCTTGCCTCTGACCCCAACTTGGATCCTGCTTCTCCTCTGTCTCATTTCCCGACCTGGCTCTGTTCTTGACCATATCTGTGTCTTATGTCTCGGTACCTCGCTGCCTGCCTGCTGCTGACCTCGGCTATCCCTGTGACCATGCTGCTGTTCTCTGCTGTTCCCAGTTCAGCACTCACATCTGGTTCAACTGCCTACCTGGCTGTCATCTATATCAGCTCTGTTCATCACAGTGATTTCCTGTTTCAAGCCTGCTAGGAGCTCTGACAAGCCTTGAATCTGAACCCGCAGCCTGTGTAGAGTGCCCACTTTAACTTTGGCTAGATCTGCTACTGTTTCTGATCTAATGTTCTGCCTGCCTGCCTGCCAGTGTCTGCATCTGCAATCACTCCTATTAACCCCTACCGGCACTCATGTTTCTCCTGTCCCTTGGTACCCTCTGTTCCACCTTCAGAGGGACCTGGGTGGAGATACAAGAGAGGCCATCCTCATCAATTTAGTCTCTGATCAGGTACGTGATTTGCACTGCTATATCTGTTCTGAAGTATCTTAGAGTGATTGTAAAGGCAGAAGTTTTTTTTAATCTTAATGCATTCTACGCCTTAGGTTAAAAAGCCTTCTGTCTGCAGCAGCCCCCCTTAGCTCTCCCTAACACTTACCCGAGGTCTCTCTCTGTCCAGAGATGTCCACAAGTGTTTCAGCCATCCGAGATTCTCCTCCTGATTGGCTGAGACACAGCAGTGGTGCCACTGGCTTCCGCTGCTGTCAATCAAAGTCAGCTAGCCAATAAGGGGAGAAAGGAGGTCAGGGGTCTAATGGACACAGGGAGCTGTGACTCAGTTCGGGTGCCTCCATAGCGAGCTGCTTGCTGTGGGTCCAGGATCACAGAAGAGGGAACCAAGAAGAGGATGATCCAGGCTGCTCTGTGCAAATCCACTGCAATAGAGCAGGTAAGTATACAGTAACATGTTTGTTATTTTTGTAGGAAAAAAACAAGACTTTACAATGTCTGTAATTCTTGTAGTAAAGCCCTAGTCTGTGTTCTTTGTCTCTAGTACATTTGGGCTTGGTCTTGCTACGTAAAAATTTCCTGCTTATGGCCAATTTGAGACTGTTGCATCATCTGCAGCCTCTAAATTCTTGTAGTAAAACACCTACCTGTACTCTTTTTTTTCCCTAGTACATTTCAAGAAATTCTTCCTCATTAAAGATGTCCTGCTGCTGGCTAGTTATACTATTCTGTATCATCTGTTGTCTCTTAAATCTTAAAGGGGTTGTAAAGGTAAACATTTTTTCACCTTAATGCATGGTATGCATTAAGGTGAAAAAACATCTGACAGTGCCGGCGCCCCCAGCCCCCCCCCCCCCCCCGTTTTACTTAGCTGACCCCTCGAAAGTCCCGCGCTTGCCTCTGACATCCTCTTCGCTGCTCAGCCTGGCCGTTGATTGGCTAGAGTGGATGGATTGAAAGCAGTGCAGCCATTGGCTCGCGCTGCTGTCAATCACATCTAATGACGTGGCGCGCCGGGGGGGGGGGGGGGGGAGTGATACAGTGAGCGGCTATAGCCGCCGGCTGTATCACGGGAGTGCGCCCGCAAGTACTTCTCACCATGCGAGGGAGCTCGCATGAATGTGAGAAGTACTTGTGGGGGGAGGCCAAGCCAGCCACTGATGGACCCCAGAAGAGCAGGTTCAGGGCCACCCTGTGAAAAACGAGCTGCACAGTGGAGGTAAGTATAACATGTTTGTTATTTATTTATTCATTTTTTTTAATTCCCTTTACAACCATTTTAATACAAGTTTGATAGAAATTGATTGGTGACAGGACAGTTTTGTATTAGCAAAAACAGGGACAACCTGGACAATTTGTATCTGCTGGTCAAAGCAAGACTATTGCCATGTAGGGAAAGAGAATTTCTGGCTTCTTAAAACTACATGAACATTTTGTTTGTGTATTTTCATTGTTGTCCTTGAAACTGCATGGAAAGGCACACTCCCGCCAGTAGCAGCTGGTGTTTTTTTTTAGGGGTGGTGGCAAACGATCCACCAGGCGCCACCCCCCCCCCCTCCGGTCACTGTCGGATCACGGACGTCACCCACCACCCACCCTGGTCTTGCAGTTGGGTCACAGCACCCCCTCGGGTCAGTCAGTCAGTAGGTAGGGGCCCTGCACTTGCCCCATCTCGCGGGCAGGGCTCCGGGCGGCTTCTCTCCAGGCTGTTCTCTCCGGCTGCATCCTCGCTTCACCTGTGTCTCCTCTCTCCTCCTCCTGGCAGCCAATCCAATCGGATCTCCTTTCTGCCAATCAGGTGATGAGTCTCATGACCTGCTTCCCGATTGGCCGGGATGAGAATCAGTGTTACAATAGCGAATATTAATTTTCTATTGTCAAACTACTGGGTGGGCTCAGAGTGCAGTGCTCTGCGCCCCGAGTAAACCCTTTTTTCAAGCCTATTAGAGCCTCTGGCTCTAATCACGTGCCTAAAAAAAAACCTTCCCCATTGAAATCCATCCGTCCAGCGCCCTGTATGTAGATCAGGGGGCAGGATGCATGGATAGGGGGCGGTGCCTAATGAACGGGCCGCCACTGCTCCCCACTCTATGTTTTTTTTAATGTTTTTCACATTGGTCTATTTTCCCTGTGGCAGTGCTCAGCTTTCCAGAACTTTTTGCCAGTAGTTTGCCCATGATTTACCAGAATTTCATTACTGTGAAAGTAATAATTCTCAGCTAGACTCTGAGCTGCTATAGAGTCTTATAGAGCCTATGCTTTACAGCCAGGTTACCCTAATTGGGCCAAAGAGCCGCTGCAGTAAAGAGTTTATGTTTGTGTAGCTTCATAATCTGTTTTGCATTATTATGTAGTCTATGTAAACTCTATAACTGTTGCATTATTACAGTAACTCCCTGTCTAATCTTTTGCCTGATTACCTGTTATGTTAAACAGAATCAGACGAGAGACCATAGACTTAAGTGGGATTCACCACTAGTGATGGACGAACTTCCGACGGGACGTTTTGCGAACGCGGACCGCGGCCGATAGTTCGTGAACCGTAACGTTCGCGGTGGGCCCCATTGACTTCAATGGGAGGTGAACTTTGCAAACCTACAGGTCAAATTTGCAGCCACAAAATAATTACTAGCTGTGCACACATAGTCCCACCACATGGCCAATGACATAACACATGTATGGGGTGAATCTGGGATCGACAACTACAAGCATTCTTTTTTTATATGTGAAATTGTTGTGACAATTCAGGACTGTGGAGCGCATGAAGGCAATGGAGGAGAGGGAAGGTCAGGGTAGGCAAAGAAGAGGGTGCAGGAGATGATCAACCGCAACGTGATAGAGAGCACTGACATCAGCAGCGTGACATACAGCAATAATATGCACAGCAGAGGTACAGCCCCAGGAGGAAGTCAGCACAGCACAGGGATGGTGGGAGCCCCTCATAATATGCACAGCAGAGGTACAGCCCCAGGAGGAAGTCAGCACAGCACAGGGATGGTGGGAGCCCCTCATAATAAGCAGCCCCAGGAGGAAGTCAGCACAGCACAGGGATGGTGGGAGCCCCTCATAATGAGCATAGCACAGGGATGGTGGGAGCCCCTCATAATGAGCATAGCACAGGGATGGTGGGAGCCCCTCATAATATGCACAGCAGAGGTACAGCCCCAGGAGGAAGTCAGCACAGCACAGGGATGGTGGGAGCCCCTCATAATAAGCAGCCCCAGGAGGAAGTCAGCACAGCACAGGGATGGTGGGAGCCCCTCATAATGAACATAACACAGGGATGGTGGGAGCCCCTCATAATGAGCATAGCACAGGGATGGTGGGAGCCCCTCATAATGAGCATAGCACAGGGATGGTGGGAGCCCCTCATAATATGCACAGCAGAGGTACAGCCCCAGGAGGAAGTCGGCACAACACAGGGATGGTGGGAGCCCCTCATAATAAGCAGCCCCAGGAGGAAGTCAGCACAGCACAGGCCCCTCATAATGAACATAACACAGGGATGGTGGGAGCCCCTCATAATGAGCACAGCACAGGGATGGTGGGAGCCCCTCATAATAAGCATAGCACAGGGATGGTGGGAGCCCCTCATAATATGCACAGCAGAGGTACAGCACAGGGATGGTGAACTTTACAAACCTACAGGTCATATTTGCAGCCACAAAATAATTACTATCTGTGCACACATAGTCCCACCACATGGCCAATGACATAACACATGTATGAGGTGAATCTGGGATCGACAACTACAAGCATTCTTTTTTTATATGTGAAATTCTGACAATTCAGGACTCTTGAGACAATGGAGGCGAGGGAAGGTCAGGGTAGGCAAAGAAGAGAGTGCAGGAGATGATCACCAGCACCAGCACCGTGATATAGAGCACTGACACCTGCACCGTGATAGAGTGATCTGACACCAGCACCGTGACATAACACATGTATGAGGTGAATCTGGGATCGACAACTTCAAGCATTCTTTTTTTATATGTGAAATTCTGACAATTCAGGACTCTTGAGACAATGGAGGTGAGGGAAGGTCAGGGTAGGCAAAGAAGAGGGTGCAGGAGATGATCACCAGCACCGTGATATAGAGCACTGACACCTGCACCGTGATAGAGTGATCTGACACCAGCACCGTGACATAACACATGTATGAGGTGAATCTGGGATCGACAACTACAAGCATTCTTTTTTATATGTGAAATTCTGACAATTCAGGACTCTTGAGACAATGGAGGCGAGGGAAGGTCAGGGTAGGCAAAGAAGAGGGTACAGGAGATGATCACCAGCACCGTGTTATACAGCACTGACACCTGCACCGTAAGCAGCCCCAGGAGGAAGTCAGCATAGCACAGGGATGGTGGGAGCCCCTCATAATGAGCATAGCACAGGGATGGTGGGAGCCCCTCATAATATGCACAGCAGAGGGTGCAGAAGAGTAAGGCTGAGTGAGCCACTCAACCAATTCTGGTGCTTCCTTTGACGTAATCGCACACACCTTCTGCAATTTTCCACTTTGGCTCAAGCCTGTTGCTCCTGCCCTACCCCTACCACCCCTGCGGAAGGGCCTGCCTCTTCCTCTGCCTGTCATTTTTTAAATGACCCTGTGACAAAACTCTCTACAGAAGTGCAGTATGTATGTGGAAGAAGGTATATAACACCCCGCTTCAATCTATTGTTTTTGGGGGCCACTGGTCTATCACACCAGTTACAATACTTTTTTTTTGGATTGCGTTTATCACTCTTTGTAGTATCGCTGCAGAACCGCTCAGCAGTCACAATGATGGACAGTGCAAACGCTCTATACTATGCTTTCTATATGTGCAAGTATTTTATATGTGTATTACACAACTATATACTGCACAACAAATAGTACACCTATACCAGTCCTTAAGGACCTCTGTGGAACTAGTAGGTTGTGATTAGCAGACTGTACCTCACTCAACCCTATATACTGTAGTACGCTATACCTTACCAGTCCTTAGTAGGACCTTTGTGCAACTAGTAGGTTGTGATTAGCAGACTGTACCTCAGTCCCTATACTCATAAAGGACTGCTGCAGAATAGGGCAGCAGTCAGCAGTAGTGCACCTCAACCCTATATATTGTGGACCTATACCAGTCCTTAAGGATTAGCAGACTGTACCTCACTCAACCCTATATACTGTAGTACACTATACCTTACCAGTCCTTATAAGGACCTTTGTGGAACTAGTAGGTTGTGATTAGCAGACTGTACCTCAGTCCCTATACTCATAAAGGACTGCTGCAGAATAGGGCAGCAGTCAGCAGTAGTGCACCTCAACCCTATATATTGTGGACCTATACCAGTCCTTAAGGATTAGCAGACTGTACCTCACTCAACCCTATATACTCGAGTACGCTATACCTTACCAGTCCTTAGAAGGACCTTTGTGGAACTAGTAGGTTGTGATTAGCAGACTGTACCTCACTTAACCCTATATACTGTAGTACACTATACCTTACCAGTCCTTAGAAGGACCTTTGTGGAACTAGAAGGCTGTGATTAGCAGACTGTACCTCAGTCCCTATACTGATAAAGGACTGCTGCAGAATAGGGCAGCAGTCAGCAGTAGTGCACCTCAACCCTATATATTGTGGACCTATACCAGTCCTTAAGGATTAGCAGACTGTACCTCACTCAACCCTATATACTCTAGTACGTTATACCTTACCAGTCCTTAGAAGGACCTTTGTGGAACTAGTAGGTTGTGATTAGCAGACTGTACCTCAGTCCCTATACTCATAAAGCACTGCTGCAGAATAGGGCAGCAGTCAGCAGTAGTGCACCTCAACCCTATATATTGTGGACCTATACCAGTCCTTAAGGATTAGCAGACTGTACCTCACTCAACCCTATATACTGTAGTACGCTATACCTTACCAGTCCTTATAAGGACCTTTGTGGAACTAGTAGGTTGTGATTAGCAGACTGTACCTCAGTCCCTATACTCATAAAGGACTGCTGCAGAATAGGGCAGCAGTCAGCAGTAGTGCACCTCAACCCTATATATTGTGGACCTATACCAGTCCTTAAGGATTAGCAGACTGTACCTCACTCAACCCTATATACTGTAGTACGCTATACCTTACCAGTCCTTATAAGGACCTTTGTGGAACTAGTAGGTTGTGATTAGCAGACTATACCTCAGTCCCTATACTCATAAAGGACTGCTGCAGAATAGGGCAGCAGTCAGCAGTAGTGCACCTCAACCCTATATATTGTGGACCTATACCAGTCCTTAAGGATTAGCAGACTGTAACTCACTCAACCCTATATACTGTAGTACACTATACCTTACCAGTCCTTATAAGGACCTTTGTGGAACTAGTAGGTTGTGATTAGCAGAATGTACCTCAGTCCCTATACTGATAAAGGACTTCTGCAGAATTGGGCAGCAGTGAGCAGTAGTGCACCTCAACCCTATATATTGTGGACATATACCAGTCCTTAAGGATTAGCAGACTGTACCTCACTCAACCCTATATACTGTAGTACACTATACCTTACCAGTCCTTATAAGGACCTTTGTGGAACTAGTAGGTTGTGATTAGCAGACTGTACCTCAGTCCCTATACTCATAAAGGACTGCTGCAGAATAGGGCAGCAGTCAGCAGTAGTGCACCTCAACCCTATATATTGTGGACCTATACCAGTCCTTAAGGATTAGCAGACTGTACCTCACTCAACCCTATATACTGTAGTACACTATACCTTACCAGTCCTTATAAGGACCTTTGTGGAACTAGTAGGTTGTGATTAGCAGACTGTACCTCAGTCCCTATACTCATAAAGGACTGCTGCAGAATAGGGCAGCAGTCAGCAGTAGTGCACCTCAACCCTATATATTGTGGACCTATACCAGTCCTTAAGGATTAGCAGACTGTACCTCACTCAACCCTATATACTGTAGTACACTATACCTTACCAGTCCTTATAAGGACCTTTGTGGAACTAGTAGGTTGTGATTAGCAGACTGTACCTCAGTCCTTATACTCATAAAGGACTGCTGCAGAATAGGGCAGCAGTCAGCAGTAGTGCACCTCAACCCTATATATTGTGGACCTATACCAGTCCTTAAGGATTAGCAGACTGTACCTCACTCAACCCTATATACTCTAGTACACTATACCTTACCAGTCCTTAGAAGGACCTTTGTGCAACTAGTAGGTTGTGATTAGCAGACTGTACCTCAGTCCCTATACTCATAAAGGACTACTGCAGCAGAAGGGCAGCAGTCAAGTATAATATTCTTTCTATATTTTTAAGAAAGAATATTATACGTGTACAACCCTATTACCATACCAGTCTGGAAAAGAACCATTGTGGACCTAATAGTAACAGCTACTGATTAAACTGACTGTCCCTCACTGCCACACACAGCTTCCTGTCTGTCCCTATTTAAACTGACAAAACACTGGCTGCTGCAACAATAACTTGAATAGCACTCAAAACGATATCCTGTACTACTTTACAATACCAGTCCTGAAAAGGACTTTTGTGGACCTAATAGTAACAGCTAATGATTAAACTGACTGTCCCTGCTGCACACAGCGTCCTGTCCCTCTCTCAGCACTGACAAAAGACAGGCTGCTGTAACAATGACTTGAATAGCAGTGCCTCAAACCTATATCCTGAACTACAGCTATACCATACCAGTCCTTAAAAGAACTTTTGTGGACCTAATAGCTAGCGATTTGGGTCACTGCAGTCTCTCCCTGCTCCACACAGCAACCTCTCCCTATAGTGACATACGAAAGAATGTAAAATGGCCACCGGATCGGGTCTACTTATAAGTTAGGGGGAATGTCCAAGTGTCCATGTGCTGTAATGTCTCAATTGGCTGTCCTGTACCACATGATGGATGTGTCATCATAGGTCAAAGTTCTTTTACACAGTAAACACATAAGTCCGCCGGGCGAAAAGCGGCAATTCGCCACGAACCGACCGCCGGGCGAACCGTTCGGCCATCCCTATTCACCACTAGGTTTGCCAAATTTCAAACAGAATATGCCAAACCCTTTGGGAATCAAACCTGAGTAGATTTCCTGAACCCTAGTTATCATTAAAAATTAGCTCATCATGGTCAGTTAATGTGTCCCTTCAGCTTTTGTGGGAGCATTTTTGGGAACACCTAAACAATCTAGAAATTGAGGCAACATACTTCTCTTATGGAAAAAAATGAAATAAAATTTAATTATTAGTAAAGTATCAAGCAACACACTAAACACTGACACCTGCCTTTACACGCACATGAAATGTAATGGCATCCCAGTCTTAGTCTGTAAGGTTCAATATTGAGTTGGCCCACCCTTTGCAGCTATAAGAGCTTCAACTCTTCTGGGAAGACTGTCCACAAGGTTTAGGCGTGTGTCTATGGAAATGCTTGACCATTCTTCCAGAATGGTCAAATAGCTCGCAGTCTCCGCTCTGTGCAGGCCAGTCAGGTTCCTCCACCCCAAACTCGCTAATCCATGTCTTTATGGACCTTGCTTTGTGCACTGGTGCACAGTCATGTTTCCACAAAGTTGAGAGCATGAAATTGTCCAAAATGTCTTGATATGTTGACGCCTAAAGCCCCGTACACACGAGAGGATTTATGTCCGACAGACTTCCGAAGGAGTCCTGCCGGAGTTCTGCCGGAGTTCCGACAGAGTTCTGACGGACTTTTCGACTGAGCGGACTTGGCCACACACAATCACACCAAACTCCGACGGATTCGAACGTGATGACGTACCACTGGACTCGAATAAGGAAGTTCATAGCCAGTAGCCAATAGCTGCCCTAGCGTCGGTTTTAGTCCGTCGGAATAGCATACACACGAGCGAATTTTTCGAAGGGACCGGGTCCGACGGAGTTCCGTCGGAAAAATTTGAAGCATGTTCCATTTCTAAAGTCCGTCAGACTTTTGCGAATCAAAAGTCCGTTACAGCCCACACACGATCGAATAGTCTGACGGAATCAGTCCGTCGGACTTTGGATGTTGAAAAGTCCGCTCGTGTGTACGCGGCATTAAGTGTTCCCTTCACTGAGACTAAGGGGCCAAGCCCAACCCCTGAAAAACAACCCCACACCATAATCCCCCCTCCACCAAATGATTTGGACCAGTGCACAAAGCAAACCGAGCACTATGGGGCCCATGTCTGACGTTACAGCGCTCAAGATAAGTTCCTCCTAACCTGAGTATAGGCACCTGCACTGTGTTCCAAGCAAACAATACTGTTCTTTAATGTGGTGCAGTAGGTTTTGGCCAGTGGTCTCTCACCAACTTCTGGAGTGACAGCTGGGCTCACCTGTTCTTCTGTTGCTGGCTCAGAGAAGTCAGCAGCAACCTGTATAATCGAAATTAGATTTCTGTGGCTAATTGGATTATTAAAAAGGAAAAAGCATTGTTTGATTTAATGTCTTGACACCAATTATCTTTCACTTGCTGGATATTAATTTTAATTTTTTTTTTTGGACTATTGATTTTAACTTATGGTACTGATTTATAGAGATGGCCTTGCGGTTCGCCCGTGGGTCGGTTCGCGGTGAATTTTGCTCGTTCGCGATTCGCCAAACCGCCGGACTTCTGGCGCTGTTCGCGGCAGCCATATTTGTTTACATTGTGAAGAACTTTGACCCATGATGACACATCCATTATGGGGTACAGGACAGCCAATTGAGACATTTCAGCACATGGACAATTGGACATTCCCCCTACCTTATAAATAGACCTGATCTGGCGGCCATTTTACATTCTGTATTTTGTCAGTGTAGGGAGAGGTTGCTGTGTGGAGCAGGGATAGACTGTAGTGACACAAAGTGCTAGCTATTAGGTCCACAAAAGTCCTTTTAAGGACTGGTATAGGTGTAGTACAGTATATAGGGTTCTGGTGCACTGCTGCTGACTGCTGTGCTGGTGATTGCTGAGTGCACTGCTGACCGATTCTGCAGCTGTCTTTTGTCAGTCTAGGGACAGGACGCCGTGTGGAGCAGGGACAGTCAGTTTAATCACTAGCTATTACTATTAGGTCCACAAAGGTCCTTTTAAGGACTGGTATAGGTGTACAGTATATAGGGTTCTGGTGCACTGCTGCTGACTGCTGTGCTGCTGATTGCTGAGTGCACTGCTGACCGATTCTGCAGCTGTTTTTTGTCAGTGTAGGGACAGGACGCTGTGTGGAGCAGGGACAGTCAGTTTAATCACTAGCTATTACTATTAGGTCCACAAAGGTCCTTTTAAGGACTGATATAGGTGTACTGTATAGTATATAGGGTTGTACACGTATAATATACTTTCTTTCAAATATACAAAGTATATTATGGTGCACTGCTGACTGCTGTGCTGCTGAGTGCTGCCCGATTCTGCAGCTGTCTTTTATCAGTGTAGGGACTGAGGGACAGTTTGGTGTCCTGAGCAGGGACAGTCTGCAAATCACTAGCTACTAGGTCCACAAAGGTCCTTTTATAGGTGTACAGTATATAGGGTAGTACACGTATAATATACTTTCTTTCAAATATACAAAGTATATTATGGTGCACTGCTGACTGCTGTGCTGCTGATTGCTGCCCTATTCTGCCACTGTCTTTTATCAGTGTAGGGACTGAGGGACAGTTTGGTGTTCTGAGCAGGAACAGTCTGCAAATCACTTTCTACTAGGTCCACAAAGGTCCTTTTATAGGTGTACAGTATATAGGGTTGTACACGTAAAATATACTTTCTTTCAAATATAGAAAGCATATTATAGTGTACTGCATGCAGTGCTGCTGACCGATTCTGCAGCTGTCGTTTCTCAGTGTAGGGAGGGACAGTTTGGTTTTTGGAGCTGGGACAGTCTGTAATTCACTAGCTACTAGCTAGCTACTATTAGGTCCACAAAGGTCCTTTTAAGGACTGCTATAGGTGTACTATTTGGTGTGCAGTATGCGCCATCAATGACATCGTACCTTATGCCTTCTTTATGGAGCGTGCATTGCGTTGTGCCATTGATCAAGCCGTGGAGGAGCAGGAGCAGGAAGATGAGGAAGTCGCAATGCTGGATGAATTCCCAGGGGGGCTACTCTATTTGAGACAAGTCAACAACAGGAGTCTGAAGAGGAGTCAGAGGAGGAGCAAGAAGAGCATGCTTTAAACCTTTCTGGGATCCCTGTTGTGCGTGGATGGGGAGAGGAGAACGAGGAGGACGACCTTATCCTGGATGATGAGCAGGAGCCAGGCCACCACACCGCTTCCAGTTTGGTGCAAATGGGGGCCTTCATGCTCCAGTGTTTTAACAGGGACCCACGTATAAAAAGCACAAAGGTCAATGACCAGTACTGGGTGGCAACGTACTTAGACCCCCGCTACAAACACAAAATGGCGGAAATGTTACCACCATCACAGAGTGCTGTCACAATGGAACACTTACAGACCTTGCTTTGACAACTGCTGCATTCTGCTTTTGCGTGCGCTGGCAGAGGAGGAATTCCCACTCCCAGAGAAAAAGTTGGGGGTACCAATCCAATAGCGCCTGCAAGAAGAGGGCGGTTTGAAGATGTGTTGATGACTTCTGATATGAGGTCATTCTTTCAGCCGACCCATCGACAGGTGTCATCCGGATCCAGCATCAGGGAACGCCTAGACCGACAGGTGTCCGACTACATCGGGTTAACGGCCGATGTGGACGCTCTAAGGAGTGATGAACCCCTAGACTACTGGGTGGGCAGGCTTGACCTCTGGCCAGAGCTTGCCCAATTTGCAATGGAACTGTTGGCTTGTCCCTCATCCAGTGTTCTGTCCAAAAGGATGTTCAGCGCAGCAGGGGGGTTCATGACCGATAAGCGCACTCGCCTAGCTCACGACAGTGTTGACTACCTGACATTTATAAAAATGAATGAGGCATGGATCTCGGAGGAATTCAACACATGTGACCAGTAGACCATGTATATGCATAACTCTATAAACAATTTATTTAATCGAGCACAGAGACCTTTTTTCTACCTTTGGCTCACTTCTGTCATGGTTATGCAGTGATCTTCCTGTTTGCTTACCTCCCCTCATGTGTTCAGACTAAGAGACCAGCCACTTCCACCTGGTGGTTTTTATAACCTCTCTTCTAAGCATGGCTCCACCCCAGGCCCTATCAGGGAACCTTTATTAACCTGTGCACTGCAGGCCAACAGTGCTGATCAACCATTGTGTATTCCTTTGTGTGTTCAGCTTCCTGTTACCTGCCATGTGCTCTTCTGTTGTTCCGTTACCGACTTTGGCGTGTCTTTGACTATCCCTGTTTGCCTGTGATCCTGACCTTTTGGCGTGTCCCTGTCTATTTCTGTATGCTTGTGGCCCCGACCTTGGCTTTGTCCCTCACCATCCCTATCCTCCTGTTGCCTACTGTGGGTATGAGCTGGGGGACCCTGGGGGTCGCGACCTGGAGCCAGTTGCATCCAAGTCCATCCTCACCACTCGAGGCTCTGGTGAACCCCTGCTGGCTCTTAGGCCGCGTACACACGCGGGGACTGTTCGCCCAACTTTGTCCGTCAAATAGTTTCGGCAAACAGTCCACTCAAACTTAGCATGGACGGACATGGCCACACACGACGGACGAACAGTTTGCTGAAACCGTGCGCGATGACGTGAACGGCACGTACGACGGTACGAAAAATACGACGTCCTATACACTGCATTATAACTTTCAGCGTGAAAATCCTTTCTGAGCATGCGCGCAACTTTGTTTGACGAACAAGCCTACACACGAGCGGACTGTTCGCTGAAACAAGGTTTCAGCGGACAGTTTTTCGGAAATTCCGAAAAACCTTGTCCGTCAAACTGTCCGCTGAAACTGTCCGCTGAAAGCCCACACACGAGCGGACTGTCCGCCTAAACACTGTTCAGCGGACAAAGTTGGGCGAACAGTCCGCCCGTGTGTACGCGGCCTTAGACTACGCGCCCCAGGGAATCTTATGCTCTAACCCCGGTGGGACCTGTCTCCCGTCCGCAGCAGTCAGCCGTAGGGTCCACAACCTTGCGGTGCACTCCTGATCCCTACGGTGTGCATCTGTCACCTCGCCTCAAGGTGACCTGACAACTTCCTTGTACAAAAAAAGCACACCGTACTATATGCCCGTACACTCCTGTTTGAAGAGGTTGATCGGTGTCATATTTTTGGGTCCCGCAGCGAGTTGCTGGTATCAGTGCTGCTGTCAGTGCTCTCTATCTCGGTGCTGGTGTCAGTGCTCTCTCTCTATCTCAGTGCTGGTGTCAGTGCTCTCTATCACGTGCTGGTGTGGTCTCAGTGCTCTCTGTCTCAGTGCTGGTGTGGTCTCAGTGCCCTCTATGTCGGTGCTGGTGTGGTCTCAGTGCTCTCTATCACGGTGCTGGTGTCAGTGCTCTTTATCACGGTGCTGGTGTGGTCTCAGTGCTCTCTCTCTATCTCTGTGCTGGTGTGCTGTCAGTGCTCTCTATCACGGTGGTGGTGTGGTGTCAGTGCTCTCTATCTCGGTGCTGGTGTGGTCTCAGTGTTCTCTAAGTCGTGCTGGTGTGGTCTCAGTGCTCTCTATCACGGTGCTGGTGTCAGTGCTCTTTATCACGGTGCTGGTGTGGTCTCAGTGCTCTCTCTCTATCTCTGTGCTGGTGTGCTGTCAGTGCTCTCTATCACGGTGTTAGTGTGGCCTCAGTGCTCTCTATCTCGGTGCCGGTGTGGTCTCAGTGCTCTCTATCTCGGTGCTGTTGTGATCTCAGTGCCCTCTATCTCGGTGCTGATGTGGTCTCAGTGCTCTCTATCACGGCGCTGGTGTCAGTGCCCTCTATCACGGTGGTGGTGTGGTGTCAGTGCTCTCTCTCTATCTCTGTGCTGGTGTGCTGTCAGTGCTCTCTATCACGGTGGTGGTGTGGTGTCAGTGCTCTCTATCTCGGTGCTGGTGTGGTCTCAGTGTTCTCTAAGTCGTGCTGGTGTGGTGTCAGTGCTCTCTATCTCAGTGCTGGTGTGGTATCAGTGTTCTCTGTCTCAGTGCTGGTGTGGTCTCAGTGCTCTCTATCACGGTGCTGGTGTCAGTGTTCTCTATCATGGTGCTGGTGTGGTGTCAGTGCTCTCTATCACAGTGCTGGTGTCAGTGTTCTCTATCATGGTGCTGGTGTGGTGTCAGTGCTCTCTATCTCAGTGCTGGTGTGGTCTCAGTGCTCTCTATCACGGTGCAGGTGTCAGTCAGTGCTCTCTATCACGGTGCTGGTGTGGTGTCAGTGCTCTCTCTCTATCTCGGTGCTGGTGTGGTGTCAGTGCTCTCTATCTCAGAGCTGGTGTGGTCTCAATGCTCTCTATCACGGTGCTGGTGTCAGTCAGTGCTCTCTATCACGGTGCTGGTGTCAGTCAGTGCTCTCTATCACGGTGCTGGTGTGGTGTCAGTGCCCTCTATCTCGGTGCTGGTGTGGTCTCAGTGCTCTCTATCATGGTGCTGGTTTCAGTCAGTGCTCTCTATCACAGTGCTGGTGTGGTATCAGTGCTCTCCATCTCGGTGCTGGTGTGGTCTTAGTGCTCTCTATCTCGGTGCTGGTGTGGTCACAGTGCCCTCTATCTCAGTGCTGGTGTGGTCTCAGTGCTCTCTATCACGGTGCTGGTGTCAGTGCTCTCTATCACGGTGCTGGTGTGGTCTCAGTGCTCTCTATCTCAGTGCTGGTGTGGTGTCAGTGCTCTCTATCTCAGTGGTGTTGTAGTGTCAGTGCTCTCTATCTCGGTGCTGGTGTGGTCTCAGTGCTCTCTATCACGGTGCTGGTGTCGGTGCTCTCTATCACGGTGCTGGTGTGGTGTCAGTGCTCTCTATCTCGGTGCTGGTGTGGTCTCAGTGCTCTCTATCACGGTGCTGGTGTGGTGTCAGTGCTCTCTCTCTATCTCTGTGCTGGTGTGGTGTCAGTGCCCTCTATCTCGGTGCTGGTGTGGTCTCAGTGCTCTCTATCATGGTGCTGGTTTCAGTCAGTGCTCTCTATCACAGTGCTGGTGTGGTATCAGTGCTCTCCATCTCGGTGCTGGTGTGGTCTTAGTGCTCTCTATCTCGGTGCTGGTGTGGTCACAGTGCCCTCTATCTCAGTGCTGGTGTGGTCTCAGTGCTCTCTATCACGGTGCTGGTGTCAGTGCTCTCTATCACGGTGCTGGTGTGGTCTCAGTGCTCTCTATCTCAGTGCTGGTGTGGTGTCAGTGCTCTCTATCTCAGTGGTGTTGTAGTGTCAGTGCTCTCTATCTCGGTGCTGGTGTGGTCTCAGTGCTCTCTATCACGGTGCTGGTGTCGGTGCTCTCTATCACGGTGCTGGTGTGGTGTCAGTGCTCTCTATCTCGGTGCTGGTGTGGTCTCAGTGCTCTCTATCACGGTGCTGGTGTGGTGTCAGTGCTCTCTCTCTATCTCTGTGCTGGTGTGGTGTCAGTGCCCTCTATCTCAGTGCTGGTGTGGTCTCAGTGCTCTCTATCATGGTGCTGGTTTCAGTCAGTGCTCTCTATCACAGTGCTGGTGTGGTATCAGTGCTCTCCATCTCGGTGCTGGTGTGGTCTTAGTGCTCTCTATCTCGGTGCTGGTGTGGTCACAGTGCCCTCTATCTCAGTGCTGGTGTGGTCTCAGTGCTCTCTATCACGGTGCTGGTGTCAGTGCTCTCTATCACGGTGCTGGTGTCAGTGCTCTCTATCACGGTGCTGGTGTGGTCTCAGTGCTCTCTATCTCAGTGGTGTTGTAGTGTCAGTGCTCTCTATCTCAGTGGTGTTGTAGTGTCGGTGCTCTCTATCTCGGTGCTGGTGTGGTCTCAGTGCTCTCTATCACGGTGATGGTGTCGGTGCTCTCTATCACGGTGCTGGTGTGGTGTCAGTGCTCTCTATCTCGGTGCTGGTGTGGTCTCAATGCTCTCTATCATGGTGCTGGTGTCAGTCAGTGCTCTCTATCACGGTGCTGGTGTGGTGTCAGTGCTCTCTCTCTATCTGTGTGCTGGTGTGGTGTCAGTGCTCTCTATCTCGGTGCTGGTGTGGTCTCTGTGCTCTCTATCACGGTGCTGGTGTCAGTGCTCTCTATCATGGTGCTGGTCTTAGTGCTCTCTATCACGGTGCTGATGTGGTGTCAGTGCTCTCCATCTCGGTGCTGGTGTCAGTGCTCTCTATCTCGGTGCTAGTGTGGTGTCAGTGCTCTCTATCTCGGTGCTGGTGTGGTCTCAGTGCTCTCTATCACGGTGCTGGTGTGGTGTCAGTGCTCTCTCTCTATATCGGTGCTGGTGTGGTGTCAGGGCTCTCTATCTTGGTGCTGGTGTGGTCTCAGTGCTCTCTATCACTTTGCTGGTGTCAGTGCTCTCTATCACGGTGCTGGTGTCAGTGCTCTCTATCACAGTGCTGGTGTGGTGTCAGTGCTCTCTATCACGGTGCTGGTGTCAGTGCTCTCTATCACGGTGCTGATGTCAGTGCTCTCTATCATGGTGCTGGTGTCAGTGCTCTCTATCTCGGTGCTGGTGTGGTGTCAGTGCTCTTTATCTCGGTGCTGGTGTGGTCTCTGTGCTCTCTATCACGGTGCTGGTGTCAGTGCTCTCTATCATGGTGCTGGTGTTAGTGATCTCTATCACGGTGCTGGTGTGGTGTCAGTGCTCTCTATCATGGTGCTGGTGTTAGTGATCTCTATCACGGTGCTGGTGTGGTGTCAGTGCTCTCTATCTCGGTGCTGGTGTCAGTGCTCTCTATCTCGGTGCTGGTGTGGTGTCAGTGCTCTCTATCTCGGTGCTGGTGTGGTCTCAGTGCTCTCTATCACGGTGCTGGTGTGGTGTCAGTGCTCTAGTGCTCTCTATCACTTTGCTGGTGTCAGTGCTCACTATCACGTTGCTGGTGTCAGTGCTCTCTATCACAGTGCTGGTGTGGTGTCAGTGCTCTCTATCACGGTGCTGGTGTCAGTGCTCTCTATCACGGTGCTGGTGTCAGTGCTCTCTATCTTGGTGCTGGTGTTAGTGCTCTCTATCTCGGTGCTGGTGTGGTTTCAGTGCTCTCTATCACGGTGCTCGTGTCAGTGCTCTCTATCATGGTGCTGGTGTCAGTGCTCTCTATCACAGTGCTGGTATGGTGTCAGTACTCTCTATCTCGGTGCTGGTGTCAGTGCTCTCTATCACGGTGCTGGTGTCAGTGCTCTCTATCATGGTGCTGGTGTCAGTGCTCTCTATCTCAGGGGTGGTGTCAGTGCTCTCTATCTCGGTGCTGGTGTCAGTGCTCTCTATCACGGTGCTGGTGTCAGTGCTTTCTATCACGGTGCTGGTGTCAGTGCTCAGTCTCTATCACGGTGCTGGTTTCAGACAGTGAGGGAGATAGCAGCGGAGAAGCCAATCAGCAGGCAGTGCCAGCACCATGGCTGAGGATCAGCACTGGACTGGCACCTCCGGACCACCGCAGTGGAGCCCTGCATAGGTGGGGGTAAGGGCAGGGCATAGGGAGGGGCTCAAGCACAGGTTGGGACACTGGCACAGGACTGCGCTACCCTGACTGTGGCACTGATCATCTCCTGCACCCCCCTCATAGCCTGCCCTGACTTTGCCTCTCCTCCATGGCCTTCATGCGCTCCTGAATTGTCAAAATTTCACAGATAAAAAAAGAATGCTTGTCGATCCCAGATTCACTTAATACTTTTGTTATGTCAGTGGCCATGTGGTGGGACTATGCGTGCACAGCTAGTAAGTATTTTGTGGCTGAAAATATGACCTGGAGGTTTTTAAGGTTCGCCTGCCATTAAAGTCAATGAAGTCCGGCGCAAACTTTGCGGTTCGCAAACTTTTGGCCGCGTTTGCGGTTCGCGTTTGCGAAACGTCCCGTCGGAAGTTCGTCCATCACTACTGATTCATGAATTTTTATATATAGTATTGATTTTATATATGCTGATTTGTTAGCTCTTTTACTCTTTTAGACCCCTTTCACACCACGCCGCCCATTGCATCGGCGGTAAAACGGCGCTATTTTTTTTGATTTGCGGCGGATTTGCGACGCATTTCGGCCGCCAGCGGGGCGCTTTTACCCATCGCTAGCGGCCGCGAAAGGGTTAAAACCGCCGGCAATACGCCGCAATAGCGGCGTTTTGGCGGTGGTATTACAGCGCTGCCCCATTGATTTCAATGGGGAGCAGCGGTGGAGGAGCAGTAAACACACCGCTCCTTCACCGCTCCAAAGAGGCTGCTGGCAGGACTTTTTTCTGATGTCCTGCCAGCGCACCGCTGTAGTGTGAAAGCCCTCGGGGCTTTCACACTACACACAATGGTGCAGCTTCTTTAGGGCGGATTGCAGGCGCTATTTCTAACGCTATAGCGCCTGCAAAACGCCCTGGTGTGAAAGGGGTCTTATGCTGAATGCACTTAAATTTTGCTTATATGGCTTGCATGCTGTATTGATTTTGGATGTTTGATACTATATTGCACAGTATTTTTACAGTGTTTCAATTTATTATTTTATTTATTTAAATAAAGCTTTTTTTTTTCAGTTTTGCACTTTCCTACACAACTTGCATTTTACAGTATATGGTTATAGTTTGCACTGCACATTATCCATACACACAAATATACTTTTTTTTCCTAATATATTAGTACTAGTTATAGCACAGTTATTCAATATGTGTATAAAGATCTGGTATGCACTGGTTTAAAATAATTTTTTAACTGCCTTGTTTACCAATTTTTTTTAACCCCTTAAAGCGGGAGTCCACCGGGACTCCGCGTTTTTTTTTTTTTTTTTAAAAGCCAGCAGCTACAAATACTGCAGCTGCTGACTTTTAAAATAGTGACACTTACCTGTCCAGCGCGCCCGCGATGTCGGCACCCGAAGCCGATCTCTAGGTCGCCTGTCGGGTCCTGCCGCCGCCATCTTGGGTATGGGAATCAGGAAATGGAGCCTTTCGGCTTCATTTCCCAGTTCCCTACTGCGCATGCGCGAATCGCGCTGCGCAATAAGGACGCTCCCCGCTGCCTCTGGGATCTGTGTGTTTCCCAGCAGGCAGCGGGGCACTTGTGGGAAGGGGCGGGCACTTGCGGAAAGGGGCGTAAGTTACGCCCCTTTCCGCAGAGAGTTATCCCGGAAGTGGGTGCAGTTACCTAGATTATCCAGGTAACTGCACCCCCCTCCCCCCTGAAAGGTGCCGATTGTGGCACCGGAGGGGGGGAGGGTTCCGATGAGCGGAAGGTCCACTTTAGAGTGGACCTCCGCTTTAATGCTAAAGGTAGCAACAGACTTTAATGTCTGCTGATTTTATCATGGGCTTCCCGGTCATGTGTTGTGACTGGCTGTTACAGTGATCACGTGAATGAAAGCCTGGGGTTGCGGGACTGAGAGCACTTCCAACACAAAACAGCAATCTATATACAGTATCTCACAAAAGTGAGTACACCCCTCACATTTTTGTAAATATTTTATTATATCTTTTCATGTGACAACACTGAAGAAATTACACTTTGCTACAATGTAAAGTAGTGAGTGTACAGCTTAACAGTGTAAATTTGCTGTCCCCTCAAAATAACTCAACACACCGCCATTAATGTCTAAACTGCTGGCAACAAAAGTGAGTACACCCCTATTAGAAAATATCCAAATTGGGCACATTTAGCCATTTTTCGGTGTCATGTGACTCATTAGTGTTACAAGGTCTCAGGTGTGAATGGGGAGCAGGTGTGTTAAATTTGGTATTATCGCTCTCACTCTCTCATACTGGTCACTGGAAGTTCAACATGGCACCTCATGGCAAAGAAATCTCTGGGGATCTGAAAAAAAGAATTGTTACTCTACATAAAGATGGCCTAGGCTATAAGAAGATTGCCAAGACCCTGAAACTGAGCTGCAGCACAGTGACCAAGACCATACAGGCGAAAAACAAGCTCTGGACTGCCGCACTCTTCAGGAGACCACTTTCTTTTATTGGAAAATCACATCATAGCTCAATAAACACAGCGAACAAGGAAAAATTGCTGACGTTTTGCACTAGCTGTGCTTATTCATAGTAAATGCAACAAATAGAGCTTTCTTTTGGTGGTATTTGATCACCCCTGCGTTTTTTATTTTTTGCGCTCTAAACAAAAAAAAGCGACAATTTTGAAAAAAAAACACATTATTTTTTACTTTTTGCTATATAATAATAAGCGATTATTGATTGGTTTGCGCAAAGTTTATAGTGTTTACAAAATAGGGGATAGTTTTATGGCATTTTTATTAATAATTTTTCTTTACTAGTAATGGCAGTGATCAGTGATTTTTATTGTGACTGCGACATTATGGCGGACACATCGGATATTTTTTACACATTTTTGGGACCATTGTCATTTATACAGCAATCAGTGCTATACAAATGCACTGATTCCTGTGTAAATGACACTGGCAGTGAAAGGGTTAACCAGGGGGTGGCAGTGTAGGGGTTAAATTGGTTGTATAGTCAATTGTTTTACTTTTACCTACAGGAAAGCCTATAATAAGGCTTACCTGTAGGTAAAAAAAATACTGTATCTCTTAAACCTGTACAGTTTAGGAGATATTCCCCTCGGACATACAGTGGTGTGAAAAAGTGTTTGCCCCCTTCCTCATTTCCTGTTCCTTTGCATGTTTGTCACACTTAAGTGTTTCGGAACATCAAACCAATTTAAACAATAGTCAAGGACAACACAAGTAAACACAAAATGCAATTTGTAAATGAAGGTGTTTATTATTAAAGGTGAAAAAAAATCCAAACCATCATGGCCCTGTGTGAAAAAGTGATTGCCCCCTAAACCTAATAACTGGTTGGGCCACCCTTAGCAGCAACAACTGCAACCAAGCGTTTGCGATAACGTGCAATGAGGCTTTTACAGCGTCCTGGAGGAATTTTGGCCCACTCATCTTTGCAGAATTGTCCTAATTCAGTTACATTAGTGGGTTTTCGAGCATGAACGGCCTTTTTAAGGTCATACCACAACATCTCAATAGGATTCAGGTCAGGACTTTGGCTAGGCCACTCCAAAGTCTTCATTTTGTTTTTCTTCAGCCATTCGGTGGTGGACTTGCTGGTGTGTTTAGGATCATTGTCCTGCTGCAGAACCCAAGTTCATTTCAGCTTGAGTACACGAACAGATGGTCGGACATTCTCCTTCAGGATCTCTTGGTAGACAGCAGAATTCATAGTTCCTTTTATCACGGCAAGTCTTCCAGGTCCTGAAGCAGCAAAACAGCCCCAGACCATCACACTACCACCACCATATTTTACTGTTGGTATAAAGTTCTTTTTATGAAATGCAGTGTTCCTTCTATGCCAGATATACTTGGACACACACCTTCCAAAGAGTTCCACTTTTGTCTCATCGGTCCACAGAATGTTGTCCCAAAAATCTTGGGGATCATCAAGATGTGTTGTGGAGAAATTGAGACGAGCTTTGATGTTCTTTTTGCTCAGCAGTGGTTTTCTCCTTGGAACTCTGCCATGCAGGCCATTTTTGCCCAGTCTTTTCCTGATGGTGGAGGCATGAACGCTGACCTTAACTGAGGCAAGTGAGGCCTGCAGTTCCTTGGACGTTGTTGTGGGGTCTTTTGTGACCTCTTGGATGAGTCGTCGCTGCGCTCTTGGGGTAATTTTGGGCGGCCGGCCACTCCTGGGAAGGTTCACCACTGTTCCATGTCTTCGCCATTTGTGGATAATGGCTCTCACTGTGGTTCGCTGGATTCCCAAAGCTTTGGAAATGGCTTTATAACCCTTTCCAGACTGATAGATCTCAATTACTTTCTTTCTCAATTGTTCCTGAATTTCTTTGGGTCTCGGCATGATGTGTAGCTTTTAAGGATCTTCTGGTGGACCTTACTGTGTCAAGCAGCTCCTATTTAAGTGATGCCTTGATTGTGAACAGGTGTGGCAATAATCAGGCCTGGGTGTGGCTAGAGAAATTGAACTCAGGTGTGGACAACCACAGTTATAGTATGTTTTAACAAGGGGGGCAATCACTTTTTCACACAGGGCCATGATGGTTTGGATTTTTTTTCTCCTTTAATAATAAAAACCTTAATTTACAAATTGCATTTTGTGTTTACTTGTGTTGTCCTTGACTATTGTTTAAATTGGTTTGATGTTCCGAAACACTTAAGTGTGACAAACATGCAAAGGAACAGGAAATGAGGAAGGGGGCAAACACTTTTTCACACCACTGTATATATAGGGATATATCCCCTGCGCATAAGGGGATTCTCGGCTGAAAGCCCGGCAGTCGCCGGACCCTGCCAGGATGAAATCTCCCGTGCGGGAGTGACGATATCGTGGCTCCGGCCACTCACAGCGCCGGAGCTGCGATACCCGGAAGAAACGCAGAGGGAGCATGTCAGCTCCTTCAGCGTGGATCGGGCCAGATGTCGGGGCCTCTTTCTAAGGTAAGTATTTCATAATGAGCTAGTATGCAGTGCATACTAGCTCATTATGCCTTTTCCTTTGCAGGTGAAAAAAAAAAAACATTAGCGGGTATACAACCGCTTTAAGTGTGTCCTAGGGGCGTGTTACTAGCTGTGGGGGTCGCGGCTGTGTGTTAGTGAACACTGATCTCTGCTCCAATCACAGGGAGCAGAGATCAGTGCCACTTGTTGCTAGGCAGTGTCACTTGTTGCTTCTGGGGTCCCCTGCTGGCGCTTCTGGCTCCTCCTGCCCCAATGCATAATATAGAGTGCCCCTATAGCAAGGTAAGAAAACCTCCTGCCTTTTAGAATCACTTGAAATAACTTTCTTCTCTTGCCCAGGACTACGTGTCCCACAAGGCATTGCTCTTTTCACATTCACAAGTTCTCAGACACTTACTGACATGTATGGACGGTGTACTGAGCTGTATGTGTGCTGCACTGTATTTACTGATATGTAAACAAATAATGTATTCTGTATGCAGGCCAACTAATCGGCTGACCAACTAATCGATTATGAAAATAGTTGACAACTATTTTCATAATCGATTATGTCAATTATTTTTTTCAGCCCTACGTTATATTATCATTTGCTTTTAAATATACCCTTTTTTTTGTAATATACAGAGAAAAAGTCAAAATTGAAAAATAAAGTTCTAATTTATTTTGCATAATTAATACTCAAATGTTTTCAGTAAATATTTTTTTCCTATTTATCCTGATTACAGGGTTTTGCTACATATGTCAATGCTATTTGGTTGACAAAGAAGTGTGTATGTTTTAGATTTATAAATAAAGTGCCCCTAATGAATTACACCTATTGGGCTGAGAGCTCCGTCTTACATGCCTTATACAGTGCTTTGAAAATGTATTCAAACCCCTTGACATTTTCCACATTTTTTCATGTTGCAGACAAAAACGTAAATGTATTTTATTGGGTTTTTATGTGATATACCAACACAAAGTGGCACATAATTGTGAAGTGGAAAGAAAATGATTAATGGTTTTCAATTTTTTTTTACAAATAAATATCTGAAAAGTGTGGTGTGTATTTGTATTCAGTCCCCTTTACTCTGATACCCCTAAGCCCCTGTGACCACAGTCGGACATTCCGATCACCAAATCCGTCGGATAATTTCTGACGGATTTAGTCCGCAACTGGTGTTGCATACACACGGTCGGACAAAGTTGTTGGAATTTCCGGTCGACAAGAACACAGTGGCTTAAACCGCACATGACGGGACTAGAAAAGGGAAGTTCAGCACCACATGCGGCACCCTTTGGGCTCCTTCTGCTGATCTCGTGTTTATCGTGTGTTAGTAGAACAATTCACGCTTTTCAGATTTGTGCTTCAGATCGTTACTGCTCTTCAGTTTGTGCTTGTCGGTTTGCGTATCTGCTTATCAGTGCATGTAGTCAGTTCGCATTTGAGTGGTCATTGTCGCCTATATCTTGGTATAGTATTTTCAGTGCTTATTGTCCACTCGTTTCTGGTTTTCAGTTCGTTCTTTCAGGCCTTGCTGTTTATCGGTGCTTTCTTTTGTCTGTTCTGACCAGCCGACCGTTTTGAAGCCATGTTTCATGTATGTATTTGTCGTAGAGTTTGTGCTGTGCGGGGGCTTGGTGTTGGGCTTTTAGCTTTGACACAAGCCCGGTCCATGAACAGGGCGAGGAGGAGTTCATGGAGCAAGAATTGGTTGCTCCAGCGTGACCAATTCTCACACATGCCTTTGCTTCGTGGCTTTGCTGTCCCCTTATATCAGCAGGCAGGATACCTGGATGCGGCAAGCCATCACTCCGGAGCAGAGGCTCATCGCCACGTTGCGGTACTTGGCGACAGGCAGAAGTCTTCAGGACCTCAAGTTCTCCACAGGCATCTCCCCCCAGGCTCTGGGGATCATTATTCCAGAGACCTGTTCTGCCATCATTCAGGTACTGCAGAAGGACTATATTAAGGTACGTTTTCTCCTTTAACATCAGATTCTATGTATTTAATGTTTGCTAATGTATTGTATTTCTTTCCTCATTCCCTAATTACCATGACTGCAATATGCTGTAATTTATATGCTGTTCCCCTTTGTCCTCATGCATGCTGGAAGCTTTTAAAGTTCCTTTTTTGTCCTTCATGCATATTTGCCTTCACTAACCTCCCCAGCATGCCTTTCTGGGCCCATAAACCTATAGCCTTGTCACTTATGTATTTTGTCAGCTCCATAGTATTGCTTTCCCCTTAACACCCCCTAAAATGTGTACAAATGCTATGTGTGTGCTTAAATTCATGCAGAGTGCCAGAGGTTTTTTTCTTGGTTGGCCAAACTCATTAGGAACCCCCCAACTGCTAGGTCAGCTGATAGCAATCCTCTATCTGCTGACTTTGCCAAACCCAATACAAAATATACCTACCTCCTTTTGTGGTCAGATTTATGGATGAATTCACCAAAGCATGTAGTGCAAGGGCCTGCCTGAATACTTTCAAATGGTACTGTTTAAAGTTTTTTTTCTCCTATTATTATCTTAATAGGTAATAGCAGAATGTAAAAATGTGCTTCCATTTGTTCATTATTTTTTTGTATTATGACACTTCTTACCTGACCAAAGTATCAGGCCGCGTACACACGCGCGGACTGTTCGCCCAACTTTGTCCGTCCAACAGTTTCAGCAAACAGTCCGCTCAAAATTAGCATGGACGGACATGCCCACACACGACGAATGAACAGTTTGCTGAAACCGTGCGCGATGACGTGAACAGCACGTACGACGGGACGAAAAATACGACGTCCTATACACTGCATTATAGCTTTCGGCGTGAAAATCCTTTCTGAGCATGCGCGCAACTTTGTTTGACGAACAAGCCTACACACGAGCGGGCTGTTCGCTGAAACAAGGTTTCAGCGGACAGTTTTTCGGAAATTCCGAAAAACCTTGTCCGTCCAACTGTCCGCTGAAACTGTCCGCTGAAAGCCCACACACGAGCGGACTGTCCGCCCAAACACTGTTCAGCGGACAAAGTTGGGCGAACAGTCTGCCCGTGTGTACGCGGCCTCAGACATTATTTATGCATTCAGCTCTCAATGAAGTGGAGAGGGTTATCTGTCCAAAACATCCCCCCACCCTCCTAATTTTTTGCAATGTGCCATCAGATGGGGGGGGAGATGGGGGGGGGGGGGGTGGGGTGAGGAATCTGATAAAGGGACCTTATACTTTTGGCTTTAAATACTAATTTCCAAAAATGTTATACTGATCTTGGCCAAAAATGTTTGTATCTAATCTGCCTGCAATGTTGATGTGCAAAATGACTAATTTTTTTTTCTTTTTTGACTCCACAGTTTCCTTCAACACCACAGGAATGGCAGACTGTGGCCTCCCACTTTGCCACCTGTTGGGACTTTCCCAATTGTGGAGGTATAATTGATGGGAAACACGTCCGCATCGTCCCACCCCCCAACTCGGGGTCCTACTATTATAATTACAAGGGGTTTAATAGTATCGTGATGTTGGCAGTGGTGTCAGCGACATATGACTTCCTGTATGTGGACATGGGGAAAAATGGCCGGATGTCGGATGGTGGAGTGTTCGCGCAGACGGAGTTCTACTGGCATCTCCAGAGTGGCAGTCTGGGCTTGCCACCTCCAGAAGAGAATGTGGAAGGACTCCCCTTCGTTTTTGTCACGGATGAGGCGTTTGCTCTGGCAAACCATCTGATGCAGCCTTTCCCGATGAGGACCCTCACCCCGGACCAAAGGATCTTTAATTTCCAGCTGGCCAGAGCCAGAAGAGTAGTGGAGAACACTTTTGGGATAATGGCCAGCTGGTTCAGTCTATTTTTGGCTCCAATCCACATGGCGAAATATAAACTCAATCATATTGTGCTTTCCTGCTGCATTCTGCACAATTTATTGAAGAAATACTCACCAAACTATGTAGCCTCAGTTGGGCCTGATGCAGACTTACGTGAACATGCCAACCTGACGGCCCTTGAAGCTGGCCATCCTGGCATGCCCCCCCAAAGCGCCCGGGAGGTCAGAACAAGATATATGGAGTACTTTGTGGGTAGGGGGGCCATTGATATGCCAGACAATGCCCGAGAGGCAATTTTTTAATACATTTTTCTTTCAAACTGCAATAATCTTTGTTTTCATTTACTGCTTGGGTTTGTTTTTAAGGTGTCTCCTAGGTTTTTTGTTTTTTTTTTGGCCTTTTTCTTCAACAGTGAAAACCCAATTTCTGCGCAAGATGAGGTGACAGTCTCTTCTTCAGATAATATTATTATGTTGTGGGTCTGCTACACACACACCTTGTTTTTGTTGTTAATGTATGTAGTGCATTACTGACAAAAATATTGTTCATTTTCAGCACCATGACAGAAATGTGTGGAGTCATGAAAATGGCGTGATTGGGGAAATTTAAACATCACTGTGGGTGTTATTTACTAAAGGCAAATCCACTATGCACTACAAGTGCACTGCAAAAGTGCACCTGAAACTGCACTTGGAGTGCAAAGTGGAAAAAAAAGTGGGCAAGTCTGCAGATGGGCACTGATCAGTCTGCAGTGAGGAGCAAGGATGCAGATGTGCAATGATGGGCAAAGCTGCAGATGGGCACTGATCAGTCTGCAGTGAGGAGCAAGTTTGCAGATGTGCAATGATTGGTAAGGCTGCAGATGGGCACTGATCAGGCTGCAGTGAGGAGCAAGGCTGCACATGTGCAATGATAGGCAAGGCTGCAGATGGGCACTGATCAGGCTGCAATGAGGAGCAAGGATGCAGATGTGCAATGATTGGTAAGGCTGCAGATGGGCACTGATCAGTCTGCAGTGAGGAGCAAGGATGCAGATGCGCAATGATGGGCAAGTATTCAGATGGGCACTGATGAGTCTGCAGTGAGGAGCAAGGATGCAGATGAGCAATGATTGGTAAGGCTGCAGATGGGCACTGATCAGGCTGCAATGATATGGGATGGTGAGGCTGCAGATGGACACTGATCAGGCTTCATTAATGGGCAATGGCGAGGCTGCAGATGGGCACTGATAAGGCTGCATTGATGGGCACTGACCCTTATTTTGCTTCAAAATTCTTTATTTAAAATTTATGTTTTTTTCCTGAAACTTCTCTCTTAAAATGCATGCCAATGACGCCAATAAATACAGTAATGTACCTAACAATAATTAAGTATTCCATTTATGTTTAAATAACTAGCAGACCTATAAACTAAAGTTTTTATTATTTGAAGCTTTATTAATTTTAAACATTGCTTTTTTCTTGTCTCCAGTAGTGATGTAGAAACCCATGGGAGACCAAGCATACACACCCTGAAGTGTGATTGATTATGAACAATTCTTCATCCACCAAAGCTCTTCAAATCGATGAAGATAGCACTCACCGGCCAAAGAGGTAAGAATTAATAAAAAATAAAAAATAAAGCAATGAATTATTAAAAAAAAAAAAAAACAATTGAAACAAAAAAAAAATTCTCAAAAAGCTTTTGCCTGTGACAAAGTAGTTTTAAGGCTGGTTCCTAATTTACAAAGCAGTGTCTGTTCACTGCATGCTAAAATCAGTTATAATGCTAAATTTACCGTTACACTATGTTGTTGATTTTCACAATCCGTTAAAAATGCTTATCACTATCACGTATAAGAATACATGACTTTCATTTATTTTAATGTGAACTTTACCGTGCAATACAAAGATCTACAAAGTCCCCCCTCCCCCTCTTACTCACGCTCTTTGCTGTGGGGAGAAACTAAGCCTGGAAACAGTCGATACTTGATGACATCACCTCCCACAGTGGAAGTAAAAAAACCACACGGCCCCCCAAGATGAGTAAGAGGTCCGAGCCATATTTCATGATTATCACGTGATTTTCAACAGCAGGCACAGTAAATAGGAGAGAGCTGATGTCATATGGCGAAGATCCCACTACTGCCAACACAGCTGGAACTGGCAGAGGGGGAGATTTGAGGAAAATCAAACGATCGTTCTGCACTACACCTACACAAATATGTTATATTTATATACTGTATGGGTGGATGAGAAAAAGCCAGCAAGTGTTGAATTCTTAGTAGTACAATATTGTGATAGTTAGCAGCATAAAGTATATAGAAATACAGTATAGTTCATTTCATTGATGCCATGATCATGGTCTCCTTTTGCATAGGCTGTACAGAAAGTAATGAAAGAATGGGCATATGCCCGATAGGATTGACACCTGTCTGGGATTTACCCGGACAGTCTGGGTTTTACATAGTTAGGTCGAATAAAGACACCAGTCCATCCAGCTCAACCTGAGTGAGTGTCTACAATTGCCCCTATCCCTGTACATTGCACACTCACATCAGTCCCTACCCTCAAGGAGCCCACAATCCAAGGTCCCCATTCATATACTAGGGTCTATTTTGGACAGAAGCCAATTAACATACCTGCATGTCTTTGGAGTGTGGGAGGAAACCGGAGTACCCGGAGGAAACCCACGCAGGCACAGGGAGAACATGCAAACTCCAGGCAAGTAGTGTTGTAGTTGGGATTCAAACCAGCGACCCTTTTTACTGCTAGGTGAGAGTGCTAACCACTACACCACTGTCCCATGCATACAGGTTTTAGGCAGACTGAAACCCGCACACATTATTCAGACCAGGCTGTGGCTCCCTAAGTAACCAAGATAGTCATATACAAATCTGTTGCCGTCAAGGATCTGCAGGCAGCTGTCTGGGGGGCAGGTTCCGCATCACTGTGGGTGGCAGGGCGATGATGTCAGCAAGAGCAATTTGGCCACACCCACATGTACGCTGCGGCACACTATGCACACCGCATTACTACTCTCCTTGGGGTACTTAAAGGAGTTGCAGGTTGCTAAAGTGTTCAGGTTTGGCTTGAAGAAAAGGTGGCAATCCTAGGTGCACCTGATTGGACCCTCCATCATAGGTGTGCATAGGGGGTGTGCCTGAGCACACCCTAATCTCTGCGTGCAGTGCCGATTTCCCCTCATTGCCTGGGCTTCCCCTTGCCTAGCGCTCCCAGAATGGAGAGAAGGGGAAGGGGCAAATAGATATGCAATTTAATGGCCCCTTCCTTTTCTAAATGAACACACTCATTCAGAGTGTTTGTTCATAACTGAAGCATAGTAAACTGTGTTTACTATGCTTCAGTTTGTGAATGAACAGGAAGCGGATCAGCACAGAGCACTACCCATTCATTCACTGCCACGTGCAGCTGCAGAGAAAGGCATGTGTGTTTGAGCTTTGAGTGCACACCCTAATGCCCCATACACATGGTCAGACATTCCGACCACAAAATCCGTTTGATTTTTTGGGATGGATTTTGGCCGAAACTTGTGTTACATACACACAGTCGCACAAATTTGTCAGAAAATCCGATCGTTTGGAACGAGGTGACGTACAAAACTTACGACGGGACTACGTAGAGGCCAGTAGCCAATAGCTTTCATCTCCAAATTTTTTCTGAGCATGTGTGGCACTTTGTGCGTCGGAATTCTCTACACACGATCAGAAAAAGTCTCATCGGATTTTGTTGTTGGAAAATATTAGATCCTGCTCTCAAACTTTTTTTGTTGGAAATTTCGACAGAAAAAGTCAGATAGAGCCCACACATGATCGGATTTTCCGGCAACATAACCCAATCGGACTTTTTCCGTCTGAATTTCCGACCGTGTGTATGGGGCACAATTAGTGGCGTAACTAGAACCTTCAGTGCCCCGATGCAAGAAACCATGAAGGGCCCCCCTGAACCCCAGCCAGGGCCCTTCCCTCCGAGTCCGGCAGTGGAACTCCAGGGCGTGGTCACAAGTATGACCTTTGTGAGCCCTGTAGTTCCACCACTGGTATCATTTAGTTTTTTTTTATAATTTTTTTATTTTTTATTTTTAGGTGCCCCATTGGGGGACTGTCCCTAGGCAGGATGGGGTCCCCGTCCCCAGAAGAGATGAGGTCCTTTTCTCCAGGGCAGATGAAGTTACAGCCCCAAGGTGAGAAGGAGTCCCTGTCCCCATGTGAGAAGGGGTCCCTGTCCCCAGGGGGAGATGAAGGGGGTATGTAAAGGTGTGTGGGAGATGGGGTCCTCTCACTCACTATGACCAAGCTGCAGGCCGTGCACTCATCCATGTTGGCCTGGGCTCCATCCAGTGTGCTGGACAGGCGATCAGCATATCTCCCAGAAAGACCTTTCATCATCTGTGTATGACGGGGGAGGGGGGGCTGGAAGACAAGCCTGCAGTGTACTCCGGGGAGCCCGCTCTCATAGGGCTGCACTGCACAACTAAAGAGCAGCCAGTGCGATAGTTGAGCATGGAGCTTTGCTAGTCACCCTCCACCTCCAGCCACCCTTGTGCATGGGGCACTGGTACCCCTAGCTGCCTAAGCCGCTGCTGGCCATATGTAGAGGGGCCCCCTGCATCACAGGGCCCAGTTGCAGTCCCGACTGCTGCACCCCCTATAGTTACGCCCCTGGGCACAATGCAATAGGCTGCTTAAACCTATGCCCTCCATTCACTCCTATGGAGTGGCGGATGTCAGCTCTGACATCCACCTTGATCAGATCTGATCCTGTCTAAGACAGATGGTGGTCCTATTTTCCATCCGTCTGGCGGATGGGATAAAAATGGGCAGGCGGTCTGTTTTCACCCGATCTCTCCATAGCCTGCTTAGCACTGGCACTGGGAAACACTTTTTGAAAGATAAAAAGTGCATTTTATATACAATTATATAGATCAGACCAAAATGAGGGACAAATGAGGAGGAAAGAGGGACAGGGGGACATTGCTCCAAATCAGCGACAGTTTGGGGGCTATGGGTAAATAATGGAATCCAAGCAGAAGCAATGTGCCGTCGTTGAGTTCTTGATGAAGGAGGGGTGCGGGCTGTCTGACACTGATGGTCTCCCACTGCTTGGTTTGTCTTCAGTGCTGGTTTTCCCTTAAAAAATTTTCATCCACCTGTGCACATTGGTCTTGTCTATGTGTCATCTTTGTAAATATTCTGTGGATATCAGACAGCCTGCACCCCTCCTTTGTCAACAACTCAATGACTGCATGTTGCTTCTGCTTGGAACGGTCATGCTACACTGTACCCAAATTACATTTTTATCATTTTTTTCCCCAGAACCCAGAGCTTTCTTTTAATGGTATTTGATCACCTCTGGGGTTTTTATTTTGTATTAGAAAAATTAAAAAAGACCACAATTTTGAATAAAAATATGAAACAGTTTTACATTTTGTTATAAAATTTTGCAAACAGGTAATTTTTTTCTCCTTCATTGATGTCTGCACTAATGGGCTGCATTGATGTGCACTGATAAGGCGGCATTGGTGGGCACTGATAGGTGGCACTGAGAGGTGACACTGGTGGGCACTGAGAGGTGGCACTGATGGGTGGAACTGAAGGGCATTGATAGGTGGTACTGATAGATGGCACTGATAGGTGGCAGTGGTGGACAGTGGTAGGTGACACTGATAGGCAGCACTGCTGGGTGGTACTGATGAGGCATTGATTGGCACCACTGGTGGGCACTGATAGGTGGCACTTGTGAGAATTGATAGTTGGCACTGATTGTTGGCACTAATATACACTGGTGGGCACTGATATGCACTGAGTGGGCACTGGCAGGCGGTACTGGTTGGCACAGATGAGGCGGCTGTGCCTCTTCCTCTTCGGGACCGATGTCCCTTACACAGAAGCCGGTCATCGGCTTTTTTCTGATAGCGTGAGGAGAAAAAAATGATTACCGATCTTTTGCTTACATCACGTGATCAGCTGTCATTGGCTGACAGCTGATCATGTGGTAAGGGGTCGGGATCGGCACCTTACTTCGATCTGTGATGTCCCGAGTCTCATTGACTTGGTGATCACAGCCTGCAAATGGGAGGATATCTATTGACAGCCTCCGGCAATGTAGTCGTCATTCGACTATAGCACGGACAGGAAAAGGTTAAGAAAATGAAGAAAATGTTTTAACAACCTAAAGTCATGCCTACTATTGTGTTACTTTTAGTACAGCATTATGCCTATCTTTCGGAACAGCCCTCGTATAAACATTTTCTAAGGGAGGGGTCTTTTTAATAAATCTTATGCCACATACACACAATCTGAATTTTGGTCGGAAAAAGCTCTGATGGTTTTCCTGATGGAATTCCGACAGGATTTCGCTCAAGCTGTCTTGCATACACACGGTCACACCAAATTCCAACCTTCAAGAACGCGGTGACGTACAACACGTACGACGGGACTAGAAAAAGGAAGTTTAATAGCTAGTATCCAATAGCTTCCATCTCGTAGTTGAATCTGAGCATGCGTGAGTTTTTGCGTGTCGGAATTGCATACACACGATCGGAATTTCCGATAGAAAGTTTTTCCTTCGGGAAAATTGAAAACATGCTCTCAAATTTTTGCTGGTGGGAATTCGGCCAGCTAAATTCCGATGGAGCATACACACGGTCGCATTTTCTGATGAAAAGCTCTCATCGGTCTTTTGCTGGCCGAAATTCCGATCGTGTGTATGCGGCATTAAAGCAGTAGTAAACTGCTGGCTTTTTTTTTTTTCTTTTTTTTTAAACCTGCCAAGGCAAAAGTATAATGTGCTAGTATGCATCACATACATTTATGTGAAACTTACCTTAAAACAAAGCCCTCATCTATCATTAAAAACGCTACCCTCATCTATTATTATTCCATTTTATTTAAAAAAGTATTTTTGGAAGGGACAAGTGTGTTTTTATCAAGCGGTATGAAGCCTGCCTTTATAAATACAAGGCTATACTAAAAATAATGCAAAAGTGAGCATAACTTTTTTAACTTACATACAGTAGGTTGTTCATATTTAGTTGTCTTTACTGGGAAAAATAAAAATTGGTTGTATAGTGCTACCCCCCAAATGAGCTTGTAAAAATGTGCACATTACAAGAAAAAGGGGGGGGGGGGATCTAAGAAAATATGAAAAACCCTTACCTTAGAAAAGATAAGGACGAGGTGCAGAGATATACAAGGAGGAGTCATTGAATTTCCATGCTTGCCACCACATGGGAGGATTACCCACAGGTATAGCATATGTAAATAGCCAGATTGTCCAAAGGTCCAGACTGTATGGGTATTCTTAATTCTTAAATACCCCCCCACGCTTTTCTTCTTTTATAGTCAACATCATACATTAGGAATGTATAAGTTATACTGATCTTAGACGTGTATCTATGTATCATATAAATTGATTTCAGACCTGTATCTATGTATTATGTTAATGTGATATTCTGTTATATTCTGTTATTATTCTATTATTGTGTTCATTGTTTTTTTTTTCATTTTTCTTTGTAGACTTGTTTTTATGATTGTGCATAAGCTTTCTGAATACACAAATCCTTTTGGGTCCTGAAGAAGCGGTATATCCGTGAAACACTTAGACCTTTTTGAAGCATACAAATTGCTCACAACACTGATGAATTTTAAATTGTATTTAATAAAATTATAGACAACAAAAGAAAAAACGCTCCAGGTGTCTGGGCCTGGATATCTCCTCCCTCTTCAGGTGTGGGCGCCGGCTCTGTATGCAAACCACATGCAAAGGAAAGAAAAATTCCGGACGGCCACACTCCAATGAAATACATTTAATGGTATCAGTCCATACAGGAAAGAATAAAAAAGATACTGACGCGTTTCACACCGTGGTTACAGGTGCTTGCTCATACCTTCATGACGTCAAAGCAAGTAAGCACCTGTAACCACAATATGAAACGTGACAGAATCTTTTTTATTCTTTGCTGTATGAAATGATACTATTAAATATATTTCATTGGAAATGAAATATATTTTCTGTTTCAGTATCAGAAGGAAGTGACAATAGGGGTATATTTAAAGTGCCAGTCTCTCCTTAATCTCTCTTTTGGATACCCTGAGTCACTTGATCATTGGAGTAATTGTAGGCATGCACTGCATTCCACATTGGTTTTGATATATTGTCACAGATCGGCTGCAGAACTGATCTGTGTCTTACCTTTACTGATGTAGGTTGGCTGGCACCTGTTGTTCCACTAGCTTGTGTTCAGTTCTGCTGCACTCTGCAGCTATGGGTGTCACCGGTTTCACCTGTTGCTTAATTATGTCATTCCTTCCTGCTACTTCCTGTCCAGTCCCCCATGTGCTTCTCTATTTAAATTCCTCTAAGACCAGTTTCTGGTTGCTTAAGAAACTCTTCTTTCTGAGCTCCCTTTGTGTAACCTGTTTTAACCTGACCTCTCATGAACTGATCTCTTGTGTACCGACTCAGCTAGTTCTGCTGAGTCGGTACAAGGTCTGCTACCCGCCCTGACCTTGGCTCGCTATCTGGCTCTCCTTTGCTTTATCCATCCATCCATGTCTGATAGTGTCTTCTGGTACTCCCCTAGCGAGTAGGGTGAACCCGGGGTCATGACCTGGGGTCAGCACGCAGCTAAGCCCGAATCCTCATGAGTGGGTCCCTGGCAGAATACCGGCTGGCCCTTAGACTCCACTCCCTGGGGGATCCCATGTCACCTGCTCGCCTGTGGGCTCACTGTAGTAGTACCATGACATATATAATATAGAAAAGGCTACTACAGTGAATTTCTGCATCTCCAGCAGACCTCTAGATGTGAGATATGAAGAATGAAATCTAACTGAGCTGGACTAATGTAAATAATAAAAAATAAAGATAATTTTTTAAACATTGCTGCCAAAGGCACTGGCCTTTACACAGGAAAACAATGGTTTAGTGCATCTGCACCATAGAAAGATGAGCTTTGATCGGCTGCTATAACTTTGATTAAACTTAGATTACTGCACTGTCCGCATTCTTTTCTAGCCATATTATATAAGGCCCTAATGTCCCCGTCCGCTTTAGTCCAGTGGTGCCCATGGTTGCCAAAAAGAATGTCAAGTTTTTCTTCCTCTGACCACAGAACAGTTTTCCACTTTGCAGCAGACCATTTTAAATAATCTTTGGCCTATAGAAGATGATGGCATTTCTGGAACATATTCTTTGCATGGTATAGCTTTACCTTACACTTTTGGATGGCACGGTGAACTGTGTACATAGACCGTGATTATGTATTCCTGAGCCCATGCAGTGATGACTATCACAGTATCATGCCTGTTTTTAATGCAGTGCCGTTTGAGGGCCTGAAGATCCTGAACATCCAATATTGCGTGTCAGCCTTGTCCCTTATGCACAGAGATTCCTCCAGATTCTGTAAAACTCTTGATTTTATTATGTACTGTAGATGAGGCTTCAACATACATTAATGGCCAGTTTACACTTGCTTCAAAACAAGGCTTCAGACAGGCTTTGGTAAAGCTCTCTGAACGCCAGTCAAAGCCCCTGTCACTAAATAAAATGGTTAGCTTACAGTCCTATTTACACATTGCCTTTGCTTTGCTTCAAAATTGATACCCCATGTAGCTTTAGTGGAGCATCAAAGCGTCTTCAAGCCTCCATAGAAGACTATCGCAAAGGTGGCTTGAAGCCCTACTGTAGCCTCATCAAAGCCTCATCGAAGACTCATGAAAGCCCCATCAAAAAGCAAAAGCAAGGTGTAAACAAGACTGTAAGCTAACCATTTTATTTAGTGACCAGAGCTTTGATTGGCGTTCAGAGAGCTTTAACAAAGCGTGTCTAAAGCCATGTTTTCAAGCAAGTGTAAACTAACCTTTGCAAGTCTTTGCAATTTTACGCTGAGGAGCATTCATTTCAAATTGTTTGACAATTTTTAGACGCAACTTTTCACAAATTGGTAAACCTCTGGCCACCTTTACTCCTGAGATCCTCATCATGTTATTGACCTGTTGCCAATTATCCTAAATATTTGCAAAATGTTCTTATTCCTTGTTAGTACCACTTACTTTGCTAGCTTTTTGTTGCTCTGCCCCAATGTTTTTTAAGTCGTGTTGTTGCCATCAATTTCAAAATTACCTTTTTTTTTTTCTTAAAATTTTAGATTTTTTCTGTTTAAACATTTGTCATGTTTTCTGTTTTCTATTGTGAATATTATGAGATTTGCAGATCATTGCATTCTGTTTTTATGTAGATTTTTAGACAGCGTCCCAAACTTTCTTGGAATCGGGGTTGTAGATGAACTTTGTGTGACTTTTTTTTCAACCTGCCTATGTACTATCAGGAAATAGTTAAACACAGAGTATAAATGATAACTTCATATTTGAACATCTGAATGTAAAGCAGTGTAAAACCACATACCACAGCTTCTGCCTGTAACCCCCCCTAAATACACCACACCATCGCTTCTCCTCTCTATATACCAAACAACACCCCCGTGCAGAAATGAACACGAAGCTCTGCAGTATAAAACCACGACATTCTCGTTCACTTTCTTTGACCCCCCCACCCTGGTCTGAGTGCTCCTTTCTTATGTCCGCACTTTCCTCGGAACTGGTTTATTCTCGAAATACACCTCTTCTTATTAGTAGACAACCTTGATTACTATCAGATGGTGACGCCAAATTCAAACTCTCAACCAACATGAAGTGGGGAAATTCTGGGTTGACCAGAATACCAGTTCAGAAATAGACAATCACAAAAAGCAAGCGACAAGCAGTGTTATTTAAAAAAAAAAAAAATACATTTTTTATTTGCAGGACAGAAATATGCAAAGAACTGTGAGAGCAGCGGATTGGTCTGCAGAGCACCACGTTAACCAAAAAACCAAAAATCCTGCTAACTGCAACAGAACCTCTGTTCACACATCATGTCACTTCAATCACATCATCCACTGCAGAGTACTATGTCACATACACATTCAATAAGGCAGTGCAAGGAGCAGTTACGTGCTGGTGTGAGCTAAACATTGATTGATCTGATCATTTCAATAAACTGATCGACTACCGATTGTTGCTCTTTTTCCATTGAAATTTTAATTAAAGTAGAACTATAGGCAAAACTTTTTTTACCATTTTGAATAGAGCAAGAGAGGGTTATAACCCCTGTCAGATTTATTTTGGCTATCTTTGTACCATTGGGGAGATTTCCCTTCACTTCCTGTCCCATAGCTGAACAGGAACCCAGCCCCCCAGCGCGCCACGTCATTGGATGTGATTGACAGCAGTGTAAGCCAATGGCTGCACTGCTTTCAATCCATCCACTGTAACCAATCAACGACCAGGCTGAGCGGCGAAGAGGATGTTGGGGGCGAGCCTGGGACTTTCGAGGGGTCAGGTAAGTAAAACGGGGGGGGGGGGGGGGGGCGGCATTGTCGGATGTTTTTTCACCTTAATGCATAGAATGCATTAAGGTGAAAATATTTTTACCTTTACAACCCCTTTAATGGGGGGTCCATCAGCAATAAAAAATTACTGGCTTTATAATCCCTCTCCGCTCTATCCCAAACTTAAAAAAAGGGTTTGCCTTTAGTTATACTTAACTAGTTTTGTGGCACTGAAGATGAAAGTGATGAAATGGTTAACTAATTCCTTTAATGTGCCATTTATGAGATTCACCATCACTTCCTGTCCCAAAACCACAATAGGAAGTGTGAGGAAATCACCAGGACTAGTGTCCCCATTGGAAAATTTCCCCTCTATTCCTGTTCTGGATTGACAGGTGCTCTAATCTTTCTCCACTTTATCCACATTTAAAAAAAAAAAAAGTTTTGCATTTAAAGTATACCCTGAATAATGTAGTCATATTATTGAAAGATTAACGTACTTGTTTCTTGGTTAATACCATTGGCCAAATAAGTATTTAAGTCTTACGGCAAAGCAATATAGCTGGATGTAGGAAATTTCAGAGAAAGTGCTTGTGCTGTCTACAGCTGTCAGCAACCAATCATATTCCGGATATAACTTTTTGTGCAAGTCAGAAAAAGGAAGGAACCATATGGTTGGGTTTGATGATTTTCCCATTTCATTTTGACGGTATGCCACATGCAGGTCTATCTAGTAGACCCCTCAATGAGCAATAATTAAAAGAAAGGTGCAATGACCCAATCAACCAACATATTTAGATTTTTTTTTTTTTAAGTAATTTTAGATTGGTTGGTTTGGGTTATTGCACGCTACTCATTGCATTTTTAAATATGCTGGAACAAGTATTACATTCCTAGTAGAGCAGAACATGTTGTCACATTGTAAAGCCACATCACATACTACAGGAAACCTCTATAACAATAAATATCACAAGGTAGCATGTGATGTAGAAGTGCTGTGTAGCTGTATTGCCACTTCGGAGGATTGGCATCCTAGCACTGTAACACAGTTGTGCTACACCTATCCCATACCGCCCAACTTTTTGAGATGGGAATGAGGGACACCTATCAGCAAAAGTATGCAGGTATAGGACACACACCTTGCCACGCTCCCCTTAAAGGAGAATTGTACAAAAAAAAAAAGATTGATTAAACCAAAAAGTGCTTTTTTTACCACTATTCCTTTATATTGGCTTTTGGAATTTAGAAATGCAGAAATCAGGTTTAGCTCTGAAAAACACTTTTTGATAGATAAAAAGTGCATTTTATATACATCTATATAGATCAGACCAAAATGAGGAACAATTGAGGACTGAGGGACAGAGGGACATTGCTCCAAATCAGGGACCGTCCCTGGAAATTAGGCACAGTCCCTCGAAATCAGGGAAAGTCCCTCAAAATCAGGGACAGTCCCTCGAAATTAGGGAAAGTCCCTTGAAATCAGGGACAGTTAGGAGCTATACTATCCATTGGAGGAAAGTAGTCATTGTGAGAAAGATAAATATCCTGATAAAGTTCACATATAAAGAACATGCATTTTAATTTCATTGGAACCATAAGACAACTCTGTCAAATAACAAATGGTCAGATAACATTTATTTTATTATCTATATGAAAGAACACAAGATTTGGATCGCCTAAAGAAAATGTAAACCTAATCAATAAAATCTCATAACAGCTTTCATTAAAAAAAGAATTGCTGGTATAGTCATTTTACATAGTAACAATGGTCAGGCTTGGATCAATGTAAGTATATACTGTGGGATCGCTGTGGAAGCTGGAAATCACTGTCGTAGTCACCTCTACTACATGGATCTCTACTGCAATGTGAACTCCAGAGATTACTCGCTCAGCATGGGTGACATTCGTGGATGACATTATATATTTTCAATGAATGCAGTTCTCTGATTGGAAGTGGAGGTGGAGAGGCAGGGTTGTGACCTCACGCCATCTCCACGTCATCCAATCAGAGAATGATTTGCATCGAATGTGAAAATTATTATTGTTCTATGAATGGCGCCCATACCAGACAAGCAACCTCTTGGTGCAAGCGCACAGGACCAGAAGCTAGCCGTAATCACAAAAAGTATCAAAGTCATTTTCAGGCTCCAGGGGGGATCCCACGAGAATGGCACATACCTACTCAGATTGGTCCAAGCTGGACCAATGTAACTAATGCCATACCCGGAAATTCAGCTTTAAAGTAATATCAGGGATTCTGCCATAGGGTCATTTGTTCATGTGCTTCCCGTTACATGATGACAACATTCTGCACCTGTCTCCCATTTGTGCTCCTGTCACTCAGGCTTCTGCAAGTGGCCATTTCAGTACACATTATGCAGGCATGGTTCACTGTTGTCACTATCAGGAAACCAGCCTTAAGAAATGCCATCAATCCATCCTTGGAGTGCATGTAGACAGAACATGGCTACAGGAGATCAGCAGTATGGAGATTCAACAAATAGATATACTGTATATACACTATATTGCCAAAAGTATTGGGGCGCCGGCCTTTACACGCACATGAACTTTAATGGCATCCCAGTCTTAATCCATAGGGTTCAATATAGAGTTGGCCCACCCTTTGCAGCTATAACAGCTTCAGTTCTTCTGGAAAGGTTTTCCACAAGGTTTATGAGTGTGTCTATGGAAATGTTTGACCATTCTTCTAGAAGTACATTTGTAATGTTGGACGAGAAGACCTGGCTCTCAGTCTTCGCCGCTCTAATTCATCCCAAAGGTGTTCTATTGGGTTGAGGTCAGGTTCAGGCCAGTCATGTTCCTCCACCTCAAACTTGCTCATCCACACTATATTGCCAAAAGTATTGCCCCGCCTCCTCCAAATCATTTGGTGGAGGTTGGGATTATGGTGTTTTTTTTTTTTTTATCAGGGGTTGTGCTTGGTACCTTAGATCCAGTGCAGGGAACTCTTAAGACGTTGGCATACCAAGACATTTTGGATAATTTCATGCTCCCAACTTTGTGGGAATAGTTTGGGGATGGCTCCTTCCTGTTCCAACATGACTGCGCACCAGTGCACAAAGCAAGGTCCATAAAGACATGGATGAGCGAGTTTGGGGTGGAGGAACCTGACTGACCTCAACCCAATAGAAAACCTTTGGGATGAATTAGAGCAGAGACTGCAAGCCATGCGCTTCTGGAAGAATGGTCAAACATTCCCATAGACGCCCTCCTAAACCTTGTGGACAGCCTTCCCAGAAGAGTTGAAGCTGTTATAGCTGCAAAGGGTGGGCCAACTCAATATTGAACCCTACAGACTAAGACTGGGATGCCATTAAACTTCAAAAGGCAGGTGTCCCAATACTTTTGAATATATATATATATATATATATATATATATATATATATATATATATATATATATATATTTGTTAATGACAGCTGTACACAGTACTTTTGCGCAAACTAAATGTCATACATTTAGGGTTTACATCCAATTTAAAGCGTATAGCAAAACTTTTTTTTTTCTTTAGAAAGCAGACAATGGTTAGATCCTCTTTCAGTTTATTTATTGCTGACTATACTACTAGGGAGACTTGCCTTCACTTTCTGACCCAAAGATACAACAGGAAGTGAGAGGAAGTCTCTACAAAGTGAGGGAAGTGCCCTCATCAAAAGTTTTCACCAAGTGTCCCCATTCCAGGGGCGGCCCATCCATTAAGGATTTCTTTTACCTTTTTTGTCACACTGAAAGTGCTTACAGAACAAAACCGGGTGAATCTCCTCTCCCACTACAAGGACACAGCAGTAACAACCTGACAGGGGTTCACTTTTTTATCCAAAGACTGTACATTTTAAGGCTTAACTATTTTCCAGGTCATCCGTCTTAATGACCTACATTTTTCTGCAATTCATGTTGAAGGCTGATGTTCTTGGTTTTGTTCCGCAGCTACTCTTCTACGTATATATTCGTCTCTCCTTTCCTTTAACGTACACTTGTCATGACAGATATATGGGGCTGCTATTGCTCTTCCTTCTTCAGAACGTGCAGGCTGCCAGGCTGTTTCTGACTTGAACACTTTACTGTATGAGTCATGACAGGTTATAATCCTTTCCTTTTTACTTATGAATAATACCTCTACAATGTTTGGTTTGCCACAGCAAAATGTCAAACGCCCTCACTGACCTATTGTTCGTTTTGTTAGCCTGACCAATTTTTGGAAATACATTTTTCATTTTTTTTTTTGACCTTCCTCATCTTTTTTGGGGAAAAAAATAATAAATTGAAAATATTCAGAAATAATTTATATGATACATAATACGGTACATTTTTGGTTACCACTAGGCCAGCCATTCTCAACCAAGGTTCCATGGAACCTTGGGGTTCCTCCAGACGTTGCTAGGGGTTCCTTGAGCTGTGGCTGATGAACCCCCTATTTGATGATGTCTACAGAGTTCAAGGTTCAGCACCACTTAGCAAAGCCAGCAGCATGACACCAAATATCTTTTTAGCTGTCTTTAAGGGTGGCATTCTGAATATCACATTCTTCCTATTGACCACCAATGTAAGGAGCATTGTTCCTATTGAGCCCTAAAGATTTGGTTTTAGGAAGGGTTCCTCGAGACATAAAAATTCTTTTTGAGGTTCCTCTAGGGTTAAAAGGTTGAGAAAGCCTGCACTAGGCAAATGGTTGGTGGCTTAGTGCAGTTCAGAATGGATCAAATTTTTTTTTTGGAAGCTGACCACGAAATTGGTACTCACGATACGATACGGTACTCAGTTCATCACCATTTGTAGGTTGTGTATTTTTAGGCAAACTAATACTGATATAACAGGAATCAGGTCAATGGTGTTCAGTATTAAAGGCTGATCCACACACTGCTCCTTAAAGTGTATGTAAACCCTAATAACGAACATATATTATTTGGTTACTTTTGGTCTATTAACTATACTATTAAAAGCATTTGTTTAATAAGTGCAAAAAATACCTGCTAGAAACCCAGTGCTCAACTCTGCAGTGTTATCTCAAGCTCTATTATTAGCCCTGCTCAATTTACCTCTATAATGACAGAACACCTCCCCACTATGTGATGAAGAGGAGAAGGAGGGAGATGATCTGTAGTCCTAACATACTTTCTGTCCTAACCTGACAACGCTGTTCCTCCATGGATACAGTACAGTCAGTGAGTGTTGTTAGCCAAGCATACTGGTGAAAACAAAGAAAAGGAAAACTCCTTAAAGGAGAAGTATAGCCAAAGCTTTTTTTGGCTATACTTCTCCAATGGATCACAGTTGGTTCTGGCCAGTGGCTACGCTCGACAGTTACAACTAAAGCCATTCCCGAAATTCAGCTTTAAAGTAATACATGGTATTCCTGCCTTGAAGGTCATTGTTCATGCACTTCCTGTTATAGGGTGACAACACGCCTGTCTTCCATTTGTGAACCATGGGTTGTCACCCTGTCATTCGGGCTTCTGCAATTGGCCATTTCAACACACATTATGCAGGCATAGTTTGCTGTTGCCACCAGAGGCAGCTGATGCTCCATGTTTTGGGGGAGGGGCAAACAAACCCCCCGCCCGCCTGTCAGCCCCCATCCAAGTCGTGGGTGGCCTCCCTGGCTTCTCCTCCCGACCAATCTGATTGCTTCTCCTCCTGGCCAATCTGGTCTTAGGAGTCGCATCCTGTCCTGATTGACCGGGAGGAGAAGCAGGAAGACAATAGTGAATGTTGATTGGCTAATGTCACAAATGGGTGAGTACTGTCTCCCGAGCCCCACTTTTTTTTTAAGCCAATTAGAGCCTCAGGCTCTAATCATGTGCTTAAAAAAAAAAACTTGTAGAAATCTATGCATCCAGCGCTCAGCATGGAGAATAGGGGCTGGCGCATGAAGATTAGAGGAGGGGGAGCCCCTTACGGACCAGCCACTGCTGGTTGCCTCTATCGGGAAACCAACTTTAAGAAATACCATCAAGCCATCCCTGGAGTGCATGTAGACATTACAGTTTACATGCATTATTAGCCAAGCATACCAGTGAAAAAAAAGAAAAGAAAAACTCCTTAAAGGAAAAGTATAGCCAAAAAAACTACACAGCTGTGATCCGTTTTCAGCCAGCAGTGGGTTGAAGCCTGCTGTCAGCTGACGTCACAGAGCTGGTCCAGGCTCTGGAAAGATCCTGACCATATGGTCGGGATCCACCCTGAAGCCTGGATCGGCATCTGGCTCAGCCTCTCTGCAATCTGCCAAAAGCCTGAGCCAGCCCCTCCACAGCCCGGCGCTTCAGTGAGCGCTGGAGGGGCAGAGCAGAGAGCTGCTCATGACAGTCACAGAGAGAACTGAGCGATCAGTGGTGTTTGATCGCTTAATTCTCACTACAGAGCCAGCGGGGACAAAATGCTGGGTGCCCGGGTTGTTATGCTGATGTGGACAATCTAGAATTAGTATGCAGATTAGAAATCCTGACTTCCTAACCTGCAGATTTTGTATTACTATTCCAAGTAGGCCAGCAATGGCAGTCTCTACATTTCTCTCAGTATAGGTTTCTTGATTTTATCCTAGTTGTAACACTGAAATACAACCTGGCTGTCACCATGTGTAGGTTGCCATTTTTTGACCTTTCCTTCTAAAAATGCAACTTCCCTGGCTGCTGTGCTGTTCCAATAACTTTAATACTATTAGTTACTGGGCAAAAACAGGCATAAAGATAAGGAATAAAGTCTTTACTCCAATTTGTTATTTACACAAAGATCGTTGTAGGTCTGTGACTTTTACCCTAGGTTCACATATCCCCGATCTGTGCGTGCCGCGTTTGCGTGGACGCGGCAGCCCGTTTAAATAGATGGCCTGCCGCGCCTACGTTTCTGCAAAAAAAAGTTTCATGCATCTTTTCAAAAACACGAAGCGCAGGGAAAAAGACCATGCAATTTCCCTGCGGATCTCGCACACTCACTGCAATTTTTACATGCATGGGGCTGCCATTCAGAATGACGCGTTTCCGCAGAGCAGTGCGGGTGGGTGCAGGTGCGGGAATCACTGCGATTCCCGCAGCCACATGCAGAGATGTGAATGTAGGGTTAAGTATTGAAGCCACACAGCTAGCATCTTCGGAAGGAGGAAAACAATGGTACTCCCCTTTTATCTCTTATGAAAAGTGTACTTGTAGCACAACTGCTCACCCTTTACATTGCAGAACTTTGTTTTGCATCCATTACTGCAGTGGTTTGTTCCATTGCTGGCACCATAATGCCATATGCACAGTGTATAATAAACTGTCATGTCACATTACAGGGCAAAGCGAGTAGCGTACTGCATTGCAGCACACCATACTGCATACAACACACAGTCATGTCCTGCAGACCGCTGCAGCTCACAGTATCACTGGACCAGACATTGAAGGAAGACAGTAGACCAGCACATCCAGAAATACAGACACCGTTGTGCAGGCTCAGTGTATATACACACATATCTGAACATATAGGTATGTAAATGTATACATTACATATAAGTTAGGGGTTGAGGTATAACACATCAGGGAGCAGTGACTCCCATCAGGAAGCTTTTTTTTGTTTAACTCCCTGCATGCCAGGGCCTGACCAAAGACATAAATCTGCATGCGATGGAGACATCTCTCGTCAATGTGTTGCAGGCTGATCTGGCAGTGAGAAGGTAAAGAAGTGCAGAGAGTTAGTAGTCCTTTGAAGTGAAGTAGTCCTTTAAATTGCACGTTTATTGTAGTCCTGTAATGTCTTTCGGCCTTGTGTCTCCTCTACAGACTTCTACAGGATGACTTCTGCAAGGATTGGATCAGCAGCAACACTCACGGGTGGACAGACTCTGCAGTGTTTTTTAAGTCCAATTTAGAGTTTAGCTTGCAGAAGTTTTATCATGCACACAACCATAGAAATATTTCAGACTCGCTTAATTAATGGCATAAATGTTCCACCCTGAAATGTGTATTAAAAGTGTAAGAGGAGGAATAGATGTGTAGGCACAATATTACAACCCCCAACCCACCCCACCCAACAACCCCCCCCCCCCCCACATCCAAAATGGACATTTTTCCTAATAGGTCAGCTCGCCCAAAACTGATGTTTGAGATAATAAGTGGATCCTGGTTCTACTTGCTTCTTACGGATCTTTAGGACTAGTAGGGATTCTCCTGGAGTATTAGTACTTGTTTAGAAATCATTTTGCTATAAAATCAATAAGTAAAGGGGACTTTTGCACTCACTGTAAAATCCCTTTCTCAAGTTCAGGGTTGGAGACATAGGATAACTATGGAGCTATGTCCCACCAAGCTTCGAAGAAAGGAGGTTTCTTTTTATTTGATACTTATGCAGGCCATACATGGGCTGAACTCCGAAATAATTTTCTTTAAAAAATCAGAAATTTAGTGCATCTCACGATCCGATGGTGCGACCATTGATTTCGAAACCAACCAAACCTTCAATTTCACCTCATGTTGCTACAGAAAATAATTTTCATGGCCAGGAATCTTATTTTCTTTCCAGGAATTTTCTTTTCTTGCACTCGTGCGATCGTATTTTTGGATTATATTTCTCACACGATTCTCCCATCATTGATTAGAAAATCATTTGTTTTTTCAAAAAAATTCCAACACCCAAGATCACTCAAACTCCAAGGCCACATTTGACTCGCGTATTGCCGGCTTATAAAATCCTTTTCTTATTGAGTTGATTGGGATGCATAAGTCCACATGCCCCATATATCCCCTAAATTAATGAAATGAGAAAAGAGGATTTCTTTGATTTTGGTTTTCACTATAAATCCTTTTAGTCCCCAATAAATAAGAAAAAGATTTGAGTTCATAATGAGAGATAGCTACATGGGTCTCCTGTTTCCCCTAATAAACAAAGAAGGAAACTTTACAGTGACTGCAATTCAACAGTTATGGTAACAGGTACATAAGATAAATCAGAAACAAACAGACTTACTGTATAGTATTATAACAAAGTAGAATGCAATTCCGTCCTACAGCATTTGTAAACATCAAAATCTCAGTTTAGGGCAGACTCACCCCATAAAATTAATTGACAGTTACTGGAAAAAGTAGCTTTTAAAAAAAACATCTGAACAAATCCTCGAAATAAAATCAGTAAGGACTAATAATATAAAGTAAGAATTAAATAATAGTGAAAATCAAGTCTTCTCCATAACAACTGAGAAATTGTAAATATGCGTTACCGTTTGACAGGTGTACCGCCCCAGTCGAATTACCAACCCATCACTGTCTTCCAGGTTAAAACTCTTCCTAGTATATGAAAATTTTGTAGTTGGCTCATAACTCCCCTTCTAAATAAACAATATAGTTAGTTACAGGTCTACTTTAAAACATAGAAAATAGGTGTACTTTAATCAGTGCAAAATTGATCGGTAAGAGATTTTTGCATCAAATGTCAATTAAAAATTGGTAAAAAGCTTGGTACACAGTACAAGCAGGGCCATGCCACTAACAAGGCCAATTGAGGCAGCCACCTTAGGTGACTCTCATGAAGGCATGGTGGGGGGTGGCACACCGGCTGATAAGATCACAGACTTAACATTAGTAAGCTCCCTGCCCAGCTGCTGCATCTGTCACAAAGGCAGGCACAGCTTCAGTGCTTCTTTAGTTATATGGAGCCTTTTAACAGTGTAGACTCAGCGTCACTGAGCACAGTGCTGCTGGCCACTACACCTGCCTGTGTGACAGAATTGTACTCAGTGGTGCTGGATCTGCACATTTAAATGACTCCATGTCTCGGAGCTGACTGCCTATGTGTGTATTTGTGCAGACACACACACACACATGTGCACAAGCAGTGCTATGGATATCCAAGGCGGCCATCTTTGCCACAGTGGAGGAGAAAAAAAAAGACATCTTGGAAGGCATCCGTGCCCATCACAGGCTTTGGCATGACTGTCGTCTCTATTTTCACCTTCACTTTTGATAATACCTGTTCACACAGCCACAACGGACACTTAGGGCCCTACAATGTACAGTGTACCTGTCCTTTCTATAGTAGCTTATTTGAAGGGTTAGTAGGAAACACATCCCTGTATAATTTCTTAAATGACCAGTCAAACCATGACCATCAAAACTGTTTAAGCTAACGGTAGACACTAGTAGATTGACACATCGCAAGTTCGTGACGCAAGATCTTCACAATTGTTCCTCTACAAATGTGTCCAAACCATAAGACCTAATTTCTTGTGGTTTAGTCTTCATGATTTAACAAGACCAACAGAGGGTCGGATCCATTTATAACTGGCCACTGCATGTTGGTGAATCTGTATTCTTAGATACAGAAATCTCATAGTCAATAAGAGATAAAAAGGAAGCACGTGGTTGGTCCATCTGGCATCTATCTGTAAAAATATAATATCAGTTGGGTGGATAGACTATTTCAAGACTAGTTTATAGGAACCCTGCTGCCAAACAACCAGTTTCAAATGACAATATTATATTTTGCTCCTAATGACATCATAAGGGCAAGGCAAAGAAAGCGCAAAGAAAGCTGTCCATGCTGTGGGCAGATATATATAGAAATAATGAGTTGAAAGGGACAGCCACATGGCTGGAAAAGGGCATGCAGGGAAATGTAGTGAGAAAACATATCACAGCCATAAAGGGAAGAAATGAAAAGGGGTTCTACATACTAGGCTGCAGATTACAAATAAATGTTTTTAAAGTAGGGAAGACTAATTAGCATATTTTAAAATGCATTCAGGTATACAAACAAGAGAACAATGATATATAGAGTGTGGGTATCCTCTTCAACTAAATATCCACCATCCTTTCAGCATGGCTTTATTTCAGCAATTGCAATATTAAGGTTACTGGTACAGTATGTCTATTTTCCACATCAACCAGCAGTAATAAGGCCTGTGTTGAGGGGCTTTGGGCTTGGGTCAACAGGTAAATGCAGCTTGCTTTCAGGTGCATTCCACTTGCATTTAAGATTAGTGATGGGCTCAGGCTTGTTGGGATCATAGTTCCAACCCACCAAAGCAATCCCACCAGGGAGCCCTCACTGCACACCTCCAATCATAGGCAGTGAGGCTTTTCCCAGCCCACAGCTGCACATACAACAGGTAAATGCAGCTTGCTTTCAGGTGCATTCCGCTTGCATTTAAGATTAGGGATGGGCTCAGGCGTGTTGGGATCATAGTCCCAACCCACCTAAGCAATCCCGCCAGGGAGCCCTCACTGTGCACCTCCAATCATAGGCAGTGAGGCATTGCCCAGCCCACACCTGCACATACACACACTGCCTATGGGTGGAGGTGTGCAGTGATGGCTTCCTGGTGGGATTGCTCAGATGGGTTGGGACTATGATCTGAACATGCCTGAGCCCATCCCTATTTAAGATCAGTTTGAGATGCTCCTGGGACCATTGAGAGTTCATTGACAAGTTTATTTGACCTTCTAAGCTGCATCAATCTGCTTTTGTGCTTCCATCGACTTGTATGGGGAAAGAAGCAGCTCTGACAAAAACAAAAGTCCATTGATACAGACCTTTACTTTATTATTATTATTGTTTCAGGTACTTGTATAGCGCCGCCAATTTACGCAGTGCTTTACAAATATATATTATACATTCACATCAGTCCCTACCCTCAAGGAGCTTACAATCTAAGGTCCCTAAATCACATTCATACATACTAGGGCCAATTTAGACAGGATCCAATTAACCTACCAGCATGTCTTTAGCGTGTATGTTTAAAATACACAAAAATTGCGGTTGTAGCCGTAGTGGAGAGTTTGCCCCTGCGTGGGTACTGTTGGCCCAGGTGTGGGCAATTTTCTATGCTATTGAAAAACTCAATAAAAAAGATTTTACAAAAAAAAAAATACACAAAAATTCGAAACTGCACATACCCAATAAATAATTTAGTTGTTCAACAGGTGGCATTACAGTTGGAAGAGGATCCATAGCATTTTCAAATTCATAACTTATTCAGTGTCATGCAAAATATGGCTATTTTCAGAGATAACTCTTTCCATATAAATGATTGACCTAATCTAGTTTAGAAGCTGTGGTACAGGAGAACAGCACTCGACATGCATTACCTTACAGAAGTAGAAAATAATGATATACTGTAGAAGCTATGATTTACAAACCAGTGATTTGTAAACACATCCAACTGATATCAGTACAGAACCAGCATATTTCTATAACGAACCAACAAATCTGTAAAAACAAATACATTGATTCCCTACTGTTTCTCTTAATTTATCTGTAGGGTCCCTGCCCTTAAGCTGGAGTGCCCCTAACATAAATTTAGTGCTGGCAGCTAGGTTTGTTTATGTTATCTTGGTTCGAGTTTTGCCTAAGTTCAAGGACTTTGTCTACTTCTGCCTGCTTCAATTGAGTGTTCTCCAGTAGGTACACTAGGAAAATACAATGGTATGAATACCTATTTCACTCTGGCCAATCACTGAGGTGTTTATGCTAGTGATGTGAGCAAGGGAAAAGAATATTTGAGAGACCTTCTAGAAAAGTCCCTGGCTCGCAGACTCTGCCTCGTGAGGGTGGGAATGCTGAAGGTCCTTAAATTCCAGGCTTTGCCTTGATGTGGGTCCATTGATCTTTACCTAGCAAGCCTGTTGCCTGGGAGAGTGTAATTCCAGAAAGGAATAGAGTGCACCTAGTTTGAATTTAGTGTTGGCAGCTAGGCTGTGGCATCCTGAGCTTTGTTTGATTATGTTATCTTGGTTTGTTGGGTTTTTCCTAAGCCCAAGGTCAATGTTTACTTATGGCTTCTACTGTTGAGGGAATATTTGGGGAGAGCTTTCTACAAAGGCCTTTGTCTCCCAGGCTCTGCCTGGTGAAGATGTGAGTGCTGAAAGTCATTACTCCCTAGGCTTTGCTTTAAGATGATGTTTGGCCTAATGCCTGGGGAGGTTGTAGTTTGCAGAAAGGGCCTTTCCTAGGATCTGAGTCTGGATCTGCAGGATCAGGAGGATGGATGCCTGTTGGAACATCTTCAGAGGAGTCTACTAAGTGGAAAAATGTCCAGGGGAGCTTAGGAGAAGCTGCTGCCAAGTTGACATGGCATGGAGAGTTCAGTATTTAGCTCTTTAAGGTATCTGGGGCCCGCAAACCAGTTATTATTGGGAGGCTGCTACTGCAGTATCTATGGCCACCAATACACGTACTATAGGGATCCATTGTGATTGAGAGATTGATACTGAAGAATTTAGAGCCAACAAATAATTTTCTCTTAAAAGATCCTTTTGTAACTGGGAGGCTGCCCCTGAAGCATTAAAGCAGCCAGCAACCTTACTATCCCTAGTAGGTTTCTCCTAGATAAATTTAAGCCACCAACTTTATTCCTAGACTGAGCCAATAAAATTGCAAATGAAGATTGGAGGCATGGGAGTCTGCTTGCCTGTCGCTATCAGTGGATCGGTCCATGTTTGGTTGCAGCTGTGAGGAAAATTCACCACAAGGGTTAAGTTGATCATACATGGATCGAATTTCGGCCGTTCAGCAAGAACCAACCGAAGTTCAATCCATGTATGGCGATTCCTGTTTACAAGAAGTCAAACCTATTGATCAACTTCTCATGAACCTTGTTGGAAAATTGCATGCAACCAATCAATATATTCTGATAGTGAGGGAGTCCTGCTGTCAGAATATAACGACAGAGTGGGGGGATCCACCTCAGTTGTGTGGATAGGGGAATTGGTTCATTTTGTCTTTATTCAGCCCGCTGGCTGAATAAAAAAAAAACTGAATCATGTATGGCCAGCTTTAGTGCTACATATCCATCCCAGAATGATTAATTTGAAGTGAAGTTTTGAGGGAAGGAATTCTGCTAAGAGAACAGAAAGGTTAGCTGGAACACTGATGTATAAGAGTTATGTAGAAAGGATGTTCTAAAATGGACATGGCAGCCTAGGCAAGTGGAAAGAGGTAGCTCTGACAACAGCACTTTTGGGTAAATAAAACATAATGGAAAATGTAAAAGCTTGCATCTAACTGATGACAAGGATATTTCTAAAGTACAAATCCACTAAAAGCTACAACTAGATAGTCGGGGAGGCACTTATTAATGTGAAGTGAAATTATTTAATGGAGTAAACAACGTATTAGTTTCCTTGAATTAAAGAAAACCTGACACTATCCTGGCCAATGCAAACCGTGCATATAATTTAAAAAAATGCAGTACTAGATTGGTGCATTATGTTAGCCACTGATTATTGAAGAAAGTTTGGAGTTCAAGTGATACCTTTTATTGGCTAACTTAAAGGAGAAGAAGACCAATTCTCTTTTGGCCCTACTTCTCCTATGGATCACATGAGTGAACTTCGTTCTGCACTCCTGTGACCCGTTTTCACGTCTGATGATTTACCCCAAAAAAATAAAATAATGGATCCTTCTCCTTTAAAGCATGTTATATGACAGTGCTTCTCGTGTGTCATTTGGCCCCCTGTAACACCTAAAAAACCTGGCTCATTCTGCCAGTTTCTTCCCACCCCTCTGTAAACTGACCATGGTGTATCCTGGCTGCTGAGCCCTGACATTGTGGACAGTTTACATGCTTCTGTCATCAGCAGCCTGCTATCTGCTCTCCTATCTGCTCCTGTATCCTCCTCCTCCCTCCCCTCTCTGTCTGTGTGTGAGCCGCCCCTCCCCCTCCTGCTGCTCTCATAACACTAACCTGTATACACCATCATCACTGCCTCCTATTGCAGTGTCCCACTCTGTGAATGATTTATAAAGATAAATGCTATAAATACCTCATTTAAGAGCCAAGATTGCGATTACATGACCAGCCAGCTCTCTCCTCCTCCCCTCCAGACTGACATCAGCAGAGGAATCTCAGCCCCGGCCGCTGCATCTCTCAGAGGAGGAAAGGAGAAAGCTGGCCAGTGATCCCAATCTTGGCAGTGAAATTAGGTATTTGCTGCATTTATTTTAATAAATCACACACAGAGGGGGACACTATAATAAGAAGCAAAGTTGATGGTGTATACAGGGTAGAATGGCTTAACAACCACTTTAAATCAAACCAAACTACAATGTATTAAAGGACCTTTTCAGAGATCCATTAACACAAAACCCACAAGCTGTCCCACATACCTAAGACGGGACAGTTTTCTTTGCAAGTGCATATAAGAATTTCTCATCTATAGTCAGGTCATTATATACAATTGGATCTGTTCAGACACCAGACACCACAGACAGAGATACCCAACTTGAGCAGCTCAAGCCTTAGTTCCTAAAACAGGGATATAAGTCAGTTGCAGCCAACACACAGATCAGGAAAGCAATTAACATTCCCGGAACTAATCTTTTACACTATATACAGACTGAAAAGAAGAATCGGGTTCCAATAGTGGTCAGCTACACCTCGCACCAAGAGAGTACCTACAACTCACACCTAGAAGTTTTAAGAAAGGTCACAAAAAGGTTCCAGCCTCCTCTGCATAAAAACTACAGACTTTGGGAAATATTCCTAGATCTATTTCTACTAGCATATTAACAATCACCCAATCTAAGAAAGCTTATTGTGAGAACTTCTAACAGCCCAATACTTTTTGCTGCAAAGTCTCAAATTGTTATGCAAAATTTCGAAAGTAATGGCTGGGAGGAAGTAGTACCCAGAGGGACCTTCTACATATAAGATCTCAAATGTGTTATACCTGGAATTATGTTCAAAATGTCCTAAAGGATTTTTGGAGACAGGTCAAACCCTCTGCCAAAGAATGAACCTTTCTAGATTCACAATTAACAAAAAAAAAAAGAAAAGCCATTTTCAGAAGTGGTCTAAGGTACCCTGAAAGGTTTAATCTTTCATAACTAAAGTTAGTCAATAAAGGGTTTAACTGAAACTCCAAACTTTCTACATAACAATAAACATGCAAAAGCAGAGACTACCTTCACCAAAAAAAAAATTCAATATGATCAGTAGAGCCAGAAATATGGATACTCAATACACGTGCAAAATATGTGCAGAACTTAACTTTTCCTATTTAAGTTCAGCTTGGCCCCACCGCTCCCACTTCACAAGCCTTCCTTTGATTTTATGGGAGACCCTCTGACCAATTGGAAGTCAAAGTGAAAGTGGCCTCTACTTAGGCATTTTTTTCACCAAATGCTTAATTAGATTTTTCCACAAGTTTAGACAAGTGAAGTTTACTTTAAGGCCCAGTGACATCACTGAAACATGGAGAGATCAAAATGTGACAGGACTGTGCATAGCATCCATTTTGAGTTACTATTTCATTTAAAAGTTTAGACCTGAATGGTTGCCATTGAATTAGGTTCTATTTTACTCTAGCTTTTTCTCAGTCTGTTGCGGGAGTTCAAATTTATCTGGAAGCCTATCGGAGACCATTCGATTTATCGGAAACCAATTAGATTATGTTTTTGCATATTTAGAGGAGACACCTGGGTTCCTATAGGATCAGCTTCTGTTGAAGTATTTCTTCAGAATCGTTAGGCTAATTCAGTAAGGCAGTGTGCAATGCATAGCAAGCAATACTATTCCAGTTTGGTCAGTTCATGCTTTTCAATGCCTTAATGAATAAACCCCCAAAAATGCTGTACAAACACAGTTTAGTAGACAAAATTTTCTTTTGTGTCAATATATACATAGACTTTAATATAGAATGCTTGAAACATATGCCTGACTCCTTCTATGCAAACCCCTAACGCCCCCCCCCCCCTCCCAACTCTGCGTCAAAAGTGCTTAGAAATGCAGCCCCTTACTTTTCTTATCATAGCAAGCCACACACTAGGAATGCATTTTAAAGTTTGGGGAGTGAGGCCTTAATGTCCAAATACACATGCCTATATGTACTATATAAAGTATATATTGTATATATGCAGACTGGTGTGACTAAAGCTTCTGTTTCGAATCAGATTGTGGACTATTCATGGTAATGACCAATTCTGGTAGACTTGGTGTCCACCAATCTTGTCATTTGGTTAAAAATAGAAGTTACATCATCCATTCCAGGCATTCCATATCCAAGAGGGCCAGAAAACTGGGGGCAGCCTTGGTAAAATATAGTTATTACCAGATGGCTTGAATGATCATTTATTGCAGATAATCTGCATGCTTTTTGGCTCCTTTAAGTGTTGTGTACACAGGCACTTAATGTGCCCTCTTGTCCTCTTCTGCATTCAGCCATACCTGTTGGAAAGTGAGCAGGGACTTTCACAGGTATGTAGGGAAGTAGTTCATAAACAGGAAGAAAATTGATGCAAGATGCATGATCTTGCTACTGGCAGTCCACTAGACAGCCACATGCAAACATGAAATACAAAGATGGCAGAAAAGAACTTGAGTTTAAGAAAGGATCCACCTCAATTTACTGAAATTGCATAGATAGACCAGCTGGGACATTTTCCTCTTCGCAAGGCCAAATTATATACAAGAGTTCATAAATCGATATACTTTCCTATAAATTTTGGAGCCTGAAAGACAACAATCTAATCTATACAAAATTCTAGCAGTGAACTAAAGACAATAAAACATTAGTAATAGATAAATAGGGCTAAACTAAAGCTAAGTGATGAATAGCGGTTACAAGTTACATTGTAGATTTTAATTTTACTTCTGTTTGCACTGATCATGTGCAATATGTTACCTGTGGACCACAATTTACACTAATCATCTCTTTGACATTCTAACCCACTATAGAACCCTCAGTAAGGGCTCTCTGGAAGAGCACAGTAGTTGATTCAGCTAGGTCTTGCCTACCACTGTACATGTAGGGTGAGAAACTCTTTCTACAGAGAGTCATCAAGTTCAGTGATTTGATTCACATCTTAATTCTTTCTTGGTATTCGCAAAATCATACAGTCATTGCATTTTGGTGGATTTGAGGGGCCTCACACAAAGAAACGATCTATATTATATAAAGAATGTATAAAAGATTTAAAAATCATTGGGAAGTATTGACTAACGTGATCTTTATATAGTGTTGAATGGGCATGTAAGTGGTGGTGTTCTTGCCATATGGTTAGTGGCTGGAAAAACTTGGGGTTAGAATGTAGAACGATAAAGGAATAAATGATAGATTGAATATTATGGAATGGAGGGGGAGCCCAAATCTCTTGCAAATGCACAGCCTTGATAATTTTGAGAATACCAATAAAAAGTTAAACCAAACTATTGAGTTTTGACCATGCATTCAAGGTGGTCCACACCCTACATACACAGATAAAACGTGTTTGACAACCCTTCATTCTGACTAGATGTCGTGCAGCCAAGGACCAACACATGATCTCAATACAAAACCCCCATTAAAACTATTGAAACCATTACCGAAACATGCCCTACTCTACTAAACATGCCAAGAAAATTCTACTGCCTACTACTGCAGCATGTAATTAATAGACTCAATCAAAATCACAATTTTATGACTTTGACTGCTTTGCCACAAAATGGAATTGAAATCTCGATCACTTCTGTCAAATTCCCTCTTGGATGGGCAGCTTAAGTGTACGAGATAGTGGCAGCTACGTAACTAGTCCACTGATCAGGAAAGGAGTATTATGCTGGCCATACACGGGTCGAATTTCAAAAGAACTTTCTTTTGAAAATCAGAAAATTTGTGCGTTTTGTGATTCGATGGTGCCACCATTGATTTCGAAATTCGACCAACCAAACCTTTAATGTCACCTCATGTTCCTACAGAAAAGAATTTTCCTGTCTGGGAATCTTCTTTTCTTTCCAGGAATTTTCTTTTCTTGCACATGCGCATTTTTTTTTCGATTACATTTCTCGCACGATTCTCCCTTCATTGATTAAAATTCAATGGCCGCATGAAAATCAGCCGTTGCTGCAGCCTACTAATGGTGCGAAATTCGTACGAAAATTCTTAGATAAGATTTTCTAAAGAAAGTTCTTTTGAAATTCGACCCGTGTATGGCAAGCGTTAGTCACCTACTGATTGGTTGAATTAAAGAATTGTTTGCTGGATTAAATGACCCAACTGCAAGGGAAAATGTTATCTGTAGAAAGGGTCTTAAAGTAACAGTATGGTTGATTTTTCTCTAAAGCATTGAGCTGAAATTGTCTTCTACACTGGGGCTAGGCTCCAACACTGAACTGTGAGCCAGACGGACAGTACTGAAACAAGTGTGCTGGTTGGAAAGCGACACTAATAATTAACAATACTGATGGTAAATTATTAATGCTTTGCAGATGTTAACAATTTTACATTTTTGAACAATTTGCGCTATTTTATGATAAATCATCCATCCTTTTTTCATTCTCTGTTTTTATGGTGCCATGAAGTAGGAGGTGTCACTAGAATCATGTAAGAACTCTACTATACTGACCAAAACATTACCAGCGAGCGTGATACATATGTGTGTGTTGCTGTATATCATGCATAGGCATGCGCACAGGATGTACCAGGTGTGCCCAGGCACACCCTAATCACCCTGTGTGGCGCAGTTTCCCCCTCATTAGACTCCTGATATTTCACCAAAGCTCCTTAATGGGGCTCCTAAAAAACTAGCAAAAAGAAATAAAAGAAAATAAATAAAATTGTAAAAAATAATGAAAAATAAAATAATAAAAACTACTGACACCAGCCACTGCCTTACTGACACCTATCTCTGCCCTACTGACACTGTCCATTGCTCTACTGACACCGTCAATATATATATATATATATATATATATATATATATATATATATATATATATATATACACATGAACACACATGCATATGTGTTTGAGCTTTGGGGTGCACACCCTAATGCAATAGGCTGTGCACACCTATGATATCATGTGATGTTCCTCCAGTGCAGTTTTAATAAATAGAGATTAATCCTCTCTTAGGTATAAGTTGTGTTCTGCCATCATTGCATTTAGGAGATACTTACTTGTAGGGTTCAATCAACCCTATGGGAATGCTCTCATGGCAGACACCATACAGCAATTAACAGGTCCATGTCTTACATACAGTATTCAAATCCAAAACTTTCTTCAATGGCCCACTGCACCGACAAGCTATCTAACCGCTGAGTTTATTGTGGTAGAGGTCATCTGCACATACTATAGATTTCAAGCCCTATTGTTTTTTTTTACTTTTCAATTATTAGAACCCCAAAAACAGATGATAATGGCCACATTTTACAAATACAAGAAACCTGTGGTAGTACAGCTGTTGTGAACGTCAATATCTGAGCATGTTATTACCCACAAGATTGTAGAGCACGTTAGACTTACAATTCCACAGCAGCTGCAGTGGTAAAGATGCATAAATATACTCAGAACCATTTATTATAAAGTGCAATGTGTTCATTTCAGTGTGCATATGTATACCCACCCTTCGTTATTGTGTACATTAGGTGTCTAGTACTCGGCATCATTATAGTGCGCAGTGTGTTAACTGAAGTGATTGAACTCCACGCTCCTGCTCACCATGAGCGAGCCTGACTTTACAATGCAATGTCTTCACATTCTTAGCATATTATCATTATACTGCACTTCTTGGGTCAGTATACAGATATTCAGTATACAATATAGGTAATCATTACTAATGTATAAGTCAAATGGGTGGTTATTATAGGCGACTGCTTGGGACCCCATTGCTTGGAGCCTCTGTGTCATGGACACCAAAGTGAGTGTTGGAATGCTGTTAGATCTTGCTGTTCTCTAGATGAGAGTCAATATGTTTTATTAGGACATCATCTGGGTATCCGACAGGGAAGGCCAGTTGGCAGAGAGGACAACTCCTTACCTCTGAATCCACCGTCTCCATCAGTAACTGGAAGGAACAAAAAAGGAATAGTGAAAAGCAATGCATCTTGATACAGAGGTCCACTATCTTAGCATCTTAGCCTCTCATGATCTTCATTTAGATAATAAAAGCAGTGGGGAGTAAGTGCACAAATGAAAATGTTACTTGTAACCACTTGACCTCTGAAGAGTTACCCCCTTCCTGATTAGGCCATTTTTTGCGATACGGCGCTGAGCTACTTTAACTGACAATGGCACTGTCATGCAATACTGTACATAAATTAAATTTCGCAACAAATAGAGATTTCTTTTGGTGGTATTGGATCACCTCTGTGTTTTTTATTTTTTGCGCTATAGAGAAAAAAAGGCCGCCAATTTTGAAAAAAACAAACTATATTTTTTACGTTCTGGTATAAAACATATCCAATAAAAAAAAAATTTAAAATCAAATGTCTTCATAAATTTAGGCCAAAATTTATTCTGCTACATGTTTTTGGTAAAAGAAAAATCAAAATACGTGTATATTCATTGGTTTCCTGCAAAAGTTATCGTGTCTATGGGATATATACTGGAATTTTTGTTTTATTTATTTTTTTACTAATGGTGGCAAGCAGCGACTTATAGCAGGACCATGATATTGACACTGATATTGACACTGACACGTAACACTTTTTGGAATCAGTGACACTAGTACTGTAATCAGTCCTAAATATATATACTGTCACTCTACTAATGAGACTGGCTGGAAAGGGGTTAAACAGCTAGGGTGATCAAAGGGTTAACTGTGTGCCTAGCCAGTGTTTTGGTGTACTGTGTGTGTGTGTGTTGCTTTTACTAAGGAAAGTGATGGATTTTCTTTCCCTGCTTTGCAGGGAAAGAAAATTCATCACTTATTTGCTGACACGACAGAGCTCTGCCTTGTTTACATAGTATCTAACCACACGACAGCCGGGTCGCCTGGCGGCACATGAATGCGTCCCCTACCCGGAAGTGCCTAGTACAAACCTAGTATGTGATCCAGCGCAGCAGAGCCGCCTTGCCACTGTATATGTATGTATAAGTTTGGCAAGTGGTCAATAGCCTTATGACTTAGGCATCCTCTAATTGAATTCATGTCTATGAGAATCACACAAATCATTATGTTTTCAGACAGGCAGTATCTGCAGATAATCAGAGGGATGCCTCAAGCCCCATACACACTATCAGATTTTCTGATGATTTTTTCCTTCAGATTTACCAAAAACATATAATTTGAGGCCAAACCTTAGGAGTTTCAATTTGTATACAATCAGGCAGGCCCTTGCACTACATGGTTTTGGTAAACCTGAAGACAAAAATCAGCAGAAAATCTGATAGTGTGTATGGGGCTTTAGAATCAATGTTTTGGGACTTTGGGCTTTATTTACTAAGACCCTAGCGAGCAAAATCTGGTGCAGCTATGCATGGTAACCAATTAGCTTCTAACTTCAGCTTGTTCAATAAGGTTTTTTTTTTAAATAAATAAAACAAAACTGGAAGCTGATTGGTTTCTATGCAGAGTTGCACCAGATTTTGCAGTCTCTAGTTTTAGTAAATCAACCTGCAATTTTTAGGTAGATTATTCAGGTCTGTTGGGTTTCAGTTAGGTCTCATTCACACCTAAGCGATTTTTAGCTCGAAGCTTGTAGCTCTAAAATGCTCAACAAGCCAAATCCCAATAATTTCAATAGCCCTTATTCACATACAGTGGTGTGAAAAAGTGTTTGCCCCCTTCCTCATTTCCTGTTCCTTTGCATGTTTGTCACACTTAAGTGTTTCGGAACATCAAACCAATTTAAACAATAGTCAAGGACAACACAAGTAAACACAAAATGCAATTTGTAAATGAAGGTGTTTATTATTAAAGGTGAAAAAAAATCCAAACCATCATGGCCCTGTGTGAAAAAGTGATTGCCCCCCTTGTTAAAACATACTATAACTGTGGTTGTCCACACCTGAGTTCAATTTCTCTAGCCACACCCAGGCCTGATTATTGCCACACCTGTTCACAATCAAGGCATCACTTAAATAGGAGCTGCTTGACACAGTAAGGTCCACCAGAAGATCCTTAAAAGCTACACATCATGCCGAGACCCAAAGAAATTCAGGAACAATTGAGAAAGAAAGTAATTGAGATCTATCAGTCTGGAAAGGGTTATAAAGCCATTTTCAAAGCTTTGGGAATCCAGCGAACCACAGTGAGAGCCATTATCCACAAATGGCGAAGACATGGAACAGTGGTGAACCTTCCCAGGAGTGGCCGGCCGCCCAAAATTACCCCAAGAGCGCAGCGACGACTCATCCAAGAGGTCACAAAAGACCCCACAACAACGTCCAAGGAACTGCAGGCCTCACTTGCCTCAGTTAAGGTCAGCGTTCATGCCTCCACCATCAGGAAAAGACTGGGCAAAAATGGCCTGCATGGCAGAGTTCCAAGGAGAAAACCACTGCTGAGCAAAAAGAACATCAAAGCTCGTCTTAATTTCTCCACAACACATCTTGATGATCCCCAAGACTTTTGGGACAACATTCTGTGGACCGATGAGGCAAAAGTGGAACTCTTTGGAAGGTGTGTGTCCAAGTATATCTGGCGTAGAAGGAACACTGCATTTCATAAAAAGAACATTATACCAACAGTAAAATATGGTGGTGGTAGTGTGATGGTCTGGGGCTGTTTTGCTGCTTCAGGACCTGGAAGACTTGCCGTGATAAAAGGAACTATGAATTCTGCTGTCTATCAAGAGTTACTGAAGGAGAATGTCCGACCATCTGTTTGTGTACTCAAGCTGAAACGAACTTGGGTTCTGCAGCAGGACAATGATCCTAAACACACCAGCAAGTCCACCACCGAATGGCTGAAGAAAAACAAAATGAAGACTTTGGAGTGGCCTAGCCAAAGTCCTGACCTGAATCCTATTGAGATGTTGTTGTATGACCTTAAAAAGGCCGTTCATGCTCGAAAACCCTCTAATGTAACTGAATTAGGACAATTCTGCAAAGATGAGTGGGCCAAAATTCCTCCAGGACGCTGTAAAAGCCTCATTGCACGTTATCGCAAACGCTTGGTTGCAGTTGTTCCTGCTAAGGGTGGCCCAACCAGTTATTAGGTTTAGGGGGCAATCAGTTTTTCACACAGGGCCATGATGGTTTGGATTTTTTTTCACCTTTAATAATAAACACCTTCATTTACAAATTGCATTTTGTGTTTACTTGTGTTGTCCTTGACTATTGTTTAAATTGGTTTGATGTTCCGAAACACTTAAGTGTGACAAACATGCAAAGGAACAGGAAATGAGGAAGGGGGCAAACACTTTTTCACACCACTGTATGAATGTTCTGTTGCATGAAGCAAAACGTCTGCCGCTTAAAAAAATACATGAGCTTATTTTTTGGGCAAATTACAAGCTTTTCTGGCCCCATAGACTTCAATAGAAACACCTGAAAAGCGTGAGTTTAGCATTTTACGAGAGGTTTGTTGTGCGTTCTTTTTTTCTCAAACAGCAACTCCCCATCCTTAATTTCCTCCCCCTATTGCTTTTTTTTGGCTAAACAAAAATTGCCTGAAACTGTAAAGCACTTGTAATACACATCTAAAACGCTTGTAATACCAAAACCAAAAAAAGCTCTCAAATAAAAATGTCTGAAAGTCGCTCTGCTCAAGTGTGAACGGAGCCTTAAAGGCTCAATCCATAACTACAGAATGTTGTAGTTACAGATAGAGCATGGCAGGCTGAATTAACCCCTTCTTTGTTATAATTACTTCAGCAATGAGATTGCGCTGCCTTGACTTCACCTTTGTGCGTTCCAACTACTCCTGCTGCATTGAAAAATTGACATGGGAGAATGGAAACCCATAATAAAGGCCACATCAGGTGTATAGATCTGGGAAATCAAGCACAGAGATCTCATTCTCATCTATAGGGTCCATTCACATGGGTGATTAGCACTTCCTGTCAGTGGCAAGAATCTGCATATTCCTGCATCTGAAATGACAGCTGCGACTGCTCAGCCCATACAAAGCAATGATAGGCTAATAGCGACTGCAGCTTTTTGAGATTGTTTACAGGTGTCTGTCAGGTGATTTACTGTTCACAGATGTCTGTCAGGTAATTTAATGTTCACAGATGCTTGTCAGGTGATTTATTATTTAATAGGTGTCTTGCAGGTGATGTATTGTTTACAGGTGTCTGTCAGGTGATTTATTGTTTACAGATGTCTGTAAGGTAATTTAATGTTCACTGGTGTCTGTCAGGTAATTTAATGTTTACAGGTGTCTGTCAGGTGATTTAATGGTTACAGATGTCTGTCAGGTGGTTATTGTTTACAGATGTCTGTCAAGTAATTTAATGTTCACAGGTGTCTGTCAGGTGATTTCTTGTTCACAGATGTCTGTCAGGTGATTTCTTGTTTACAGGTGTCTGTCAGGTGATTTACTGTTCACAGATGTCTGTAAGGTAATTCAATGTTTACAGATGACTGTCATGTGATTTAATGTTTACAGGTGTCTGTCAGGTGATTTAACGTTTACAGGTGTCTGTCAGACGATTTAACCACTTAAGGACAGAGCCTCGTATTGAGATGTGGTGTTTACAAGTTAAAAACATTTTTTTTTGCTAGAAAATTACTTAGAACCCCCAAACATTATGTATATTTTTTTCAGACACCCTAGAGAATAAAATGGCAGTCATTGCAATACTTTCTGTCACACCATATTTGCGCAGTGGTCTTACAAGCACACTTTTTTTTGGAAAAAAAAATAAAATTTAAATAAAAAAAAGAGTAAAGTTAGGCTATTTTTTTATATTGTGAAAGATAATATTACGCTGAGTAAATTGATACCCAACATGTAACACTTCAAAATTGCGCCAGCTCGTGGAATGGTGACAAATTTTACCTTTAAAAATCTCCATAGGCAACGTTTACAAAATTCTACAGGTTGCATGTTTTGAGTTACAGAGGAGATCTAGTGCTAGAATTATTTCTCTTGCTCCAACGATCGTGGTGATACCTCACATGTGTGGTTTGAGAAGACCCGGCAAAAGAGCGAGAAGACAGCGGAGAAGCCCCGGCAGAGGCAGAAGACAGCGGACAGAGGGTGAAGAACCGGAGAGGAGAGAAGACCCGGCAGAGGCACTAGACAGCAGACAGAGGGGGAAGAACCAGAGAGGAGAGAAGGCTCGGCAGAGGCAGAAGACAGAGGACAGAGGGAGAAAGCTAGAAGAGCCAGAGAGGTGGGAAGAAGTCGGAAGAGACGAATAAATTACTTTAAAAACCTGTGTACTGCATTTTATTTTTAACACTTTTGTTTTTGGTGAATGAGTAGGGGTACAATGTATCCCATACTCATTCACATAGGGTGGGGGCCGAGATCTGGGAGCCCCCTTGTTAAAAAAAACCCTCTTTCCTGACCTGCATGTAATTGCACATGATTGGATGATGGGAGTCAGCAGAGCTTCTGCTCATTTATTAAGCTCTGGAACAACTGCTTTAAGACTTCAAGCTGTCATTGATGTTAAAGGGAGCAATATATACGGTATTAAGAACTGTTGTATGTAAACTTTTGATCAGGGTCATTTAGGTAGTGTCTGTTGCCATTATGATTTAAAAAGAGTAAACACATTTGATTGATAATGAATGGCTTCAGCCAAACACTAACCATGAGTGAAAGAAATGTTTTTTTGTTATCATTTATAGTCTCTGAAAAATGGCCAAGAAATCATAAATTCTGTCAGGGTATGTAAACTTATGAGCGCAACTGTATATCTACTGTCTATGCCTTTCTACACTATTAGGAAAGTGCACATCGTGTTACAAATTTTCCTTCCTCATTCAGCAGTGGGTGTGTGGAGTCTGGGCTTACACTTTGTGAGAGCCGATTGGAGGAAAGGGACACTTCGTCCCTCCACATAGGCAGAGGAATGAAGGAACATGCAAAGCTGTAGTCTGAATAGACAAGCTCCCTGCTTATCTCCCTCTAAGCTCCCTCCCTTATACAAATTTTCAGCTGCTGTTATCTCATGTGTCAGAGAAGTTGTCATAAGTGACCCTGCTGATAACAGAGGAACAGAGCACCAAAGAAAAACAGCACTTAGAGCTTTGGAGTGTCAGAAACCATGAATCAGACCGAGACAGAAGTACAATTAATCACACTTATTTATTAATAATAAAAAGGTAAATATAGTAAGCGTAGTCAATACATAGCCAGAGTTCAGTAACCAGATCGGATAGTCAGCCAATGCCAAAGTCACAGAGCCAGAGATCAACGTAGTAGTACAGCAAGCAGAATCAGGAGCCAGAAGGGACATCAGCCGAGCTAATCTTCAACAGGAACGCAGGAGAAAAGTCTCTGAGATGTGACCAAAGGCGAAGGCAGGGATGAAGTGAGCTGGACGGCTTTAAGTAGGCAGGACTGACGAGCAGATCATACTGTAGAGATAAAGGAGCTGACAATTAGCCAACAGCTGAGCGCCCAGCTCAGAGAAGGAAGGGCTGAGCCCAGCCCTGAGAGTACCACCTCCTCAACGACCCCTCCCACTCAGAGGACCACGGGGCTTGAGGGAAAATGGAAATCACAGAGGGGGATAGGGGCATGTATGTCCGAGGATGAGACCCAAGAGCGTCCCTCCGGACCGTACTCTTTCCAATGCACCAGGTCCTGTATGCGCCCACGTAACTTAGGGAACTCAACAATGGATTGTACTTCATACTTCTCATGGTTCTCAACCTGTATAGGGTAAGGACGTGGCACCGAGGTGGTAAAGCGGTTGCAGACCAAAGGTTTTAATAAGGATACGTGAAACACATTAAAGATGCGCATACTAGGAGGAAGGTCCAACGTGTAAGCCACTGGGTTAATCCTGCGAAGCATACAGAAGGGCCCAATAAACCAAGGTGCGAACTTCAAAGAAGGAACACGAAGTTGGAGGTTGCGAGACGACAGCCAGACTCTGTCCCCAACCTAGTAGGGAGGCGTCTGCGGTCAGCATGGAGTCTGTACCTATCGTTAGCATGTCGCAAGGCCTTCTGGACTTGTGCCCAAGTGGAACGAAGACCACTGAGATGCTCCTCTAACGCAGGAATACTCTGCGGAACAAACGAGGCACAAAACATGGAAGGCTGGAAACCATAGTTCGCCATAAATGGGGACAAATGGGAAGCTGAATTCAAGGCACTATTGTGAGCAAACTCTGCCCACAGTAAGAGGTCTGACCAGTTGTTATGATGGGCAGAGATATAGCAATGTAGGAATTGCTCCAAGGACTGGTTGGCACTTTCTGTGGCCCCATTAGACTGTGGGTGATACGCAGAGGAGAAAACAAGCTGAATACCCAACTGTGCACAAAAAGCTCGCCAGAACCGGGACACAAACTGACTACTGCTGTCTGAGACAATCACCTTGGGTAGCCCATGTAAGCGGAAGATCTCCCAAGCAAAAATAGAAGCCAGTTCCTTAGAAGTTGGCAACTTCTTAAATGGAATACCATGCAACATTTTCCAGAACCGGTCAACCACCATAAAGATAACAGTGTTGCCCTGGGAGTTGGGTAACTCCACAATTAAATCATAGACAGGTGGGTCCAGGGCCTCTCTCTATTGAGTATGGGTTGTAGGAGGCCCACTGGAAGGTGTCGGGGAGTCTTACTCTGAGCACACATGGAACAGGCAGCCACGAAGGCTGCCATCAGCATGTAGACTATGCCACCAGAATTTTTGGGAAATGGCCCAAAACAGTTGATTCTTCTCAGGGTGGCAAGCAGCCTTGGGAGAATGGTAAGAATGGAGCACGGCAGTACGGAGACTCTCGGGAACATAGCATCAGTCACAAGGTTTCTCAGGAGGAGCATCGACCTGAGCAGCACGAATTTTGTCACCCAAAGGAGAAGTAAGACTGGTGTGAACCGTAGCCAGAATACGATCAGGAGGAATCACAGGAACCGACTCCATCTTGGAAGTGGAGGAAAATTGACAAGCCGCCATCCCTTACATTCTTAGTACCGTGTAAGAATTAGACAATGTAATTAAAACTTGACAAGAAAAGAGCCCATTGCGCCCTTCTGGGAGAGAGGCGCTAAGCCTCAGACAAGAATGTGAGATTCTTATGGTCAGTAAGAATGATAACCGGCACAGTGGAACCTTCAAGGAGATGTGGCCATTCTTTCAGGGCTAAAATGATCGCCAACAGCTCTCTGTCACCAATCTCATAATTGCACTCCATGACAATTTCTTGGAAAAGTAGCCACATGGATGCATAGCGCACTCAGAGTTAGGACATTGAGACAGAAGGGCGCCAACTCCAGTCTCGGAAGCATCAACTTCTAGTATAAAAGGCAACATAGGATCAAGGTGTGCCAAAACAGGAGCAGAAACAAAGGCAACTTTGAGACTCTCAAAGGTCTTAATGGACTCCGGAGACCAACTCTGTGGGTTGCCGTTATAATGGTCATATCAGTCAAGGGCTTGACCAGAGATGAGAATTTACGAATAAACTTCTGATAATAGTTGGCAAAGCCAAGAAAACTCTGCACTGGACGTAAACCCACGGGTCGAGGCCACTGTAGGACCGCTGAATGTTTCTCTGGGTCCATCGAAAAACCAGCAGTGGAAATGACATGGAATTTCACCTGTTCACAATGGAATTCGCACTTTTCCAATTTCCACTAGAGAGTGCTCTCTCGTAGTCTCTGAAGCACACAACAGACATCTGTATGGTGGCTCTCCAGGGACTTAAAAAATCAGAGGATATCGTAGAGATAAACCACCACACAAAGGGATGAGCCGAACACCCCCCGGTTCGGTTCGCACTAGAACTTTCGAACGGACCCCAAATTCGAACGAACTTTAGGAACCCCATTGAAGTCTATGGGACTTGAACGTTCGAAATTAAAAGTGCTAATTTTAACAGCTAATATGCAAGATACTGTCCTAAAAAGGGTTTGGGGACCTGGCTCCTGCCGAAGGGGACATGGGTCAATGCCTAAAATGTTTTTAAAAATGGCCGTTTTGGCGGGAGCACTGATTTTAATGACGATTAAAGTGAAAAAAAAGTGAAATATTCCTTTAAATATGGTGCCTGGGGGGTGTCTGTAGTATGCCTGTGAAGTGCCACGTGTTTCCCGTGTTTAGAACAGTCCCTGCACAAAATGACATTAAACGGAAATAAAATCATTGAAAACTGCTTGCGGTTTTAATGTTATATCTGGTTCCTGCAATATGGTTGAAAACCATTGAGAAAAATGGCATGGGTAGCCCTCCCTGCCCATTACCAGCCCCTTTGGGTCTTGTACGCATATCAAGGGGAACCCTGTACCCATATTAAAAAAAGGAAATGCGTGTGGCCCCCAGGCCCTATATACTCAGAACAGCAGTATACAGGCGGTGCAAACAAGACAGGGACTGTGTAGGTTTGTTGTGTTGAGTTGAATCTGTTTGTAATTTTCAACTGGTACATTTTTAAAGTGTAGCTCCAGTCAAAAAAACTATTTTTAAGCTTTTTGGAAAACATAGGGAAGGGTTATCACCCCTGTATAATTTGTTTTGTCGTACATCTTTTTTCATCTCACTTGCTGTTGTCTCCTTCCGTTTGCAAGTAGGAGATGTTTGTAAGTTGGATGTTTGAAAGTAGGGGCCTGCCCTATATGCTCTGCAGAAATGGCGGAACAAGGTGTTGGTTTTGCCACAACATTGTAAGCCCTCAAAGTGACTCTTGCTGGGCGCTGGAGCGCCCTGCTGTGAACGATTATATCAAGAATTGTAATTACATGCCATTGTTGAACAGTGGTAGAAAAATTGACCTTTGGTGGTTGTGGTGCTGGTGCCACAACACTATAAGTCCTCACAGTTACTCTGGGTGGGCACAGGAACGGGCCCTCCTGTGAAATATTATATCAAGAATTGTAATTACATGTCCCTGTTAAACAGGGGCAGAAAAATTGGGCCTTAGGCACTGGTGCTGGTGCCACGACACTGCAACCTCTCCCATATACTCTAGTTTTATTGCAGGAATTAGCCCTGCTGCAAAGCATTGCATCAAAAATTGTACTTAAACGACCCTGTAAAACAGAGGCAGAAAAATTGGGCCTTAGACACTGGTGCTGGTGCCACCACACTGCAACCTCTCCCATATACTCTAGTTTTATTGCAAGAATTAGCCCTGCTGCAAAGCATTGCATCAAAAATTGTACTTGAACGCCCCTGTTAAACAGGGGCAGAAAAATTGGGCTGATGGCCCTGGACTGGTGCCACGACACTGCAACCTCTCCCATATACTCTAGTTTTATTGCAGGAATTAGCCCTGCTGCAAAGCATTGCATCAAAAATTGTAATTAAACGCCCCTGTTAAACAGGGGCAGAAAAATTGGGCCTTAGGCACTGGTGCTGGTGCCACCACACTGCAACCTCTGCCATATACTCTTGTTTTATTGCAGGAATTAGCCCTGCTGCAAAGCATTGCATCAAAAATTGTAATTAAACGCCCCTGTTAAACAGGGGCAGAAAAATTGGGCTGATGGCATCACCCAGAACCAGAAATGTTCTTCCAACATATCAGCGGAGGAGGAAGAGGATAGACAATCAACATAACAGGACAGTCACTCAGCATCAGCATAGGCAGTCTTGAAGGGATGTGATATTTCAAAAAAAAATTATTCGGTTACATCAGCTTCAGGTGCTTGGTAGCTGTGGGTGATCCAAGACTGATTCATCTTGATGAAGGTCAGTCGATCAACTGATTCGGTGGACAGGCGCACCCTGTGATCGGTAACAAAGCCACCAGCAGCACTGAAGGTGCGTTCCGAAAGAACGCTGGATGCAGGACAGGCCAGTAGCTCAATTGCATACTGTGCAAGCTCTGGCCAGTGATCCATCCTCAAGACCCAGTAAGCCAGAGGATTTTCGGTGGGAAAGGTGTCCAAGTCTGACCTTGCCCCTAGGTATTCCTGCACCATGTAAATCAGACGCTGGCGATGGTTGCTGGAACTGATCATACCTTGGGGCTGCGGACTAAAAAATTGTCTGAAAGCATCAGTCAGATGGCCACCTTCTCCACCGCTCCTTCTGACCGATGCCTCAGCAACACGTTGTCCAGGACCAGGAGTTTGTAACCTCCCAGTCCTTTCTGCAAGGCCTCCCGGAGATGTCTCATCCTCTGCTCCCTCTGCGATGGCAAGATAAGGTCGGCAACCTTACCCTTGTACCGTGGATCAAGGAGAGTGGCCAGCCAGTAATGGTCCCTCTCCTTGATCCGAAGAATACGAGGATCCTTCCGCAGGCTTTGCAGGATCAGGGAGGCCATGCAGCGTAGGTTAGCTGAGGCATTCGGTCCGGAGTCCTCTGGGTCACTAAGGGCAACATGATCCGCAGCTACCTACTCCCAGCCACGTACAAGTCCACGTGTTTCTTGGGACTGTAAATCATCCCTACAAGACTGCTGCTGCTGATGCTGAGTGCCAGCCTCCACCTCCATGCTGACACAATCATCCTCCTCCTCCTCTTCCTCCTCCTCATTCTCTTCCTGTGTGATGGGTGGCACAGCAGGAACACTGTCTGGATAAAGGGGGCCTTGAGAGGCAAGGAAGTCCTCCTCTTCCTGCCTCTGTTCTGCCTCAAGTGCCCTGTCCATTATTCCACGCAGCGTATGCTCCAAGAGGTGGACAAGAGGTACAGTGTCACTGATGCATGCACTGTCACTGCTCACCATCCTTGTGGCCTCCTCAAACGGTGACATGACAGTGCATGCATCCCTGATCATGCCCCACTGGCGTGGTGAGAAAAAACCCTGACCCTGTCCTGGTGCCGTAGTCGCACAGGTACTCATTGATGGCCCTCTGCTGCGTGTGCAGCTGCTGCAGCATGGCCAATGTTGAGTTCCACCTGGTGGGCATGTCACATATAAGGCGGTTCTTGGGCAGGTTCAACTCCTTTTGGAGCCAGCCGAGCACAGGCATTAAATGATCGGCGGAAATGCACACAGACTTTCCTGGCCTGCTTCAGGACATCCTGTAAGCCGGGGTACCTGCCCAAGAACCGCTGCACCACCAGGTTAAGGACGTGAGCTACACAGGGCACATGGGTCAGTTGTCCCTGTCGGAAGGCGGAGAGGAGGTTGGTGCCATTGTCACAAACCACCATTCCTGGCTTCAGCTGGCGTGGCGTCAACCACCTCTCGGCCTGCCCCTGCAGAGCTGACAAAACATCCGCCCCAGTGTGGCTCCTGTCCCCCAAACAAACCAGCGCAAGCACTGCATGGCATCGTTTTGCCTGCGTACTTGCGTAGCCCCTGGAACGCCTACGGAGCACCACTGGTTCTGAGGACAGAGCACTGGAAGAGGCCATGGAGGAAGAAAAAGAGGAGGGGGTGGAGGAGAGAGGTGTGTCACAACCAATAGTAGCATTTTGGAGGCGTGGTGGCGGAACAACCTCCAACACTACTGCACCTTGTCCTGCATCCTTCCCAGCTGCCAGAAGAGTGACCCAATGGGCCGTGAAAGACAGGTAACGTCCCTGTCCATGCCTGCTGGACCATGAGTCAGCGGTAATATGCACCTTACCGCTTACCGCCCTGTCCAGCGAAGCAAGGACATTGCCTTCCACATGCCGGTAGAGAGCCGGAATCGCCTTCCGTGAGAAAAAGTGGCGTTTGGGGACCTGCCACTGAGGAACCGCACATTGTACAAACTCACGGAAGGGGGCCGAGTCTACCAACTGAAAAGGCAGCAGTTGAAGTGCTAGCAATTTAGCCAAGCTAGCATTCAACCGCTGGGCATGTGGATGGCTGGGAGTGAACTTCTTTCACCGCTCCAGCAGCTGGGGCAGGGACATTTGCCTGCTATAATCGGATGTGGGTGTACTGCTAGCAGAGTGCCCGGAAGCACTTGGCTGTGACACACCTAATTCTACACCTTCATTCCTCTCAGAGCAGGTTTCAGAGAGGACTGAAGGTCTAGTGGGGTTGGAGTTGCCAGCTGATGAGGATCAAGGAGAGGTCCGCTTTGTTCTTTGGTGTGGGTCTTTGAGGTACGCTTGCTAACGAGCTGCATGGCAGGTCAACATATGTCTGGTCAAGCATGTGGTGCCCAAGCGGCTGATGTTTTGGCCACGCGAGATACGCTTGAGACATATGTTGCAAACAGCAGTGGTGCGATCTGATGCACTCGTCTCAAAAAAGGCCCACATCAAAGAACTTTTAGAATAACTCGCAGAGGCAGCGCCCTGCACAGGCGGAGCTCTGCGGTGTGATTCAGTCGGTGTGCTGCCCCTAAGCTGGCCCCCGGAGGGCATCCTGCCTCGTTGGACATGTGCCTCCTCCTCCTCCTCTCTCCTACCAGGCACCCACGTGGAGTCAGTGCCCTCATCATCCCCTCCCTCTTCATCGCTGTAGCAAACCTGGCAGTATGCTGCAGCTTGTGGAACATGACTGCCAGATTGCTGTCCTTCTTGAGCATCCCCTCTCTCTGCGCTCACGCTACTGTCTTCCTCTAGCTGAGTGTCATCATCAGAGCCTATAAAACACTGGGCATCCTCCTGGAGCATGTACCCAACACTGTGCTCAAAGAGTTCAGGAGACTCCTCAGGAGGACGTGGTGGGTCTAGGGAAGGAGTCACTGATGATGACATTGAGAGGAGGGAAGACGATGCGTTGGCAGCTGCTTTGCTAGTACCCTGAGACTGGGTGAGAGAGGATGAGGAGGATGAAGAGGGCTTGGTCATCCACTCTACCAAGTCGTTGGCATGTTGCGGTTCAACATGTCCAGCTGCCGAAAAGAAGGACAAGCGTGTCCCATGGCCACGTGCTGATGACAATGCACCGCGTCCACGACCAGCACTGTTGTCTCTAGACAGAGCCTGCTTGCCCTCTTTTATCGGCTCGCGCCTGTCTGCCTCTCCTTGCTGGCCTTCCAGACATGGTAATGGCCTGAAGGGAGTTGGGTAAAACAGCAGTGTAATGGAGTCACACAACACCCACTAAGCCCTGCAGATGGCTCTATTACAGAACAGCAATAAACGGTAGATACAGGTGTATATTGTGCTGGAGTCACACAACACCCACTAACTCCTGCAGATGCCTTTATTATAGAATACCAGAGATAAAGGAGTATACTGTAATTGAGTCACACAACACCCACTAAGCCCTGCAGATGGCTCTATTAGAGAACAGCAATAAAGGGTAGATACAGGTGTATATTGTGCTGGAGGCACAAAAAACCCACTAACTCCTGCAGATGCCTTTTTTATAGAACACCAGAGATAAAGGGGTTTGTACTCAGAGTCACTCTGTGGATGATGAGGAAAGGAACAAAGAGCAACAAGGAAACAAAGACCTGAAGTGTGCCAAAGGTCACGTGGTCAGTATGCCTAAAGGGGGCATACCCAAGTATGAAATGTAAAGAAAGAAATTAAAAGAAAAAAGGGAATGGGTGGGTGGGACACGAGATCCGACGTCCAACGAGGAGGAGGTGGAGGAGGGCAGGCTTTATGCAGCCTGACTCCTCCTACAAATACAGGCTTACCCTGCGGTGAGCCTTACACTTGTACTCAGAGTCACTCTGTGGATGATGAGGAAAGGAACAAAGAGCAACAAGGAAACAAAGACCTGAAGTGTGCCAAAGGTCACGTGGTCAGTATGCCTAAAGGGGCCAAAAAATAACACAGTAGGAAGAAAGCTCAACAACCAGATGACCCAGTGAATAACGTCTAACCTGGAGTGGTGGCAAATGAGTTATGCCTTTGCCGCAGAGAAGGAAACGCTAAGAAAGGCAGTAGCCCCTCCCCTGGCTTCAGGAATCACAAGGCCAGCTATAGCACCCCCTTGAGCCCAACCCAGCGACCAACACAGGATAAACCTGAGAGTACGTGAACGTCATAAAATGAAACCCACCATGGAAAACCAGCTAAGCACAGCAGGGAGTCCCCACCGCTGGAGACCCGGATGGCTTCAAACGGAAAAGCCGAAAATAAAACAACCTGATAGATCATTCAACATGAAATGCTGGGACTTAACTGGACACGCCCAGAAAGTGCTGAAGGCTGATACCAGCTGGAGGAGCCAAAAAAGGAAACTAAAACAAAACAGAAAAGCAAAGGGAACTGGACGTTTCACCATCAGGACTGGAAACCTAACCTGGAAACATGCCAAGCAGTGTCATGGGCTTTCCTGGAATTTAAAACAAACCCAATGATCGAGGCTGCAGTGCCAACCAAATGGAAAACCAATCTACCACAACTGGAACTGACAAGAAAGTGCGTCACTGGAAACCTGCTTCTGAGACCCGAGCCTACAGATACTAGCCCGGGCCCCGTGATCCACGAAAGCCCCTGAGCCAGTAGAAAACCGTGGATCAGTGAAAAACTGACTAACCAAACTTCCATACCCCAGGACAACTCCTGGCCGGAGACGCAGCTAGGAAATTAAAGTAAATAGTGAGGAATGGCACCCAACTGATCAGGAACACAACTAGCGAGAGAATCGTGATCAAACAAAAACACCTGCGACAAAAACGAAACCTGCGATAAGGAAACGTGACTGAATGAAAACATGAGAAGCGTGAACCGATCACCGTGAGCGGCTTTAAGAACCGCGGCTGCTAGAAAACACGACCTGCCTAGGAAACGCAGGCTTCACAAATTGATGAAAAACATAAAAGAAAACCCTGGGGGGTACACAAGAGAAAAGAAAAGCCTAAGACACAAAACGTGCTGCATATCGGAATAAGTAAGAACACGAGAAAAGGCAAGAAAACACGAGAAACAAAAGAAACATGGGAAACGCGAGAAAATGCATGAGACACGTAAATAGCATCAGACACGTACAATACATCCGACACTAACAAGCATGAGGAACATAAAAAAGCCTGAGAATCATGAAACTACACAAGGGTAATGACATGAAAGGCATGAGACATGAAACGTGCGGCACATGGGAAATACGGAAGGAAACACCGGACAACACGTAAGGAAACATGTGAATACGTCAAAACCATGGAAAAACGTCAGAAAATGCTAGAAAAACATGGGGAAACGTCAGAAACAAGGGAAACGCAAGAAGTTGCATCACGTAAATAACAGCCATGAACAATGCATCCGATACGTGAATTGCATGAGAAACGTAAAAAACCCTGATAACCATAAATTTATGAGAACCATAAAAGCGCAAGAACTGTAAGTCGTTTAAAAACCGTCAACTGCCAGCAAAAACACACGAGAACGCAATTGTATGAGAAACTGTAAAATTACATGGAAAACCATCAAATGTATGAGAAACACCAACTTCATATGTAAATCACATGAGACCTAAATCACATGAAAAACAAAATTGCGTAAGAACCGTAACTTCAAGAAACACCAACTGCATGGAAACCGTGAATTGCATAAACTGAATTGCATGAGAAAACGGCAATTGCATGTAAACCGAGTGAGAACCGTGCGTGAAAACAAAGCATAAGCACGTCAAATCGAATGAGAACATAATCGCATGAGAACGTAAAACGAAACGAGAACATAAAATGCATGAGAACGTAAACTAAACGAGAACATGAGTGTATGAGAATGTTAAAATGAAACAAGAACATGGGTGCATGAGAACGTAAAACGAAACGAGGACATGAGTGCATGAGAACGTAAAAACGAAACGAGGACATGAGTGCATGAGAACGTAAAAACGAAACGAGGACATGAGTGCATGAGAACGTAAAATGAAACGAGGACATAACTGCATGAGAACGCAAAACATGAAATGCCAAAAAGCATGAAACGCAAAACGCATAACGCTGGAAAGCAATAGAGAAAACCTGTAAAGTGAGAGAAAACCTGGAAAGTGAGAGAAAACCTGGAAAGTGAGAGAAAACCTGGAAAGTGAGAGAAAACCATAAAAAGCATGAGAAACCGTAGTTGCATGAACCGTCAACTGTACCACGGGAATACGTCAGAACCACGGGAAACGTCAGAAAATGCTATAAAAACATGGGGAAACGTCAGAAACACAGGAAACGCAAGAAGTTGCGTGAGACACGTAAACAACATCTAATACGTAAATAGCCTGAGAATTTTAACATGCCTGAGAACCATAAATGCGTAAGAACTGTACGTCGTTAAAAAACCGCCAACTGCCTGCGAACGCACGAGAAATGCAAATGCATGAGAAACCGAAAATTGCATGAGAAACAACAACTTCATAAGAAAAGTAAATCACATGAGAGACCCCAAAACGCATGAAAAACAAAATTGCGTAAGAACAGTAAGCAACGTGCTTGAAACCAACAAGCATGAGAACGTCAACTCGAATGAGAACGGAAAACGAAACGAGAACATAACTACATGAGAATGTAAATGAACGAGAACATAACTGCATGAAAACGTAATTGAAACAAAACGCAAATGCAAGAAACGCAAATGCAAGAAACGCAAATGCAAGAAACGCAAAAGCAAGAAACGCAAAAGCAAAAAACGCAAAAGCAAGAAACGCAAAAGCAAAAAACGCAAAAGCAAGAAACGCAAATGCCTGAAGATGCAACTGCCTGAGAAAAGCAACTGCCTGAGAAACGCAACTGCAAGAAGATGCAACTGCCTGAGCAACGCAACTGCTTGAGAAACGCAACTGCTTGAGAAACGCAACTGCTTGAGAAACGCAACTGCTTGAGAAACGCAACTGCTTGAGAAACGCAACTGCAAGAAGATGCAGCTGCATGAAAACGCAACTGCAAGAAGATGCAAATGCATGACAAACGCAACTGTAAGAAAATGCCAATGCATGAAAACGCAAATGCTTTAAGAACGTGACCGCTAAGAGAACGTGAAAGGCCTGAAACCGGAACGCATGGGACCGAAACGCATGGGAAAACCATAAAATGCACCAGAACGTAAAACTGTATGGGAAAACCGTGAATAACACGAGAACGTGGAGCTCAGGCGGGGGCAGGCCACGTGGAGCTCAGGCGGGGGCAGGGCACGCCACGTGGAGCTCAGGCGGGGGCAGGGCACGCCACGTGGAGCTCAGGCGGGGGTTGGGCACGCCACGTGGAGCTCAGGCGGGGGCTGGGCACGCCACGTGGAGCTCAGGCGGGGGTTGGGCACGCCACGTGGAGCTCAGGCGGGGGTTGGGCACGCCACGTGGAGCTCAGGCGGGGGTTGGGCACGCCACGTGGAGCTCAGGCGGGGGTTGGGCGCGGGGCGGCGAGGTAGAACCCTAGTCAGGTTCTTTTTTTTTTTTTTTTCTATCCGACATGACAAAATGTGGGGAATGTCAAGGGGTATGAATACTTTTCCAGGCACTGTAAAGCTTCCAGCGTGCGATTCTTTCCCAACGCTTTTATTTCCCTCTCACGTGGCGCTGGATCATTTTAGTTAAGTAGGAGATCCATCTTTAAAGTGCATGCATATGCTCTTCTTCCTCTATCCCGCCGAACACACTCACTACCACCGCCCCCGCGGGCAAAGTGTGTGCAAATACACACCGTCTCCCTGCACTAGAGTGGACAAGAAGATGCGAGGGGAGAGGGGGAGCCGGCGGCCAGCCGAAACCCCTCCCTCTCTCCCGGCGGAACCCCAGGAGAACCCAGGACAGAGGAGCTGACGGCAGCAAACCCCCCCCCTTCTCCCGGCGGGAGAAGCGGGCGGGCGGCCCCTACGTGGAGTCAGGACAGGGAAGTTGATGGTTGCCGAATCCCCCCCCCCCCAGCGGAAAAAACGGGCGGACGGCGTGTCCCCCTCGTGGAGCTCCCCCCAGTACAAGGAACTGAATGCACCCGCTGGCGGCTCCATCATGGAGCTGGATGAGCATACAGACGCCCCCCACAGCTGGATCAGCCCCGGGAGAGGCGGCCTATCACTTCCCCCTCCCCCCAGGAGAAACAGGGGTAGCACCATGTATGTGAGGGGGGGGGGAGGGGGAGCCGGCGCGGCCAAAAACCTCCCCCTCCCCCCACCAGGAGAAACTGCGGGCGCACTGCATATGTGGGGGGGGGGAGGGGGAGCCGGCGCGGCCGAAAACCTCCCCCTCCCCCCACCAGGAGAAACTGCGGGCGCACTGCATATGTGAGGGGGGGGGGGGAAGGGGAGCCGGCGCGGCCGAATACCTCCCCTTCCCCCCGCCAGGAGGATCGGCGGGTGCAAGCCCCCCACTAGACAAGCGCCCGCGGCAGAATCACACGGAGGAAGCCTGGGAGAAAGCCTCCCCGTGCAGACAGCCGCCGGTGGGTGAAGCGCCCCCCCCCCCCCCCCCCCCCGCAGCACCACATGGGGGAAACCAGAGGCTGGCACAGCGGGAGAAGGAGGCGGGTGGGCGGCGGCCGGAGAAAGAGGCGGGCAGAAAGAAGGCTCCCCCGAGCAGACAGATGCCCATAAACGGAGCCGGCGGGGGCCACAAGCATCCCCATCCATGAACTCCAAAGCAGAAAAGTCCTCCTCCTCCGACCCGCCGGAAGTGACGTCAGCCACACGAGATCCGACGTCCAACGAGGAGGAGGTGGAGGAGGGCAGGCTTTATGCAGCCTGACTCCTCCTACAAATACAGGCTTACCCTGCGGTGAGCCTTACACATATACAGATGTATACTGTGCTGTGCTGGAGGCACACACAACTTCCAATAACTCCTGCAGATGGCAAGTGGGCTCAAATAGAGAAGAGCTATGTAGGTGGACATAGCGGTGTGTACTGGGTACAGAGCACGCAGACAGCACGCACAAGCTCCTAACACTACTGACTGCAAGCTCTATTATAAAAGATAGATCACTAGCTATATAGGTGAGGTGAATATAGCGGTGTATACTGCGGTCAGGGCAAGCAGACAACAACCACTACAGAAGAGCAAGATCGAAAATCGGCCGATAACGATCGGTGTGTACTGTGTTGAAGGTACACAGAACACCCACTAACTGCTTCAGACGCCAACACACTACACTAGGCCGCCGCGCTGGCGGCCTTATATAGTGTGGGGCGTGTACTACACAGCCTGAGCTATGATTGGCCACAGGCATCCTGCCTATGGCCAATCATGGCTCTCCTCGCTGCTGGCGCTGTGATTGGCCAAGCATGCGGGGTCACAGTGCATGCTTGGCCAATCATGAGCCAGCAATGCACTGCGATGACGCAGTGCATTGTGGGCCGTGAGCACCACACGAATTTGGCGCGAACGGCCCATAACGTTCGGAATTCGCCGAACGGGCGAACAGCCAATGTTCGAGTCGAACGTATGTTCGACTCAAACACGAAGCTCATCCCTAACCACACATAACTGCAACAAATCTCAGAGGACACCGTTAATCAACTCCTGGAAAACTGCCGGAGCGTTACAAAGGCCAAAAGTCATTATGAGATACTCATAATGACCTGATCTGGTATTAAATGCAGTTTTCCACTTGTCGCCCTCCTTAATCCTGATGAAATTGTATGCCCCTCTCAAATCAAGCTTCGTGAAAACCATTGCTCCCTTGAGGCGGTCAAATAACTCTGTAATCAACGGAATGGGATAGGCATTCTTAATCATGAAACGATTGAGACCCCTATAATCGATACCATGTCTCAGTTCACCACTCTTCTTCTTCACAAAAAAGAAGCCAGCACCAGCAGGAGATGAGGATTTGCGGATGAAACCACGAGAAAGTGCGTCTGCAACATACTCCTCCATGGCCTTATCCTCCAAGACTGACAAAGGGTAAACCCGGCCACGAGGGGGTATGGCACCAAGTTGAAGGTCAATTGCACAATCATACGACTGGTGTGGAGGCAAAGTACAGGCTTGAACTTTGTCAAAGACATTGCTAAAATAGCAGTACTCTTCCGGCAGGGAGGAGAATGAAGAGGTGCACAGGACCTTGGCTACCTTCTGGAAGCATCTCTCACTGCACTGTGGCGACCAGGACAGAACCTCAGCACGGAGCAAATCAAAAGAAGGGTTGTGCCTCTGTAACCAAGGATGACCAATAACCAGTGGAAACTTAGGTGAGCAAATAACTTGGAATTGGATTATCTCATGGTGAAGGGCCATGGACAATGGAACAGTCTCATGAGTCACATGGGCAGGCTGTAGAGGTCTTCCGTCCAGAGCCTCAATGGCAAGTGAAGTGTCACACAGCTGCAGTGGAATCGAGTGCTTCGATACAAAGGCAGCATCATTGAACAGGCCTGCAGGCCCAGAGTCAATTAGAGCCTGTATCTTGACGGATGACTAAGCCCAAGACAGGGTAACCTAAACCAGGGGTTTATCTTTCTGGGAACTGGAGACAAAACAACGCCACCTAAGGTCTGTCCGTGAAAGGACCTCGAGGTTCGGGCATTCCCTGGACGGGTAGGACAAGACTTCAAAAAGTGACCAGCCTGGCCACAATAAAGGCACAATCTCTCCCTCCTCCTAAGGACTCTCTCATCCGCAGAGAGATGCGTGAAGCCCAAGTGCATGGGTTCATCTTCACAGACCGACTCGGTACCAGGAGGCATGGGTGGTGAGGGAGGCAAGGGTGGGACTGCAAAGCTCGGAGACAAATGTACAGGAGGCTTGCACCAGAGCTCCTTAAATGAAAGTCTTTCTTTGAGTCTGGATTCAATGAGGATGGCAAATGTGATCAACCTCTCCAGCTCAGTGGGTATATGCCGGACTGCTATCTCATCCTTGATGTTATCTGAAAGACCATGAGAGAAGGCAGCCACAAGGGCCTCATTGTTCCAAGCAACCTGTGCTGCCAGAGTACGGAATTCAATGGCGTAATCGGCAACAGTTCTTGTACTCTGATGGACATGAGGCTCTTGGCAGCAGAAGCGGAGCGTGCAGGAACATCAAATACCCTTTTGAAGGAAGCCACAAATTCTAGGTAACTCAGGACCACGGGTTTTTGTGTGGGAAACGCCTGGGGCAGCATCTCAAAGGCTATCTCAACCTGGTTGAGAAACCCTCTGCATTGTACTGGATCACCCCCAAATCACTGGGGAAGAGGAGCGGAACCAGACATGCCTCTTATAGAGGTAATACTCGAGGCGGGTGCCTGCACAGAGAATGGAGCAGTAGCAGGGATGGCCTGCAACACAGGTTGTAAAGGAGCAGCCACAGTGGAAGATTCCATGTTAGCCGTGTGACTCAGGAGCGTTTGCAGCGCCAAGGCAAACTGATCCATGCAATGATCCTGGTTATCCATCTATCTGGAAAAAATATTACCAACAAGTGGACTGACTGCATCTTCTAAATTCATGGCCTTCGCCTACTGTCAGAAACCATGAATCAGACCGAGGCAGAAGTACAGTTAATCACACTTGTTTAATAATAATAAAAAGTTAAACACAGGAAGCATAGTTAATACATAGCCAGAGTTCAGTAACCAGATGAAGTAGTCAGCCAATGCAAAGTCACAGAGCCAGAGATCAACGTAGTAGTACAGCAAGCAGGATCAGGAGCCAGAAGGGACGTCAGCCGAGCAAGTCTTCAACAGGAGCACAGGAGAAAAGTCTCTGAGATGTAACCAAAGGCGAAGGCAGAGATGAAGTGAGCTGGACAGCTTTAAGTAGGCAGGACTGAAGAGCAGATCAACAAAAGCTGAGTTACTGTGGAGAGAAAGGAGCTGGCAATTAGCCGACAGCTGAGCGGCCAGCTTGGAAAAGGAAAGGCTAAGCCCAGACCTGACATGGAGAGAGATAAGTAAACAATACAGATATATGTGCGTAGGTGAAATTTATGAATGGGATTTACAACCACTTTACATGTAAATTACATTAGTTATGACGTTCACATAGTAGTTCAATGTTAATTTTTTTTTAATAAGGCTTCAGAATCATAAGGATGACATTATAAAGTTATAGTTGTGCTAGAATCACACTGCTACGCGATAAAGCCGGCCACAGACAATTTGAATCTTGGCTGGTTCAGCAAGTACCGGCCGAGATTCAAATTATGTATGCTCATGCTGAATACACCCAAGTTGATCGATACAATTGGGTACAACCAGCCTGTTGTATTTTACATGCAATTATTGCTGGCAGCTATAATAACCACTAACAATAATCACTGTGTTCTCCCAGCGGGGATGGCTTTCTCTGCCCCCCCACAGGAGAACACAATGGGGTTGATTTACTAAAGGCAAATAGATGGTGCCCTCTGTAGTGCAGTTGCTCCAGAGCTTGGTAAATATAGTAGAGCCTCATTTTGCAAAGAATATCCGATCACATGCAAGGAAAATAAAAAAAACTGCTTTTTTTGCTTGCACATGATTGGATGATGGAAGTCAGCAGAGCTTCTCCTCATTTACTAAGCTCTGGAGCAAATGCTCTTTCAGAGAGCAACTGCACTACAAAGTGCACAGTCTATTTGACTTTAGTAAATCAACCCCAATGCTCTGCTGGATTGATTCCCCCATCAAAACCCACTGTGTTGATGGGGTAATCGAGCATTTTTTTTCTACTGAAAACCTGTGGTTTGCCATACTGTGTGAATATTAGTATTATGATAATGTTAGCATACCAAATATCTCTGTATGATTATTACTTTGCCGCCTTCCATGTTTCCACAACCTCACACCAAAGGGTGAGCTCTGGCTCCTTGTAATGTAAGAATAATCTTGCATTTCATTACAGGTATAGTAGCAGGGACATTTCAAAGACACACTTTCTGGTCTATATACATAGGCTACACTCATCTTTGAGTTATTATTATAATTACTATAGTATGGCCCTATAATGCAGCCTGGATAGCAGTGCTTGGTGGAGGCATGGAGGCAGGAGTGCATGTCTATTAATAGCAATGGTGTTTATTGTGCCTGTTTATTTTGGTTCTTCAAAGGAAGTCCGCAACCCCTAGCGCTCATGGTCCAGGTTTTGAATGTTTGGTGTGGTTTGTGGACACCAGCAGCTGCAATTGGTTTGTTGACACCAGCAGTTGGCCCATCCTTTTGCAGCTATAACAGCTTCGACTCTTCTGGGAAGGCTGTCCACAAGGTTTAGATGTGTGCCTATGGGAATGCTTGACCATTCTTCCAGAAACGCATTTGTGGGGTCAAGCACTTTCATTAGAAAAGAAGGCCTGGCTCGCAGTCTCTGCTCTAATTCATCCCAAACGTATTCTATTGGGTTGAGGTCAGGCCAGTCATGTTCCTCCACCCCAAACTTTACTCTTCCATGTCTTTATGGACATTGCTTTGCGCACTGGTCCAAATCATTTGGTAGAGAGGGGATTATGGTGTGGGGTTCTTTTCAGGGGTTGGGCTTGTCCTCTTAGTTCCAGTAAAGGGAACTCTTAAGGCATCAGCATACCAAGACATTTTGGACAATTTCAAGCTCCCAACTTTGTGGGAACAGTTTGGGGATGGCCCCTTCCTGTTCCAACATGACTGTGCACCAGTGCACAAAGCAAGGTCCATAAGGACATGGATGAGTGAGTTTTGGGTGGAGGAACTTGACTGCCCTGCACAGTCCTGACCTGAACTTGAAAGAACACCTTTGAAATGAATTAGACCTCACAAATGTGCTTCTGGAAGAATGGCAAAACATTCCCTTGGACACATTCCTAAACCTTGTGAACAGCCTTCAGAAGAGTTGAAGCTGTTATAGCTGCAAAGGGTTGGCCAACTCAATATTGAATGCTACCGACTAAGACTTTGATGCCGTTAAAGTTCATCTACATGTAAAGGCAGGTGCCCCAATACTTTTCACAATATAGTGTAGTGTAGAATAAGAAGAGGGGGTACCCTCAAAACTCGTAAACAGAAGTTTGAAGAGAAACTGAGTTGTAGTTTATAAGAATGTCATGTTACATAACAGCCCTAATGTGACAGAATGAGGTAAAGTATATAGTGGAAAAAAAAGGGGGTCCTTCATCTTCTAATGTATTTTTCCCCCTACCCCTATTTCACTCTTGTTTGTTTTCTTCTTACACACTTACATTGATGGAGGGCCAAGACTGTGCATGTTCTGCACGGGAGTAGGATGCTGACATTCTTCTACTTGCTGCATCAGGTATAGGGAACCCAGCACAAAAGGAAGCACAACGTACTGCTCCAGGCTCTGGACTTGGTGGGGATGGAGGACTCCACTCGTCCTCATCAGAGGACTGCTGTTGGTGCTCCCGGAAGCAGGGTATAGTAGGTGGACTTCCTGCATATCCCTCATTGTAGGATCGCTGTTTTGGTAAGGTAGATGTCCCTGCTGGCATCCATAGGGAGCGTGGTGGTCGTGGATACAGAGCAGGCTCACTAATTTCAGAATAGCTACGGCGTGCCTGGAAAGATGCTTTAGCTTGATGAGCTGGAGGTTTTGGATAAGGAACATCAGTTCCCACAGGGGACGGACATGGTGAGGGTACAGGTGATCTACGTGAGGGTGAAGAAGGTGGCACCGGGGAACGGCGTTGATGTGCTGGAGACTGTGGGACAGGGGATCTTCTTTGTAAGATGGGAGATGGGCATTGTGGAACAGGAGAGCGGCGCTGTGAGGATGGTGAATGACGGAGAGATGAAGGAGAGTGACGGAGATGGCAAGGAGAGTGTCGAAGTGGAGGAGAATGCCTCTGTCCTGGAAAAGAGGAAAAACTTGGATTAAAAAAAAAAGTTAAATCTTTATGCTACTTTCTGCCTTATTCAAAGTCAAAAATAAATCAGATCCTGCAACCCAGATACCTCATCAGAAGCCCCTTTTTATTTTCTTTTTTCTTTTTGCTCACCATAATCTATGCACAAAGGCAAATAGTCAATAATGCTGTTAAATGACACCACCATTTTAGTGCATTATTAAGTACCCTGATTTATCTAGGGCCCCACCAAACGCCAACTCCCCGGGCAACTACCGCTTTTACTTCTGTGGGGAGCAGCAGCTTCCTGGCCTCCCATGTCCAACTCCCACATAGGACTACCCGTATTTGATGCTAGCCCAGATATGGGCACTTTGCCACACTCATGCGACTACCCTATATTAGGGGGGCTACATGAGTCGGGCAAAGAGTTTAGGGTAAAACCACATATGGCCTTTGAGGCACTAGTGGAACAACACTACAAGATGTTATGTTTATTTTATGTTATGCTAAATTTCTCTTTCTCTCCCCTCCCCCCTTTTTTTTGTCTCTCCACTCCCCATTTTACTTCCTTTTCCATTACTTAGCAGGTGGAATCGGACTTAAGCCCCATACACACTATCAGATATTCTGCAGATTTTTTCCTTCAGATTTACCAAAACCATGTAGTGCAAGGGGCTGATTGCATACAAATTGAAACTCCTAAGGTTTCACCTCATATTACATGGTTTTGGTAAATCTGAAGGAAAAAATCAGCAGAAAATCTGATAGTGTGTATGGGGCTTTACTCTCACCGGACTCCACAGATTTGAGATGGTCACCTGGACAACCCCCTCCAATGCAACATGGCCAGAATTAAGGTAGTGTCATACAATATACGTGGTATGTGCTCCCCTAACAAAAGGAATAAGCTATGGCTAGAATTGAGAAGACTGGGGGCACAGATGCTGTTCTTGCAGGAGACCCATTTCACTGACTCCACACTCCCAAAACGACCCACTCACTTATTTTCACAATGGTACCTGAGCAACTCCCCAAAACCTAAATCCAGGGGTACGGCCATAGCTATTCACAAAAACTGCCAATTCCAACCCCCTAATCATAGAGTGGACCCTCAGGGACGCTATGTGTTCCTGAAGGGCACCATAATGGGACAAACATACACATTTGCTACACTATACTTTCCTAATGCCCAACAACTCACATTCATCGGCTAAGCCCTCACCAAGCTGGCAGACATTCGAGAGGGTAGACTAATCCTAGGAGGGGATTTCAATGTCAGCCCTGACTCTCGCTTCTTGCGACATTTCCAGAGGACCCTCCAGGGACATACCTTGGTGGACTGCTGGAGAGCACTACATGCCTCTGGGAGGGACTATAGCTACTATTCCAGTGTCCACAAGGTGTACACTAGAATTGACCTATTACTGGTGGACCAGGGCACCCTTGACTTACTACTAGGAGTGAAAATTGACCAGATCACTATTTCTGACCATGCCCTGGTGACGCTCACACTCTCACTAACCCAAGCCCTGACTAAAGCAAGGACCTGGAAACTAAATGAGAACTTGCTGGACGACCTGGGGGTATTGGCAGGGCTAAAGGAGACTTTGACACACTATTTCACAGAAAACACCAACGGGGAGGTCAGTTATGGCATTCTATGCCACAAAGCAGTTGTAGGTGGCACCCTCATTGCCTTGGGAGCCAAACTTAAAAAGGAGAGGCAGGCAGACTTCCAGAGAGTACTGCAGGCATTACAACATGCTGAGCTCGACCATAAATGGATGTTGGACTCCGAGGAGTTCCAACGCCTGAGTGAGCTAAGACAGCTTTTCTCTAAACTGCTAGACTGCAGAATAAGCCGCAAACTATGCTACATGGCCCATACATACTATGAGCACAGCAATAAATGCGGCAGGTTATTGGCCCGAGCTCTCCGTAGAAAGACTCCTAGTACACGTGCATAAGCTACACTCCTCTACGGGAGAACCAGCACAACACACATCAAAAATAGCTTCTATGTTCCACGACTATTATGCGACCTTGTACAATCTGGACTCTGCCTCCTCTCCAGCAGACGTAGCTCTTAAAAAGTTCCAAATAACAACTTACCTCTCTTCAATAGGGCTCGCCACGCTATCCCCAGAACAAGCAACTGATCTAGAACACCCAATTACCACAGCTGAACTACTGACCACTATTGAGTCCCTACCCACTGGCAAAAGCCCTGGGCCCGATGGCTTCACCAGGGCCTACTATCTGAAATTCTTTGACAAATTACAGGCTTCTCTCTGTACCCTCCTCAACTCCCTAGCATCCAATGGACACCTCCCACAGTAGACCTCGTTGGCACACATTACAGTGCTCCTGAAAGAGGGAAAAGATCCCACCCAACCGCAGCGCTATTGGCCAATCTCCCTGCTGAACACAGATCTAACAAATAACCGCTAACCGCTTAAAACATTTATTACCTGAATTGATACATGCAGACCAGACAAGCTTTATAGTGGGATGAGAAGCTAGAGAAAACTCCAATAGAGCCCTCCAGTTTTTCCACTGGGCACGTACACGCCACCATACCTGATTTTGTCCACTGATGCGGAGAAGGCATTCAATCGCGTGGACTGGGACTTTCTAGATGCTGTGCTTCAGGGTACCGGTTTGGGCCCACATATGCTGCATTGGATTTTGGCACTTTACAAGTCCCCCACTGCCCAGGTTAAGGTGAACGATGGCCTCTCATTTCTTCTACCTCCCTATCCAGAATGGCACGAGACAGGGATGCTTGCTGTCGCCCCTTCTGTTCGCGCTGGTCTCAGAACCACTACTGGAGAAGGTCAGAGCCAATCAAAACATCAGGGGGGTACAGGCGGGCTCCCTCAAGCACAAACTCTCTGCTTATGCAGATGACTTACTATTCCATGTAGTGAACCCCCATGTCTTGCTGCCGAACTTGATGGGAGAACTGACTACCTATGGAGAGGTATCCAATATCCAATTTTCGGATAAATTACACCAAGTCAGAGATCCTGCCGATCACTATTCCCCCAACTTTAGCGGCCTCCCTAAAGGGATCTTTCCCTTTCACGGAGTCCACCCCCTCTATGAAACATTTAGGTGTCCAGACCGACCGACTCCCTATATCCACACAACTAAATCCCCCTAATCAAGAAGATCTCCCAAGACTTACAGACATGGGACAAGGCGCTATTTACATGGGTTGTCCAGACGAACATTTTAAAAATGACTATACTGCCCCGCCATCCTTTTCCTCCTGCAAATGATACCAATGCATCTACCAAAGCGCGGCAAGAAGCCACGTCTCGCTATGATGACGCTACAAATATCTAAGCTAAAGGGGGGATTGGGCATACCAAACATATTTCAATACTACCAGGCGATTGCCCTGCAGCGCATTTTGAACTGGAAGTTCCACACACCCTTTAAGCTATGGGTTCCCCTGGAGAAAAAAAGGGTAGGCTGGGATCTATCCTATGCGCCCTGCGTCCCCGCAGAGGATAGGGGGCTCTCTGACTGGGTCTCCCCATTGACGGTACACTCCCTGAAAATGTGGGACAGAATGAATGCACACTTAGCTTGGGCACTGAGGACATCTCCACTGGCACCAGTAGGTGGGTACCCGTGGTTTCCTCCAGGGAAGCAGATAGCCTCACTTGGAACTTAGACAAGCGATGGGATTGTTAGTCTGGCAAGATTCATAGAAGGGGGCTCATTGACGTCACTTTCCACCCTACGAGAACGATATAGTAGCTTCCCCTTTGACTTCTGGAGACACCGCCAGTTAGAGACCTTCATAGCCAAATGTCACAGACAAGCACAGATCAGAACTAATCAGAATTTAAATGTATGTGGGCAGCTACAGATCCCCTGCCCCATATGATCTTGCCACTATATGGATTGCTAAAGACAGCAACACCCAGCCCCAAACCCCTTAATGTTAAAGAGTGGGAAAGGGACCTCCAACTTGAATTCACAGAGAAACAGCTCCACCACCTATACCTCCTGATTCACTCGAGCTCAATAGATTCTAAGAACCAAGAAAACAACTACGAAATCCTATCAAGATGGTACAGGGTACCTAGTACCCTGGTTAGAATTTTCCCCACAGCTTCCGACGAATGCTGGAGGGGATGTAGAATGAAGGGCAGGGGTTATGGTTGGCAAACACATTTCAGATAGCCTGGGCATAGATATCCCGGCTCTGCCAAAACATTTTCTGCTTCACATCCCCCCCATGCCCCTGTCTCGATATAAACAAAGTGCTCTCCCCCACCTCCTCAATGCAGCAAAACATCTTATACCAATACACTGGAAGAGCTTGCATATTCCAAGCGAGCAGGATTGATTGAGGAAGGTGGGGGAGATCATGGAAGCAGAGAGTTGGCTCGCCACTTGTAGAGATACCAGCGAGCGATTTGACCTTACATGGGCAGCCTGGAAATCCCACGTACATGACACAACAATGGCTTCATCTAGTTTAGATGTTGCACTACTTGCTTTAGCGGATCCTTCCTTTGGGAGACTTGTCTAGGTGAACCATCTCTCAACAACTACAGGCTCTACTTAAAAGTGGACCCATTACATCAACAAATCTGGTGAGAAACATTCCATACGCTTTCTTCTCCTTCCCTAGCTTTCTTTTCCTACCGGTGTGGTCTCCTGCTGCTGTAGACCATCTGCTTCATGGTTCAATGTGTTGTGCATTCAGAGATGGTATTCTGCATACCTTGGATGTAACAAGTTGTTATTTGAGTTACTGTTGCCTTTGTATCATCTCATACCAGTCTGCCTATTCTCCTCTGACCTCAATCCTCCGACCACATCAACAAGGCATTTTTGTACACACAACTGCCGCTCACTGGATATTTTCTCTTTTTCGGTCCATTCTCCGTAGAGATGGTTGTGTGTGGAAATCCCAGTAAATCAGCAGTTTTTGAAATATTCAGATCAGCCTGTCTGGCACCAACAAACATGCCACGCTCAAAGTCACTTAAATCCCTTCTTCCCCATTCTGATGCTCGGTTTGAACTTTAGCAAGTCATCTTCACCATGTCTAGATGTCTAAATGCATTGAGTTGCTGCCATGTGATTGGCTGATTAGCAATTATTGCTACCAAGCAACTGAAAGGTGTACCTAATAAAGTGTCCGGTGACTGTATATTTTGCAATGGCAATATCAGAGGTCTTTTAAACACTGATTGTGTACATACAGTTGTGCTCATAAGTTTACATACCCTGACAAAATCTATGATTTCAGAGAATATAAATGATAACACAAAAACTTTTCTTTCACTCATGGTTAGTGTTTGGCTGAAGCCATTTATTATCAATCAACTGTGTTTACTCTTTTTAAATCATAATCACAACAGGAACTACCCAAATGACCCTGATCAAAAGTTTCCTAATACCGTGTATTGCCCCCTCACATCAATGACAGCTTGAAGTCTTTTGTGGTATTTGTGGATGAGGCTCTTTATCTCCTTAGATGGTAAAGCTGCCTATTCCCCTTGGCAAAAAGTCTCCAATTCCTGTAAATTCTTGGGCTGTTTGAGTGGCTCAATTATATTGAGGTCAGGAGTCTGAGATGGCCACTCCAGAACCTTCTCTTTATTCTGCTGTAGCCAATGACAGGCTCACTTGGCCTTGTGTTTTGGATCATTGTCATGTTGGAATGTCCAAGTACATCCCATGCGCAGCTTCCTGGCTGATGAATACAAATGTTCCTCCAGTATTTTTTGATAACATACTGCATTCATCTTGCCATCAATTTTGACTAAATTGACTGTGTCTTTGTAGCTCACATATCCCCACAACATCAGCGATCCACCTCCGTGTTTCACAGTAGGAATGGTGTACCTTTCATCATAGGCCTTGTTGACCCCTCTCCAAATGTAGCCTTTATGGTTGTAGCCAAAAAGCTCAATTTTGGTCTCATCACTCCAAATGTGCCAGAAGGTTTGAGGTTTGTCTCTGTGCTGTTTGGTGTATTGTAAGTGAGATACTTTATGGCATTTGCGTAGTAATGGCTTTCTTCTGGCAACTGGACCATGCAGCCCATCTTTCTTCGAATGCCTCCTTATTGTGCTTCTTAAAACAGCCACACCACATGTTTTCAGAGAATCCTGTATTTCACCTGAAGTTATTTGTGCGTTTTTCTTTGCATCCCCAACAATTTTCCTGGCTGAAATTTTAGTTGGTATACCTGACCGTGGTTTGGTTTCAACAGAACCCCTCATTTTACACTTCTTATTTAGAGTTTGAACACTGCTGATTGGCATTCTCAATTCCTTGAATATCTCTTTACGTCCCTTTCCTGTTTTATACAGTTCAACTACCTTTTCCCGCAGATCCTTTGACAATTCTTTTGCTTTCCCCATGACTCAGAATCCAGAAACATTAGTGCAGCACTGGATGAAAGATGCCAGGGTCTGTCAGAAGTCCAGAAATTCATTGACCTTTTATATACACACTAATTACAAGCAAACAGATCACAGGTGAGGATGGTTACCTTTAATAGCCATTCAAATCCCTTTCTTTCAACTTGTGTGTATGTTATCAGTATGTAAACGTTTTATCATGGTCATTTGGGTAGTTTATGTTGTGATTATGATTTAAAAAGAGTAAACACAGTTGATTGATAATAAATGGCTCAGCCAAAAACTAACCATGAGTGAAAGAAAAGTTTTTGTGTTATCATTCATATTCTCTGAAAAATTGCCAAGAAATCATAAATTCTGCCAGGGTATGTAAACTTATGAGCACAACTGTAACTCCCCCAGATATGGTATTTGCTCTTTATGTAATTGGATTTTTTTCCCAAAAGTGTATGTCTGTTTACAATATTGGGACTGACCATGAGATTAAAGCAGGCAGAGCCTCCCACTTAGCACTACATGGCAAAGAAGTGACTGGAATGCCTGTGTCATTATTAGGAGAACAGCAATATCGTCTGCAATTCTATTTTATAAGCTACTTGCAAACATGACAGTTGGAAGGAATCTATTTTTTTTTCCCTTAACAAATTGGAGTTACACAGTAGGACTGATTTACAAAAGTATATGCGCATACACCATCACATCATTAAAGGCTCATCCATCTAATTGTGTTCTGACAGTATGTACTATAAGTACATGATGTACGGAGAGACCTGCACAACAGTCACATCATACATATAGCTGATTCATTTAAAAAAATGTGGTTTGTTAAGGAGTTCATACTCCTGCATACAAATATAACCTAGAACTGAAATAGGATTTTATCTGCTTCTTTGAGAAGCTTATACCTGTTATTTTTAGAAATGCGCAGAACGAAAAAAATGTATTTGAGTTGGTTTTGATTAGTTATTTACATAAATTAATTTAGTTAAATTTGTTTGGTTTTGGAATTCAACTCAATTTGGAAAATTCTAATCGATTTAAATTGCATTTGAATTTGAATTGAAATCCATTCGAATTGCATTCAAATCGAATTCCAGTCAAAGTCGAATTTATTCTATTCAAAATTCTAATTTTGAAAAATGGTTATATTTTTTCTTTTCTATTCTATTTTTTTATTTTATATTCTAATCTTTTCTATTAAATTCTATTCTTTTTTTAATCAAATTCAAGTTTTTTCTATTTGAAATTAGAATTTTGGAAAATGGTTTTATTATAGTCCTTCTATTCTATTCTAATCTTTTCTATTGTTTATTTTTTCTATTCTACACTTTTCTATTCTAATATTTTATTTTCTATTCAATTATTTTCTATTCTATTTGATTTCAAATTTATTCTATTGGAACTTCAAATTTTGGAAGATGGTTATATTCTTTCTATTGTATTTTAAGCTCTAACCAGCAGGGCCCTCTGATTTTTCTGTATTGAATTGTATTGTAACTGTACTGTCTGCCCTCATGTTGTAAAGCACTGCGCAAATTGTTGGCACTATAATAATGCTGTATAATAATAATGTTTTTTTTTTCTATTCTATTCTAGTCTTTTATTTTCTATTATATTGCAATCGATCCTTTTCTATTCTATTTGAATTCAGATTAATTCTATTTGCATTTTGGGAAATGGTTATATTCTTTCTATTCTACTTTTTTTTAAATTCTATTTTAATATTTTATTTTCTATTCTATTCTTTTTTATTCTATTCTATATTTAGAATTTGGGAAGAAGGCTATATTCTTTCTATTTTATTCTATTCTTTTTTTTTAATTCAAAGTCGATTCAAAAACTATCTGAATTTCGTCTGAAAGTTTGTTTTGTTACTTCAGATTCATTTAAATTTGTAACTATTGTAATTCAGAAATTCAGATACATCCAAATTTCCGAATAACGTAAAATGTGTCCGAATTTGGAATTTGTCCATTTTGGAACAAACCGAACCACACAGGTCTAGTTATTTTGCATACACTTTCCATGTAGAAACAACAGAGAATGAAATGTGCACTGATATCCCTAAAGCCTGACATACAGTACACACATGTGTACTTAACAGGCTTAAAGAGGAGCTGCACCTAAAAAAAAAATATTAAAAGCCAGCAGCTACTAATATTGCAGCTGCTGACTTTTAATAAAATCACACTTACCTGTCCCAGGGTCCAGCGATGTCGGCAGCAGATGATGAGCGATCGCTCGTCTCGCTGCTGCCACCGCCGCCATCCTCTGTCAGGGAATCGGGAAGTGAAGCATGACGGCTTCACTGCCCGGTTCCCTACTGCGCATGCGCGCTGCGCGTCTCTTATGGTCCCCCGCTGTGTCTCTGGGAACTGTGTGTTTCCCAGAACACAACGGGGGGGGGGCGGGGCGTCTGCGGGGTCTGCGGCGGTCTGGCTGGAAGTGGGTGCAGTTACCTGGATTATCCAGGTAACTGCACCCCCTCCCCCCTGAAAGGTGCCGATTGTGGCACCGGAGGGGGGGAGGGATCAGATTAGCGGAACTTCCCCTTTAGGGTGAAGAACCGCTTTAACTGAAAAAAATCTGATTCCGCTATCCACTCTAACCCATAGACCAGTTCACCAGGAATCGGCCATAATTCACTCAGTATATGGTACACAAAAAAAAACGCAGAAAAAAATGCATGTTTCATGGAAATGCAAGCTGTGACTGCAGTAGGTTGATTATTTCAGAATGCTTGTTGTAAAGATAACACATACAAGTGTTTTAGTGCCTAGCTGACTCTGCTGTATGGCACATGCGTGTATCTCCCTTAAAGTGGATGTAAACTTGAGCTGGGCACATATACGGTGCTGTGAAAAAGTATTTGTCCCCTTCCTGATTTTTTATTTTTTTTGCATATTTCTCAAACTTAAATCATCAAAGAAATTTTAATATTACACAAAGATAACACAAGTAAATCCAAGATGCAGTTTTTAGATTATTATTTAATTTAAGGGAAAAAAGCTGTTCAAACTTGCCTGGCCCTATGTGAAAAAGTAATTGACCCCTCCCATGCTGAATCATGAATGTGATTAACCATCATTTTTTGTAAAGCTGAGTTAAATTTTACTTGCCACACCCAGGCCTGATTACTACCAGATCTGTTGAATCAAGAAATCACATAAATAGAAGCTGTCTGACAGTGAAGCAAGCTACACGCGATCGGACTTCCCGACAGACTTGGTCCGGCAGACCGGAATCCTTTGGACAATTCGATCGTGTGTGGGCTCCAGAAGACTTTTTTTTCCCAAAAGTCAGACGGACCTAGAAATAAAACATGTTTCAAATCTATCTGATGGACTCAGGTCCAACAGACTAAAAATCGGGAAAACCGTTTGTCTGTGTGCTATTCTGACAGAGCCAGATGGCTACTGACTATTGAACATCCTTGTTTAGCCCTGTTTACGTCATCACGTTCAAAATGAACGGACTTTGGAACAGACTTAGTCCGGTCTTGTGTGGCCAAGTCCGTTTCGTTCAGAAAGTACGTCGGACCTATACGGCATAACAGATCACAAAAAGCCACACATCATGCCACAATCTAAAAAAAAGAACAGATTAGAAACAGAGTAATGTACATGTATCGGTCTAGGAAGGGTTTTAAAGCCATTTCTAAGGCGTTGGAACTCCAGTGAACCAACGGGGAGAGTCATTATCCACAAATGGAGATAACCTGGAAAAGTGGTGGACCTTCCCAGGAGTGGCCGGCCTACAAAAATTACCCCAAAATCATGACGATGACTCATCCAGGAGGTCATAAAAGAACCCAGATCAACATCTAAAGAATTGCAGGCCTCACTTGCCTCAGGTAAGATCAGTGTTCATTATTCAACAATAAGAAAGAGACTGGGCAAAAATGGCATCCATGAGAGAATTCCAAGGCCAAAGCCACTGCTGACCAAAAAGAACACATTTCACATCTCACATTTACCAAAAAACATCTTGATTATCCCCAAGACTTTTAGGCAAATATTCTGTGGACTGATGAGACAAAAATGTTACTTTTTGGAAGGTGTGCATCCCATTACATCATACCAACAGTCAGACATGGTGGTGGCGGCGTGATGGTCTAGGGCTGCTTTGCAGCTTCAGGACCTGGACAACTTACCATAATTGCTGGAACCATGAATTCTGAGCTCTACCAGAAAATCCTAAAGGAGAATGTCCAGCCATCAGTTTGTGACCTCAAGTGAACTTGGGTTATGCAGCAGGACAATGATCCGAAACACAACAGCAAGCCCACCTCCAAATGGTTCAAACTAAGCAAAATGTAGGTTTTGGAGTGGTCTAGTCAAAGCCTAGATTAAGTCTAGTTAAATCCAATTAAGATGCTGTATCATAATCTTACACAGGCCGTTCATACTGGAAAACCCTCCAATGTGGCTGAATTAAAGCAATTCTGCAAAAAAGAGTGGGCCAAAATTGCTCCACAGCAATGTGAAAGACTCATTGTCAGTTATCGCAAATGCTTGATTGCAGTTGTTGCCACCTTTCACATAAAACCAGGCAGGTTTGGGCAGCTTTTTTCCCTTAATAAATGAAACCATCATTTAAAAAATGCATTGTGTATTTACTCAGGTTATCTTTGTGTAATAATAAAAAATTTTGATGATCTGAGTCATTTAAGTGTGACAAATATGCAAAAAAAAAAAAAATCAGAAAGGGGGAAAATACTTTTTCACACAACTGTGTCTGCAGTGTTTTCTTATCTCTCTTCAAAGCACACAGTACCGTGTCTTTCTTCTGTTCCGTTCTTATGTAATCAGCATGATAACTTCTGACGAGTTCTCTGACACATGTGATAAAACCAGCCTGAAATCTGTGTCAGGGTGGGTGCTATAAATCGATTGGCAGAAAGCTGCTCTACTCACAGCACAGCTCTGAAAGTCTCTGCCTATGTGGGGGGGGGGGGGGGGGTGTGCCTTTCCTCCAATCAGCTGTCTCCCAGTGCAATCCAACACTGCACTGCTATTGCTGAATGAGGAAGGGAAAATTCTAACACAATGTGCTCTTTCTAAACAGTATATAAAGCCGAAGACAGCAGATATACATGTAAAACTTATGTAGGAGGATTTGTTTCATCCCTGTGTATCATCTGAGACTGTTCACTTCCCTGTGTATATGTGAGGGTTTACATCCACTTTAACCACTTAAGGACCAGGCCTCTTTTTCGGACTTGGTGTTTCCATGTTTAAAACAGTTTTTTTTGCTAGAAAATTACTTAGAACCCCCAAACATTTTATATTGTTTTTTTTCTAACACCCTAGAGAATAAAATGGCGGTCATTGAAATACTTTTTTTCACACCGTATTTGCGCAGCGGTCTTAGAAGCGCACTTTTTTTGGAAAAAATTCACTTTTTTGAATAAAAAAATAAGACAACAGTAAAATTAGCCCAATTTTTTTTTATACTGTGAAAGATAATGGTATGCCGAGTAAATTGATACCCAACATGTCACGCTTCAAAATTGCGCCCGCTCGTGGAATGGCGTCAAACTTTTAGCCTCAAAAATCTCCATAAGCGACATTTAAAAAATTCTACAGGTTGCATTTTTTGCGATACAGAGGAGGTCTAGGGCTAGAATTATTGCTCTCACTCTACCGATCGCGGCGATACCTCACATATGTGGTTTGACCACCGTTTTCATATGCGGGCGCTACTCACGTATGCGCTCGCTTCTGTGCGCAAGCTCGTCGTAACGGGGTGTTTTTAAAAATGTTTTTTTTTTTTTCTTATTTATTTTAATTTATTTTATTTATTTTTACACTTTAAAAAAAAAAAAAAAAATGGATCACTTTTATTCCTATTACAAGGAATGTAAACATCCCTTGTAATAGAAAAAAGCATGACAGGTCCTCTTAAATATGAGATCTGGGGTCAAAAGGTCCTCAGATCTCATATTTGGGCTAAAATGCAACAAAAAAAAAGAAAATCTGACATTTAAAAAAAAATATACCTTTAAGAGGTATGGGCGGAAGTGAAGTTTTGACGTCGCTTCCGCCCTCCTATGGTATAGAGACGAGTGGGGGCCATCTTAGCCTCACTTGTCTCTATGCCCAGCAGACGGAAGGACCCGATCGCCTCTGCCACTACCGACGGCTCCGGTAAGCGGTGGAAGGTGCGGGAGGGCGGCGGGAGGGGGGGGTGGCACCTCTCCCACCGCCGATAGCGGTGATCTCGCGGCGAATCCGCCGCAGAGACCACCGTTATCGTACAGCCGACCGCCGCCTGAAGAGATGGATATCTCGGTTGTGGCAGCAGCTGCTGCCGTTACCGAGATATCCCTCTTCAAAAATAGGACGTACATCGTCGTGCGGCGGTCGGCAAGTGGTTAATTTGGCTTAACAAAATTGCAAATCCTTTGGCAGAAAAGAGAGTCTGCATGCATTTCAAGTGTGTGTTTAGTTTGTCTAGAGTTCTGCTTTAAGCATATGCACTTAGGTATTGCGCCTACAGTGCCTTGAAAAGGTATTCACACCCCTTGAAATTTTGTCATGTTACAACCAAAAACGTAAATGGATTTTATTGGGACTTTATGTGATAAACCAACACAAAGTGGCACATAATTGTGAAGGAGAAGGAACATGATATATGATTTTCATTTTTTTTTTTTACAAATATGTGAAAAGTGTGGGGTACATTTGTATTCAGCCCCCCTGAGTCAATACTTTGTAGAACCTCCTTTCCCTGCAATTACAGCTGTAAGTCTTTTTGGGGATGTCTCTACCAGCTTTGCACATCTAGAGAGTGACATCTTTGCCCATTATTCTGTGAAAAATAGCTCAAGCTTTGTCAGATTGGATGGAGAGCATCTGTGAACAGCAATTTTCACAAAACTGTTTAAAAATAAATAGTGAAAAGTGTGGCGTGCATTTGTATTCAGCCCCTTTTACTCTGATACCCCTAACTAAAATCGAGTGGAACCAATTGCCTTCAGAAGTCACCTAATTAGTAAATAGAGTCCATCTGTGTGTAATTTAATCTCAGTATAAATTCAGCTGTTCTGTGAAGCCCTCAGAGGTTTGTTAGAGAACTTTAGTGAACACACAGCATCATGAAGGCCAAGGAACACACAGACAGGTCAGGGATCAATTTGTGGAGAAGAATATGTCCACAGGACAACTATTAGTCATGTAATCCACAAATCTGGCCCTTATGGAAGAGTGGCAAGAAGAAAGCCGTTGTTGAAAGAAAGTCAGAAGAGGTCCCGTTTGCAGTTTGTGAGAAGCCATGTGGGGGACACAGCAAACATGTGGAGGGAGATTCTCTGATCAAATGTGACCAAAATTGGCCTAAAAGCAAAGCTAGCACTTCACATCACCCTGAATAAACCATCCCCACCGTGAAAAATGGTGGTGGCAGCATCATGTTGTGAGGATGCTTTTCTTCAGCAGGTCCAGGGAAGCTGGTCAGAGTTGATGGGGAGATACATGGAGCCAAATACAGGGCAATCTTAGAAGAAAACCTGTTAGGGTCTGCAAAAGACTTGAGACTGGGGCGGAGGTTCACCTTCCAGCAGGACAACGACCCTAAACATACAACCAAAGCAACAATGGAATGGTTTAGATTAAAGCATATTCATGTGTTAGAATGGCCTAATCAAAGTCCAGACCTAATTCCATTCGAGAATCTGTGACAAGACTTGAAAATTGCTGTTCACAATAGAGGCAACCGTACTAGATAAAGTTCCCATGTTCGAATCATTATGGCTTCCTTGGATTGAACACTACTTACCACATGGTCTAGACCAGTGATGGCGAACCTTGGCACTCCAGATGTTTTGGAACTACATTTCCCATGATGCTCATGCACTCTGCAGTGTAGTTGAACATCATGGGATATGTAGTTCCAAAACATCTGGGGTGCCAAGGTTCACCATCACTGGTCTAGACCAATCTCTTATATTCTCATGAAACTACTAATCAAACATATATCTTACCCCCTATGTTACATGTAGAATTTATTAACATACAATTTTTTTTCGGAGTGGTCTCCTCCCTCTACAACCCTTATATATGCTTCCCCCACCCTTGCTTTCCCCACACCCTCTCCTTTTACTATATATAGATGTACAAGCTAAATTAATGAGTTATATATTTCCTAATGTTATTACTATAGAGGAGATTTTAGGGATGGTTTAATTAAGTATCTTTTATTCAGGGAATAACCAAGCCACATGGTTGGATCTTGGCCCTGAATTATCTACTTACCACTCTATACCTTCCTGGTAACAACCTTTCTTTTACCCTATATTATACCAAATCTCCTCCAACCCTAAACTTTGAAACTACAATTTTTACTATGTATCTAATCCAGTTATTAAACTTTATACTTGTTTATCTTTAGCTAAAATGTGTTAAACTAATATATCCCAAATTACATGACTGTTATTATAGTATTCACCTCCTGTTAATATACTGAGAAGCCTCATTTCACACTGTTATACATTCTACTTAACTATAAATCTATTGTATGACTCTTTTTATTGCATTATATTCAATAAAATATTTGAAAAGGAAAGGAAAATTGCTGTTCACGGATGCTCTCCATCCAATCTGACAGAGCTTGAGCTATTTTGCAATAGAAAAATGGGCAAAAATGTCCCTCTCTAGATGTGCAAAGCTGGTAGAGACATCCCCAAAAAGACTTGCAGCTGTAATTACAGTGAAAGGTGGTTCTACAAAGTATTGACTCAGGGGGGCTGAATACAAATGCATGCAACAGTTTTCACATATTTATTTGTAAAATATTTTGAAAACCATTTATTATTTTCCTTCCACTTCACAATTATGTGCCACTTTGTGTTGGTCTATCACATAAAATCCCAATAAAATACATTTATGTTTATTGGTTGCAACATGACAAAATGTGGAACATTTCAAGGGGTATGAATACTTTTTCAAGGCACTGTAACTCTTGTACTATGGGATTCACTTAAATCTATTTTCTCCAACGCAGTAACTTTGGGCCCCAACATTCAAACGTATACCTGCCAGTTGGAGGGGTTTAGAGAGACTGAAGTATCTATTAGCTACCACCCCCTTAGTTAGAACCTCCCTAGGTTCAGGGCTCAGGTACACTTTTCAATGGGTACGAATACTTTTTCAAGGCACTGTATGCAGCTTAAAGTATATTTAAAGCTAAAACATTTTGTTCAGTTTTGGATAGAGTAATGCTGTGTACACATGCCGGACTTTTCGACAGACTGAATTGCATCGGACTTTGACAGAGTTTCGACGGACTACTGTCGAATCGGACTTGTCTACACACAATCACACCAAAGTCCGACAGATTCGACCGTGATGACGTATGACCGGACTAGAATAAGGAAGTTCATAACCAGTAGCCAATAGCTGCCCTAGCGTCGGTTTTCATCCGTTGGATTAGCATACAGACGAAAGGATTTTTCGACTGGACTCGAGTCCGTCGGAAAGATTTGAAACATGTTCTAAATGCAAAGTCCGTCTGATTTTTCTACAGCAAAGGTCCGGTGAAGCCCACACACGATTGAATTGTCCGACAGATTCGTTACGTCAGACCTTTGCTGTTGAAAAGTCCGGCCGTGTCTACACGGCATTAGGCTGGATTCATGGCATTAGGCTGGATTACATTTTGCAGATTTGTGTCACAGTGTGGAGATTTCCATTTACTTCCCATATAGTAAATACAACTGTAAATACAACAATACTGTTGTTTCGGATAGAGTGAAAAAGAATTAGAACATCTGTCAGGTTTTTATTGCTGTCTGTGTCCCTGTTAGGGAGATTTACCCTCTCTATTTGTCATGTTTACCATTATCACCAAAAGTGAAAGAAAAACCCAAATTTTGGGCTGTCACCATAAGAGAAATAGAGGGGAAATCCTCGAACAGGAACACTAGTTCTAGTGACCCTGGTGACAACCATTGATTCCCTCACTTTGGAGGGACTTCCTCTCACTTGCCATTTTGGCTATGGGACAGAAAGGGAAAGTAAACCTCCCTAATGGGGAACAGATGGCAAGAGTTATAACCTTCCCGTACTCTATCCAAAATGGGGGAAAAAAATGTAATTCTTGAATAATCCACTCTTGTTCCGATGACAACTCAAAATTTGGATTTTCCCTAACTTTTAGGCCTCGTTCACATTGCGGTGCCAAACCTGTATATTCAGAGCACATTTCTAAATGCAAATAAATGCAGGCAATAGTTTTTCAATTATATTATTCAGTCTGAGCATTGATCTGCTATGATGATAATGGTCACTATGACACATATAGAGGGGGAATCTCCAGCAGAGACGAAAAACGAATCCAAAACTTAAAACAAGTAATGGCTTTAGATATACTTTTATACTGTATGCCATAGGTAATTGGCTTTGGTTTTAAACATTAAAAAAAAATGTATGTATTTCCATTTTTAGTTTTCACACCTATTTTTTATTTATTTTTTTCCCCTTTTGTAGATAAGCATTGGTATATTATCACCTGCTTGCTCCTCCAGTAGTGACCTCAGAATCCGGCCTTGTAAAGCAGTAAGGTCTCGCAGACGGTAAAGCTCCTCTGTCAGTTCTGTGTACGCCAGGGCCAGGTTCACCCTAGTAACATAAAAATACTACATTATTATACTGTTAGAGAATAAACACTAAGACCCTCAATGTCTCAGTAGTCATTTTCATTCATCATTTGTACATAGCTATTATTGAAGAATCACTGCATAGTCATCTTACCGTATTATGCTCCCTATAGAGGAAACTGTCAATGATAATGGAAAACAAAGAGAGAATGAATCTCCCTAATGGAGGCACAGACAGCAATAAAAACTTGAATCCCTCTCCAATCTTTCCAAAAATAAAGAAAAAATGTTGCCTTTAGTTATACTTTACCTATGAGAAAAACATGTTTTCTTTATTATAGTAATTTAGGTTAATTGATGATAACTTTATTCTATGATTTGTTACATTTATATCAATGTTAAAATTTGTTTCTGGTACAAAGCAAGGTGACATTAATTCCAAAAGATAAAAAAGGTTGTATTATATTTTGTGCACTTTATGTAATTTAACCACTTGCTTTCTGGGCACTATTACCCCCTACTTGTCCAGGCCAATATCCAGCTTTCATTGGTGTCACACTTTAAATAACAACGCTGTACCCAAATGCCATTTTTATAAAAAAAAAAATTCACACAAATAGAGTTTTCTTTTGTTGGTATTTAAAGAGGAAGTAAACCCTGATGGGTTTACTTCCTCTTTGTCTCCCTGCAAAGGTAAAGCATAATGGGCTACTATGCATCGCATAGTAGCCTATTATGTGTCACTTACCTGACACAGGAGCCTGCGATATCATCGCTGTCCCCTGTAGTCCGGAGCATCCATCTTCTTCCGGGTATCGCTGCTCCGGCCACTCACAGCGCCGGAGCAGCGATGACGTCACTCCCGTGCATGTGCACGGGAGCCGCCACTAACGGCATATCACTGTTAGCAGCGGCATGCTGCTAACGGCGATAGTGTGCCTGCGTGCCGCTGTCTATGGCGCATGCGCCGTAGACAGCTGTCACTGTCCTTTAGTAAATCTACAAGGTTTAGGAGATATTTCTTGGACCTACAAGTAAGCCTTAATCTAGGCTTACCTGTAGGTCAAAGTGGTTTGTAAGGGTTTACAACCACTTTAATCACTACTGGGGTTTTTATTTTTTGCTAAACAAATTGCTTTCATAGTTTGTTTTTGCAAGTTGCAAGTAGGTCATTTTCCTTGTTCCTTGATGTGCGCTGATGAGGCTGCACTGATAGGCACTGATAGGCTGCATAGATAGGCTGCACTGATAAGGCAGCACTGATGGGCACTGATAGGGGGCATTGATAGGTGGCACTGATGGACACTGATGAGCAGCACTGAAGGGCACTAATAGGTGGCACTGATAGGTAGCACTGATAGGTGGCACTGATGGGCACTATTAGGCTCTGGTAGGTAACACTGATAGGCAGCACTGATGATGAGGCACTGATGGGCACTGATTGGCAGCCCTGATAAGTGGCACTGGTGGGCATTGATAGGCAGCACTGATCAGCACTGATAAGTGGCACTGGTGGGCACTGATAGGCAGAACTGATCGACACTAATAGGTGGCACTGTTGTGCACTGGTAGATGGCACTGGTGGGCACTATAGGCAGCACTAATAGATCTCACTGATGTGCAATGATAGGCTGGACTGATGGGTGGCACTGATGGGCACTGATAGCCAGCACTGATAGGCAGCACTGACATGCATCACTGATAGGAACTGATTTGCATCACTGATGGGCACTGATTGACATCACTGATGGGCACTGATAGGTGGCACTGATGGGCAATGATGTGTACTGATAGGTGGCACTGATGGGTGGCCCCGATAGGCAGTACTGACAGGCATCACTGATGGGAACTGAAAGGAAGCACTGATGGGCACTGACAGGCATCACTGATGGGCCTGCACTGATAATCAGGGCACCGATTATCAGTGCAGATGTCCCCACTGACGAAAAGCTGCTTATCGGCTCCCCTCTCCTCATGCACTGTCAGCCTGAGGAAAGGAATGCCGATAACCGGCATTTCCTATTTTTTTTTTTTTTTTTAACAGAAGGAAAGTAGTAAAATAAAAAAAAGGAGTAAATTAACAGTGCTGTTAAGGATCCGTTCTTCACCACAGGAACCAGTCAACAAATCAACTATCAATAATTCTTAGTACTCAATGTCAAATTGCATTATCTCATCATCTAGGAGAAGGTTTATATTCAAAACAACATGGCTAGTGGAGAGTGCAACACACCTTTGAGCAACAATGCACCCCTATGGGGGTTCAGTATAAAAGAATAAAAGCAAGGGGGTAGAGGGGAGCGAGAGGGGGACGGGGGACAAGGAGGAGAGAGAGGAGGGGGGAACGGGGAAAAGGCACATTCACCTTAGGTCATGGGATATATTCCCGGCATCTAGTAGGCAAAGAGAGGATGTAGCTATACCTGCATTTTGTCCAAGTAGTTTATATCGTGAGGGCTTGTACCCAGGTTGCCCAGATTTTGTCAAATTTCTGAGGGCAGTTGCGTCCCATATAAGTAAGTTTGTATAGGGGTAGAACAGCGTTAATAAGTGCTGTACATGCTGAGAGCTGGGGGGGATCCGGGAGCTTCCATCTGGACAGAATCATCTTCCTAGAATAGTAGACCTCATAAAATGTGAAGAGTTTAGTGTGTTTGGTGGTTACCAGATTGTCAGTGATGCCCAGTAGAAAGACAAGTGGGTCCCTGTCCAGAGAGAGGCCTGTAATCCTATTCACGTCAGCGACCACTGCCTGCCAGAAGGTTTGAATAGGGGGGCATTCCCACGCCATATGAATGAAAGTTCTCACCGACTGCCTGCATTTGGGACAGGTGTCATCCACACCTGGGTAAATCCTGCAGAGTCTGTAGTACACTCTCTCTAGTACAATATTTGTTGCACAAAGCGGTCCTTGGCTGAGATCATAAGTGGGATACATTGTTGCAGACCCTCAGTCCAATCCTCCTCCATCAGAGCAGGGATGTCCCACTGCCACACTCCAAACAAGGACGAGGTATCTTTGCAGGTAGGGTTTAGGTATATGGAGGACAGTGTGCGGATGATTTCAGCAGCAGCAAGAAGGGATTCAACTGAGTGTACAGCAAGAACAACCCCATCAGGGAATTGTGCCTGTATGGCATGTCTGAGCTGCATATATCTAAAGTACATCCACAAAGGTAGTTTAAATTGCCACCTGAGTTCCTCTAGGGGAAGGAGGTTCCCTCCTGACATGATATGACTCATTTTTGTAATCGTATATCTAGCACAGACCTGGGGATCTGGTAAAGATCTGAGATGAGGTAGAGAGGAATTTCCCCATAGTGGGGTGTGTGGAGATATGGTGCACGCCTTGCTAAGATGTTGGGTAACCTGCTTCCAGGCCATAAGTGTTGTTTTCATAAGAGTGGTTATTTGGGAACTATATTTGGTCCCTCGATATACAAGATTGCTAAGTTCAGAGTAGGACCCATTCTGGCCTCCAGATTTGCCACCGGGTTGGAAATGTCTTGAGCAAACCACCACCTCACCATGACAAATTGTGCAGCCCAATAGTATTTCCTGAAGTTTGGCAGGGACAAACCGCCCTCGGTCAGCGAAAGCTGCAGGGTGTTTTTGGCTACACGGGGGGGTCGAGTGTGCCCAGATAAATGAGGTGATGGCTCGATCAGGGTTAGCAAAGAAAGCAGCTGGGATAGGGACCGGGGACTGGTGGAAGATGTCGAGGAATTTAGGGAGGTAGAACATTTTTAGCAGATTTACTCTCCCCACCGGAGTGAGTGGGAGGTTCTTCCATATATTGCATTGGTGGATAAATTGTTGGAGCACAGGGTATAAGTTGTCATCTAAATATTGTAGAGGCGAATGTGGATGCCTAAATATTTGAAACAGGATACCTGCTGTAGAGGGATCTGTGGATCAACCAACTGATTCCCCTCTGGAATGGAAACAGGAGCCATTTGTCCCAATTCACCTTAACGTCTAAAAAGAACCCAAACCGGTCAATAATAGCCAAGGTCGCCTGTAGTGACGGGCATCGTGCAGATACAGTAAAGTATCATCTGCGTACAGAGACACCTTTTCAACTGGGGCAGAAACGAGTACCCTGTACCTCCCCAGAGGTCCTCAAGAGCTCCGCCAATGGCTCAATTGCCAATGCGAAGAGGGCCAGGGAGGTGACAGCCTTGCCTGGTGCCTCGGTTGAGAGGAAAGGGGGCCAAAAGCATACCGTTCCTCCGAACTTTAACTGAGGGGGCCGAATAAAGCATCCACAGCCAGGAGATATAGTTAGGCCCTAAACCAAACTTCTGAAGGATGAGCTACAAATATTCCCACCCCACTGAGTCAAAGGCTTTCTCGCCATCAATCGAAGCCACCACCCCGGAGCCCCCCCCCCCAGCTGAAACACCATCTATGACTGTGTGAAGCCTTCTCAAATTGATGTCAGTACCCCGCCCCGGCATAAACCCAGTTTGGTCTCTGTGGACCAGGGTAGAATGACCTTGTTAAGGCGAGTCGCCAGCACCTTCGCAAGGCTCTACAAATCCATGTTAAGCAGCAAAATGGGCCTATACGAGTAGCATAGCTCAGGGTTCTTGCCGGGTATGGGTATCACAACAATAATAACTGTAGACATTGAGAGAGAAGAGGCCTCAAAAGGAGGCAGACAGTACTTCCAACAGCCTACTAGCCAGTGCCTCCATGTGTGCTTTGTAAAATTCTGCCAGGAGACCATCATCTCCTGGTGTTTTCCCTGCCTGCATAGAACCAATAGCCTGCTGAATTTCCTTTAGGGTGAGCGGAGCATCAATTCTCCGGCGAGCCTCCTCAGACAAAATCGGATGCTGGATGTCCTCCAGAAAAGCTTGGAGCTCAGGTCCAGTGTATCTCACCCTGGAAGAGTAGAGGTCTCTGTAGAAAGAGGCAAAGCGGTCAATAATACCTCCAGGGTCAGATACCAGCTGTCCATTAGCATCTTTAACATTTGCAACACCTGTCATAACCGATTGTTCTTTGGACAGCCACGCCAAGAGACGACTAGTCTGCTCACCCTGTTCGAAAACACACTGCGACTGATGCAACAGTAGTTTTTTGGCTGATGCAACCCTCAACAACATCACAACACGCAGAGCACACTGTGGGTCTCTGAGTGTCACCTCATCTCTAGCAGTAATATATTGTTGTTCTAGTGCACTGGCTCTCTGCTCAGCCTGAGCCAGCTCCAGTCCAGATTGGCATCGGACCTGAGCGATTTTCTTATGATAGTATCCCCCTACATGGGCTTTAAAAGCATTCCAGCTAGAGGTTGGGTCAGTGGCAGGTAGGTTAGTGTCCCAATACCTTTCTACATCTGATTCAGCACCCGGGACAAACCTGTCATCTGAGATCCAGAACCATGACATGTGACACAGGCAGTCAGTGGGAGAAGGACAGATATTCAGACGTAGCAGGATAGGCATCTGATTGGATATTCCCCTAGGCAGAATAGATATCTCTTGTACCTTGGCCAGGACAGGGCCGCTGACATATACAAGATAACTTTTCAACATTGCTGCATAAGTGGCAGACTGACAAACAAAACTTCTCTGGAGGGGATTTTTCAATGCTGGTATCCAATTAGATTTCAAGAACACTGCACAGTCACAGGGTTAAATTTAGGGTCCTTATGACAGTAGATGGTCAGAAGGCATGCCGGACTTCCGGTGGAGAGGAGTGTGTGAGTGAGAGAGTGAGACTGATGCCGTCTCCCCTCCGCCCTCGCCTATGATATGAAGGAGTCTCTCTAAGAAGCATGCTTAAAACAGCTATCTATATCTCGCGCTAGGGGATATCCACCGTAAAAGCTGTGACCATCTTACCCTCTTTCCTCTATTCAACGACGGCTGCCCCTGCTGACCCCCTTTCAACTGCTCAGTCGCTGGCGCGGTGCGCCGGATACCGGGGCTGGAGTGGACTGGCGAGTGCTGCTGGACGGGTGACGAGGCACCGGAGCGGTGGAGCCGAACGGAGGAAGTGAAGATCTCGCGAGATCTCGGGAGGCTCCCGGGTGTTCCCTGGTGTGGGGACACGAGCAGACGGCGTAGCTGAGAAGCGGCAGAAGTGGGGCCGGACTAGAGATGAATCCAGCCCTGAGGGGGGAACGAGACTGTGTGCCCCCAGCTTGCCTGGAGTGACAGGGGAGGAGGCGACCCCCCCAGAGAACAACTAGGAGAACTTCAGAAAAGGGGTGAGAACGATTTTATTATATACTCTTTTCTTTGAGACTGTAAACTTGAGGAATAACTGGATCCACCTGAATGTGCACATGGGACAGTAAAAACATATATATACAGGCACATGAATACCAGTGGAGTGACATACTGGGATTGGGTAACAGGAGAGCCCTAAAGAGATATATGTATATATCATCAGATGCACTCATAAGCTGGAATCTGTTTTTGCTACAGAGATAGACTGGTCAGGAATAAGCTGACAAATAAGTTGACGGATAGAAGCAAGCTGGGGAGCTACCCCCCCCCCCCACCCCCCGTATACCTGGGATCCTTAGGACCCGATAGAAGCACGGATATACAGCCGGGTGTTGCAAAAAGGAAGAGCCTTAATACAGAGAATTAAAGAGACAATTTAAAGATATAAAGAATCTAAAAATCTAAAGAATAAAGAAAACGGTGGAGAATAAGTAGCAGGGATGACAACGCGCAGACGTGCAGCATTACAACCAGCAGCAGGAGGGAGTAGAAACTCTGCAAATGCGCTGCGTGCTTATCTGACGCCGCAAAAGGGAGATCGATTGGCAACCCGGAACCAAGAAGGGAGACGGGGGAGCCTGGAGTTGGTAGGTGGGCACACAAAGGCGGGAAGAGGCGCTTCAACATTGAATCATAGTGAACCCATGGTGTACGGCCGTGGATTACAAACTGCAGGCCGGGAAGAGCGGAGAATAAGTGGAAATTATCTGGAGGGAAGGCAGAGAGAAGGAATACAAACCCCAGGAGGCATGAAAGAGGATTGGAGGAATGGTGGAGGGAGGGGGGATAAAAAGAGACTCTCAATATTGGAAGGCACCCCAAAAGAACAGGATCAGGAGCCACAAGGATTCCAGGCTAAGGAAATAGCAACTGCCAGCGAAGATGAGGAAACTAGAGACATAGCAGATAATGGGGGCAATCCACCTGAGGAAGAGCAAACAGAAAGAAGGGTGAAAGGTCAGGACCCCATAGGATCCCACGCCGATATACTTAGGAAAGAGAAACTGGAAAACCCCACCAGGATAGAACAAAATAAAGGAGGTTTTGAGGGGGTAGAGACAGAAAGTATAAACATAGAATGGGACCTTAGAGAGCATATAAAAGCTTTACCTACGAAGGCGGATATCCAACAGCTAATAGCCTCAGTGGAGAAATCATGTAAGCAAGCAGTGGAGGAATTAAGGGAGGAGGTGGAGGTAGTAGGTAATCGATTGGAAGGAATGGAAAATGCCCAAGAAGAGATGGCACAAGCAGTAGCGGAGGTCCAGGATACTATTAGATTTCATGAGGAAGCAATGAATAATTATAAAGATCAAATGGATGAATATGAGAACAGGGATCGGCGACAGAATATACGAATACGAGGCCTACCAGAAAAATATCATAGTAGTGACCTGCCAATGGTGGTGCAAAAGCTATTCTGCCAAATTATGGGAACAGCAGCGCCCGAATTTATCGAAATGGACAGAGTTCATCGTGTCACCTCTTTTGGAACTCAAAACAAAGATAAGCCAAGGGATGTGATATGCAAATTACATAAGTATACAATAAAGGAAACAATAATTAGGATTGCACGGGACATTCCCACAATTGAATATGAAGGAGCCCATATCCTTCTGTTCCCCGATATAGCTCGTCGAACACTAATGCAGCGCAGAATGGTCAAACCACTGTTGGAAGCCTTGCAGGCAGCAGATATTAGGTACCGATGGGGGTACCCATTTCGCCTAATAGCATCAAGGAATGGAAAAACAGCAATACTCCGTACTAGAGACGATCTAAAAGAGTTCTTGGGAATATTAGAACTTCCATTTATAGACTTCCAAGATTGGAGAATAGCTAATGTTAAGACATTAATCCAGCGACCTGAGCCATGGTCCCAAGTGGGAGGAAAAGTCTAAGGAAAGACCCTAGCATATTTTTGTATAGGAGATCAGAAGAAAGGAAAAAAAAGAGAGACTCAGGAAGAAAAAGAAATAAGCGAAGCCAGGAGGGAGGGGGGGAAGGAAGGGCCAGTTCTCAAACTTGCTATCTAATTTTGTTGAGTTGTTTTTTTTTTTTTTTTTTTTTTTGTGTTGTTTGGTGAGCTTTTTGCATTCTTTTTTTTTTTTTGTCTTTTTTTTTTTCTTGTTGTTCTAAATTAGGCGGGTCCCGTAGAAAGGGATTGGTTAAACTGCAATATGCAGAAGGGGGGGAGGGCTCGGGAGGAGCAAGGAGCAACCAAGCGGGCTCACCCTACCGATAGTTGGTACATTTTACTAAGTAAAGTGTTAGGTTGTGGTTACGGTTGGTATGGAATAGTTTTTGAGGTTTTCTTACAGGTGTACATGGAGGCGGGGAACACGAGATATGTGGTAACAGATCAAGAATGGTATATAACTATTTAGAACAAAGAAATGGCTAAAACATTAAAAATAATGACCTATAATGTAAGGGGACTATGCTCACCCAAAAAAAGGGGTCGTTTATGGCAGGAATTAAACCATCAAGCTGTGGATATAGTCTTTCTACAAGAGACTCATTTTATGTCAGGATCTGTACCGAGGCTACCGCAATTCCCATATAATAAGTGGTACCATGCTGTATCGCCTATTGCGAGAGCTAGAGGAGTATCAATAGCCTTTGGGAATACGTGCCCCCTGACATCCATAGAGGTGAAAATAGACCCAGAAGGGAGGTTCCTTTTTATTAATGGAACACTGCAGGGACAAGGGTATACTTTTGCATCAATATACGCCCCAAATACACACACGGTTGAATTTTTGGGAAAAGCATTAAAAGAACTAGAAAAATTTAGGGAAGGGTTTTTGATCCTGGGAGGGGACTTTAATATTATTGTGGACACTAAATTAGATACAACAACAGAGAAAACACCACTATCATTTAGAGCACTTAAACATGTAAAAAAATTATTTCAAGCATCACATTTGGTAGATAGCTGGAGGGCATTAAATGGAGAAAGGAAAAATTATAGTTATTATTCAAAGAGTCATAATACCTACTCCAGGCTGGATTGGATTCTGGTAGATCAATATTATTTAGAAAAGGTAAAAACAGTAAATATCGAACCAATAACGATATCAGATCATGCCCCGGTGGTGGCGGTGATCTCCCTTACACACGTGGGCCAGAGGGAGCGAATGTGGAGACTAAATGAATCTCTATTAGATGATAAAAAAATATTAGAGGATCTCCAATATAAACTGGTGGAATATTTTGACTTAAATACATCAGAGGAAACATCGGAGCAAGTGGTATGGGAAGCTCACAAAGCGGTAGTTAGAGGAGAATTAATAGCACATGGAACACGAGTTAAAAGGGAGAAAAGAAAAGAGATAGAAGATCAGATGGAAAAAATAAAGGAATTGGAGAAAAAACATAAGAGCACTTGTGAACCAGAAGATGCTAGGCGGTTGGGGATAATGAGGGAGGAGCTTTCCAGATGTCTGGATAGAAGGGTCAGGGATAAATACAGATTCTTAGCACATAGGTTCTATGAACATGGGAATAAATGTGGCCGTCTATTGGCTAGACAATTTAAAAAAAAGAGAGAACTATCCCATGTACATGAGATAAGAGTGAATAATAAACAAGTAAAGGATACGAAAACAATAGCCACAGAATTTCAACAATTCTACAAGAATCTATATGATATACAACCCATTCAGAGGCAGAGGGAAGATAGGGAGAGGATAGAAGAGATGAGAAATTATATCAGCAGTTCTACAATACCAAAGTTCCCCCCTAGGATAACAGAAAAACTAGAAGAACCAATAACTAAAGAGGAAATAAGAAAGGCAATAGAGAACTTACCGAGGGGGAAAAGCCCAGGACCCGATGGGTTAACTAATGTATACTATAAGAAGTTTGCCCAAATTTTAGAAACACCCTTATGCAGATATTTCAATAATATAACTGCCTCCAACCCCATGTCCTCAGAAGCACTGTTAGCATATATAACAGTTTTACCAAAACCGGGGAAGGACCCACAGGAATGTGCTAACTACAGACCCATATCATTGCTTAATACGGACACCAAACTAATGGCCAAAATTATAGCTACCAGAATACAAGAAGAGGTAACACAACTGGTCCATCGTGACCAAACGGGCTTCATGAAAGGCAGGGAAACTAAAGATAACACCATACGAGCCTTAAATATACTTTATTGGATGCAAAATGGCCCAGAAGAATTACCCAGAACAATGCTATCAATGGACGCCGAAAAGGCATTTGATAGAGTGGACTGGGAATTTATGAAGGAAGTGCTGAAAGCAGTAGGTATGGGAGATCGAATGATGGGATGGATAATAGCTCTATATGCAAAACCTAGAGCGAGAGTAAAGGTAAACGGTATTCTATCAGGCTGTTTTGAAATACGAAATGGCACAAGACAGGGGTGTCCCCTGTCTCCAATACTGTTTGCCTTGACTCTGGAACCATTTCTGTGCAGGGTGAGAGAAAATAAGGGAATAAAAGGGATAAGAATAGGATCTGAGGAGCATAAGGTGTCAGCATATGCTGATGACCTATTATTCTATCTTTCAGAACCACAGGGATCAATAATGGCACTAATGGAGGAGGTCCAGAGATATGGAAAAGTGTCCAACTTTAAAATAAATATGGAAAAATCCATAATACTACCCTGTCACGTACCCCCATCGATGTCAATGGCAATGAAGAATAACCTTCCTTTTAAATGGGAAAAAAAATCATTATACTATTTAGGAGTACATATCACGGCGGAGACCAAATCTTTATATGAACTTAATTATGAGATACTAATAACAGAAATAATCAAAGATCTAAAAATGTGGAAGGGTTACTCATTGACATGGTTCGGAAGGATAAACACCCTGAAAATGAATATATTACCCAGAATAATATACATCTTAAATACTGTACCTATAGCAGTGCCTCAGGTCTTTTTTAAAAGAATACGTAAAATGTTTATATCTTTTATATGGAATGATAAAAACCCTAGAATAGCATATGATATCCTGCGCAGAAATAAGAAGGAAGGTGGAATAGGGCTTCCAGATGTCTTTATGTACTATAAAGCAATGTCTATGGTATGAATATTAAATTGGTGCCACGACTCCTTAAATAAGGCATGGGTTTCGGTAGAAGAAAGTATGGCGGGCAGAAATTTAGCGGGGGCCCTATGGATACAGGCCCCGAATAGAGCTCTATCAAAGTGGACATCACCACTAACACGGAATACGTTAGCAATATGGGACAGAATGAACAAAAACGAAGAATATGCCCCACGTACATCACCATTGGCACCATTAAGAGGATATCCATGGTTTCCACCAGGGGAAGAAAAGGGAGTATTAGGTTCCTGGGGTTCAGGGGGGGATACAAGGTGTTTAAGATACGCTCCATTGGGAAGCTTACTCCCGTTAACAGAATTAATATCAGTACAAGGAGATATACATATGTCGGGATGGAGATATTACCAAATGAGAGACTTTTTTAATAAATTAGAACCCCAAGTAAGACCGCTGAGCTCCCTTACGACATACGAAAAGATGTGTATGAAAATAGAAAAACCAAGTAATTTATTATCCCAGATGTATAAATTAATTCTTAGTGAACAAAACAGCACAACCCCCTACTTTATAAGAGAGTGGGAGAAAGAACTAAGATGTACATTTAGATCAACACAAATAAAAAAACGTATGGAAATGACACATGCAACATCAATAAGCGCAGCAATACAAGAAATGTCATATAAGTTTATAGCCAGATGGTACCGAACCCCAGTCAGAATAGCAGAGATATACCCAACAGTGGATGGGAATTGTTGGAGAGGATGTAGGGAAAAGGGGACATACCTTCATCTATGGTGGGACTGTCCAAAAATTAGGATTTTTTGGGAGGGAGTGGCTAAATGGATAGGGAGGATAACAGTAAAACCAATAGAAATGACACCCCTACAATACCTGTTTCATGGGACAGAAGGATCTATTAAATCTTATAAAAAAGGAGTTATACCACATTTGCTGAATGCAGCAAAAATATTAATACCTAGGTATTGGAGGCAGAAAGCATGCCCCACCCTACTGGAATGGAAGGGAGAGGTGGATAAAATAATGGAAGCTGAAAAATGGATATATGATATAAAAGAGCAACAAGGAAAACATAAAGACATGTGGGCAGGCTGGAAGCACTATTACAGAGAAATAGAGAAAGAGTAAGTTATACCAGATTAAAAAATGTTGATAATCCCTCCCGAGCCTCCCGGAGACCCCTGATAAGGAGAGGGAGGAAGGAAGGGAGAGAGAAAAATTTAAAAACTGTTACGCAGACTCGTGTCCTCCAAAGGTACACCGTAGAAGGGGTAAAGGGGAAATACGAATCCGAACCACAACCTTCAAATTTTGTTGTATGTAGTATGTTTTAATGTATACGGGAAGCAAATAAAGGATGGAAATGTAATTGGAGGAGGGGCTTGAGGGAGGGGGACAGGAGGAGAGATAACTAATTGTGGAGACATAAAAATAAACAACACAATTTTTAGGAAATATAAAGGAGGACTGAGGACCCCCCTAAGCACAAAACACAAACAATACACTAAGGGGTTACAGACGGAATAAAAGCACGTAATAATGAAAAAATGAGCAAGGGTATCGGGGTTTTTTTTTTATCTGGGTTTTTTTTTTGTTTTTTTTGTTTTTTCCTATAAATAAAAGGAAGCACAAGGGCACAATAAAAACACATAAAGAAGAGAAACAACACATGGGAGAAATTTAAATTCTCCCACACTTCTTCAAAAAAAAAAAAATTTTTTCTTTTTTTCTTCCTTTTTATATAAATAAAAGGAAGCACAAGGGCATAATAGAAACACATAAAGAAGAGAAATAACACATGGGAGAAAATTAAACTCTCCCACAATTTTTCATTTATTTTTTATTTTTTTTATTTTTTTTTCTCTACACACAAGTAGTGATGGACGAACTTCCGACGGGACGTTTCGCGAACGCGAAATGCGAACGGACCCAAACGTTCGCGAAACCGACCGTTCGCCGCGGGCCCCATTGACTTCAATGGGAGGCGAACTTTGCAAACCTTCATGTCGAATTTGCGGCCACGTGGTAATTATTAGGGGGTAAAACGTAGTCCCACCATCTGGACAATGACATAATACATGTATGAGGTGAATTTGGGATCGATAACTACAAGCATTTTTATTTTATTTGGGAAATTGTTCTAACAATTCAGGACTATGGAGCTAATGAAGGCAATGGAGGAGAGGGAAGGTCAGGGACCAGGGTAGGCAAAGAAGAGGGTGCAGGAGATGATCACCAGCAGCGTGACATACCGGAATGACACATGCACCGTGATAGAGGCATCTGACAGCAGCACCGTAATACAGAGCACTGACAGCAGCACCGTGACATACAGCGCTGACAGCAGCACCGTGACATACAGCGCTGACAGCAGCACCGTGACATACAGCGCTGACAGCAGCACCGTGACATACAGCGCTGACAGCAGCACCGTGACATACAGCGCTGACAGCAGCACCGTGACATACAGCGCTGACAGCAGCACCGTGACATACAGCGCTGACAGCAGCACCGTGACATACAGCGCTGACAGCAGCACCGTGACATACAGCGCTGACAGCAGCACCGTGACATACAGCGCTGACAGCAGCACCGTGACATACAGCGCTGACAGCAGCACCGTGACATACAGCACTGACAGCAGCACCGTAAGCAGCCCCAGGAGGAAGTCAGCACAGCACAGGGATGGTGTGATCCCCTCATAATAAGAACCCCCAGGAGGAAGTCAGCACAGCACAGGGATAGTGTGATCCCTTCATAATAAGAACCCCCAGGAGGAAGTCAGCACAGCACAGGGATATCATAAGCAGCCCCAGTAGAAATATGACACCGCTCAACCTCTTCAAAGAGGAGGGTAGGGGCATATAGTACGGTGTGCTTTTTTGGGTCAAGGAAGTGAGCCAAATGAATTAAGAAGGTCTGTGTGCTTGATTAAAAAAATAGTTTATAGACATATACATGGTCTACTGGTCACATGTGTTGAATTCCTCCGAGATCCATGCCTCATTCATTTTTAGAAATGTGAGGTAGTTAACACTGTGGTGAGCTAGGCGAGTACGCTTATCGGTCACAATCCCCCCTGCTGCGCTGAACGTCCTTTCGGACAGGACACTGGATGAGGGGCAAGCCAACAGTTCGATTGCAAATTGGGCAAGCTCTGGCCAGAGGTCAAGCCTGCCCACCCAGTAGTCTAGGGGTTCATCACTCCTCAGAGCGTCCACATCGGCCGTTAACCCAATGTAGTCGGACACCTGACGGTCTAGGCGTTCCCTGATGCTGGATCCGGATGACACCTGTCGATGGGTCGGCTGAAAGAATGACCTCATATCCGAAGTCACCAACACATCTTCAAACCGGCCTCTTCTTGCAGGCGCTGTTGGATTGGTACCCGCAAATCCTTCTCTGGGAGTGGGAATTGCTCCTCTGCCAGCGCACGCAAAAGCAGAATGCAGCATTTCTCGAAGCAAGGCCTGGAAGTGCTGCATTCTGACAGCCCTCTGCGACGGCGGTAACATTTCCGCCATTTTGTGTTTGTACCGGGGGTCTAAGTACGTTGCCACCCAGTACTGGTCCTTGACCCTCATGCTTTTTATACGGGGGTCCCTATTAAAACACTGGAGCATGAAGGCCCCCATTTGCACTAAAGTGGAAGCGGTGTGGTGGCCTGGCTCCTGCTCATCATCCAGGATAATGTCGTCCTCTTCATTCTCCTCTCCCCATCCTCGCACAACAGGGATCCCAGAAAGGTTTAAAGCATGCTCTTCTTGCTCCTGCTCATCCGCCCCGGCACCATCCTCCTCTGACTCCTCATCAGACTCCTGTTGTTGACTTGTCTCAGATAGAGTAGCCCCCCCTGGGAATTCATCCAGCATTGCGACTTCCTCATCTTCCCGCTCCTGCTCCTCCACAGCCTGATCAATGACACGACGCAATGCACGCTCCAGAAAGAAGGCATAAGGTACCATGTCACTGATGGCGCCATGGCTGCGACTGACCAGTTTGGTGATCTCCTCAAATGGCCGCAGAAGTCTGCATGTGTCGCGCATGAGCAGCCACTGGCGCGGTGAAAAAAAACCCAGCTCCCCAGAACCGTTTCTTTCGCAGAGTTCATACAGGTAGACGTTAACTGCACGTTTCTGCTGGAGCAGCCTATCAAGCATATAGAAGGTTGAGTTCCATCGCGTCGGGCAATCGCAAATAAGACGTCTGACCGGCAGATGGTGTCGCCGCTGAATGTCAGCAAGGCGAGCCATGGCCGTGTAAGATCTTCTGAAATGGGCCGAGATTTTCCTTGCCTGCCGCAAGATGTCCTGGACCCCAGGGTATTTGACAAGGAATCGCTGCACGACCAAGTTTAAGACGTGTGCCATGCACGGCACGTGCGTGATTTTGCCCTGTTTCAATGCGCTAAGCAGATTGGCACCGTTGTCACACACCACTTTACCAACTGTCAAATTGAGCGGTGTTAGCCACTCATCTGCCTGTGAACGCAAAGCTGAAAGGAGTGCCGGGCCAGTGTGGCTCTTTGCTTCCAGGCACAACAGACGCAGCACGGCATGGCAACGTCTCACCTGGCATGTGGAATAGGTTCTGGGGAGCTTGGGCGGTGCAGTGGAAGAGACGCTAGCAGCGGAAAAGGAGGAGGCAGCTGAGGAGGAGAGGGAGGAGGATGGAGTAGGAGGAGGAGAAGAAGAGTCAGGCCTGCATGCAATCCGTGGCGGTAAAACCAAATCTACACGGGTGCCACGGGTTACATGCTTGACGGCCGTCAGAAGGTTCACCCAGTGGGCAGTAAAACTGATATACCTTCCCTGCCCGTGTTTGCTAGACCACGTGTCTGTGGTCAGATGTATCTTGGCACCGACACTGTGTGCCAGAGATACATTCACTTGCCGCTGAACATGGCCATATAGCTCTGGGATGCCCTTCTCTGAGAAATACTTCCTTCCTGGGACCTTCCATTGTGGTGTTCCAATGGCCACAAATTTGCGAAAGGCCTCCGAGTCCACCAGTTTATATGGCAGTAGTTGGCGGGCTATGAGTTCTGACAAGCCAGCCGCCAACCGTTGGGCAAGAGGGTTATCCGGCATCATCATTTTTTTACGCTCAAACATTAGGCCCACGGAAGCCTGCCTTTTTGCAGAAAAATGTGAGCTTGGCGTGATGGAAGGTGGAGTGGAGGACAATTGTGAGGAGAGAGGAGAAGGAGAAGTAGAAGACGAGGCTGGACGGTGAGAGCCTGCAGTGTGGCTTTGTGTGTTCCGTTGCTCCCACTGGGCTCGGTGATGGCTGCTCATGTGCCTTCTTAAGGCGGTCGTCCCTAGGTGAGTATTGGGCTTACCGCGACTAACGCGTTGACTGCAAAGATTGCAGATGGCAACGCTATTGTCAGCAGCGGACACGTTAAAAAAAGCCCACACTGCGGAGCCATGTGCCGGTGTCCTGGGAGCGCCAGATGTGACCGTACATGGTCGATGACTCGCTCCTGATACATTTGCAGTCTGCTTTGTCCCTGCTGTGCAATGTAAGTCATTGCTGCTTCTCCTCCCTATCTGCTGGTCCATATCTCCCTCTGAACTCCCCTCCTCTTCCTCTCTTGTGGGCACCCACGTGACATCACTAGACACGTCATCATCAACGTCACCTTCCCCACCGCTATAAGTAGAGATCTCGGAGTAGGCAGCAACACCGGGGACCAACCTCCTCCTTGGGCTGATCTGGGTACTGGCGTCAGACTGCTGAGTAGCGCTTGTTGCTACCTCCTCTTCCTGATCCAATACCAAGAGTGGCTGCGCATCAGAAATGTCCTCTTGATATGGATCGGAAAATAATTCCAGTGACTCAAGCGGAAGGTATGTGGTGGTGGTGGTGGTGGTCGTGTTGTTGGTGGTAGTGTCTTTGGGGGTGCACATAGCAGAGAGTGAAGAAGAGGGTGCAGATCGAGAGGATGAGGAGGGTGCAGAAGAGTAAGGCTGAGCGAGCCACTCAACCAAGTCTGGTGCATCCTTTAAAGTAATTGAACGCACCTTCTGCAACTTCCCACTTTGGCTCAAGCCTGTTGCTCCTGCCCTACCCCTACCACCCCTGCGGAAGGGCCTGCCTCTTCCTCTGCATGTCATTTTTTAAATGACCCTGTGACAAAACTCTTAGTCCCTATACCGCTGAAGGACTGCTGCAGTATAGGTGAGCGGTCAGCAGTGGTGCACGTCAACCCTATCTATTGTGGACCTATAGCGGTCCTTACAGAACAGCAGACTGTACCGCACTCAAGCCTATGTACCGTAGCACCCTATACCAAGTTACCAGTCCTTATAAGAACTTTTGTGGACCAAGCAGGTTGTGTATTAGTGTTTAGCAGACTGTACGTCAGTCCCTATACCGCTGAAGGACTGCTGCAGTATAGGGCAGCGGTCAGCAGTGGTGCACGTCAACCCTATCTATTGTGGACCGATAGCGGTCCTTACAGAACAGCAGACTGTACCGCACTCAAGCCTATGTACCGTAGCACCCTATACCAAGTTACCAGTCCTTATAAGAACTTTTGTGGAACAAGCAGGTTGTGTGTTAGTGATTAGCAGACTGTACGTCAGTCCCTATACCGCTGAAGGACTGCTGCAGTATAGGTGAGCGGTCAGCAGTGGTGCACGTCAACCCTATCTATTGTGGACCGATAGCGGTCCTTACAGAACAGCAGACTGTACCGCACTCAAGCCTATGTACCGTAGCACCCTATACCAAGTTACCAGTCCTTATAAGAACTTTTGTGGACCAAGCAGGTTGTGTATTAGTGTTTAGCAGACTGTACGTCAGTCCCTATACCGCTGAAGGACTGCTGCAGTATAGGGCAGCGGTCAGCAGTGGTGCACGTCAACCCTATCTATTGTGGACCGATAGCGGTCCTTACAGAACAGCAGACTGTACCGCACTCAAGCCTATGTACCGTAGCACCCTATACCAAGTTACCAGTCCTTATAAGAACTTTTGTGGAACAAGCAGGTTGTGTGTTAGTGATTAGCAGACTGTACGTCAGTCCCTATACCGCTGAAGGACTGCTGCAGTATAGGGCAGCGGTCAGCAGTGGTGCACGTCAACCCTATCTATTGTGGACCGATAGCGGTCCTTACAGAACAGCAGACTGTACCGCACTCAAGCCTATGTACCGTAGCACCCTATACCAAGTTACCAGTCCTTATAAGAACTTTTGTGGAACAAGCAGGTTGTGTGTTAGTGATTAGCAGACTGTACGTCAGTCCCTATACCGCTGAAGGACTGCTGCAGTATAGGGCAGCGGTCAGCAGTGGTGCACGTCAACCCTATCTATTGTGGACCGATAGCGGTCCTTACAGAACAGCAGACTGTACCGCACTCAAGCCTATGTACCGTAGCACCCTATACCAAGTTACCAGTCCTTATAAGAACTTTTGTGGAACAAGCAGGTTGTGTGTTAGTGATTAGCAGACTGTACGTCAGTCCCTATACCGCTGAAGGACTGCTGCAGTATAGGGCAGCGGTCAGCAGTGGTGCACGTCAACCCTATCTATTGTGGACCGATAGCGGTCCTTACAGAACAGCAGACTGTACCGCACTCAAGCCTATGTACCGTAGCACCCTATACCAAGTTACCAGTCCTTATAAGAACTTTTGTGGAACAAGCAGGTTGTGTGTTAGTGATTAGCAGACTGTACGTCAGTCCCTATACCGCTGAAGGACTGCTGCAGTATAGGGCAGCGGTCAGCAGTGGTGCACGTCAACCCTATCTATTGTGGACCGATAGCGGTCCTTACAGAACAGCAGACTGTACCGCACTCAAGCCTATGTACCGTAGCACCCTATACCAAGTTACCAGTCCTTATAAGAACTTTTGTGGACCAAGCAGGTTGTGTATTAGTGTTTAGCAGACTGTACGTCAGTCCCTATACCGCTGAAGGACTGCTGCAGTATAGGTGAGCGGTCAGCAGTGGTGCACGTCAACCCTATCTATTGTGGACCGATAGCGGTCCTTACAGAACAGCAGACTGTACCGCACTCAAGCCTATGTACCGTAGCACCCTATACCAAGTTACCAGTCCTTATAAGAACTTTTGTGGACCAAGCAGGTTGTGTATTAGTGTTTAGCAGACTGTACGTCAGTCCCTATACCGCTGAAGGACTGCTGCAGTATAGGTGAGCGGTCAGCAGTGGTGCACGTCAACCCTATCTATTGTGGACCGATAGCGGTCCTTACAGAACAGCAGACTGTACCGCACTCAAGCCTATGTACCGTAGCACCCTATACCAAGTTACCAGTCCTTATAAGAACTTTTGTGGACCAAGCAGGTTGTGTATTAGTGTTTAGCAGACTGTACGTCAGTCCCTATACCGCTGAAGGACTGCTGCAGTATAGGTGAGCGGTCAGCAGTGGTGCACGTCAACCCTATCTATTGTGGACCGATAGCGGTCCTTACAGAACAGCAGACTGTACCGCACTCAAGCCTATGTACCGTAGCACCCTATACCAAGTTACCAGTCCTTATAAGAACTTTTGTGGACCAAGCAGGTTGTGTATTAGTGTTTAGCAGACTGTACGTCAGTCCCTATACCGCTGAAGGACTGCTGCAGTATAGGTGAGCGGTCAGCAGTGGTGCACGTCAACCCTATCTATTGTGGACCGATAGCGGTCCTTACAGAACAGCAGACTGTACCGCACTCAAGCCTATGTACCGTAGCACCCTATACCAAGTTACCAGTCCTTATAAGAACTTTTGTGGACCAAGCAGGTTGTGTATTAGTGTTTAGCAGACTGTACGTCAGTCCCTATACCGCTGAAGGACTGCTGCAGTATAGGGCAGCGGTCAGCAGTGGTGCACGTCAACCCTATCTATTGTGGACCGATAGCGGTCCTTACAGAACAGCAGACTGTACCGCACTCAAGCCTATGTACCGTAGCACCCTATACCAAGTTACCAGTCCTTATAAGAACTTTTGTGGAACAAGCAGGTTGTGTGTTAGTGATTAGCAGACTGTACGTCAGTCCCTATACCGCTGAAGGACTGCTGCAGTATAGGGCAGCGGTCAGCAGTGGTGCACGTCAACCCTATCTATTGTGGACCGATAGCGGTCCTTACAGAACAGCAGACTGTACCGCACTCAAGCCTATGTACCGTAGCACCCTATACCAAGTTACCAGTCCTTATAAGAACTTTTGTGGAACAAGCAGGTTGTGTGTTAGTGATTAGCAGACTGTACGTCAGTCCCTATACCGCTGAAGGACTGCTGCAGTATAGGGCAGCGGTCAGCAGTGGTGCACGTCAACCCTATCTATTGTGGACCGATAGCGGTCCTTACAGAACAGCAGACTGTACCGCACTCAAGCCTATGTACCGTAGCACCCTATACCAAGTTACCAGTCCTTATAAGAACTTTTGTGGAACAAGTGAGTTGTGAATGTTTAGCAGACTGCAGCAGAAGGGCAGCAGTCAAGTATAATATCCTTTCTATATTTGGAAGAAAGAATATTATACATGTACAAGCCTATTACTGTACCACTGATACCAGTCCTGAAAAGAACCTTTGTGGAACTAATAATAACAGCAAGTCTTTAAAATTACCCTCACTGCCTGACAACACTGCTTCCTTCCTGTCCCTATACAAATTGGCAAAAAAAGAGAACGATTAGTGGTTACTGGAACAGCTCTTTTGTGGACCTTGATAGTAACAGCTAATGATGATGATGATGATGATGATGATGATGATGAAAGACTAATCTGGCTGTCCCTGTAGCATACACCGTCCTTTCCCTTTCTCTAAACTAACAAAAGACACTCAGGCTGCTGCAAGAATCAGCAGCACAGCAAACCTATCAACACCTAACACCTATACCAGTCCTGAAAAGAACTTTTGTGTACCAAATAGCTAGTGGTTTATCTCTCCCTACTCCACACAGGAACCTGTCCCTATCTTAACAGAAGAAAGAATGTAAAATGGCCACCGGATCGGGTGTATTTATAGGTTAGGGGGAATGTACAAGTGTCCATGTGCTGTCATGTCTCAATTGGCTGTCCTGTATCACATGATAAACGTGTCACCAAAGGTTAAAGTTCTTGTATACATTAAACACGTAAGTCCGCCGCGGCGAACGACGGAAAAAGGCGTTCGAACGTGCGGACCGCGAATGTCGGAAATTCGCCGCGAAACGACCGCCGGGCGAACCGTTCGGCCATCACTACACACAAGTTGATTCTCCACCAAGTGTCCCCTTCTCCTGGGCCACCACCTAATAACGTTATAGATATGTAATGGAAAGTATGTAAGTAAATGTGAAGACATTGGAGGACTTGTGTAAACCCCAATGCTTCAGGGTTGAATGTAATTGTTTGTTGAATCTTTTATAAGAAAATAATAAAGATGATTTAAAAGAAAAAAAATTTAGGGTCCTTATTCACAAGTCCCCAGGACAGCTGCCACCTTCCAGCTTCCTCCGGATACAATCCAGCGAGTGACAGTCCTTCTCCAGGCCAGATCCCTTATGGTGAGTACCTGCAATTAGCTTTTAAGCAGAGCCATCCAGGTCCCAGGGCCTGATTCTGCTGAGGCCTCAAGAACAGCTACACGGTCCATGGGCTGCCTAAGGGCAGCAGCCCCTTAGGCTTTGGAACCCTCTGGGGGGAGAAGAATCCCAGCTCTCCGGTGCTTCAGACTATTTATCACCTATCCAGCCCCCTTTTGGACACTCTTGTACAGAGATTGGCTGGAGCATGATAAATATTCAGGCTCCCTAAGCTCTGGAAGCTTCTTCTTCTTCTAGAGGCAGGAGGAAGATATAAAACTCCCAGCCTGTGAAACCCTAAATAGACCAGTATAAATGATCACTGCTCCCTTGATTACAGAAAGAGCCAAAAACAAAATTTACCTAGCATCCTACGCTAGGAGAGTACCACGTCTATTTGTGTTTTCTCTCCTCTTAAGACTAGGCTTGAAAAAAAGTTTTGCCCAGAGCTTAGTGAATGACCATCACCTGCAGGCAAAAATGCTGTTTTATTATTTTTTCCTTACAAGTGATTGGATATTCTTTTCAAAGTGAAACTTCACCACATTTACTAAGCTCTGTGGCAAAATCCTTTGCAAAATGAACAGCCTATTTGCTTTTAATAAATCAATCCCTGTGTCTGTTACTATTGATGTTGACAGTACGCAGATATGCGTTGCTGCCTCACTGTACTGGGCTTTTTTCCATGGGGCCGCGTATCTGTCTTTGTACTAGGTGTGTGCCACACAACGCGCTTCCAGCACTGAGACCAGGATCTCACAGAGAGCCCGGGTCCTGATCATTAGTGTGGGTTGAGGTTAGGACTATGTACAGGCCAGTCAAGATCCTCCACTCCAAACATTCTTGTCTTTATGGACCTTGCTTTGTGCACTGGTGCGTAGTCATGTTGGAACAGGAAGGGGTCATCCCCAAACTGTTCCCACAAAGTTGGGAGCATGAAATTGTCCAAAATGTCTTGGTATACTGACGCCTTAAGAGTTCCCTTCAATGGAACTAAGGGGCCAAGCCCAACCCCTGAAAAAAAAACCAACACTATAACCCCCCCCCCCCTCCACCAAATGATTTGGACCAGTGCACAAAGCAAGGTCCATAAAGACGAGGATAAGTGAGTTTGGGGTGGAGGAACTTGACCGGCCTGCACCTCAACCCAAGGGATAAATTAGAGCGAAGACTGTGAGTCAGGGCTTCTTGTCCAACATCAGAGCCTGACCTCACAAATGTGCTTCCTGGAAGAATGGTCAAAATTCCCATAGACACCCTCCTAAACCTTGTGGACAGCCTTCCCAGAAGAGTTGAAGCTGTTATAGCTGCAAAGGGTGGGCCAACTCAATTTTGAACCCTACAGACTAAGACTGGGATGCCATTAAGTTTGTGTGTAAAGGCAGGTGCCCTAATACTTTTTACAACATAGTGTTTAATGATGGATAAAAGCCTTACCCACCTAGGCTGATTTTTCAAAAATATAGCTCCTAAGTTAAGCTGATACAAACTATGGATCTAAAGGTGAAGATGACACTTTCTAGAATGGGAGAAGAGTAATCCTACTTGTATAGCAATATAACAATAATATAAATGTGTGGTATACACCACACTGGTATAGGTTAAATGCATATATAAGTCTTCCTTTAGGCCCCCCTGTTCCCCCAACCTCCAAGCAAGCATAGAGTTGTAAGGAGTGCTAAATTGTGAATCTTGAAAAAGTAAACTACTGAAAACCTTGTTGTATTTATATAAGTTAAGAGCCAATGAGGTTGATTTTTTAAAGCTGGACAGAAAAAAATCAGAACATTCTTGTTAACTTTTTTCCACAAAATTAAAGGCCAATCATGTTTGCTTGTTTTCTCCAGTTTTCATAAATCAGCCCCTATGCAGCAATCACAAGTGGTCTAATTTTTGATGTTTTCATAAAAATACATTAAATATTCATATTGATCAATTGTCAAAGGTAGAGGATTGCCCCTAAGTTGGGTTACAAACAGCAATAACAATCTGACAGATGTTCTAATATTTCCCTGCAGTATCCAAAACAAAACTAGAAACGCAATTCTTTAATTATTTGAGACTGATGCTGTGTCCTCATTAATGAGATAATACAGATCTTTAATTTCCCCTTATTATGAAACAGAAACTTGCCTGTCTACAATCACCCAAAAACATAGACATTATAGAAAGATCATCCGGTACACAAACATAGTGACAACTGCATGACCATCGAAGTTCTAGTCATCACAAAATGTGTGCAGATGAAAAATGGAGCATGATACATCAAATTACTATATCTGACAATACAAAAAAAAAATCATACCAAAACATCTGGTTACATAGATTCTTCACTGGTATTTCCCTACATAGGTTTTTAATAGTTACAAATAATCGGTCTATGTATGTTATACACTTTAAAAGCCAAGTTTTGTATTGAGTGGGGAAGACATGGGGGTTACTTGTGTAACTGGAACATAAAAGCATGGACAGCGATAACAATCTTACCAGGTCTTACCCTTACACATTCTACTAAAATGTATTTTTATCTGTTTCTGTTGCAGAGATTAGCCTTCACTTCTACCAGGATAGAAAGTGATGGGAAATCTTCTGTCCGTATCCCTCGCCAGTGCCACTTCTAGATGAAGACCGGAGATCCAGCACTGCAGTCTGAGCCCACTGCGACTGGTCCCCTCTTCATCATGATGAGCAGTTTTTTGGAGCCTGCTCTAGACCACTAGGGATGAGGCAGCGGTTCGAGTCGAGCGTAAGTTCGACTCGAACATCGGATGTTCGTTTGTTCTAAAATGAACCAAACATATGAGGTGTTTATGGGAAATTTGAGTGCTGCGGAAAGCCCCATAATGCACTGGGAGATCGCAGTGCATCGCTGTATTTTGACCTGACCTGCATGCTTTGGCCAATGACAGCACGCTCTGCTTAGAGAGCCATAATTGGCCAAAGGAAGGGTGCCTTTGGGCAATTATGGCTCAGGGGGACTAAGTCCATGCCACACACTATATAAGGCTGCTTACAAAGTGGTCATATGTAGTGTTATTGGCATGGACAGAGCGATAGCTTGAGTTAGATCAAGCAGGCAGGTTATTCAGTTTGTGGCAGTGTATTTGATATATATATATATATATATATATATATATACAGTCAGGCTAGTATATATATATATATATATATATATATATATACTCTGCATTTGGCATAGCCTATAAATTCAGTGTTTACTCTATATTCAGTCAGTGCAATAATTTATTTTAATTTTTTTACTCTGTATCCAGTGTAGCCTATATCTACAGTGCATTCCGTGGTGTACTGTTTCTAATACTCTTCAGGCGGTCTATTAACCACTTCAATACAGGGCACTTAAACACCTTCCTGCCCAGACCAATTTTGAGCTTTCAGCGCTGTCGCACTTTGAATGACAATTGCGCGGTCATGCTACACTGTACCCAAATGAAATTTTTATCATTTTTTTCCCACAAATAGAGCTTTCTTTTGGTGGTATTTGATCACCTCTACGGTTTTTATTTTTTGCGCTACAAATAAAAAAATACCGAAAATTTTGAAAAAAAAAATGTTTTTTTTTGTTTCAGTTTCAAAACTTTCTAAATAAGTACGTTTTCTCCTTCACTGATGGGCACTGATGGGGCTACACTGATGGGCACTGATAAGGTGGCACTGATGGGCACCAATGAAGTGGCACTGATAGGCGGCACTGATGGGCGACACGGATGGGCGACACGGATGGGCAACACGGACGGACACTGATAGGTGGCACAAATTGGCACTGATAGCTGGCACGGATGGGCGGCACGGATGGGCATGGATAGGCGGCACAGGTGGGTATGGATAGGCGGCACAGGTGGGCATGGATAGGCGGCACAGGTGGGCATAGATAGGCGGCACAGGTGGGCATGGATAGGCGGCACAGGTGGGCACTCATAGGCGGCACAGGTGGGCACTCATAGGCGGCACAGGTGGGCACTCAGGCGGCACAGGTGGGCACTCATAGGCGGCATCGGTGTTATAGTAATGGATGCCAATCAGTGCCAAACAATAATGCATGCCAATCAGTGATGCCCATTGTGGGCACTGATTGGCATCCATTATGGGCACTGATTGGCACCCATTGTGCTGACTGGCATCCCTGGTGGTCTAGGGAGGATTATGGATTTTATTACCTTTTCCCTGGTGGTCTAGTGGTGTCCCTGGTGGTCGAGTGTGGGCATCCTCGGGGGGGCTGTGCTGATAATCGATCAGCACAGACCCCCCTGTCAGAGGAGCAGCCGATCGGCTCTCCTCTACTCGCGTCTGACAGACGCGAGTGAGGGAAAGCCGATCACCGGCTCTTCCCATTTACACTGTGATCAGCCGTGATTGGACACGGCTGATCACATGGTAAAGAGTCTCCGTCGGAGACTCTTTACCGAGATCGTAGTTGCCGGGTGTCAGACTGACACCCCGCAACAACGATCGCCGCGATGCACGCCCCCGGGGGCGCGCAGCGGCTCATAATCCTAATCACGTCATATGACGTCCGGTTAGGATTATGAAACCACTTTGCCGCCGTCAATTCCCTATAGGGCGGGCGGCAAGTGGTTAATATATATATATATATATATATATATATATATATATATAGTCATGGCCGAAATGGTTGGCACCCCAGAAATTTTTCCAGAAAATCAAGTATTTCTCACAGAAAAGTATTGCAGTAACACATGTTTTGCTATACACATTTATTCCCTTTTTGTGTATTGGAACAAAACAAAAAACGGAAAGAAAAAAAGAAAATTGGACATAATGTCACAATAAATTCCAAAAATGGGCTAGTCAAAATTCTTGGCACCCTTAACCTCCCTGGCGGTATGATTAGTTCTGGTTTTAGGTGCTGAAAGCGGTACAATTATTTTGCATGGAAATTTGGCGTTTTATATTGTAGTCCTGTAATTCTTAGGAATAACTCTCTTAAATCTGTTCAAACCAGAGTCTAGCAGACATCCCGGGTATGATAAAGTTTATAATATAATAAATAATAATAAAAATTATTCAATAATGTAATCAAATCCAAAAACACTGAAATTTGCTCATTTTGCTGAAATGTCGCTGTCATTAGATTTAGTGTTTGATGACGAATTTCCCCACAAATCGCTAACGCTCAATTCTGCAAGTGATTATAATTTATTATCACTGTTTTCTAGTTGGTCTAAAATCACTTTTGACATAAAGGGACACTTTTTGGTTGCTATGGACAATCTCCAAATTCCAGGCAGAAAAAACAGTATTTATAATATAAAAGTGCATGCAGGGCACTGCACAGACCACTAGAGACAAAGGGGGTGTGTAATGTTTTTACACAGTACTGTAATCTGTAAGATTACAGTACTGTGTGTGTTTTGTGTGTTTTTACTTTTTTGAATTTGGCGCCGATCTCCGCTCCCGTGCGCCGTAACGTCACAGGGAACGGAGATCGGCGGCATTCGGGCACTGTGTGAATCGAGCGGAGGACAGCTCAATCACACAGCACTGAGGACATCACTGGATCCAGGGGACAAGGTAAGTAACTTCTCCATGTGTCCTCCCTGTATCCAGCGATACGATCCCGAGTCTGGCTCAGGGTTACCGCTCGTTGGAAATCCCAACCCGAGTCAGACTTGTGATTACCGTAAGGGAGGTTAACTTTAATAATTGGTTGCACACCCTTTGGAAAAAATAACTGAAATAACTGAAATCAGTAGCTTCCCATAACCATCAATAAGCTTCTTACACCTCTCATCTGGAATTTTGGGCCACTCTTCCTTTGCAGACTGCTCCAGGTCTCTCTATTTGGAAAGGGGCCTTTTCCCAACAGAAATTTTAAGATCTCTCCACAGGTGTTCAATAGGATTTAGATCTGGACTCATAAGCTAGAAAGTGCAAAATCAGACTCACTTCTGCATAGAAACCAATGAGCTTCCAGGTTTTATTACCAAAGCTTAATTGAACAAGCTGGGGTTAGAAGCTCATTGGTTTCTATGCAGACATGAGACTGATTTTGCTCTTTCTAGGTTTAGTAAATAAAGCCCATTGTGAACTTAAATGCGGGGTATGCCTGTATTTGAAAATTGATCAATTCTGATGTACTTATGGCTCTTTTCTTGAGGCCCTGAGGTATTTAGTAAGAGGCATGGCACGCTTTTGGAAGTTGTAATTTTTTGTCCACATTTTTGGGAAATTAAGAAATTAAATAAAATTTGTTTTCTTTCACAATTTTTTTTTTTATATACTGTCACCAGTGAACACAGGGGTCACAGGAGTGGCGCGCTGTGTGCCCCTAACGCGGAGCATGTACATGATCCAGTCTGCCCCTGTAGTCTCATTCACAATAAATATACTGCGTGTGGTCAGGAAGTAGTTAAACTGTATGTGGTATTTACAGAACACTATATTGTCTTAAAGGTTTAATAAAATGTTAAAACAAAGTGCCCAAAAACACTTTAAAATCACAACCTCACTTTCCCCGAACCACCTCCCATACCCGTATCCCCAATTCCCAAAATATACAAAACGTAGACTTCAAGTATGTGTTTGGTAGAAATTTGCTAGTTTCAGGACAGTATACGAGCACATGAACAGAACAAGAGCAATAAAAAAAAAAAGAGTGGATTATCTGAAAAACAATAGCCATAAGTATTGTACAATGAAGCTCCAGATGGCAGTGGGCATTAGCTGGCATCTCATACTGCAAAAAAACACTATACTATAACTAACCCTATTTAGTAGTCAGTCTTACTTTGTCCAAGTTCTAAGCAGATTGCCACTTGCATTTGTTATGTTTTTCTTATGTTATTGTCTATTTTAGTTATTTTTTTATGTAATTATATACTTTTTCTTTTGTTAGTAATGTGCCATCTTTAGCAGAATCTTGCTCAAGGCAGTTGTCTAGTTTGCAGCTGCAGGAGCTAAAAAATGTCCTCAAATCAGCTTCATAATGGCAGCTTGACTTTGAAGCTGTTCCCATTCCAGCTCATAAAATGACCCCTTCCGTGAGTTTATGGCCTGTGCTACATCACAGTGGCGGATACCCAGCCACCAATATTTTTCCTAGAAGGCCATCCCTGGCCTCCCCAGCATACTAAATGCTAATAAGCAGCAGAAGGCAGAGGGGGTATACAAGGAGGAGGGTTGGTGTGCTGGTGTTGAGGCTAAGGAAATAAGGTAGGTTTCAAGGGCAGTCTTTTACCCCTTCCAAATCCTGGGAGTTGTAAGTGGGTTATGTGGGGGGATTTGGGGTTCTCTGCTGCAGAACATTTGCGGCAAATGGGTTTTTTATGCTCAAATGCCCGAGTAAGACCCCATGGTTCAGGTCATCAAAGAGAGAGACCACTATTGGGTGGCACCGCTTATTAGGTCCCTGATACAAGGGTAATCAGGATCATCCAAAAAAAAAAAAAAAAACAAGCAGGCCTAAAAAGGCTGTAAATTCCTCTTTCGACTCCTCTTTCTACATTATTACAGAGTGTTTCTGGGGATAATCCTGTAGCCCCGCCCTACGCATTTTGTCACCAATATGCAACGTCATCAAGAGGTTCCTGATGATGCTCCACAATGATGATAAAACATTTGGGTAGGGCTTCTGGTGACGTCACTTCCTGCTTCCTGGAATGCATGCTGGAGAGCACAGCGGTAGTTTCAGTTTAATTTTGACCTGAGATCATTTTATCTATGTAAGTGCACTACTGTTTTAAGAGAGTTTAAAATAAAAAAAAATACACTATGAGGGGCCTCTCCATTTTCTTTTGATGCTTGCACTATATAATACCTGTACGGATCACCATAAAGTGACAGAGGAACCTTAAAGGCAACAAACATAGGGGATCCATTGGCTGGACCTTGAAGGGACCAACAATAACCAGACGAGGGACCTAACACATGACAATTAAAAATTTAGTTTGGGTACAGTGTTGCATGACCACACAATTGTCATTCAAAGTGGGACAAGCTGAAAATTGGCCTCGGCATGAAAGGGGGTAAAAGTGCTCAGTAGGCAAGTGGATAAAAAAGATTTTTGGGTGTACAGATCTGTGCAGACAAGCAAGGCATATAAGAGAATGTAGCCCAGCACTGCAATTCAGAGACTTCTAGCATAGTTTAATAGTTTGTTAAATTATGTGTAAACACAAGCACTAAACTCTCATATAAGCTTAGCATGATAATATCACTTGGAAAGCCTATGTTCATTTTAATTGAACGCTTTCATACAAATAACAGCTGGTAAAACTAGATCATTGTTTGGGTACTTTGTGCTATGGGCTGACAACACTTTAGCCTCGTACACACGATCGGACTTTCCGCCAACAAAACTGTAGAATTTTGTCCGAAGGTTGTTGACTCAAACTTGTCTTGAATACACACGGTCACACAATTGTTGGCCAACAATTACGAATGTAGTGACGTACTAGACATACTAAGTGGTTTTTCAGCTCTTTAGTGCCGCCCTTTCTGCTAATTTTGTGTTAGTAGAAATTTGGTGAGTGTTGATTCTCGCTTTTATTTTCGCGTTTTTCATTTAGCGCTTTTCAGTTTGTTTCTGAGCGACCGTTCATTAATGAGCCATGTTGCGGCATCGGAGGAGATAACGTGTTATTTATTATTGGCCTTGTTATTGCTTTGATATTATTTTTTTGGTTGAATAATAATTATTTGATTTGGTATATTTTCTATATTTTTGGATGCAAAGAATACACTTTTTGGTTAAGTTCTATTGGCAGATAGCATGTCTAATTTTATTAGTTTTTTTTTTAATGTACAATAAAAAAATTGTGTAGAATAATACTTGGCTATGTGTTTTACTTCAAATGACAGTTTGGGAGTAGGCAGTTACATTTAAAAAAATACAATGTAAAATAGACACCAACATAGTTGGATCTTTGTTCTTAAAATCTACGGGATAATGGTGTTGTGGTAACTTGCCCAAATAAAAATAAAAAAGCATAATATTATTTTTTATATTATTTTATTTTATATAAAATATTTTTTCCCCTGTCTCAACACTTTGCCCATATCCTGCTGCCGGTAAATCACCTTGTCGCATGCTCTACCAAAGGAAACTATAAGCTACTGTGCAGATGCATATTGCCCAGGCATATTCACTGTGCACATGAAAATGGAGGATCCACTCTATTAACCACTTGACCTACGGAAGACTTACCCCCACTTCATGACCAGGCCATTTTTGTGATACAGCACTATGTTATATTTAACTGACAATTGCGCGGTTGTGCGACGTTGTACCCAAATAAAATTGATGTTCCTTTTTTCCCACAAATAGAGCTTTCTTTTGGTGGTATTTGATCACCTCTGCGTTTTTAATTGTTTGCGCTATGAACATATACTATTACCTTCTACTATAAAACATATCCAAAAAAAATAAAAATAAAAAAATCTAATTTCTTTCTGAATTTAGGCCAATATGTATTCTGCTTTTTGGTAAAAAAAATTCCAATAAGTGTATATTGATTGGTTTATGTGAATGTTTTAGTGTATAAGGATATATTTATGGATTTTTTATTTATTTCTTTTTTACTAGTATGAGCGATGATTAGCGACTTATAGCAAGACTGCAATATTGCGGCACACAGTCTGACACTAACTGACACCTTTGACAATTTGCCTGGAACCAGTGACATTAATATAGTGATCAGTGCTAAAAGTATGCACTGTCACTGTACTAATAACACTGGCTGGAAAGGGGTTAACATCAGGGGCGATCAAGGGTTTAACTCTGTCTAACAAGTGTTTTTTGTGTACACAGTGTGGTGCTTGAACTAGGGGAAGTGATCATTTCTAGTCCCTGCTTTGCACAGACACAGAATACATCCCCCCCCCCCCCCCCGTCAGAACTGAGATATGACTGAGCTATCTTAGTTCTTTGTGTTTTACTGTTGATCGACGGGTGTCGGAGAACATTGAGTGCCCTGCACCAGCAGATCAGCTTCTGCTGTCAATTATCACATCAGAAGCGGCCCGCCAATGTCACGTGCTGTGCCCTCTGCAGGCGGAAGTCTGGTGCACAGATGCCCCCTGTAGCAGTAAAACTGCTATAGGGCGGATGGCAACTTGTTAAACGAAAACTTTATTTTTAGTAATATGTTACATGCCTATTTAGGGTGTAGCATTTAACATGTTACTGTGCACCTCTCCCCACACTGCTTAACCCCCTGTGACAGGTGGCAGAGGGATCCTCTCCCCGCACTCACTGTCACAATTTAGAAACAACACAGCTGTGCAGGCAGAGCAATCTGTGAATGAATGAACTACAAGTCCCGTCTACCACCATAGCAAATAGTTTGTAGTTCTCAATCAACTGTGAGGGCACTGATGAGCCCCTTGTAGTTCATTATTCAGACTGCTCTTCAGTAGCTGTCTGTCTGTACAGGATGTATGGGCAGACAGCTGTACTGAGTGTCTGTAGGAGCGTGACATTGCACTTGTGATCTGTTGATCTCTGGTGCATGTTCTGCAGCAGTGGCGGCTGGTGCTCCATTTTGGGGGGCGGAAAACAAACCACCTGCAACATCCCCCTGGTTGGTCAGTCGGCCCGGTCAGTCGATACCCCCCCAGTCGTTTTCTTGTCCATTCGCCCACCAGCCCCGCACTTACCCCATCTAGGTTGTGGACAGCTTTGGATCACCTCCTCCTTCCTGCAGGTTTCCCTGCATCTCCTCCTACTCGGCGGATTCACGGTGGCTTCTTGGCGGCTTCCTACGTTTCATCTTCCTTGGCAGCCAATATGGTCTCAGAACCTGCTTCCTGATTGGCTGGGAGGAGAATCAGGAAGACAATAGCAAATATTAATTTGCTATTGTCACACAAGTGGGTTTGGGGTGGCCCACCCTTTTTGAAGCCATTTAAAGCCTCTGGCTCTAATCATGTGCTTAAAAAAAAACCCATTGGAAACCATGTGTCCGACATCCTGCATGGAGATTAGGGGCTGGATGCATGGATTAGGGGGCGGCACCCCTGCGTCTCATATGGACATGCCGTCACTTCTCTGCAGGCTCCTTATAAAAAAAAATGATAAATGCAAATTTTTTAAACCTGCATAAGTATAAGTGTGTTTATTTATTTATTTTAAAGTGAACTTAGCCTTTAAAAGCCCTCCCGGGTCATATCACCCGCAAAGGCAAGTCAAAAATAAAACTGTTGCTAAAAAAAAAAGTTTGTGCCCTCCCCCATCCATGCATCTGGCCCCCTGATCCACATGCAGGGCCCCAGATGTGTGGATTGCAATCAGGGTTTTATTTTTGGAAGCATGTGATTGGAGCCTGTGGCTCTAATAGGCTTCAAAAGAGGCTGGGCTCGGGCACATAGCATTGTGCCCGAAGCCACCCAGTTGTGTGATAATAGCGAATTAATATTCGCTATTGTAATACTGATTCTCCTCCCGGCCAATTGGGAAGTGGGAGTCAGAGCTGGGCTCACCCTTTCCTACTCAGAGCTGGCCGCTCAGCTGTCGGCTAATTGCCAGCTCCCATCTCTCGCCACAGTTTCTCAGCTGTTGATGATTTCCTGCTCGTCAGTCCTGCCTACTTGCTCCAGTCCAGAGGAGCTCTGCCTTCACCTTGGTCAACATCACAGAGACATTCACCTGCGTTCCTGTTTAAAAACTGGCTTTGCTGACATCCCTTCTGTCTCCGGATCCTGCTTGCTGCTCCACTACATTGATCCCTGACTTCTGGCTTGGCTGACTATCTGTTCCGGTTACTGAACTTTGGCTATGTTTTTACTACGTTTGTTCTTTTTACTTTTATTATTAAACAAGTGTGATTTAAATGTACTTCTGTTTCGGTCTGATTTCAGGGTTTCTGACAGCAGGTCATGAGATTGTCCGAAAGGAGATATGACCGTGTTGGTCGGCGGGAGGAGAAGGGGGGAGATGCACGGAGGAGAGGAGGGAGGAACCAAGAAAGCAGCCACTTGTAGCCTGAAAAGAAGTGGCCACCACCCAGAGCGATGCCCACAACATGGGGTAAGTGCGAGACCTGACTGATTGACTGATCGACCTGGAGGGGAGGGGTGCTGCCCATAGAGGGGGGGATTTGGGTGGTGGCTTCAGGTGGAAAAATAAAACACTAACTGCCACTGATACATGCCTCAGTCCCGGATTTTGATAGGTGATGTTACCCCTAAATATTCCCTGTGAAAAAAACACTAATGCCATGTACACACAACCGGACTTTTCGACGGCCTAGGTCCGACGGAATGAATCTGTCAGATATTACGATCATATATGGGCTCCAGCAGACTTTTTTTTCCAAAAGTCAGATGAACTTAGAAATAAAATATGGTTCAAATCTTTCTGACGGACCCGAGTCCGATTGAAAAATCCATTCATCTGTATGCTAAAACCGACGCTAGGGCAGCTATTGGCTACTGGCTATGAACTTCCTTATTCTAGTCCGGTCGTATGTCATCACGTTCAAATCCATCAGACTTTGGTGTGCTTGTATGTGGCCAAGTCTGTTCATTCGGAAAGTCCGTCGGAACTCTGCCGAAAGTCCGTCGGGAAGACCTAGTCGGGCCAAGTCCGTCTAAAAAGTCTGGTCGTGTGTACGCGGCATAACAGTCTGTTCTCAATGTAGTAGATATCAACACAGGTACATTATGTAAAGAGGCTGCAGATGTAAAAAAAGATGAAAAAATAAAGCTAAAAACCCACAATTCTCCATGGTAAGCAGCATTTTGCTTCCCATATGATATTTAATAAGGGTTAACCATTACTTTAACAGTCCCACCAAAGCCTAAAAGCACTATACTATTCTTTTCCTATGCATTTTCCAGCAGTGCTTCTTATGGTTTCCTCATCACAGCTAAAGCAAATTGAAATATGTCCGTTGTGACCTCACCCTTTTATAGAGAGGGGCTGGCTTATCCAAAAGCCTGACCTAAATTCATAGGCCAGGCAGTGCATTATGGCTACAAAAAAATACCATATGGTGAATTTCCACATTACTTCTTTGGGACCCATGAATATGGAATGGATAGTATTTGCTGCAAACCTACAGTAGCAGTGAAAATGAACCTCATCCCTACACACACTGTCTGCGCTCAAGGCTATGGACTCATTCCAGTGCACCTGTCAAATTTTGACATGCAGCTGTATCTGTGCGTCTGCTGCTTCTGCATTTACTTCCATAGGCTGCCTGCACGATGCCGGCATCAAAGTACCAAAGTGCCCATGCGCGTTAATGCTCATGCGCATGCGTGCAGGCACGTACGCATAGGAGGACATCTGCAGTTTCTATTGGCAGTAGATGGCCTGTCTAAATGATCCTCAGATCCATGCTCAACGGTGACTGGCTTTTTAACTGTTCCTGTATGTCCTGCTTGCATCCTGCATTATATGTGTTGCTGATCTTGTTTGTTATTGACCTGACCTTGGATGCTGTTTATGCTTCTGCTCATTTGTTCCTGACCTTGGCTCGCTCTTGACCTCGCCCCTGCCTGATGCTTCTGTACCTCGTTGCCTGCTCGTTGCTGACCCTGGCTGCTCCTCTGACTACGATTCTGTCTCCACTATGGCTTCACATTTCCCCTGAGTGCCTGCCCTGGCTGTCCCGCATCTCATGTCCAGTTGCCACAGTGTGTTCCTGCTTCAAGCTTGCTGGGAGCCCTGACATGACACACATCCAAAACTTGCAACTTCTGTGGCATACCCCTTTATCCCTGCCTGTTCTACCCTGCATCGTTTCAGCTCCTAAAGTAATGCCCTGCCTGACCTTTTGAGTCTACATCTCCTGCTGCAAGTTCTGCTATCAACATCTGCCGACACTTTTGTTGCTCCTATCACTTGGCTCCATCTGTTCCGCCTTCGGTGGGGCCCTGGATTGAGAGACAAGAGAGGCCAAACTCATCAATTCAGCCTCCTACCAGGTACGTGACAATGGGTGCTAACACCCATATGAATGAGCGGTAGCAAAGAACAGCACTAAATTGTCTTTACTTCTACTTTGGAAGGCCAATCCTATTAAACTACAGTAGCTATCATTTCAAAGAACATAGTGAACATTGATTATTTTGAAATCATTCATTTTGCTAGACAAGCACGTCATGTCTATGGGAAGTTTAATGAAGTTTCCTCTGTGCAACGGGGTGTTAGATAAGATAAAGCCTTTTTACATTTATTTTATTTCTAGTTTATAATAGATGTACTGTGGGAAACAATTTATGATATAAAATAAAATGAAATCATTTTAATTCCATATGTGCAATGCTCTACGTAACAGATGGATATTCTTGCTGCATATGACTCACGTGTAAATATGGTGCCCAGGGTCAGTGGAGCTATATCTGCAGATAATCACCCCGTGTGGTATTTACGCTCAGTGTTGTGTGGTTTAGATAACCATCTCACTGCAGCATGTAGATCAGCTATCTCACTGTGTAGCATGTCGATCTTTCTTCCTGATAATGCTAATTGACGACATCTATGTATTGCCTTTGCAAAAATAGTTAGTATTAATAATTTAGATATTTATTTATTTAGACAAGATAGATAAAGCCTATCAAAGCAGCACAAAAATAAAATCAGCCCAACAAACTTCTAGTTAAACTCTACACTGCAAGGCTTGGCTAAAGTATGCTTGCAGGCAACAATCACTATTTTTATATTTGTGTTCAACTTCTCTCTCTCTCTATCTATCTATCTATCTATATTTTAATACATATATATATATATATATATATATATATATATATATATATATATATATATATATATATATATATATATATATAGAGAGAGAGAGAGAGAGAGAGAGAGAGAGAGAGAGAGAGAGAGAGATACAGAGATATATATCTATCTATCTGTATATCTATCTATCTATCTATCTATCTATCTATATATTTATATAAATCTACATATATATATATATATATATATATATATATATATATATATATATATATATATCATAAAAATGCTAGGCAGATATGTTAAATTAAAGGCAGACATAGATGGTTCAAAAAAAATACAGCACTTTTTACGTGTTCTACATACAAATGCGTTCACACAAATATGATAGTAGTAAAGGAGAGCAGAGTGAGCAGAGAGAAGACCTCACCATCATGCTGCTTTTTCACTGCCCATTAAGTAGGCTGGGGAAGGGGAGAATATTACCATATTCCTTAGTATATCTAAACCCAAGAACAAAAATGTAATCTATTTGCTGCCTGCCAGTCCTTAGATGTGGTGGCTGAATTAGTCCTCTTTTTTTCAGGCTTTTCCCCCCTTTTTTTCAACTTGCGATCTGGCCTGTAACACGCCTCCTGTTCTAGGGTGACAATGTTCACTCATTGCACTAAATATGTAGAGGGGCAGTTTTCTCACCCTAGGGCAGTGATGGTGAACCTTGGCACCCCAGATGTTTTGGAACTACATTTCCCATGATGCTCAGGCACTCTGCAGTGTAGTGGAGCATCATGGGTAATGTAGTTCCAAAACATCTGGGGTGCCAAGGTTTGCCATCACTGCCCTAGGGCATATGGCATATCCTTAACCACTTCAGCCCCGGAGCATTTGGCTGGCACTGCGTCGCCTTAACTGACGATTGCGCATTCACGCAACGTGGCTCCCAAACAAAATTGAAGCCCTTGCTTCCACACAAATAGAGCTTTCCTTTGGTGGTATTTTATCACCTCTGCAGTTTTTATTTTTTGTGCTATAAACAAAAAAAGAGCGACAATTTTGAAAAAGACGCATTTTTTTTTTACTTTTTGCTATAATAAAATATCCCAAAAAAATGTATAAAAAATATATATATAAAAATATTTTTTTTCCTCAGTTTAGGCCGATACGTATTCTTCTACATATTTTTGGTAAAATAAAAGCATTAATAAGCATTTATTGATTGGTTTGCGGAAAAGTTATCACATCTACAAAATAGGGGATAGTTTTATGGCATTTTTATTAATGTTTTTTTTTTACTAGCAATGGCGGCGATCAGCGATTTTTATCGTGACTGCGACATTATGGAGGACACATCAGACAATGTTGGAGCTATTTTGGGACCATTCACATTTATACAGCGATCAGTGCTATGAAAACTGCAGTGATTACTGTGTAAATGTGACTGTCAGTGAAAGGGTTAACCAGGAGGGGGCACTGCAAGGGTTAAGTGTGTCCTAGGGAGTGATTATAACTGTGGGGGAGGGGGGTGGCTGTGTGTGACACAACACTGATCACCTCTCATTATCACAGGGAGCTGTGATCAGTGACACTGTCACTAGGCAGAATGGGGAAATGCTTGTTTACATTAGCATCTCCCCGTTCTTCCTCTCCGTTAGACGATCGTGGGTAACATCGAGTCCGCGGGACCCGCGGTCGTACTCACGGAGCCCGCCTGCTATGCGAACCTTGTGAGATCATGTACAATAACGTGATTTCGCACAATGGAGCCAACCTGCCGCAGTAAAACTGTGGCGGCTGGTCCGCAAGCAGTTAAAGTAGAATAGTAGTATATAAGTAGAAGCTATATAAAATATTGTTTTATTTTGGATAGAGAAAAGGAGGTTTATAACCCCTGTGTTAGGATTGAGTTCACATGCTAGTGGCACTGTGCTGCTTTTGGCTGCTTGCTGCAGTTCTAGTATCCACCAGCAGGTGTCTCCTAGAAGCCAGAGGGCTGTAATGATCAGTTACACCTGTGTTCAGCTGCTACCCTGTTTCCCCGAAAATAAGTCCTACCCTGAAAATAAGACCTACAAACACTTTAGCTAGGACTTATATGGGGGGTAGGGCTTATATTGCAGCCATCACCGACAATCACAGTAGGTCTTATTTTTGGGGAAACAGGATAGGTGGCTATTTAAGGCTGCACCTCCCTTTCCCCAGTGCGTCATTATTCCATAGCCCCCAACTGTCCCTCATTTAGAGGGACTGTCCCTGATTTGTAGCAATGTCCCTCTGTCCCTCATTCCTGCTCATTTGTCCCTCATTTTGGTCTGATCTATATAGATGTATATAAAATGCACTTTTTATTTATCAAAAAGTGTTTCCCAGTGCTAAATCTTTCCTCTGATTTCTAAATTGCTGCATTTGTAAATTCCAGTGTAATAGTAGTGGTAAAAAAAAGCACTTGTAACCAATCTTGTTTTTTTGTACAATTCTCCTTTAAGGGGACATGGCAAGGGATGTGTCCTATGCCTGCATGCTTTTGCAGATAGGTGTTCCTCGTTCCCATGTCAAAAAGTTGGGAGGTATGCTATTCTGATTGCCTCCTTGTTGCCAGAGCCTTGTTCCTGTACATATCCATATCTATCCTGTACACCCTCTGCCTTGCTCCTGCTCTCTGCTCTAGTACTCAGTCTTGTTTCCTATGTTCATTGTTTGCTGTGTATACTTGTTTGTGTGTTTCCCCTGTAAATAAATCATCATTTTATGACGATTGTTTGGTTTGAGTTTCCATGTGTAGCTTACATGTGTCTGGACTCCCTAGCTGAATCCTGAAACCCTGTCAGGTTTTTTATATATATTTTTTTGCAATGTGTGTCCCACTGCAGAGATTTCTCTTCACTTCCTGTCCCATAGCCAAAACAGGAAGTGAGAGGAAATCCCTGCAAATTAAGTGAATTCCTTGGGGGCCCCCCAGGTCACCAGAACTAGTGCCCCTATTCGGAGATTACCCTCTGGGGACAACCCAAAATTTGAGGTTTTCTTTTACTTTCACTTTCAATGATAATGATACACAGGACAAAAAGAGAGGATGAGTATTTGTATTCAGCCCCCTTTACTCTGATAGCCCTAACTAAAATCTAGTGGAAACCAATTGCCTTCAGAAGTCACCTAATTAGTAAATAGAGTCCATCTGTATGTAATTTAATCTCATTATAAATACAGATGTTCTGTGAAGCCTTCAGAGGTTTGTTGGAGAACCTTAGTGAACAAACAGCATCATGAAGGCCAAGGAACAGACCAGACAGGTCAGGGATAAAGTTGTGGAGAAGTTTAAAGCAGGGTTAGGTTATAAAAAAAAATATCCCAAGCTTTGAACATCTCATAGAGCACTGTTCAATCCATCATGCAAAAATAGAAAGAGTATGGCACAAAACCTACCAAGACATGGCCGTCCACCTAAACTGACAGGCCGGCAAGGAGAGCATTAATCAAAGAATCAGCCAAGAGCCCCATCGTAACTCTGGAGGAGCTGCAGAGATCCACAGCTCAGGTGGGAGAATCTGTCCACAGGACAACTATTAGTCATGCATTCCATAAATCTGGAATTTATAGAAAAGTGGCAAGAAGAAACCATTGTTGAATGAAAGCCTTAAGAAGTTCTGTTTGCAGTTTGCGATAAGCCATGTGGGGGACACAGAAAACATGTGGAAGAAGGCGCTCTGGTCAGATGAGATCAAAATGGAACTTTTTGGCCTAAAACCAAAACACTATGTGTGGTGGAAAACTAACACTGCACATCACCCTGAACACACCATCCCAACCGTGAAACATGGTGGTGGCAGCATCATCTTGTGGAGATGCTTTTCTTCAGCAGGAACAGGGAAACTGGTCAGAGTTGATGGGAAGATGGATGGAGCCAAATACAGGGCAATCTTAAAAGAAAACCTGTTAGGGTCTGTAAAAGACTTAAGACTGTGCTGAAGCTTCACCTTCCAGCAGGACAACAACCCTAAACATACAGCCAGAGCTACAATGGAATGGTTTAGATCAGGGATATTCAATTAGCGGACCTCCAGCTGTTGCAAAACTACAAGTCCCATCATGCCTCTGGGTGTCATGCTTGTGGCTGTCAGAGTCTTGCTATGCCTCAGGGGACTTGTAGTTCTGCAACAGCTGGAGGTCCGCTAATTGCATATCCCTGGTTTAGATCAAAGCATATTCATGTGATAGAATGGGCCAAAGTCCAGACCTAAATCCAATTGTGAATATGTGGCAAGACTTGAAAATTGCTGTTCACAGACGTTCTCCATCCAATCTGACAGAGCTTGAGCTATTTTGAAAAGAAGAATGGGCAAAAATGTCACTCTCTAGATGTGCAAAGCTGGTAAAGACATCCCCAAAAGCATTTACAGCTGTAATTGCAGTGAAAGGAGGTTCTACAAAGTATTGACTCAGGGGGACTGAATACAAATGCACGCCACACTTTTCACATATTTATTTGTAAAAAATGTTGAAAACCATTTGGGTACAGTGTTGCATTACTTGTCATTTAAAGTGGTTGTACACCCTGTACAACCACTTTTACCTACAGGAAAGCCTATATTAAGGCTTACCTGTAGGTGCTTGAAATATCTCCTAAACCGCCACGGTTTAGGAGATATTTATAATAAAAAAGCCAAACGCCGATGTCTACAGCACATGCGCACTTTAGAAAGAGCAGATCGTGCCCTTTATAATAGGGGTCATGCTGTGACTGGCGGCTCCCGCGTGCATGCGCGGGAGTGACGTTACACGACTCCGGACAGTCAGAGAGCCAAAGTTCGCGGCCCCGGAAGGAAGAGGGGTGAAGATGTACGCTCGCTGCTAGTGGGGACAGCAGTGACATCGCAGGCTTCGGTTTCAGGTAAGAGACACATAATGGGCGCCCATTATGCTTTACCTTTGCAGGGAAATAAAGAGGGTTTACTTCCTCTTTAAATTGGGACAGCGCTGAAATCTGAAAATGAAGCTGGGCAGGAAGGGGATAAAAGTGCCCAGTATTGAAATGGTTTAAGTGTGCAGTATGCAAAGTCCCCAAGGGGGGGAGGACCCACTGTGAACTCACTGCATACAATGTGCACGGCTGTAATGCCATTGTTTGAGCTGCACCATGTCTGTCACTTGCGTATGCAGCTCAAAGGAGATCTATTCTGAAAATTCCAGCACTTCCCCTGCCCACTGAAGGTGGAGCAGGTGGTGCAGTGCCAGGTTGGACATTGCTAGTATCAGAGCACTGCTAAGCAGTACCCATGCACCCACCAGCTAGCAAGCACCCTAGCTGGGTATATACTGGCTTTCCATGTTGTTCAGGTCTGTGGACAGGTTTAGAAGCTCGCTGCATGCTGCTTCATTAAAGGGGTTGTAAAGGTAAATTTTTTATTTTCTACATAAGTTCCTTTAAGCTAGGGCATTGTTGGTTCACTTACCTTTTCCTTTGATTTCCCTTCTAAATGTTTTTTTTCTTTGTCTGAATATCTCACTTCCTGTTTCTCCTCAGTAAACTTCTCACCATCATCAGAGCTGGTGGTTAGTCAGCCAGAACAGCTTACTGAACAGCTTACTGGGGTGAAACAGGAAGTGAGAAATTTAGACAAAGAAAACAAAGAAAAAAAACATTTAGAAGGGAAATCGAAGGAAAAGATAAGTGAACCAACAATGCACTAGCTTAAAGGAACCTATGTAGAAAATAAAAAAATTACCTTTACAACCCCTTTAAGCTCCTCTACTGCCCACAGCTGAATATACTCCTACTGGCAGAAATCAAAGTCCTACCCTAACACTTGTCACAATAGGTGACCAGAGCATAGTGGTGGAAAGGGGTGCAGAGATGGAGTGTAGCAGTGTAGAGGTGATAGAGAGGTGAGCAGTTGTAAAAGAGGGATATAGAGGTGGATGCAGAAATTAGTATTGGTGGAAGGGGGCTAGGGAGATGTAGAAGTGAATGATGGTGGATAAGGGGTATGAGGGGTAGAGGTGAGCACTAGTGAAAGAGTGATGCAGGATGAGGGGGTGGGGGTGTACGGAGGTAAGCAGTGAAGGAGGTGATGGTAGAGAGGTGAGTGGTGGATGAGCAAGTGCAGTGTAGATAGGTGAGCAGTGGTATAGAAAGGGCGTTGTGGAAAAGGGTGTTCAGTGGTTAGCAGCGGGCAAGGGGGTGCAGTAGTGAGTGGTGAATGATGTGGTGCAGAGGTGATTGGTGGATCAGGAGGTTCAGAAGCAAGGGGTGGATGAGTGGTAAGTGGGGCAAGGGGGTTCGGAGGAGAGTAATGCAAGAGAGGGCGGTGAATGGTGGACAAGAAGGAGCAGAGGTGGACAAGGAAGTGCACTGGTAAGGGAAATGTTTGATGGCAGGGGGGTTTAATTGAGGATGGGTAGGATGCTTATTTGAAGGGGGAAGTTGAGATTCTTTTTTTTTTTTTTTTGAGAGAGAGAATATTTGCCTAAAGGCCAGCATATACAAGGGGAAGTTACATCAGCCTTCTCCCCAGCTGGTACTGAAATGACTAGTGCCGGGGAACCAGGGTCAGGGATCAATGCCATCACTCCCCTGGTTGTGTGACACTGCAATTGGCTGCTAACCCCCAACGCCATCACTGAAAAGGAGGTCCCATAGTCCTTCATACCTGGATGTGTTGGTTATTGTGGACAGTAATGAAGGAGGGTGGAGCAACAAGGGATTTTTCTTCTCCACATACATGCTTTCAGGGCCGATCACTCATAGGTGATCGATGCATTGCAATTACATACAAGCAGCCAGGGGAGGACTGACAACTCATGGGGCCCCCGGGCAATAGGAGATTATGGGGCCCCCAGGCAATCAGAGATTATGGGGACACACAGTAGACACACACAGTATACAATCACACAGTATACACAGATATGCTTATATTGGCTGAGAAGGTACTGGAGAGGTGGGGCAGCTATAATCTCAGGATTTTTAGACCAAAGGGATGTCGGTAAGGGACATTTCAGAGACCGATGTAAAAAAAAAAAAAACATTGTTGGCCCAAAACACATATGTAAATGTAGCTTTATGCAAGCTGTAGCAGCTTCAGGAATAAAACAATGCTTGCAGTGCTAAGGAAAGAGGCTAAAAAAAAACTAAAATGTAATGTCTTAAGCAATGTTGTAAAATATAAATACAAAGCAGAAATGTGTGTGTGTTTGTTTTTTTCTCTGGCATGCAAACTCAGTTCTCTTACGGGTTACATTTGAGATATACAGTGGTGTGAAAAAGTGTTTGCCCCCTTCCTCATTTCCTGTTCCTTTGCATGTTTGTCACACTTAAGTGTTTCGGAACATCAAACCAATTTAAACAATAGTCAAGGACAACACAAGTAAACACAAAATGCAATTTGTAAATGAAGGTGTTTATTATTAAAGGTGAAAAAAAATCCAAACCATCATGGCCCTGTGTGAAAAAGTGATTGCCCCCTAAACCTAATAACTGGTTGGGCCACCCTTAGCAGCAACAACTGCAACCAAGCGTTTGCGATAACGTGCAATGAGGCTTTTACAGCGTCCTGGAGGAATTTTGGCCCACTCATCTTTGCAGAATTGTCCTAATTCAGTTACATTAGAGGGTTTTCGAGCATGAATGGCCTTTTTAAGGTCATACCACAACATCTCAATAGGATTTAGGTTAGGACTTTGGCTAGGCCACTCCAAAGTCTTCATTTTGTTTTTCTTCAGCCATTCGGTGGTGGACTTGCTGGTGTGTTTAGGATCATTGTCCTGCTGCAGAACCCAAGTTCGTTTCAGCTTGAGTACACGAACAGATGGTCGGACATTCTCCTTCAGGATCTCTTGGTAGACAGCAGAATTCATAGTTCCTTTTATCACGGCAAGTCTTCCAGGTCCTGAAGCAGCAAAACAGCCCCAGACCATCACACTACCACCACCATATGTTACTGTTGGTATAATGTTCTTTTTTATGAAATGCAGTGTTCCTTCTACGCCAGATATACTTGGACACACACCTTCCAAAGAGTTCCACTTTTGTCTCATCGGTCCACAGAATGTTGTCCCAAAAGTCTTGGGGATCATCAAGATGTGTTGTGGAGAAATTGAGACGAGCTTTGATGTTCTTTTTGCTCAGCAGTGGTTTTCTCCTTGGAACTCTGCCATGCAGGCCATTTTTGCCCAGTCTTTTCCTGATGGTGGAGGCATGAACGCTGACCTTAACTGAGGCAAGTGAGGCCTGCAGTTCCTTGGACGTTGTTGTGGGGTCTTTTGTGACCTCTTGGATGAGTCGTCGCTGCGCTCTTCGGGTAATTTTGGGCGGCCGGCCACTCCTGGGAAGGTTCACCACTGTTCCATGTCTTCGCCATTTGTGGATAATGGCTCTCACTGTGGTTCGCTGGATTCCCAAAGCTTTGGAAATGGCTTTATAACCCTTTCCAGACTGATAGATCTCAATTACTTTCTTTCTCAATTGTTCCTGAATTTCTTTGGGTCTCGGCATGATGTGTAGCTTTTAAGGATCTTCTGGTGGACCTTACTGTGTCAAGCAGCTCCTATTTAAGTGATGCCTTGATTGTGAACAGGTGTGGCAATAATCAGGCCTGGGTGTGGCTAGAGAAATTGAACTCAGGTGTGGACAACCACAGTTATAGTATGTTTTAACAAGGGGGGCAATCACTTTTTCACACAGGGCCATGATGGTTTGGATTTTTTTTCCCCTTTAATAATAAACACCTTCATTTACAAATTGCATTTTGTGTTTACTTGTGTTGTCCTTGACTATTGTTTAAATTGGTTTGATGTTCCGAAACACTTAAGTGTGACAAACATGCAAAGGAACAGGAAATGAGGAAGGGGGCAAACACTTTTTCACACCACTGTACTTGTTTAACGTCTCCTTCTATAAGAAAAAAAGAAAAAAATTTTCATAATAAAATTATATTTTCACAGCATGCCAACTAATTTAGGGTTTATAATGCTCTTGAGCTTATATTAATATTATTGTATATTATTTTCATAAATAAATAATAAAACTTTTTTTTTATTTTACAGTGATTTTTAATTGAATGTTATTGCTTTTGTTTTGTATACAGCTGCTTCCATATGGTACATTTCCTACCAATGTAACCCTTGCTGTTTTTTTGTTTTTTAGCAACTGGCAAATATTCCAAAACAAGAAAAAGTTGTAATAACATAAATATAAAAAAAAATCTATGTCAGTGTACAGATATTTTTTTACCGATGTTCAAAGATAGTCCACACACATTTCACCATATTATAAAAACACAACCTGAAAACCTGAATTTCTATTTTGTACAACCTAGTAGATGCAGAACTGTAGATGACAAGCAAGATTACTCTAGTTATAGTTCAGCATGTTTTGCCATACAAGCTGAAACGTATATGTAAAAGGAAGTATGATTAAAAACTGTACTATTAGTCATGTGGGCAAATCTATACTTTAGTATATTTACCCACAGGTGGTTTAAATGAGGTAAAAAACAAAACAAAAAGCACACATATATATATATATATATATAGAGAGAGAGAGAGAGAGAGAGAGAGAGAGAGAGAGAGATTTTTTTTTACCTAATTTCTTTGCACTAGAATACTTTTGCCTATTCTCATATTCTAAAATATGTACAAATTATATATATATATATATATATATATATATTGTTGCGCCATTTCCTTGCACTAGAATACTCTTGCCTATTCCTAATGCACAAATTATTTAAAGAAAAAAAAAAATTTCCCCATGCAATGGGGCTGTGCTCACACTGCATGGGTTAACTTCTTGTTTTATCTAGGTGTGAGGAGAGTGGAGAGATACTTACCTAATCCTTCAATCCTCCAAGGTCAAAACCAATGCCTGTTGTTCCTGCCTCCCCACAACTCCCCCAACCCCACCAACCCTCATGGTCAAGCGTTCTTGTGCTGTATACTATTCCTAACATTATCACGCACACGGATGGCAGGAACAGTCCACTGCTGGATGTGGGCAGCCCGGTTTTCCAGGTTTCGAAGGATTGGGTGAGAATAGCCTTTCTGTGTGCCCCTGGACAAAACAAACTATATATATATATATATATATATATATATATATATATATATATATATATATATAGATAAATAGATAGATAGATAGATAGATAGATAGAGATAAATAGATAGATAGATAGATAGGATAGATATATATATATATATATATATATATATATATATATATATATATATATATATATACAGTATATAATCATACTATGATTAGTATATAAATATTAAATAATAATATGATTAATATATAAATATTAAATTATGTTTAATTTATCTATCTATTTATCTATATTAAACACATGTATGTGGAAGGTGATGGAATTAATGGACACAAAAATGAAGGACAAACTATTTCCCTTTGTTAAAAAATTATCATAAATATATGTATATAGTAGAAAAAGTAGTACAATAAAACATTTTTAATTAAGACTTTTATAGAGAAGAAAACTGTACATAAATGTATGTTATGCTATAAACAACATGAATGTTAATAGTATAGTCTGCTTTCCATAAAATTGCCCCTTACAATGGAGGTTAGTGTAGAAAAGTCTTATTACATTGGTCTGCCTCCCTTAGAGTCCTTTTATTCGTTTTTATGAGCTTTTTTTTAAAAAAAAAAAAAGAAAAGAAAAAAAGGTATACTGTTTGTTTTTCAAACACAGCTTCACCCTTGTATACAATGTGTTGATATATATGACATTTAAACAGTTTGTATCCTCTTGATCTTTATTTCCATATATGTATATCATACTATATATTTTTTTTTTCTGTACACTTTTATTTTTGTCTCTAATAGCCCTGAAGAAGGGTGAGTCTTTGTTCCCCCGAAGCACGTTGGTTTTATCATGCTATACTACTTTCAATAAAACAACTACATATTCACCTTTATTTCACTTCTAATTGGATACCGGGTGTTCCTTTTATCTACCCTCGCAAGTATACGCGGAAACGACCTTGAGGCTGTACCCAGAGGTAGCAACCGAAGGAGCAAACGTCTCCAATACCCTACAACACGCTCCCACCAGCGCTCACTGGCAGACCCTCAACCCAGTAAGTCAGTCCAGTGCGGTCTCCCACCTTTAGGAGCTTGTTACATTGGTGGTCAGTTGAGAAGTGTCTCCTTTCACTGAGATCAGTAGACAGTGTCAGTTTACATTTGTGATCAGTGGGTAAGTGCCTCCTTACACTGATGTTTACTGGATATTTTGGAGGAAAGTACTACAAGGATTTTTTTTTATTGATTTATTACTTTATTCATTAAATAATGTAACTGAATTTATAGTAAGAAAGTCTGTAATTAGGCTTAGAAAAATATGTTTACAAATAGTGCATGTATTCTGTCTATGTGCTATATCTCAGCTGACTACGTTATCTTCAGATTTCCTAAAGCTGCACCATAGTAATTATAACAAACCAAAGGAAAGATGATGAATAGAACTAGACATTCTATAAAATCTTGTTCCTTTTATTTCTGTGCCTTTTACACGTTGTGTCCTGCTGTAGTTATAAATGGTTAGAGCTTTTGGTATTCTTAATCTAAGGCCCTTACAATTGTCAAACAGAAATAAAACCCTAATTTGAAATACAGTATCTCACAAAAGTGAGTACACCCCTCACATTTTTGTAAATATTTTATTATACCTTTTCATGTGACAACAAGTAGTGAGTGTACAGCTTGTATAACAGTGTAAATTTGCTGTCCCCTCAAAATAACTCAACACACAGCCATTAATGTCCAAACGGCGGGCAACGAAAGTGAGTACACCCCCCAAGTGAAAATGTCCAAATTGGGCCCAAAGTGTCAATATTTTGTCTGGCCACCATTATTTTCCAGCATTGCCTTAACCCTCTTGGGCATGGAGTTCACCAGAGCTTCATAGGTTGCCACTGGAGTCCTCTTCCACTCCTCCATGACCACATCACAGAGGTGGTGGATGTTAGAGAACCTTATGCTCCTCCACCGTTTGAAGAAGCCCCACAGATGCTCAATAGGGTTTAGGTCTGGAGACATACTTGGCCAGTCCATCACCTATACCCTCAGCTTTCTTAACAAGACAGCGGTCATCTTGGAGGCGTATTTGGGGTCATTATCATGTCGGAATACTGCCCTGTGGCCCAGTCTCCGAAGGGAGGGTATCATGCTCTGTTTCAGTATGTCACAGTACATGTTGGCATTCATGGTTGCCTCAATGAACTGTAGCTCCCCAGTGCCGGCATCACTCATGCAGCCCCAGACCATGACACTCCCACCGCCATGCTTGACTGTAGGCAAGACACACTTGTCTTTGTACTCCTCACCTGGTTGCTGCCACACACGCTTGACACCACCTGAACCAAGTAAGTTTATCTTGGTCTCATCGGACCACAGGACATGGTTCCAGTAATCCATGCTACACTGCCTGTCTTCAGCAAACTGTTTGTCTGCTTTCTTGTGCATCATCTTTAGAAGATTTCTGAGATGACAGCTACGCAGACCAATTTGATGCAGTGTGTGGTGTATGGTCTGAGCACTGAAAGGCTGACCCCCCACCCCTTCAACCTCTGCAGCAATGCTGGCATCACTCATACGTCTATTTCTCAAAGACAACCTCTGGATATGACACTGAGCACGTGCGCTCAACTTCTTTGGTCAACCATGGCAAGGCCTGGTCTGAGTGGAACCTGACCTGTTAAACCGCTGTATGATCTTGGCCACCATGCTGCAGCTCAGTTTCAGGGTCTTGGCAATCTTCTTATAGCCTAGGCCATCTTTTTGTAGAGCAACAATTATTTTTTTCAGATCCTCCAAGATTTCTTTGCCATGAGGTGCCATGTTGAACTTCCAGTGACCAGTATGAGAGAGTGAGAACACCAAATGTAACATACCTGCTCCCCATTCACACCTGAGACCTTGTAACACTAACACAGTGAAGAGAAAATGGCTAATTGGGCCCAATTTGGACATTTTCACTTAGGAGTGTACTCACTTTTGGTGCCAGAGGTTTAGACATTAATGGCTGTATGTTGAATTATTTTGAGGGGACAGCAAATTTACACTGTTATACAAGCTGTACACTCACTACTTTACATTGTAGCAAAGTGTCATTTCTTCAGTGTTGTCACATGAAAAGATATAATAAAATATTTACAAAAATGTGAGGGGTGTGCTTACTTTTGTGAGATACTGTATAAATGAAACAATTGGAGCAATAAGCCATGGGAGTACAACTGAACCCTGTGTCCATATGTGTAAGTGAATGCGTATTGATGTTTGCTCACATGAGCAATCACAATCCATAAACCTATCTAGCTGATTGTTCATGAATGTCAAGTGCATATCCTCCAGTCCTAGTTTGGCATTTGTGTTGAACCTCCACACAATGATGTTGTTATGCCCCTAGTTCCTATAAGGTGCACCACAAAATGTGCATACCCATATTTTTTTTTTTTTAAAACCATGTGAAACAAAATACAGAAATGTGAATAGAATATGCATGTTCCAAACTATAGGATTTATGCATGCACACAAATATCCATATAGCACAATATCCCTCTACTAACAATTCATTGAGGCTTTTTTTACTAATTAAGATATCTTCAGTTTTCTTTAATGAAAGCTGTGCACACTTGATGTAGACTGGCCATATATTATACAATTTTCTTGTTCAGTTTCCTTTGGATTTACCTTAAACTATGTAGTGCAAGGGCCTGCCTGATTGCTTACAAATTTAAAGTGTTTAGATTTGATCTCATTTAATAAATCTAAAGAAAATTTGTACAAGAAAACTGTATAATGTAAGGCCAGCCAGGTATACACACACACACACACACACACACATATATATAAAAACAAAAAAACTATTAAATAGATTCAAAAACCATAGAGAAAATTCCATTATTATTTCTGGCATATTGAAGCTAGGCTGGAGCACATATTCTATACCAAATCATCATTCATTATAAAGTTCTTTGCTATAGTAAGGTTTCGCACATACAAGAACATTTTATAATATAAGGCCAGCCTTATTTCTATAAGGCAGGGGTCTCCAAACTTCGGCCAGAGGGCCAGATGTGGCCCTTTGCTAGCCTTTATCCGGCCCTTGGGGCACTATTTCTCCCACTGACACCAACAATGGGGCACTATTTCTTCCACCGATACCAATGACGGGATACTATTTCTCCTACTAATAGGGACACTACTCCTCCTATTGACCACCAATTCTGAGGCCATGTTTATGCTCATGTCTGGCCCCGGACATTTTCTGCCCCCCGCTGGCCACAATCCGGCCCTCCTAAAGTCTGAAGGACAATAAACTGGCACTTTGTTTGAAAAGTTTGGAGGCTCCTGCTATAAGGTATGCACATATATTAAAAATAAATAAATAAATGGACTCAAAAATCGTTACATTATTATTTTTGGCATGCTACATCTAGGCTGGAGCACATATTCTATACCAAATCATCATTTGTTTTTATGTGAATTTGTATGTTTGCCGTATTAAAGTTTCATACGTGGATGAACAATGAATTTCATATGCAATTGCATATACATTTTTTAAAACAAACCCAAAATGGAGGACCTGATGGATATGGAGAGAGGACGCCAGGAGAAATTCCTTAAAAAGCGGTATTATTGGCATGAATTTGTCTACTGAGGAATACAAAACACTGTTCACTTAAACATCACCGCTTGGCGTGGGCCATGGTGGGACTCATAGTTGTATCAGGTTGGTGGTAAGACAGGCTCTTTCCCCCACATCCCCCAAACCCTCCCCCCCCCTTTTTTTTTTTCTATTTTTCTTTTCTCTGCATTTTCTTTTTCTTTTCAAATAATAATTTTTTTTCTGTGTAAAATACCACACGGAGTACAGCAAATGCCAAATATATGGATGGTGGGATCTCTATAGTATCTGCCATGCTGCACTGCATCCAACCACTGTACTGGCTTGTTTAGACTATATGAACTGTCTATGTACATGTACCAAGATTGCATCTTGTCGAGATATCTGTACTTTCCGTGTGATCCTTAAAATAAAGTATTGGAAAAAAATAAAAAACAAAGCGTGCCATGTGCATTCCCTCCAAGAAAATAGTTTGCAAAGCACGCAAAACTGTAGTGTTTAATAGTGCAAGAAATTGAAAGTGTAAAATATTTTCTACTACGGCTAGCAAATTTTGCTATGCATCTGAAACATTCACTAATCTATGCAACCCAACAAGTTACCCAACAAATTAGAGTGCCATCTACAAGGTCATACAAAACACCAGCTTATATAAAAAAAAAAAAATTCTAATCCTTACAGTAACTATGGGGAATCCAGTAATGATTCTGTAAGCAGCTAAACAATATAACTAAATTCCAGTTTTTGCAAGTCAGGTTTGTAAAGGGTCACCAAACTTCTAGATCGGTGCTTTGAAAAAACTCTGTCAAGACCACCCCCATAATATATATGTGCTTACTTTATCCTAATTACTTTAAATTGTCAGTACATCCAAAAGTAACATTTGAACCAGGTAGTTTGAGTCAACGTTTTTTTTAAATGTATCTAATACTCCAATACGCCAACAAACAGATCCCCAGATTATAATTCCAGATTCTGTTCCTGTCCACCTGGGAGTTTTGGGAGTAACCCCCAACTTTCCAGCTCCTTCTGTTGCATTCCGCATAAAATAGAATAAATAGAAAAACAGAGGGGAGTGCGGGAATCCCCAAAGGGAGCACAGGAATCATAATGGCCTCAACAGTTGTGTAGACCATGGAATTCAATAACTGGGATCTGGGGGGGATTTTTTTTTCCCTCTTGCCCTCCCCCCCGACTCTTCTGCTCCTCTGTTCTTTTCCTCTTCTACTCTTTCTTCACTCTAAACTATGCCCCATCACCTCAGCCGTGGCTGAAATAAAAACGTAGTGATTATGAGCAACAGGAAGATTAAGCAGTCTCGGTCAATAAGATGATTATATCTGACCCACTCATTTAAATGGTCTAAACATCTGAGTTTGAGTTAATTAGGTAAATGTTCTTAGAGGCTCCAGAGGCCTCCTGTTTTTCAAGTTTATAAATGCAACCGTATTGGCAAAATAATGCTTAAACCGTTGATAAGGACTTCAGTTACGTCTGGTCATGACGTTGGTCTCATGGAATTTGTCGACACAATGTATATATGTACAAGAAAATGATGCTGACATGATGTATTGTAAGGGATTTTGCCATAAATAAATAAAGGAATTTAAAAAAAAATAACCGGGATCTCAAAAATGAAGCCCGTAAATGGAATAAAAATCTGTCAGATACAGTATATCCCTAGGATACAACATTCAATTATTACTTTTGGGCAAACTAACACTTTAGAATAAAATGGATACAATAGAATAAATAGAAAAGTGAAGGGAAGTGTGGGAATCCTAAAAGGGAGTTGTAGGAATCATATTGGCCACAGCAATTGTGTAGACCATGGAACTTAAGAACCGAGAGCTCACAAATTAAGCCCCTAAATTGAAAAAAATCTGTCAGATACAGTGTATCCCTAGAATACACCATTCAATTATTACTTTTGGGCAGACCAACACTATAGAATAACTTGGATAAAATAGAATAAATAGAAACGCGAAGGGGAGTGTGGGAATCCTAAAAGGGAATCATAATGGCCTTAGTAGTTGTGTAGACCATTTAGCTAAAGAACCGGGATCAAACTGAGACCCTATATGGCATTGGTTCTCAACTCCTGTCCTCAGGACCCTCTAACAGGCCAGGTTTTATGTATTACCTTGGGGAGATGCAGACTAGAATACTGCAATCACTGAGTAGCAAATGATGTCACCTGTGATGTATTTCAGTTATCTTGTAAACCTGGCCTGTTAGTGGGTCCTGAGGACAGGAGTTGAGAACCACTGCTTTACGGAATAAAAATCTGTCAGATACAGTATACCCCCAGAATATACCATTATATAATTACTTTCAGACTGACACATTAAAAAACAATTGTTCTAAATATGCACCCAGATTGATTTCACTGTGCTACTGAGCACCACAACAATTTAACAGACTTCAAACACAAAACCCCTGGAATAACCAACAGACTGTATTTCTTCACCTGTTTGAATAATACAAAACTTTTTATGTTTTTTTTTTTCTGTTCCATTGGGGATATTTTAGATTATTTCCTGTTACAGCAGGAAATGACAATCTCTCCATACGTAAGGAAAATCCACACCTGAACATTGGAAACATTTTCCCTTACGTAAGTCCTAAAGAGGGTGGTGGAGCCATAGACAGAAATTTACACCTGTCAGAGGTCCTAACCCTCCCTACCTTATTAAAAAAAAAAGAAAAAAATTTGCTTTAGATACACTTTAATTAGTAAGTACAGAGAACAACGACAGGACAACTACAGTAGCCTGGTGACAGGACTACTGAACAATTGCACTTTGCTGCTACATCTTCTAAAGTTTTACAGATACATTCATTAGCATGATGCCCCAGACCATTCTGTTATACTCACTAGGCAGTAGAAATTGCAAGTTCATCCTTGTTCATAAGCTGAACACAAAGGTTTAGTTATATCCTCTAATAGCTGCTAAAATACCCCGGCTTACTATCACACCTATTTTAACACTCCCCTCCCCAGTTTATCAAGTTTTAGTTTTGAATTAAAAGAGATGACAGGAAACGCCGCAGAAGTCTATTTAAAGGGAAGTGTTCATTATCCAGGCTGGTGTAAAACTCATTTGGGTAATACCCTTGTGACTATTTAGGTTAATCGTATTTTAATGGATGCAGCTGAGAAGTCCTTTCTGTTTTACAAAGATGAAGATGACATGCAGGGCTGCTTGACAAACACTTCAATGAGAGGAAATGAATAGCTACAGCAACCTGCAGCCAATCAAATGTCAAGAAACTAAACTACAAAAAAAAAAATTAAACCCTAAAAATAAAAAGGTGGAACTTAGAGCTGTTAATATGCATACTTAAAACTCTTCTGTCTAGCCCTTAAAATGCTATAATTTAATAAAATAAGATCCTATCTTTTTAATCCTGTAATGATTATAAGTTTAAACTATCAAATAAGTATAATGGCAGTTAAGAAAATTCTTTACTTCTTTACTTCTTTACTTCTTTACTTCTTTACTTCTTTACTTCTTTATTTGGGTGGCACAGTGGTGTAGTGGGTAGCACTCTTGCCTAGCAGTAAAAAGGGTTGCTGGTTTGAATCCCAACCACAACACTACCTGCCTGGAGTTTGCATGTTCTCCCTGTGCCTGCATGGGTTTCCTCCCACACTCCAAAGACATGCTGGTAGCTTAATTGGCTTCTGACCAAAATTGGCCCTAGTATATGAATGTGAGTTGGGGACTTTGGATTGTGGGCTCCTTGAGGGTAGGGACAACGGAGAGTGTGTGGGAATTGATGGTACCTTAAATAATGATATAATAGATGACCATCTTAATGAGACAATGTACAGAGATATGGACAATTGTAGACACTCACTCAGGTTGGACTGGTGTCTTTATTCAACCTTACTAACCATGTAACTTTACAGCAGTGTGTTAGGATTAAGTTCGCCTGCTGGTGGCACTATCCTGCTCTGTGCTGTTTGCTGCAGTTCTAGTGTCCACCAGCAGGTGTCACCCAGGAGCCAGCAGGCTGGTGTAATCAGGCTAATTAATGTTCAGCTGCCTGGGGGCTACTTAAGGCTTTTCCTCCCTTCCCCTGGTGCGTCACAATTCTGGTCCCTTCCTTGCCTGCTGTGCCTAGCTTCATCCAGTCTGTACCGCTCTGCCTTGTTCCTATTCGAGTACCCTGTTGAGATCTCCCTTCCTTGCATTCCCTTGTCCTTTAGAGGGTTTTGTATATAGTTAGTTTGTCTTTTGGGGTTTGTTTATGTTCACATTTACTGTTTGCTGTGTTAATGGTTTGCTGTGTTTCACTATATATAAATATCACTTATATATATATATATATATATATATATATATATATATATATATATATATATATATATATATATATATATATATATATATATATCTATATATATATATATATCCTTTGTTTGGTCTCAGTTCACCTGTGTATCTACGTTCAGCTACACTTGGGAACTGGGAGCCAGTTGCTTTGGATTTTTGCTTTACCTTTCGCAATGCTGAGAGTGCAGGTTATTTGCTGTGTGCAACTTGCAGTAGAGGATAAGGATTTGTGTCATTCACTTTGGCAGGATCTTACTGAGGAAGAGCTGCTTGAAGGGATTTTGACTGCCTTAGCCGTTGAGGGTAGATTTTCACTTCCTGAAGTACAACCTTTCATTCAAGTCTGTTCTGAGCTACTATTTCAGGTTACCCCTCAGGGCCATGATATTTTCACTCCTCCATTCACTTTGTACCAGGCTGGATTTTTGGGATGGTTGCTAAAACATTGTGCAGGTGTGTTTCTCCAGCAGTATTCAGCCTTAATTGAGCAATGTGAGAAAGGGAGAGACAAACTCTTTAGTTCAACCTTTACTACAAGCTTGGTCAGAGATCATATACCCAGTGCAAGATGAGTCACATAAGTACCCTGCCACCAGTAAGCACCCCGGCCCTGTATGCAATCCATCGAAAGCTCCCCCTGCAGTGCTCTTACCCATAGCAACAGCTCAGGCCCCTTCCTGCATTTCTAATACTCTTCCCTCTATTCTTCCTAGTACTGTTACTACCTTCCCATCAGCAGTACAGTCTGGTCAGCATAAGGCAACTACGTGCAGGACTCCAATATCTGAGCCTAAGAAAATGAAACAAAACTCGTCTGCTGCTCTTATACCTGTGCCACTATCCATGTTGCCTGCTGATCCTGTTCTCACCGATCCAGTGAATGATGCGATCAAGTCCTCCTCCATGCAGACGACTGCTGATGCAATCCAGTCCTCCTCCATGTTGCCGCCTGCTGCTGATGTCCATGCCTCTTCTATGTTGCCGCCTGCTGCTGATGTCCATGCCTCTTCTATGTTGCAGCCTGCTGCTAATGTCCATGCCTCTTCTAGGTTGCCGCCTGCTGCTGATGTCCATGCCTCTTCCATGTTGCCGCCTGCTGCTGATGTCCATGCCTCCTCCATGTTGCCGCCTGCTGCTGCTGTCCATGCCTCCTCCATGTTGCCACCTGCTGCTGCTGTCCATGCCTCCTCCATGTTGCCACCTGCTGCTGCTGTCCATGCCTCCTCCATGTTGCCACCTGCTGCTGATGTCCATGCCTCCTCCATGTTGCCGCCTGCCGATGGGGTCCATGCCTCCTCCATGTTGCCGCCTGCCGATGGGATCCATGCCTCCTCCATGCTGTTGCCGCCTGCCGATGGGGTCCATGCCTCCTCCATGCTGTTGCCGCCTGCCGATGGGGTCCATGCCTCCTCCATGCTGATGTCGCCTGCCGATGGGGTCCATGCCTCCTCCATGCTGATGTTGCCTGCCAATGCATTCCCTTATCCTTGTCCTTTAGAGGGCTTTGTATATAGTAAGTAGTTAGGTTCCTTTGTTATTTGTCTTTTGGGGTTTGTTTATGTTCACATTTACTGTTTATATAGTAATATATATATATTCTCCTTTGTTTGTTTGGTCTCAGTTCCCTTGTGTAGCTACGTGTCTGGTCTCCCTAGCCACTGATCCTGACACAGTGGTTCTCAACCTCATTCCTCAAGTACCCCCAACAGGCCATGTTTTTAGGTTTTCCTTTGCACTTTCCTACTTTGCACAGCTGTTTAAAAATCAATATCAATGACATGATATTGATCAGAGCTATTTTTAATCTAAGAGATGTTCCCAAAACATGGCCCGTTGGGGGTACTTGAGGACTGAGGTTGAGAACCACTGTTTTACAGGAGGCAAAGCTCCTGGGTACAACCGAGAAGTTGTGATTGGGCCTATTTACCTCCTAGGCTCAGGAACACTTCAAATAGTTATGCCCTGGGGCAAAAGTGCTTAACCATCTCCTCTGCCCCTTCTTCCAGGTCCCCTCTTTTCATCTTTGGCCATTGAGTGGCTACTGATAATGCATGTGTACAAGAGCTACATCTTCCCTGGCACCTGGCTCCATTCTTACAGATGCCAAGAATAATATGGTTACATACTCAGGAATAGTGATGGACGAACTTCCGACGGGACGTTTCGCGAACGCGAAATGCGAACGGACCCAAACGTTCGCGAAACCGACCGTTCGCCGCGGGCCCCATTGACTTCAATGGGAGGCGAACTTTGCAAACCTTCATGTCGAATTTGCGGCCACGTGGTAATTATTAGGGGGTAAAACGTAGTCCCACCATCTGGACAATGACATAATACATGTATGAGGTGAATTTGGGATCGATAACTACAAGCATTTTTATTTTATTTGGGAAATTGTTCTAACAATTCAGGACTATGGAGCTAATGAAGGCAATGGAGGAGAGGGAAGGTCAGGGACCAGGGTAGGCAAAGAAGAGGGTGCAGGAGATGATCACCAGCAGCGTGACATACCGGAATGACACATGCACCGTGATAGAGGCATCTGACAGCAGCACCGTAATACAGAGCACTGACAGCAGCACCGTGACATACAGCGCTGACAGCAGCACCGTGACATACAGCGCTGACAGCAGCACCGTGACATACAGCGCTGACAGCAGCACCGTGACATACAGCGCTGACAGCAGCACCGTGACATACAGCGCTGACAGCAGCACCGTGACATACAGCGCTGACAGCAGCACCGTGACATACAGCGCTGACAGCAGCACCGTGACATACAGCGCTGACAGCAGCACCGTGACATACAGCACTGACAGCAGCACCGTAAGCAGCCCCAGGAGGAAGTCAGCACAGCACAGGGATGGTGTGATCCCCTCATAATAAGAACCCCCAGGAGGAAGTCAGCACAGCACAGGGATAGTGTGATCCCTTCATAATAAGAACCCCCAGGAGGAAGTCAGCACAGCACAGGGATATCATAAGCAGCCCCAGTAGAAATATGACACCGCTCAACCTCTTCAAAGAGGAGGGTAGGGGCATATAGTACGGTGTGCTTTTTTGGGTCAAGGAAGTGAGCCAAATGAATTAAGAAGGTCTGTGTGCTTGATTAAAAAAATAGTTTATAGACATATACATGGTCTACTGGTCACATGTGTTGAATTCCTCCGAGATCCATGCCTCATTCATTTTTAGAAATGTGAGGTAGTTAACACTGTGGTGAGCTAGGCGAGTACGCTTATCGGTCACAATCCCCCCTGCTGCGCTGAACGTCCTTTCGGACAGGACACTGGATGAGGGGCAAGCCAACAGTTCGATTGCAAATTGGGCAAGCTCTGGCCAGAGGTCAAGCCTGCCCACCCAGTAGTCTAGGGGTTCATCACTCCTCAGAGCGTCCACATCGGCCGTTAACCCAATGTAGTCGGACACCTGACGGTCTAGGCGTTCCCTGATGCTGGATCCGGATGACACCTGTCGATGGGTCGGCTGAAAGAATGACCTCATATCCGAAGTCACCAACACATCTTCAAACCGGCCTCTTCTTGCAGGCGCTGTTGGATTGGTACCCGCAAATCCTTCTCTGGGAGTGGGAATTGCTCCTCTGCCAGCGCACGCAAAAGCAGAATGCAGCATTTCTCGAAGCAAGGCCTGGAAGTGCTGCATTCTGACAGCCCTCTGCGACGGCGGTAACATTTCCGCCATTTTGTGTTTGTACCGGGGGTCTAAGTACGTTGCCACCCAGTACTGGTCCTTGACCCTCATGCTTTTTATACGGGGGTCCCTATTAAAACACTGGAGCATGAAGGCCCCCATTTGCACTAAAGTGGAAGCGGTGTGGTGGCCTGGCTCCTGCTCATCATCCAGGATAATGTCGTCCTCTTCATTCTCCTCTCCCCATCCTCGCACAACAGGGATCCCAGAAAGGTTTAAAGCATGCTCTTCTTGCTCCTGCTCATCCGCCCCGGCACCATCCTCCTCTGACTCCTCATCAGACTCCTGTTGTTGACTTGTCTCAGATAGAGTAGCCCCCCCTGGGAATTCATCCAGCATTGCGACTTCCTCATCTTCCCGCTCCTGCTCCTCCACAGCCTGATCAATGACACGACGCAATGCACGCTCCAGAAAGAAGGCATAAGGTACCATGTCACTGATGGCGCCATGGCTGCGACTGACCAGTTTGGTGATCTCCTCAAATGGCCGCAGAAGTCTGCATGTGTCGCGCATGAGCAGCCACTGGCGCGGTGAAAAAAAACCCAGCTCCCCAGAACCGTTTCTTTCGCAGAGTTCATACAGGTAGACGTTAACTGCACGTTTCTGCTGGAGCAGCCTATCAAGCATATAGAAGGTTGAGTTCCATCGCGTCGGGCAATCGCAAATAAGACGTCTGACCGGCAGATGGTGTCGCCGCTGAATGTCAGCAAGGCGAGCCATGGCCGTGTAAGATCTTCTGAAATGGGCCGAGATTTTCCTTGCCTGCCGCAAGATGTCCTGGACCCCAGGGTATTTGACAAGGAATCGCTGCACGACCAAGTTTAAGACGTGTGCCATGCACGGCACGTGCGTGATTTTGCCCTGTTTCAATGCGCTAAGCAGATTGGCACCGTTGTCACACACCACTTTACCAACTGTCAAATTGAGCGGTGTTAGCCACTCATCTGCCTGTGAACGCAAAGCTGAAAGGAGTGCCGGGCCAGTGTGGCTCTTTGCTTCCAGGCACAACAGACGCAGCACGGCATGGCAACGTCTCACCTGGCATGTGGAATAGGTTCTGGGGAGCTTGGGCGGTGCAGTGGAAGAGACGCTAGCAGCGGAAAAGGAGGAGGCAGCTGAGGAGGAGAGGGAGGAGGATGGAGTAGGAGGAGGAGAAGAAGAGTCAGGCCTGCATGCAATCCGTGGCGGTAAAACCAAATCTACACGGGTGCCACGGGTTACATGCTTGACGGCCGTCAGAAGGTTCACCCAGTGGGCAGTAAAACTGATATACCTTCCCTGCCCGTGTTTGCTAGACCACGTGTCTGTGGTCAGATGTATCTTGGCACCGACACTGTGTGCCAGAGATACATTCACTTGCCGCTGAACATGGCCATATAGCTCTGGGATGCCCTTCTCTGAGAAATACTTCCTTCCTGGGACCTTCCATTGTGGTGTTCCAATGGCCACAAATTTGCGAAAGGCCTCCGAGTCCACCAGTTTATATGGCAGTAGTTGGCGGGCTATGAGTTCTGACAAGCCAGCCGCCAACCGTTGGGCAAGAGGGTTATCCGGCATCATCATTTTTTTACGCTCAAACATTAGGCCCACGGAAGCCTGCCTTTTTGCAGAAAAATGTGAGCTTGGCGTGATGGAAGGTGGAGTGGAGGACAATTGTGAGGAGAGAGGAGAAGGAGAAGTAGAAGACGAGGCTGGACGGTGAGAGCCTGCAGTGTGGCTTTGTGTGTTCCGTTGCTCCCACTGGGCTCGGTGATGGCTGCTCATGTGCCTTCTTAAGGCGGTCGTCCCTAGGTGAGTATTGGGCTTACCGCGACTAACGCGTTGACTGCAAAGATTGCAGATGGCAACGCTATTGTCAGCAGCGGACACGTTAAAAAAAGCCCACACTGCGGAGCCATGTGCCGGTGTCCTGGGAGCGCCAGATGTGACCGTACATGGTCGATGACTCGCTCCTGATACATTTGCAGTCTGCTTTGTCCCTGCTGTGCAATGTAAGTCATTGCTGCTTCTCCTCCCTATCTGCTGGTCCATATCTCCCTCTGAACTCCCCTCCTCTTCCTCTCTTGTGGGCACCCACGTGACATCACTAGACACGTCATCATCAACGTCACCTTCCCCACCGCTATAAGTAGAGATCTCGGAGTAGGCAGCAACACCGGGGACCAACCTCCTCCTTGGGCTGATCTGGGTACTGGCGTCAGACTGCTGAGTAGCGCTTGTTGCTACCTCCTCTTCCTGATCCAATACCAAGAGTGGCTGCGCATCAGAAATGTCCTCTTGATATGGATCGGAAAATAATTCCAGTGACTCAAGCGGAAGGTATGTGGTGGTGGTGGTGGTGGTCGTGTTGTTGGTGGTAGTGTCTTTGGGGGTGCACATAGCAGAGAGTGAAGAAGAGGGTGCAGATCGAGAGGATGAGGAGGGTGCAGAAGAGTAAGGCTGAGCGAGCCACTCAACCAAGTCTGGTGCATCCTTTAAAGTAATTGAACGCACCTTCTGCAACTTCCCACTTTGGCTCAAGCCTGTTGCTCCTGCCCTACCCCTACCACCCCTGCGGAAGGGCCTGCCTCTTCCTCTGCATGTCATTTTTTAAATGACCCTGTGACAAAACTCTTAGTCCCTATACCGCTGAAGGACTGCTGCAGTATAGGTGAGCGGTCAGCAGTGGTGCACGTCAACCCTATCTATTGTGGACCTATAGCGGTCCTTACAGAACAGCAGACTGTACCGCACTCAAGCCTATGTACCGTAGCACCCTATACCAAGTTACCAGTCCTTATAAGAACTTTTGTGGACCAAGCAGGTTGTGTATTAGTGTTTAGCAGACTGTACGTCAGTCCCTATACCGCTGAAGGACTGCTGCAGTATAGGGCAGCGGTCAGCAGTGGTGCACGTCAACCCTATCTATTGTGGACCGATAGCGGTCCTTACAGAACAGCAGACTGTACCGCACTCAAGCCTATGTACCGTAGCACCCTATACCAAGTTACCAGTCCTTATAAGAACTTTTGTGGAACAAGCAGGTTGTGTGTTAGTGATTAGCAGACTGTACGTCAGTCCCTATACCGCTGAAGGACTGCTGCAGTATAGGTGAGCGGTCAGCAGTGGTGCACGTCAACCCTATCTATTGTGGACCGATAGCGGTCCTTACAGAACAGCAGACTGTACCGCACTCAAGCCTATGTACCGTAGCACCCTATACCAAGTTACCAGTCCTTATAAGAACTTTTGTGGACCAAGCAGGTTGTGTATTAGTGTTTAGCAGACTGTACGTCAGTCCCTATACCGCTGAAGGACTGCTGCAGTATAGGGCAGCGGTCAGCAGTGGTGCACGTCAACCCTATCTATTGTGGACCGATAGCGGTCCTTACAGAACAGCAGACTGTACCGCACTCAAGCCTATGTACCGTAGCACCCTATACCAAGTTACCAGTCCTTATAAGAACTTTTGTGGAACAAGCAGGTTGTGTGTTAGTGATTAGCAGACTGTACGTCAGTCCCTATACCGCTGAAGGACTGCTGCAGTATAGGGCAGCGGTCAGCAGTGGTGCACGTCAACCCTATCTATTGTGGACCGATAGCGGTCCTTACAGAACAGCAGACTGTACCGCACTCAAGCCTATGTACCGTAGCACCCTATACCAAGTTACCAGTCCTTATAAGAACTTTTGTGGACCAAGCAGGTTGTGTATTAGTGTTTAGCAGACTGTACGTCAGTCCCTATACCGCTGAAGGACTGCTGCAGTATAGGTGAGCGGTCAGCAGTGGTGCACGTCAACCCTATCTATTGTGGACCGATAGCGGTCCTTACAGAACAGCAGACTGTACCGCACTCAAGCCTATGTACCGTAGCACCCTATACCAAGTTACCAGTCCTTATAAGAACTTTTGTGGACCAAGCAGGTTGTGTATTAGTGTTTAGCAGACTGTACGTCAGTCCCTATACCGCTGAAGGACTGCTGCAGTATAGGTGAGCGGTCAGCAGTGGTGCACGTCAACCCTATCTATTGTGGACCGATAGCGGTCCTTACAGAACAGCAGACTGTACCGCACTCAAGCCTATGTACCGTAGCACCCTATACCAAGTTACCAGTCCTTATAAGAACTTTTGTGGACCAAGCAGGTTGTGTATTAGTGTTTAGCAGACTGTACGTCAGTCCCTATACCGCTGAAGGACTGCTGCAGTATAGGTGAGCGGTCAGCAGTGGTGCACGTCAACCCTATCTATTGTGGACCGATAGCGGTCCTTACAGAACAGCAGACTGTACCGCACTCAAGCCTATGTACCGTAGCACCCTATACCAAGTTACCAGTCCTTATAAGAACTTTTGTGGAACAAGCAGGTTGTGTGTTAGTGATTAGCAGACTGTACGTCAGTCCCTATACCGCTGAAGGACTGCTGCAGTATAGGTGAGCGGTCAGCAGTGGTGCACGTCAACCCTATCTATTGTGGACCGATAGCGGTCCTTACAGAACAGCAGACTGTACCGCACTCAAGCCTATGTACCGTAGCACCCTATACCAAGTTACCAGTCCTTATAAGAACTTTTGTGGACCAAGCAGGTTGTGTATTAGTGTTTAGCAGACTGTACGTCAGTCCCTATACCGCTGAAGGACTGCTGCAGTATAGGTGAGCGGTCAGCAGTGGTGCACGTCAACCCTATCTATTGTGGACCGATAGCGGTCCTTACAGAACAGCAGACTGTACCGCACTCAAGCCTATGTACCGTAGCACCCTATACCAAGTTACCAGTCCTTATAAGAACTTTTGTGGACCAAGCAGGTTGTGTATTAGTGTTTAGCAGACTGTACGTCAGTCCCTATACCGCTGAAGGACTGCTGCAGTATAGGGCAGCGGTCAGCAGTGGTGCACGTCAACCCTATCTATTGTGGACCGATAGCGGTCCTTACAGAACAGCAGACTGTACCGCACTCAAGCCTATGTACCGTAGCACCCTATACCAAGTTACCAGTCCTTATAAGAACTTTTGTGGACCAAGCAGGTTGTGTATTAGTGTTTAGCAGACTGTACGTCAGTCCCTATACCGCTGAAGGACTGCTGCAGTATAGGGCAGCGGTCAGCAGTGGTGCACGTCAACCCTATCTATTGTGGACCGATAGCGGTCCTTACAGAACAGCAGACTGTACCGCACTCAAGCCTATGTACCGTAGCACCCTATACCAAGTTACCAGTCCTTATAAGAACTTTTGTGGAACAAGCAGGTTGTGTGTTAGTGATTAGCAGACTGTACGTCAGTCCCTATACCGCTGAAGGACTGCTGCAGTATAGGGCAGCGGTCAGCAGTGGTGCACGTCAACCCTATCTATTGTGGACCGATAGCGGTCCTTACAGAACAGCAGACTGTACCGCACTCAAGCCTATGTACCGTAGCACCCTATACCAAGTTACCAGTCCTTATAAGAACTTTTGTGGAACAAGCAGGTTGTGTGTTAGTGATTAGCAGACTGTACGTCAGTCCCTATACCGCTGAAGGACTGCTGCAGTATAGGGCAGCGGTCAGCAGTGGTGCACGTCAACCCTATCTATTGTGGACCGATAGCGGTCCTTACAGAACAGCAGACTGTACCGCACTCAAGCCTATGTACCGTAGCACCCTATACCAAGTTACCAGTCCTTATAAGAACTTTTGTGGAACAAGTGAGTTGTGAATGTTTAGCAGACTGCAGCAGAAGGGCAGCAGTCAAGTATAATATCCTTTCTATATTTGGAAGAAAGAATATTATACATGTACAAGCCTATTACTGTACCACTGATACCAGTCCTGAAAAGAACCTTTGTGGAACTAATAATAACAGCAAGTCTTTAAAATTACCCTCACTGCCTGACAACACTGCTTCCTTCCTGTCCCTATACAAATTGGCAAAAAAAGAGAACGATTAGTGGTTACTGGAACAGCTCTTTTGTGGACCTTGATAGTAACAGCTAATGATGATGATGATGATGATGATGATGAAAGACTAATCTGGCTGTCCCTGTAGCATACACCGTCCTTTCCCTTTCTCTAAACTAACAAAAGACACTCAGGCTGCTGCAAGAATCAGCAGCACAGCAAACCTATCAACACCTAACACCTATACCAGTCCTGAAAAGAACTTTTGTGTACCAAATAGCTAGTGGTTTATCTCTCCCTACTCCACACAGGAACCTGTCCCTATCTTAACAGAAGAAAGAATGTAAAATGGCCACCGGATCGGGTGTATTTATAGGTTAGGGGGAATGTACAAGTGTCCATGTGCTGTCATGTCTCAATTGGCTGTCCTGTATCACATGATAAACGTGTCACCAAAGGTTAAAGTTCTTGTATACATTAAACACGTAAGTCCGCCGCGGCGAACGACGGAAAAAGGCGTTCGAACGTGCGGACCGCGAATGTCGGAAATTCGCCGCGAAACGACCGCCGGGCGAACCGTTCGGCCATCACTACTCAGGAAAAAAAAGGGGGGACAGAATAAGATTTTTTTCTGGCAGATGTGACGGAACATCCAGTACCCAGCTTGGGTGCCTCCATCAAGATATAGCTTCCTCCATTCTGGACCCAGGAACCAGGTATTACAGCTTAGCACCCAAAATCCAGGCAACACTAGCTTAAGTGCAAACTGGAACTCTTTATTGAAAATTCACACAGAATATATAGCACACAAGATCAGTTAGGGCCTGATCATATAACCCTAATGTACACACGACCGGACTTTTTGACAGCAAAGGTCGATCGTGTGTGGGCTCCATCGGACCTTTGCTTGCCAAAAATCTGGCGGACTTTAGAAATAGAACATGTTTTTACACTTCGCCGGACCGAGAAATCCGTTCGTGTGTATGCTAGTCCGACTGACAAAAACCGACGCTAGGGCAGCTATTGGCTACTGGCTATGAACTTCCTTATTCTAGTCCGGTCGTACGTCATCACGTTCAAATCCGTCAGACTTTGGTGTGATTGTGTGTGGCCAAGTCCGTTCATTCGGAAAGTCTGTCAGAACCCTGTCGAAAGTCCGTCGGAAAGACCGTCGGACCTAGTCCCTCGAAAAGTCCGGTCGTGTGTACGCGGCATAACAATAAAAACTGTAAACAGGAATATAATTAACATAGCTAAGGAACAGCCAACATAAACATCAAGCTAAACTACTAGGCACCTACACAAGCCTTGGCGACTTGGTGCTCATCCAGACAATGCTTTGATTAATCAGAGATCCCACCCAGCTCAGTCTACCACCCTTGATACACAAAGTACATTATGCATTATCATAAGTATAAACACATAACATCCCACAATGGCTGATCTATAACAGAATGACAGCCAGAAAGTGGTTGATTTATTCTGATCTGGCGTCATATGACATCCAGCAGGATAAGCCACTCGTGCACGCCCTTGGGGGCGCTGCAATTGTTGGTGTGGTGTGTCGATCCAACACACCACATCTCCGATTTAGGTAAAGAGCCTCTGATGTAAGCTCTTTACCACATGATCAGCTGTGTCCAATCACAGCTGATCAAAGTGGTAACCATTAAGTGCCGTTTATCAGCTTTCCTCCATTCTCTCTGAAGAGGCGCGGGTAGAGGAGAGCTGATCAGCGGCTCTCCTGACAGAGGGGTCTGCGCTGATAATCAGCGCATTGATTATCAGTGCAGACCCCTCAGCAATGCCCACCAGTTCCCACCAGTGATGCCCATCAGTGCCCCACCTATACTCACATTGAATGCCAATCAGTGCCCACCTGTACCAACATCGTATGTGAATCAGTGTCCATAAAGGATGCCAAACAGTGGCCATTAGTAATGCCAGTCAGTGGCCATCAATTAGGCCTGTCATTGACTCCTCATCAGTGCTGCCTATCAGTTCCACCCATTAGTGCCCATCATTGCCACCCATCCATGCCTATCATTGCCACCTATCAGTTCCCATTAGTGTCGCCTATCAGTTCCCATTAGTGTCGCCTATCAGTTTCCATTAGTGTCGCCTATCAGTGCTCATCAGTGCTGCCTAACCATGCCCATCAGTGCTGCATATTAGTGCCTCCTCATCAGTGCCCATCAGTGCCACCCCATCTGTGCTACCTCATCAGTGCCCGTCAATAAAGGGGAAAACATACTTATTTACTGTACATCTTTCCATAGGTCTCCGTGGACCTTGTAACCACAGTGGACCATCAGAATGCCTGTGAGAAAGGAGTCTAATGCTGCGTACACACGTAGCGGACTATTCGGCGGACTTAGTCCGGCGGACTGTCCGCCGGACTTTCTGAATGGGCTACTTGCCCACACACGGCACTTTTTCAGTGGACTAATACGGCGTACTAAGTCCGCCAGACTATCCGCCATACTTATGAAATGAACGGACTCGCCCACACACACGGAGGAAAGTCCGCTCATTTTGAGCGCGTCTCCAGGTATCCGGGGCCAGCGAAGGAGGCGTCGCTGGTCCCATCACCTGGTATGGACTTAAAGGGGAATCCCTACGCTGAAAAATCAGCGTGGGGGTCCCCCCCCTAGGTCCACATCAGACCCTTGTCCGAGCACGCTACCTGGCTGGCCAGGAAAGGGGGGGACGAGCGAGCAGCCCCCTCCTGAGCCGTACCAGGCTGCGTGCCCTCAACATGGGGGGTGCCTTGGGGAAGGGGGGGGCGCGCAGCCCCCCCACCCCAAAGCACCTTGTCCTCATGTTGATGAGGACAAGGGCCTCTTCCCGACAACCCTGGCCGTTGGTTGTCGGGGTCTGCGGGGGCGGGGGGCTTATTGGAATCCGGGAGCCCCCTTTAATAAGGGGGCCCCCGGATACCGGCCCCCCACCCTATGTGAATGAGTATGGGGTAGAATGTACCCCTACCCATTCACCTGTGGAAAAAGTAAAAAAAAAACACAACACACAAGGGTTAAAATTGTTTATTGCACAGCTCCGGGGGTCTTCCGTCTTCGGGGGTCTTCTCGCCAGACTCCTCCGCTATCTTCTGCTAGCTCTTTTGCTAGTGGAGGAGCCCGGCTTTCTTCTTCACCGCCGCCGCCCTCTTCTTCCGACTTCGGGGGTATTGTCCCCCTCTGCAGTTCTTCTTGCCGGGCCACCGCGCCTTCTTCTAGCTCTTTTACAGGCGGTGGCCCGGTCTTCTGTCGCCGCTGTCGCCGTCTTCTGTTCTTCTCTTCAGATGTTGCCTCATCGCATCCTCCACTCACAATGGCACGGACACGGCCATTCGGTGCGACGCCTACTTTGTGGCACCGCACCAATTTGCAAAAGTAGTTCCTGCACTACTTTTGCCAATTTCGGCTGCAACTTCAATAGACATCTGTGCAAGAAGTCGCACAGCTGTCTTTCAAGTAGCACTTGAAAGTAAAGTGAAGTAGCGCAATTTCAAAGTAGCATTAATGTGAACCAGGGCTTACTAACTGGCAGTTTACGACAGGTGCAAACTTAGAAGCAATAATCCAAAACAGGCTCAGGTTAGCAAAAAATGCATACATTGCAGAATAATATAACGCAAATTATGAAAGAGACACAAACACAGACTATTCATGTCTCTGGGCTCAATCAGGGTGACAGTAAAATGAAAGTAATATGGTGCAGAGGTGTAGAAGGAAGGGCAAGATAGAGGCAGAAAGGTAATGAAAAAATGAGTCCTTGGACAAGTAAGCAAACACAGTAGAGTGCGCAGACAAAGTGTAGGAGATGTTGCAAAATATATTAAAACGACGACACTTAGCAACTCACATAAGGATAACTGGAAAATTCTTGTCATCACAGTCAGGAAGGGGTCTCGTCCAGAAGAGGCATCAGTGAATAGGTGAAGTAAGAACATTGGACAGTGTAAAGATCACTTGTATGTAGTTCTATAAAGATTTTGTCCCAGGTCCAACGGGGTATCCAAGGAGTTAACCCCGCCACTGGGAAGTGGTGGTATGGTGTCTTAGGAGACCAGGCAGTCTTAGGTGGGAACCAGGAAGGAGCAAGCTGAGATCAGTGGAGTGCACCCAAAATCGGGAGTGACGAAACCAGAAGTGGCTTGTGAAAAGATAAAAGACAAAAGACACCAACATCCTGTACTGAAATCAAAAAGGGAAAAAAACAAGATGGACTTTTAAGGTGCCAACAAAGTCCATCTTTTTTTTTTTTCCCTTTTTTTGAAATCGGAAGTGCATTGGTGGGTGTGGCTACATAATTTGAGGCGTTCCCTGCCTCTTTCTCAAGCCAGCTGGCTTGAGAAAAAGGCAGAAAACGACTCAAAACATGCATAGTCTCTATAAGACTTTATAACAACAGAGCGTTTAGGTGAGAATCACTACTTCACATAAGCTACACAGAATACAAACAGCTATTTGTGATTATCCCCATAAACAGCATTCCTCTCAGTGAACTTCAGTATAGCTCTAATAACACAGGTGAACAGCTTGAGGGATCCAAGGACAAAAGGGCCACCCCACAGGAACAAAATGACTCTGGAATCAATTGGGAAGGTGCTCCCCACAGTAGTTGGCTACTTTTGAGAACTGTATGTTTTTAGGCTCTAGCCCTGATGCCCACACTTTGGTTCTGACAGTCAAGGGCCTCTCACCTGGCTGCAGATCACTTGCCCGGTTACCTCTGCCTCATCAAGTGGTACCTATGAGATTCTGAGAGAGGGAAGCTGAGGAACTTATCTTCCCTGGGCATGTTCGGGAACCCATGGGGTTGTGGTAAATGGAGTTAGGGGCCTGCACCTACATCTGAGCATGGTGAATATATGGGCTTATGCTACACTTTCACATATCCTGAGTATAAAAAAAAACATATTATATACACCTAATTATATCTGTATCATGCAAAAGAAAATACTTTGAATGATATAGTACAGCTCAAAGAAGCTTCTACAACTTTACGTTCTTTTTAATTTATTTTTTTATGTTAAAGCCGTGCTCACCCGGTACTAATTACCCAGCAAAGAAAACATACAGAAAGCAAAAAAAAAGCAAGATGTCTACAACTAATAATACGTGAAAATGTTTCTTTTTAACCCCTTCTGGACCGCCGTACAAAAATGTGATATATATTTTAGCTTACCAATCATTGGATGTAGTAGCTGCATTCGTTTTCTTTTTTTTAAGCTTTCTCTGCTTTATTTTCACCTGGTGCTCGGCCAGTAACACGTCTCCTGTATTGCAGTGACTACATTCACTGCTCCACTGTGTTTATGAAAGAGCAATATAGCCAGGTAAGTGACTAATGGCCCGTACACACGATCCGAATATCGTACCAAAACGGTCGTCCGAGGAAGGATCGTACTATTTTCGGATTGTGTGCACACTACTTTCGACAGCCGATCACGACGGTTCATCCGATATTATTTGATCGGACATGCACGGAAATTTTCCTCGTACGATTCCAGATCGTACAATTTTCGTTTAGTCAGTATAGTTGTCGTCCGAAAATACAATACAAATACATTACAACACATGACATCACTTCCGATTTTTTTTTTCTATCGTCCGAGAATTTTCGGGACTTTATTTAGCTATTAAATTTCTACTTGAATTATTAAATGAAAACGGTCGTACGATCGGTTGTATGATATTCAGATCGTGTGTACGGGGCATAAGAGTGGAAAACATAACTCCAGCTAACATCTATTAGACAGTTACAGTAACAGGTTTGTTTTCTTTTT